>NC_082683.1:84610851-85211787 GCF_949987515.2 Delphinus delphis
CTAAAAGTTTGATACAGTCTAAATTTATTTTTGCTTTTGTTGTCTTTGCTTTTGGTGTCAAAGCCAAAAAGTCATTGCTAGGACTGATGCCAAGGGGCTTAGTTATACTAAATCTTTAGTTTGATAAGGATTGCATTGAATCTGTAGATTGTTTTGGGTAGTGTGAACATTTTAACAGTATTCTTCCAGTCCATGAGCATGGAGTATCTTTCCACTTATTTGTGTCTTCTTCAATGTGTTTCATCAACGTCTTACAGCTTTTTCACTTTTTTAAGCTTTGTGAAAGCTTCAAGGTATACAAAAGTAGGGTGAATGGTATAATAATATACTTCCTTTGCCTTCCTGTGGGAGAATATTAAAGCAGATCTCGGTGATTATTTTATATCATTCCTAAATACTTCAATTTGTATTTCTAATAGATATAATCTCTTAAAGATGACATTTATATCATCATACCTAATAAAATTTTAAATAAGTTTTTCCTTTTTTATTGAAGTATATTTGACATACAATATTATGTTAGTTTTAGGTGTATAACATAATGATTCAAAATTTACATACATTACAGATTGATCACCATAACCATCTGTCACTGTAAAAAATTATTAATTATATTCCCCAAGCTGTACATTACATCCCAGTAACTTATTTATTTTATAACTGGAAGTTGGTATCACTTAATCCCCTTCACTTATTTTGCCCAATCCCACCCCATCACTAAAATAATTTCTTAATATCATCTAATGTCTAACAGTAGTCAGTTTCCCAGTCACTTTAAAGAAGTCTTTTATATTTTCTCTTTGAATCAGGGATCAAGGAAAGTCAACATGTTGATTTGGTTCTTTTAAGTCTATTTATGTCAGTTTTCCTTCTCCCTCCCCCTTTCTTGATTTTCTTTTTTAGAGAAACTGGGTCATCTATTCTGTACAATTTTCTGAAAATTATAATTTTGCTGATTATACCTTCATGTTGTCATTTTGTGTGTTTCCCATGTCTTGTATTTCCTGTGTACTTGTAGTTAGATGAGGCTTGATCGGATTCAGGTTTAATTTTTAGCAAGAATATTTTATAAATGTACTCTGTAATTTCTAATGTATCACATGTAGAGGAACATGTCTAGTTACCTCTTTGTGATGTTTTATCAGTAGGTTCAGTACTGACATTTATCAGTAGGTTCAAGTGTCCTCAGCTTGATGCATCCAGTGTAGAGTGCTCTATCATCCTTTCACCTAGTGGGCTTTAGTAGCTGATAATTGAGTAATTTCATTGGGTATTGCAAAAATGGTGATATTATTTTTTTCTTCTGCCTATATTTTAAAATATTTTTCTGTTGGAAGAACTTTTTTCATCAAACATTTGGTCATACTGAAACACCCTTATCAAAAGAAAAGCAGGGGGCTTCCCTGGTGGTGCAGTGGTTGAGAGTCCGCCTGCCAATGCAGGGGACACAGGTTCGTGCCCCGGTCCGGGAGGATCCCGCATGCCACGGAGCGGCTGGGCCCGTGAGCCATGGCAGCTGAGCCTGCGCGTCCGGAGCCTGTGCTCCACAATGGGAGAGGCCACAACAGTGAGAGTCCCGAGTAACGCAAAAAAAAAAAAAAGAAAAGCAGGGTAGATTTTCAGTTAAAAAATTTTTCCTCATGAGCTCGTAACTCCAGTAACTCCAGTGTAATGTGAGTTCTTTAGCATTGATGTTAGGTCGTTGTGAAGGCAAGGATTTTTACGTTTATTCCAGTCTTATTGCAATGATCATTCCTTTAAAAATGTTTAAATTTTCTCATCTTGGGCCAGCAGCAGCTCATAATACCGGTAATTTTGATACTTACCTAAAGTATCATTTCTTCCTCCAAAACTTCAATTAGCCATTTCTTTAAAAAGAATGGTCCTTTGGTGAGACCTGGTCCTTAGAGACCACAGTAATGTGGGTGCAAAGGTGCCAATTGCTTTTAGGTTGTTGTTGTTTTAAGGTTTTTTTCAATTCACAAAGCTACCAAAATTTTTTTGAGACAAATATATTTGAACTCATTTATTTCCAGTTTGTATGTAATTTTACAATTTTTCCTCTTCCAGTTTTTTGTTTGTATCTCTTGTATGTTGTAAACTCTTGCTTGCTAGTGTTAACATAATTGCATATATACTAGTTTCTTTAAAAAGCAACATCAGTGTTAACATTAACGTTGTAATACAGTTTTAAGACGTTTGCAGTTATTTTTGTCCTTAAAGTGTATTTTGCAAAGAATGTATAGTAAAATCACAGAATTTTTAAATCTATTGAGATAATTCTGTGTGCGGTTCTACCACCAAGCTAATAGTTAGGTTTATTTGTTACATTTTGGTTTTCATTTTTAGGGAATTTTTCTCATGTTGAACAAATTTTCCAAAGTCAAAACTGCAAAACAAGATACATTCATGGATGTCTAGTCTTTCACTCCTGTCCACTCTACTTTGCTTTTTCTATCCCCTTATGGGTATCTATTTTCACTAGTTTTTGGCTTATTCTTTTATTTAGTAGAAGTAAATGTGAATTTCTTTTTACGTGCTAGCTCCCACCATCTTAGGGAAAAGGTAGCACAGAATACACAGGGTTTAATATCTTACCTTTTTTACTTAATGAGAAATACACTCTGGAAATCACTCCATGGGTATATATGGAAAATCTCATTTCTTTATACCACTGTATAGAAAGTATGCAAGTGCCTCAGTTCCCCCTAGCCATAGTATAGTATATTGTCAAATGCTTGGGGTTTTGTCAGTCTGAGAGGTGAAATGGCATCTAAATCTAGTATTAATTTGAATTTGTTTTTACTGTGAGCAAGATGAAACAACTTTTCTGTTTAAGGATAATTTCCATTTCGTGTGTGCTGAAAACTAATCTTATCTCTTGCCTATTTTTTTATGAGTAACTGGTCTAAATTTTCATAGGAATCTGTATTTGAAGGTTTGATTCTATTTTTGGCTCAGGTTGTTAGGAACAGTTTCAAAATTTTATCTGAATAAACTACAACAATTAGATTTTGTTCTATTTTTCTTTCTTCTCTTATTTTCATTAAAATATGTTTATTGTGTTTGACCAGATATTATGATCTGTATGATTTCTTCTCTATGGAACTTACTGAGGTATTCATTACATAGTATGTGATCCACTTTTGTGACTTACATACTCATGTATAAACATAAAATATTTTCTTCTGAAAAATTTTAAAGTCTTATCTGTTGCGTTTGTCTCTTAATTCATCAGAAAAAAATTTAATTCATTTATTGTACGAGGTGGGGATCCAATTTCATTTTTTCTTCTGTCTTTTTTACTCTTATAGAGATAGCCAGTTAAAATATGCAGTGCCGTTTTTTTTCACATTACAGATATATATATTTTAGGGTAAAGGCTAAACCACTATAACAAAATGGTAATGCAGAACATAGTGGTGTAAATAACCTAGAAGTTGATTTTTCATAAGTGAAAGTCCTGCAGTTGTAAGAAAATGGTATCAGTATGCTCCATGAGGTTATTCACTGGGCTAAGTTTTTTTCATCTGTTTTTTTCCATGACCTAATGATATATAATTATGTTTTTTTGGTTTTGCTTACCTAATTCTCACCCAAAGTTTGTCTATTGTTGTCTTGTTTTCAAAAAATCAAATTTTGGTTTTATTGATCCTCTTCGGTATGTCATTATATGTATTTTATATTTTTATTGGTTGTATGAGTTTGTGCTTTCACAGCTTTTAGCAGGTATGTAGCACTCAGTCCACCTCCTTTGTAGCACCTTTGTGTTCGTGGAGGCCAGAAATACATGAGTGAGAACCTTCCTTTCTCTCTGAGAATCTCATTTTCCTCAGGAACTTGATATTCACATCCTTGTCCCATGTCTTTCTGTCATGGTTCTCTTTTCTCCAGAGGAGAAAGTTGTTGGGCTAGTCTCAGTCCTGAAACCTGTCAGAGCCCAAGGACTGTGATAAAATGTTATCTCTGTTTTTCAAATGAGTAAGTTAAGGTTTAGAACAGGTAAGTAATTTACCAGTGACATAGTAGGTGAAAGCTGAACTACGGAATCCTTTTTCTTAAATGCCATATGGCATAATTGTCATAGAAACAAAGAAAACTAGGTTAATTCATCACATCAATTGACTAAAGAAGAAAAATCATATGATCATATCACTAGATGAGGATAAAACATTTGATAGAATTCAGCACCCATTCATGATAAAAATTCTCACTAAACTAGAACAGAGGGGAACTTCAACTTGACAAAGAACCCTACAGCTAACATCATATTAATGGTGAGAAACTCCACACTTTCTCATGAAGATCAAGTACAAGGCAAGGATGTCCCTCCTCACCACTTCTTTTCAACATCCTCCTGGAATTCCTTGCTGATGCAGTAAGGCAAGAAAAGGAAATTAAAGGTATACAGATTGAGAAGGAAGGTATAAAACTTGTTTGCAGATGACATGATAGTCTATGTACAACATCCAAAAGAATTGACAAAAAATTTCATGGAACTGATAAGTAGTTATTGCAGGATTGCAGGGTACAATGTTAATATATTAATAGGAAAGTAAATTGCTTTCCTGTATACCAATGGTGAGCAAGTGCAATTTGAAATTAAAAACAAAATACAGTTTACATTAGCACCCCCAAATTTGAAAATCTTAGGTATAAATCTAACAAAATACATATAAGATCTACATGAGGACAACTACAAAACTTTGATAAATGAAACCAAAGAACCAAATAAATGTGGATAGATACTCCACGTTCATGGATAGGAAGACTCAGTATTGTTAAGATGTCAGTTCTTCTGAAATTGATATATAAATTCAGTGCAATCCCAATCAGAATTCCAGCGAGTAGTTATATGGATGTCAACAAGCTGATTCTGAAATTTATATGGAAAAGCAAAAGACCCAGAAAGCCAACACAGTATTGAAGGAGAATAACAAAGTTGGAGGACTGATGCCACTCAACTTCCAAGATTTAATATGAAGATACAGTGATCATGACAGTGTGGTTTTGGTGAAAGAACAGACAGGTTGATCAGTGAAACAGAATGGAGAGCCCAGAATAGAGCCCCCCCCCATAAATATAGTCAACTTATTTTTGACAAAGGAGCAAAGGTCTCCCCAACAAGTGCTACTGGAACAGCTGAACATACATGTACAGAAGAATGAATTGAAACACAGATATTACACTCTTCACAAAAATTAACTCAAAATGGATCATAGACCTAAATATAGAATGCAGAACTATAAAACTTTTAGAAGATAAGGTAAGAGAAGATCTAGATGAGTTGGGTATAAAGATGTCTTTTTAGTACCACACCAAAGACATAATCCATGAAAAAAGTAATTTATAAGCTGGACTTTTGCAAAAGATACATGTGATAAAGGGCTGTTATCCAAAATATACAAAAAACTTTTAAACTCAGCAATAAGAAAACAACCCGATTAGGAAATAGACCAAAGAACTTAACAGACATCTCACCAAAGAAGATATGCAGATGGAAAATAAGCATTTGAAAAGATGCTTCACATCATATGTCATTAAGGAAATGCAAACTGAAATAACAATGAGATACTGCTACACTGTCAGAATAGCCAAAGTCTGGAACACTGGAAACCATAAATGCTGGCAAGGATGTGGAGTGTCAGGAATTCGCATATATTGGGAATGCAAAACTATATAGCCACTTTGGAAAACAGTTTGGCTCTTTTTACAAAACTGACCATACTCGTACTGTACGATCCAGCAACTCGTTGGTATTTATCCAAAGGAGTTGAAAACTTACGTATACACAGAAACCTGCACGTGGATCTTAATAGCAGCTTTATTCATAATAGGCAAAACATGGAAGCAACCAAGATGTCTTTCAGTAGGTGAATGGATTAATAAACTGTGGTACGTCCCAACAATGGGGTAATTATCAGCAGTAAAACAAAATGAGTTATCAAGCCATGAAAAGGCATGAGGGGTACGTGGTACCATAAATGCAAATTACTAAATGAAAGAAGCCAACTGAGAACGCTACATACTATGTGATTCCAGCTATATTCTGAAAAAGGCAAAACTGAGGAGACAACAAAAAGATCAGGGGTTGGGAGGAGTTTGGATGAATAGGCAGAGCACAGAGGATTTTTAAGGTAGTGAAGATACTGTGTATGATGTTATAATGACGGATATGTCATTACACATTTGTCCAAACCCTTAGGTATTAAAATGTACAGTATTAAACCCTTAGTTAAACAGAACTTTGGGTGATTATGATGTGTCAAAATAGGTTCATCCTTGGTGATAAATGTACCAGCCTGGTGGAGGATGTTGATAATGGGGGAGGCGACGCATCTTTGGTGGCAGCGGGTATATGGGAAATCTGTTCCTTTTTCTCAATTTTATTTTAAACCTAAAAGTGTTCTAAAAATTTTTTAAAAATACTAGGAAATTTTTTGTTGTTGATAGTGAACCAATAATGGATGTCAGCAGTTCTTAAACTTCAGCATGCATCAGAAGCATCTGAAAGGCTTGTTAAAACTCAGGTTGTTGGATCCTGTCTCCATTGTTTTGTTCAGTATATCTAGGATGGATCTGAGAACATATGTTGCTAAGGAAATTTCCAGGTCTAATGCCGCTCTAGGGACCACACTTTAAGGATCTCTAAAGTATCTAATTCTGTATATCATATCATGTCTTTATAAAACAATGCCATGCTGAATCTTCCATACTTTGATTAAAAAATTAAATATGATGTAAATATGGTATTAACGTGACTTGATACTATGTTTTTATTTTTCTCATGCTTGTATTTCTGTGAACTTGATGCTAGCAAGTAGAAAGCTTTTTAAAAAGGGGATGACGTATAAATATTTTTTCATCACTGTGATACTTATTATAATACAGCTTATTAAAGTATGAGTTTAACACAAATTAACATAAATTTTATGGTTAATTTGGATTGTTTTGGACTTTGTAAAATGCTTTGGTAAATTATCTCTTTTGTACATTTTTTTCCACTTTGGTGGTTGCATTCAACTTTGTCCTGATTGTCTAAATCAGCCAGTGTTGATTTAGTTATTTTAAATATTAATTACCCATGTATGTAAGTATACACATACTTAAAATATGCAAAACAGTTGATTTAGCTATTTTAAATATTAGTCTGCTCACATACTTTTATATGTACACACATTTTTAAAATAGTTGAAACAACATTGGTTGGTTTGAACAACTGTGCAGTTCTGAGAACATACGATTTTTAACCTTTTCTTTAAAGGATTTAAAGACATGATTCAATCTCTTTATATTGGTAGAAGGAAATTTCTCATTCCATAGATTTTTGCCTTTGTTTACAGTGTTCTAGCCATTGGAATATATACCTAATTGTTTAATTTTAATGATTATGAAAATGAATTGTCCAGCTCATGTAAATGAGTTGTCCAACTCACCACTGTGAAGTTCTCATTTTCTAAAGACCTGAGTTATCTGGATGAGTAAAGGGCTATGAGGCTGAAGGATTCACAGTGTCTGTGAGAAAGTCCAGGTGCTGTGGCATTAGTTTGTTTATTTAAAAAAATGATGTAGTTCTCCAAGGCTTCTGATTATGAAACCTAATCAGTTTTCCTATTTATTGTCTGTTGGACTTGGGTGAATGGAAGGAAGGAAACACTGTTGGCTTTGTGGAAAAGGAAGAGATGGATAGGAGAGTGGAGTTAACTTTTTATTTTAGGGATTAAATTTTTTATTCCCAGTAGTGTAACACCTGACATTTGTTTTGACATTTGTTTTTCAGTGTCTGTTTTTCAGACACTGTTTGAAAAGTTACCAGATAAGTGACAGACTTTCAGATTAATATTTTTAAATGTAAAGGGGTCTTATGCTAATTTGTTCTTGTTTTAACAGAGAGGATCTGACGAACTACTCTCAGGCAGTGTTCTCAGTAGTCCAAACTCTAACATGAGCAGCATGGTGGTTACAGGTAAGTGTTAACTCTCTTAACAGTCTCATAATTTGCCATTTTGCAGAGCAGAATGTTAAAAGTTTAGTGTGTTTTACCAGAATAGCCTTTATTTTTAAATACTCTGTGTTGAAACAGTTTAGAGAAGTTTTACTATAGTATGTATGTGTCAAGTGAAAAAACCTTGAAGTGGGTGATTTGTGGGCAAGTAACTAAATCTGATTGCTTTTGATCACAAAAATGTAACCTTTTTTTCTTTCATGTTACAAGTTCCCTCACTCTCACTCCTTTTGTACTTTTGTGCTTAGCTTCTATTGTGTGTCATAAAATATTTTTAAGCATTTCTTCTCTATCCCATAAATCCTAAAGCCCAAACTGTAAAAAAAAATACCATAAGATTCAGTTGCATAGCTGTTTTTTTAATGTGCTTTAAATCTTTTTTCTGTGTGGTAACAGTATTTTTAACTCTTTGGATTGGTTTCCTTTATTTATTTACTTGGAAATATAAAATGATTTATTTAATCTTCATAGTTAGGGTGTTTAAGCTTTATATGTTTGAAACATTACTGTTGGTTGGTTGTAATGTCTGTCTATAAATAAATACAGACTAATTTTTAGAGCTTAGTTTTATGGCCAATGGACCAAATTTGAATCTGATGATGACTGAATTAGTTTGCCTTATAACCCTACATTTTATATTATTACCTAAAGCCAAAGTTTCTTTTTTCTAAACCCTTTTCTGAATTACTTGTTTTAGGAATCGTATTGGGCAATATAAAGATTGTAAAAGAATGGAAGCATTTTGATTTCCTTCAGGTAGCCATGCTTGTGTATATGTACACCTCAGTGCACATGTACACATCCCTGACAATTAAGCAAAAATTATAATGAAGTATTTTTCAAATATAGTTATAATGATGTTAAGATGAATTTTTCTGCACATCATCATTACTGAGTTTTCCATGTCATGATTACAAAGCAAAGTCACTAGGCCATGATTTTGATAGTTAAGGTACCATGTACAAATAATTGAACAAACAGGCTCAAATATCTGTATCTCTGCTTTGCCAGTTTCATGTTTTTTGAAATAGTACATTTAATGATTGATAATGGAAATGTTTTCTAAATTAATATGTAGGGCTATGACAGAGTACTGGTAGCAGCCTTTCCTTCTTTCCATCTTTCCCCAAAATCAAAAACTACAAAACTGAATAAAATATATGGGACAGCTGTTGTCTGGAATTGATGAGTAAATAGTACAAGATAATGAAACCTGAGATAAGGGAAACATATGAAGTGAGTCTCATGAATACTTTGGCTTTTCTGCTTTGGGGTACCCTACTGTTGTAGCACATGGAGGTGGAGCTGAAGTAAAGCATGGAGGTCTCACTGTGCTGAAGAGACTAAGATTGGAATTCAAAGCTGCTGAGACATGTGGGATTTATGGAGAAGGATCCTGAAAAAGGAACTTGTCCAGGGGTTTGGGCATTGGTTGGAGGGCCGAATTTGGTGTGGGGATTCTTACTTAATTTAGAGTTTTGAATAATGGCTGGGCTGCATATGTGTAGGTTGAGACTCTCCTGGTCTATCAGAAATGACCAACTGTGGGTCAGAGCTAGAATGGTGATTCCATAGGTTGTGCAGTGCTCTGAGACATTGGAGTTCTGGGTAGTTAGAATGCATATGTCTTGCAGATAGACATTCTGTTTAGACTGCAAAAAGCTCAGGTCTTAAGAGAAAGGATCATACACTATAGTAAGTGACAGCCATAAGACTAAGTTAATAAACTCTGATAGTCCAGCCTGACAAGACATGAAGGATTCACCAGTAATTGAATTGCCTGCCTAAATAAAACAATGTGCCCTAAGGAAGACAACATGATTCAGTCTTCCCACAACTATCATCCACAATATCCTGCATACCATCAAATTTTACGAATCCTATGAAGAAGCATTCAATAAGAATAGACCTCAAAATGACCTTGATATTGGAATTAGCAGACAAGGACTATAAATATTTTTAAAGCTATAAAAGAAAATATTGAAATAATGAACATGGAAGAATGTGTTGAGAAAAGAACTATAAAGAAAGCATATAGAAATGCTCTAATTGAAAAATACAGAATTTGGAATGAAAAATTCACTGGTTGGGAGTAACAGCAGTTTGAAGACAACTGAAGAAAGGTTAATGAACTTGAATACAGATTGATAGAAATTACTCAGTTTTCCACAGAGAGTAAAAGTATATCTTTGGGGAGATCAAGTAGTCTAACATACATGTAATTGCAGTTTCAGAGAGGGAGTAAAGAGAATGGTGCCAAATATATGTAATTGAAGCAGTAATAGTTGAAAACTTCTAAAATTTGAAGAAAACTGTCAGGTAGGATAAGTAAAAAGAAACATACCAAGGCACACAATAATCAAAATATTGAAATCTAATAATAAAGAGAAAATCTTATAAGCAAGCAAGAAAAAGATATCTCACAGGAGACTAACACCTTGCATTAAAAGAAAAAAAAGTTCTTTAGGCTGAATGGAATAGCACTAGACAAAACCTTGGATCTACAGGAAATAACAAGGAGTACCAGGAATGGTAAATAAATGTGTGAAAATTTTAAAAAGCTATCTCTTTTACTCCTTTAAACTTCTTTGAAAGACTGTTTAGGTATACAGAAAACCTTTGAATTATGTGGTTCATTCTGTACATAGATGTTTATATGACAGTGATTAGCACAAAGTGAAGATAAATGGAATTTTACAGTCTAAGGTTTTTATATTACATGAAATGATAGAGTATTAACTCTTACATAAGAATATTCTGGTAAATTAAAGTTGCATATGGAAACAATGTCTTTAAAAAGGTACAAAGACTTACATTCAAAAGCAAATAGAAAGTTGGAGGGCTGACTCCTGCTTTTAAAAGTTATTGTAAACCATACAGTAATCAAAACAAAGTCGTATTAGCATAAAGAAAGATAAATAGATTAATGGAACAGAATAGAGAGTCCAGAAATAAAGCCACACAGTTATGGACAACTGGTTTTTGACAGAGGCACAAAGGCAATTCAGTGGAGGAAAAAAATAGATTTTTCAGCAAAGGATTCTGTAACAACAGGCTATCCATATGCTGCCAACAACAGCAGCAACAAGCTATCGATACTTGGATCTATACTTCATACAAAAATGAGCTCCAAATGGACTTCGATGTAAATGTAGAACCTAAAAATTATAAAACTTCTAGAAGAAAGCATAGTAGAAGATCTTTGTGACCTTGGGTTATGCAGAGATTTCTTTAACGTGACCCCAAAAGCACAATCTATGAAAGAACAAATGGGGACTTCATTAGTTTTAAAAACTTACATTATTCAAAAGACATTGTTAAGAGAATGAAAAGATAAGCCATGGAGTGGCAGATCTTTACAAAGATGTCTGATACATATACATATGTATATATATAGCTGATAAAGGATTTTTATCCAGAATATACATAAATTCAGACTACATATATAAACTCTAAAACTCAACAATAAGGCAGCAAACAACCCAATTTGATAAATTGGCAAAAGTAATTGAATTGGTCAGCAAAAAAGATATACAGATGACAAGTAAGCACATGAAAAAGATGTTCAACATCATTTGTCGTTAGAGAAATGCAAAGTGAGATAACATTACACATCTCTGCAACAGCTAAAATTTGAAAGACTGATCATACTAAGTGTTGGAAAGGATGTGGGGGAACTGTAACACTCATATACTGTTGATGGGAAAGTAAAATTGTAGAACTACTTTGGAAAACAATTTGGCAGTTTCTTAAAAAGCTAAACATTTACTGTATGATCCAGCTATTTGTTTCCTAGGTGCTTACCCAAGGAATATGAAGGCATATACTCATTAAAACACTCATATGAATGTTCATAGTAGCTTTATTCGTAATATCTAAAATCCAGAACAACCCAAGTGTCCATCAGCAGATGAATATATAAAAAGATAGCTCTTTTGGTATTGAATTCCATTGCATACAGTAAAATACTGTTTGGCCATATAGAGTGACCTATGTTACATGCAGCAGCAGGGATAAATCTCTTAAATAATTATGCTCTGTGAAAGACGGGAAAAAAAAGAGTATGTCCGGTATGAGTCTATTTATATAAAACTCTAGGAGATTGCATATTAAAGCAAATTGGTGGTTGCTTGGAATTTAGAGGTGGGTAGAGCAAGGGAGAGGGTTGTAAAGGGCATAAGGAAATTTGGGGGTGATGGATATATATATTCCCTTATGCTGAAGGTTTCACAGATGTAAATATATGTCAAAACTTGTCAGATTGTAACTTCATAGACATCTTATTTTATGTGAATTGTACCTCAAAAAGACTATTTAAAAAGAAAAGCCCATAGAGGAATTAAAATGGAATACTATCAAATATAGCAAGAGAAGAACAACAAAACACTGGACAGTTAGAAAATAAAGAGCTAGGTGTTAAGCCCAGTCATAAACGTAAATGTAAATTGGTTAAACTAACATAGTTTAGTGCAGTAACCACTAGTTTTGTGAGACTGTGGAGCATGTGGAATGTGACTACTCCTAACTGAGATGTAAATGGGTTTGTGTGTTGTTCAAAGACGTAGTACCAAAAAAATAACACAAAATCTCATTTTTTAAAATACTGATTTATATGTTGATATGGTAATATTTCAGATATATTGGGTTAAAATATATTATTAAAATTAATTTATTTGCAACTATATGCCAGTAATATGGACAACCTGGAAGAAATGGACAAATTCTTAGAAAAGCACAACCTTCTGAGACTGAACCAGGAAGAAATAGAAAATATAAACAGACTAGTCATAAGCACTGAAATTGAAACTGTGATTAAAAATCTTCCAACACACAAAAGTCCAGGACCAGATGGCTTCACAGGTGAATTCTATCAAACATTTACAGAAGAGCTAACACCCATCCTTCTCAAACTCTTCCAAAAAATTGCAGAGGAAGGAACACTCCCAAACTCATTCTGTGAGGCCACCATCACCCTGATACCAAAACCAGACAAAGATACTACAAAAAAAGATTACAGACCAATGTAACTGATGAACACAGATGCAAAAATCCTCAACAAAATACTAGCAAATAGAATCCAACAACACATTAAAAGGATCATACACCATGATCAAGTGGGATTTATGCCAGGGATGCAGGGATTCTTCAATATATGCAAATCAGTCAATGTGATACACCATATTAGCAAATTGAAGAATGAAAACCATATGATCATCTCAATAGATGCAGAAAAAGCTTTTGACAAAATTCAACACCATTTATGGTAAAAACTCTCCAGAAAGTGGGCATAGAAGGAATCTAATATAATAAAGGCCATATACAACAAACCCACAGCAAACATCATTCTCAGTGGTGAAAAACTGAAAGCGTTTCCTCTAAGATCAGGAACAAGACAAGGATGTCTACTCTCGCCACTATTATTCAACATAGTTTTGGAAGTCCTAGCCACAACAATCAAAGAAGAAAAAGAAATAAAAGGAATCCAAATTAGAAAAGAAGAAGTTAAACTGTCACTGTTTGCAGATGACTTGATACTATACATGGATAATCCTAAAGATGCCACCAGAAAACTAGTAGAGCTAATCAATGAATTTGGTAAAGTTGCAGGATACAAAATTAAAGCACAGAAATCTTGTATTCCTATGAACTAACAAAGAAAGATCAGAAAGAGAAATGAAGGAAACAATCCCGTTCACCATTGTAATAAAAAGAATAAAATACCTAGGAATAAACCTATCTAAGGAGGTAAAAGACCTGTACTCAGAAAACTGTAAGATGCTGATGAAAGAAATCAAAGATGACACAAACAGATGGAGATATATACCATGTTCTTGGATTGGAAAAATCAATATTGTGAAAATGACTATACTACCCAAAGCAATCTACAGATTCAGTACAATCCCTATCAAATTACCAATGG
This sequence comes from Delphinus delphis, assembly GCF_949987515.2. NCBI lineage: Eukaryota > Metazoa > Chordata > Mammalia > Artiodactyla > Delphinidae > Delphinus > Delphinus delphis. The sequence continues at coordinate 84,624,777 of NC_082683.1, forward strand.
CATTTTTTATAGAACTAGAACAAAAAATCTTAAAATTTCTATGGCGACACAGAAGACCCTGAATAGCCAAAGGAGTCTTGAGGGGAAAAAGGGAGCTGGAGGAATCAGACTCGCTGACTTCAGACTAGACTACAAAGCTACAGTAATCAAGACAATATGGTACTGGCACAAAAACAGAAGTATAAATCAATGGAACAGGATAGAAAGCCCAGAGATAAACCCACGCACCTCTGGTCAACTCATCTGTGACAAAGGAGGCAAGGATATACAGTGGAGAAAAGATAGTCTCTTCAATAAGTGGTGCTGGGAAAACTGGACAGCTACATGTAAATGAATGAAATTAGAACACTCCCTAACACCATACACAAAAATAAATTCAAAATGGATTAGAGACCTAAATGTAAGGCCAGGCACTATAAAACTCGTAGAGGAAAACGTAGAAACAACACTCTTTGACATAAATCAAAGCAAGATCTTCTTTGATCCACCTCCTAGAGAAATGGAAATAAAAATCAGAATAAACAAATGGGACCTAATGAAACTTAAAAGCTTTTGCAAAGCAAAGGAAACTACAAACAAGATGAAAAGACAACCCTCAGAATGGAAGAAAATATTTGCAAATGAATCAGTGGACAAAGGATTAATCTCCAAAATATGTAAACAGCTTAAGCAGCTCAATATTAGAAAAATAAACAACCCAATCAAAAAATGGGCAGAAGACCTAAATAGACATTTCTCCAAAGAAGACATACAGATGGCCAAGAAGCACATGAAAACCTACTCAACATCACTAATTATTAGAGAAATGCAAATCAAAGCTACAGTGAGGTATCACCTCATACTAGTTAGAAGGGGCATCATCAGAAAATCTACAAACAACAAATGCTGGAGAGGGTGTGGAGAAAAGGGAACCCCTTTGCACTGTTGGTGGGAATGTAGATTGATACAGCCACTATGGAGAACAGTATGGAGGTTCCTTAAAAAACTAAAAGCAGAATTACCATATGACCCAGCAGTCCCACTACTGGGCGTATATCCAGAGAAACCATAATTCAGAAAGACACATGTACTTCAGTGTTGACTGCAGCACTGTTTTACAATAGCCAGGTCATGGAAGCAACCTAAATGCCCATCGACAGACAAATGGGTAAAGAAGATGTGGTACATATATAGAATGAAATATTACTCAACCATAAAAAGGAACAAAATTGAGTCGTTTGTAGAGATGTGGATGGATCTAGAGACTGTCATACAGAGTGAAGTAAATCAGAAAGTGAAAAACAGATATCGTATAAACGCATTTGCAGGGCAGAAATAGAGACACAGATGTAGAGAACAAACGTATGGACAACAAGGGAGAAAGTGGTGGAGTGGTGCTGGTAGGATGAATTGGGAGATTGGGATTGACATGTATACACTAATATGTATAAAATGGATAACTAATAAGAACCTGTTCAAAAAAAATTAAGTTCACTCCCTTTTACTTTTTGATGTGGTTACTAGAATACTTAAAATTTATGTGGCTTTTGGTACGTTTCTTTTGGACATTTGTAGTCTAAGAAGTCCAATTAAAAGGCAAAGAATATCATACTGGATTAAAAAGTAAGACCTAATTACGGTGTCTACTGCTGTCATCAGGTTGAAGTACAGAGACACAAGTTGAAAGTAAAAGGGATGGAAAATAATATTTCACGCAAACAGTAAGCACAAGAAAGTTGATGTGATTGTATTAACATCAGATGAAGTAGAATTCAAGACAAGGAGTATTACCAGGTATAAAAAGGCATATTTCTTAGGGTCGAAAAAGTCAATATATTGGAAAATATAACATTCCTTTATTTGTATATTAGTAATAACAGTTTCAAAGTACATATTAAAAAATGACAAAATTAAAAGAGAAGCAGAGAAATCTACAATTTTAAATTTACAATTGGCTGTGGCTGTTTTAACATTCCTCATAGTAATCGATAGGACGAATTGATCTTAAAAAAACAGTACATAGAGGATTTGAACAATGCTGTCAGCTTGGCTTAAGTCACATTTACAAGACATCCAGTAACTGCACAATAGCCTTTTAAATGTACATAGGATATTCAACATGATGTTAACATAGCTTACAATAAATTTCAAATGATTGAAGCTCATATAGTACCTGATTGTAGTGGGATTTACAGAAATCTAGGAAATTACCAAATATTTAGAAATTTACACAATTCTGAAAAGCACATGAATCACAGAAGATATAAAGGGCATATTTTTGACTGAAAGAAAATACATCATATTTTAATCATACACCAAATGAAAATACATCTATATTTTCTTGGAATATAGAAGAAAATATAGAAATATTTTCCCCACAAGAAGTGCATGGGGGGAAAATAGTTCTATATTAGTACTTATCTACCTACATTGGAAAATATCTGTAGCAGAAAAAAAGAAAGGTTTAAAATTTCTGTCAAGAAAGAAAAAGAAAACATAAATTACCAGAATCAGGAATGAAAGTGGAGATATCACTACAGATCCTACACAGTGTAATAGGACAGAAAGACAGTATCACAAGCGTCGGTAATGCTGATAAATTCAGCAACTTAGGTGAAATAGACAAACTCTTTTATAAATCTAGTGAACCAAAATTGATACAATAGATTACCTCTATATTATAATATTATAGATATAGATTACCTTTATCTCTATTATCAAAATTGAATTTTTAATAAAAAACATCTTTTCATGGAGATTACTCAGGCATAGGTGATTTCACTCGTAGGTGGTTTTCACTTGTAGGTGGTTTTACTCAGGCATGGGCGGTTTCACTGTTGAATTTTATGAAACTTCAAAGTAAGAAATAATAGCCATTTTTTCTTTTAAACTTTTTTAGAAAAAGAGAAGGGGAATACTCCCTAATTCACTTTATGAAGCTACCAAAACCAAAATCTAACAAAGATAATATAAGAAATCAGGATTTCACACTAACATTTTTCATTAACATAAATGCAGACATTCTTAACAAGATATTAGCAAATCACTTTCAGCAGTATGTAAAAGGTAATTCATGATGACTAATTCAGGCTTACCTCTTGATTGTAAGGTTTAACAGTCGAAAAGGAATTCAGTGTAATTTATCACAATAGAATAACGGAGGAAAAAGAATCATCATGTTGATAGAAGCAGAAAAGGCATTTGACAAAAATACAGCATCCATTCATGATAAAAAGTTCTCAGAAAACTAATAAGAAAGGGGAACTTCTACAGGGTAGACAAGGGGCATCTACTAAGAGCCTACAATAAATTTCATTCATAATGGTGAAATATTGAATGTTTTTTTTTCCACTTTAAATTCAGTTTTATTGAGGTATAATTTCCATACAATAAATTGCATCCATTTAAATTGTACAGTCAGATAAGTATTGAAAGATGTATACACCCATGAAATCACTGACAGTCAAAATATATATCCATCACACATACTAGATTCCTCATAGCCCTTTGTAGCCATCCCTTCCTGTTTTATCCCCTTCTCAATCACTGATCTGCTTTTTGTCACTATTAATTAGTTTGAATTCTCTAGAATTTTGTATAAACAGAATCATGTACTATGTACTCTTCTGTGTTGTACTGCTTTCACTTTCCTCTTTACTGCTGAGTAGTGTTTGCATTTTGTTTATTCATTCAGCCATTGATGGACACTTAAGTCATTTCCCTTTGGGGACTATTATGAGTAAAACTGTTAGGAGCAATCATGTTCAAGTCTTTACGTGAACATCCACTGTTATTCCTCTTGAGTAAATGCTAAGGAGTGGAATGCCTGTTTTGTGTGGTAGGTGTATGTTTAATTCTTATGTACATTTAATGCCAAACAGTTTTCAAAAGTGCTTATACCATTTTACATTCCCACCAGCAGTATATGAAAGTTCCAGTTGTTCAGCATCCTCACCTTGGTATTATCTTTTTATCTCTTCTAATGGGTGTGTAAGTAGTTTCTCAAGGTTTTAATTTTAGTTTTTATGACTAATGAGGTTGAGGAACTTTGCTCTTTTTTTCTGATTGATTAATCTAGAGCTTTTGTGTTTCCAGGTAAATTTAAGTAATCAATTTCTTTAAAACAACAGTAACAACAACAAAACCTGCAGGGGTGAATGTTTTCTTCTTAAAATGAGGAATGAAGTAAGGATGTCTGTTTCCACAATTTTTCTAGCTTTTGCTTACATTAAGGCGAGTAAAATAAATAAAAAGCATAAAGATCAGAAGGGAAGAAGTAAAACTGTATTATTCACAGTCAACATGATTTTTAAAATAGAAAACCCAAAGGAATCTAAATGATTTTAGAATGGTTTACAGGATACAGTTCACCATACAAAGATAATTTTTTTCTGATATTATTAGCAAAGTTTTGGAAAATGAAATTTAAAAAAATCCGTTTATAGAAACATCAGAAAGACAAAATATCAAAGAATAAATTTAACAAAAAATGTGCATGATAACTACATCAATAACTGCAAGGCATGGCAAAGAGAAATTAAAGACCTAAATAAATAGATACACCATGTTCATGAGTAGAAGGCTCAATGTGTTAAAGATGTCATTTTTCCCCTAATTGGGATGGAATTTATAAATCAGTCAAGCTGAACAGGCATTTACATTGAAAGTGATGAATTGGTCTACACTTCATATGGAAATAAAAAGACCTAGAATAACTAAAGCCATTTGAAAAAGAAAAAAAAGAGTTGGAATACTATTTCATTTCAAGAGTAAAGTAATCACAGCAGTTTAGTATAGCATGATTAGTGTCACAGAACAGTATTTATAAATAAACTCCTACATTTAGGGTCAGTTGATTATTTACAAAGGTCCCTTGGTCATTTAATGGTGAAAGGGAAGTATTTTTAACAAGTGGTGCTAGAACAGTTGGATACACAAATGAAAACAAAAAAAAAATTGAAACTCAAACCTTACTTCATGCCGTATGGAAAAAGATGAATTACATACCTAAACCTAAAATCTAAATATGCAAAGCTTTTAAGAAAAAAAATCCTAGAATGTATCCTCAGCCTTGGGGTAAATGAAGATTTCTTAGAAAAGGTACAAAAATACACTAACCATAAAGGAATACTTTACAAACTAGAGTCCATCTAAATGAAAACCTTCTCATCAAACGACATTATTAAGAGAATGAAAAGGCACGGCACAGGCTGAGAGAAAATATTAATATTCATTCAGATATCAATACATGTCTGACGTACATAAATACTTATATCCAGAGTATGTAAAGAATTCTTGCATGTCAAATACAAAGAGACTAATTTTTTAAATGGACAGAAGAAGGTACACGAATGGCTAATAAGCACATGAAAAGATTTATTAGTCATAAGGAAATCACAATTTATAACTAATATGAGATACCACTCAGACCAACTAGAATCTAGGCTAAAGTTAAACAAATCGGTAATGCCAAATGTTGATGAGGATGTGGAGCAGCTGAAACTATATGCCATTGTTGGTGAGTGTAAAATAGTTGGAACACAGTTTGACAGTTTCTTTTTTTTCAGCTTCACAACAAAATGAATCAGTTATATATATACATATGTTCCCATATCTCTTCCCGCTTGCGTCTCCCTCCCTCCCACCCTCCCTATCCCACCCCTCCAGGCGGTCACAAAGCACCGAGCTGATCTCCCTGTGCTATGCGGCTGATGTTTCTGATGCAGCCGCATAGCACAGGCAGTTTCTTATAAAGTTAAACATAAACATGTCCTATGACCCAGTACTTCCATTTCTAGTTGTACAAATGTGTGTATAAAAAACTATAATGGTCCCAAACTTGAAACAATCTAAATGTCTATCAACAGGAAAATGGATCAAGAAGTTAGTCATACAGTGGATTACTACTTATTAAGAGCAAAAGAATTACTATTAATACATGTAGCAACACAAGTGAATATTAAGAAACGTTATATGAAGCAAGAGAAGCCAGACGCAAAAGAGTATATACTATGTGATTCCCTTTCTGTAAAGAGCAGATAATTAATTTTCAGTATAGAAACCAAAATAATCGTTGCTTGTGGGTGTTGGGGATTAATAAGTATTAGGACATTTTCTGGGGTGATGGACATGTTCTTTGTCAATGAACAAAGCTGTAAAATAAATAACAATTTATTTGAAATAGTAGGCTACCTGTGGAAACCCATCAGCTACTTGTAGAGTTCTGTCTTTCTGCAATGTAAAATGTGAGAAGGGGAATGAGTAAAAATGTCCTGGTGGGCAGGGGTCTGGATATAGGATTTGACTTGTTGTAATAAGGAGATTGGACTTCACGATATTTACACTTAGAAAGGATTTTTGTTCCATTTGCATTTTTTAGGGGGCAGAGGGGGGTTACTACTGTACGTAGGACAGTTTAAAACTTTACAATAATCTGCTTTAGGGACACCGAGGTCCTGAATTTTAGAGTCTCAGGAGTAGAATATGGAGAGAATGATATATGAAGAAGTTAGACAATTTCTGAGTTATTTAGAAGTAGACTTTGGTAGAAGTATTAAGAGTTTCGGCCTAGAATCACTGGGTTGATGGATAGTAGTTCCATTAACAAAGGGAGCAAAGTAGAGAAAGTGATTTGTTTTTGTTGAAAAGAAAGAACAATCTGTTACTGTTTTCCTTTTTTTTAAAGTATGTTTAGGAATGATAATGTACTTTGTGACTAAAGAATGAATCAAGTGTTTTTGTAGTGATGGAGTAAAATTTCTTAAAGCCTGTTTCAACCTAAGCAGTTTATATAGATTCAATTTATTTTACCTTTTTGAACAAAGGAAACATTGAGTTTTAAAATTGTTCTGTGTTTTTCCTAACATAGAAAGATGAGAGTCTGTGTATGTTCAAACAGACCCCAATTTGAATAATAAGACCTTTAAAAACCAGTGACTATACTTACCTGGACAAATATGCAGTTGTCATCCAGATGGCTCAAAAAGGGACTTTTACAGACAGTATTACAAGGACATTTTTATCATTATCAGATACAAAACAGAATTTCATTCTTACATTCCAGCTTTTCCCAAAATGTTTCTTCTGACTTCACTAGAATTCTTTTTCCAACAGCATCTATCTCAACAGCCTTTCCCTGTCCAGACTTTCTTTCTCTACACGTATATTTGTGTCAAAGAAAAAAAGAATTTTAGAAGTGAGAAAAGTTAATGTTATTAGAAACTTAGTCTTGGGGAAATAATCTTATTCAAAACTATTTTGTAATAAACTAATTCCTTCTTTAGAAGCGTAACATTTCAAAGACACAGCTCTAACTAGTATTGGAATTGGATTTTATTGGAAGGAATTTTTAACTCTTTGGAAGTGGGGAGGAGGCTTGACAATTGTAAGATATGGTCTCTCTTGAGTCCATTTTTTTATAGGTGTGGAAATGGAATACCTCTTTAAGTTAGGTATACATGTTTCTGCCAGTGCTACTGCTTTTCTTTAATATCAGTATTATTGCTGAAAGTATGACTTTTTCTCTATGTAAAAGAACTGAAATCATTTTATAGATTCTGTTACATGTTATTCAGAATTCTCTGAGATTTCCAATTAATTTTTACATACAGACATTTTTGATAAGTTATTTCATTTTTTTGTAATACTTTGAGACTATTCCAGCATGTTGTTTCAGTTTGAATGTTTATGAGGGTCCTAACAGCATGTCCTCTTGCATAGAGGTGTAGAGGTAATGTGAGCCTTCCTCTAATTTAGTGTAACCTTCTATATTTTTCCAGCTCATGCATAAGTTACTTTTGACAACTAGGCTATGCAGCTACTCAGAAATGCAGAGTTATAGGCAGCTTTTACAGTAAACCTAGTAAGATTTTTTGTGTGTGTGTGCGGTGACTGTTGGAGTTAACTAAAGCTAGTAGAATAACACAAGTATTCTCTACCTGTATATACCTACGTTTCTGGTTTAACTGTTCTTTGAAATTTCTGTTTTCCCATATAGAATGCAAAGAGTATGAGCATTCATTTTTCTTAGCTCAGATTAACTTTATTTTATTTTTTTGTTTTTCTAAAGCCAGCAGCTTGTATAACACTGTGCTTTGCCCAGAAGTCTAACTAAAACTGCTTGAGAGTAAAACTGCTTTGCCTCTCAGTTATATTTTGATAAAGGAAGTTACCAGTGCTTTTTATAAATATTTGAGTCTGGAAGAATTGGAGAATGAGAATGTACTTATATTTTGTTAAAATAGTTTTCACTGGACAGATGAAGTAAAAAGTTTTGAGATGTTGCACTTCAAGTTGGTATATACAGTTGAAAGTATAGAACTAGAAATATTGGTGAATGAGTGGGACTAAAATAATAGACATAAAATAGAAGTTGATTTTTGAAACCCCTTACTGGAGTGTCTATATGAGCAAGTAAAAATGGGAACGACTTGAGACCAGAACACGTTGGGACAGTCCAACCATTTTGGGAAGTGAATGAGTTAGCAGAGGGGTCAGAGCAGGTATCAAATGAGTCAGGGAAGTAAGGAAACTAGAAGTAAGTTATTAAGGATGCTGTGAGAACAGAGAGATTTGGTAAGGTTGAGAGGGCTCACAGCTCTTCCGCCACAGGTGGATTTAACAAATTACCCAGGATCTTGGTGAGACCCTTTTGTGTGAAAACTACAGTTAAAAAGCCAGTAGAAGACAAAAGTCAGTCAAAGAGAAAAGAGATGGACTGGGACTGTTCAAAAGTGAAGATGTTCACTTTAGAACTGAGGTAGAAAACTTTTAAGTTTGTATTGGAATGTTCACTTAGAAACAGTTTCTGTGTCTTGTTTTGCATTTGTGAGTAGAAGAGCTCCATTAAGCCAAAGGCTTTTTTAAGAAGGCATATATGGAAGACAGTATAAAGATTTCTACAATTTATATGCAGCTTACATGCATGAGTAAAAGCATTACTACATCTGTTGTTGAAAAACAGTTTTTAAAATTCTTTAGTTTTACATACCTAAACCAAAGTTTCTGTCTGGAATTACCTGGGAAGTGTAAGGGAAAGGATTGTGGAAAGAAGTCCAAATTATAGTACTTTGTCTTCTGAAGAATCATAGATCTGTAACCCAGAGAGACCCCATCTTCCTTACTTCTCTAATAGGGTCATAAATGGCCTACATGTTTCATAAGTTGAGGCCACACTTTGTTTTATTTATTTATTTTTGGCTGCGTTGGGTCTTCATTGCTGCACGCGGGCTTTCTCTAGTTGCGGCGAGCAGGGGGCTACTCTTCGTTGCAGTACACAGGCTTCTCATTGGACAGCTTCTCTTATTGCAGAGCATGGGCTCTAGGTACGCAGGCTTCAGTAGCTGTGGCATGCAGGCTCAGTAGTTGTGGCTCGCGAGCTCTAGCGTGCAGGTTCAGTAGCTGTGGTGTAAGGCTTAGCTGCTCCGCGGCATGTGGGATCTCCCGGACCAGGGCTCGAACCCATGTCCCCTGTATTGGCAGGCGGATTCTAAACCACTGCGCCACCAGGGAAGCCCCAAGGCCACACATTCAGTGCCCTTTCTCTTTTCCAGGGTTGGGGTACTTTTATATATGAAAGTCAACTTAGTTTTATTTAAAGAAATCATCATTTCTCAATTTTACATTCTCATAGTATCATTATTTAAAATTGAGACTTTCATAATATTTAGCACTAAAATATGAATATTTAATAGCCACCCTTTCTGAAGCTGTTAACTGAGAGGAGTATCAAGTAGTGTAAAGACAGAGTGTAAATGTTGTTAGTTACATGGCATTTGGAAGAAAAGAACAGATCTTCTCTAGGCCATTATATATTACCTGAAGTTTGTCTTTATAAGGGTCCTCCTGTAGTAGTGGGTTGAGACTACAGACTATGGAGTCATACTCCTGAGTTTTAATCCTTTTCCTGCCATTTTCTGTCTTTACCACTTAGTAACTCTGACCTTGGGCAGCTTAAGTACCTCTCATTTATAAATGGGATTGATGGGTTATAATAGCAGTCTTAAGAGTTGTAAAGTGCCTGGCATGTAGGTTACTTTCAGTGAATGTTAAATATCAACGCAAAAGAAAAGTACCTTCTTTTCTACAAGTTATTTATCATCTTTAACTGTGAAAACTGTCCCATCTACCTTTTTTACTCAGTTGTTTTACTCACCATCCACTGACAAGAAATCATCCAACACAAATTCAAAACAATAAACTCTTGTATTCTTTTAATAATAGGTTTAGGCAGGTTTTTGCCTTTTGGGAATCATATTCTAAGAATCATTTGAAAAGGGAAGAATTTTTTTCGCCCTATATGTGTAGTGATGGGTAGTATCTTTATTGTGATTTTTTTTTTCTTGCCTTTTTCCCTAAAGGAAAAACAGAAGTTTGCTGTTTGAGTTTCCTGATATCATAACCTATAATTCATGGGACTATACGTTGGACTGAATTATTTGTTCTTGTTATTCAAACGAATGAACAAGAACACAGTCTATCAGATTGCTTTGCTAAGAAAAGGCCTTAGAAGAATATGCATTTGTATGTCAGTTATATGTTTTAAGGTATATGTGTATTTTTTGATTCCCTGCAGTATCATTTAACAGACCCAATGATGATTTTGTTAAAATAAGATGCCACAAAATAGGAAATTCAGCCTATTTCTGGTAGGTTCAGGTGCCTGTGCACATAGATGTTTTCCTTACTTATGAAAGGAAGTGTGGAGAGCTTTTTGTAGTTCTTCTTATTTTTGGAATGATGAAGAGCTAACCAGCAAGATTTTTCTGGTAATATATTCAGAAGCCATAGCTTACTACTCTTCTGTACAGAGTCAACTTAAGAGAATTTTTAAATGCATTGGCTGTTCGTTCATGTATATAAACTTGAGTGAAACTGTTAAAATATGACTTAATTGACACTTTAAGTTATACTTATCAGGTGAATTCACATATTATCTCTGATCATTCAGTAAAATCACTACCACATCACCCTCTTCCAGTCCTCTGCTAAGTCACTTTTAATCACATTACTGTGCTTTACTTTCTTCATAGCACTTAGTACAACAGAAAGAAATAAGAAATAACCAAGTGGAAAAAAGTATTACTTGTTTCATTATCATAGTCTTGCTAACAGCTGAGTTTCTGGCATGCATAAATGCATTCATTCAACAAGCATTCATTGAATAAGCCTCAAGCCAGGCACTGTGCTAGGTGTGGTGGACATAAAGAGAAATAAGACACTACCTCCTCAGCTCTGTAAACAACTAATTTTAATACAGTGAAACTTAAATGTAGGAATAAAACGCCATAGGAGCTACAAAAAAGTGCTATGGGAAGAAATAGTTCTCCCCAGAGGTACTAGAGAAGTCTTGACTATAGAGATGATTTTTGAGCCAGTTGTGAAGGAAAGGCGTTCAGCAGGTAGAGAAAGTGGGGAAAATCACTATAAGAAATAATCTGGTTCATGTACTGGGTAGTCCATCTCTCCCACTAGACTACAGGACAGCATCAGGGATCTTACTGCTTACTGTTCACCGCTGTACCCCCAGAACCTAAAGAAGTGCCAGACATATTCTTGATAACTCAGTAATGTTTAAAGAATTAATGTTTGAATAAATTTTGAAGGCACTTAGAAGATCCCGATGGTCTTAGAATTTTATAGATAGTATTGAATGTTTTCTGGGGGTGTACTGTAAAGTACCAAAAATCATATCAAAATGGAGTATACATGCATATTTCTCACTGTGTAAGGATTCTTCAAGTTAGTTAGATTCTCAGAAATATCCTTGAGTTCTTAGAAGATTAAGAACCACCAAAACATCACATATTTTATTGATTCTTTAGTAAGTTTGGATTTTGGTTTTTTGTTTATTTTGTGTGTTTTGGTAAAGCTTTGGAATAAAAGCGGGCAACTAATTTGTTGTTTAAAATATATCACTTTAAAGCTCAGAGTAACAGAATAAGATAATCAAGTCCATGAGTGATTTATAGTAGATTTTGATAGTGACAAAACATTTTAGGTAGAGGAATGTGACCCATAGTGTGGAGCGACTGCATAATAATTTTTACAGCATTGCCTTCTTTGATTCCATTTTTTAGCACATTTTTCAAATTGAACAATTTAGAATTTCTCAGGTAAAATTATAATTAATTTTTGCTAAGTCAAAATTTTCACTTTTTTGTATTTTCCTTAGTCTTAGACTAAGTCTTAGACTCCTTATTAGTCTCTAATGAGACGATTGAATTGTAAGATAATTGTGTTCTATAGCCATTGACCATTTCTTTATGAAATTGCATTTTAATGTTTTTGATTATCACTTGCTACTCTTTACATACGCTATCCAGAAATATATTTACCCAATAGTAATCTTAATTGATGATTTCATTTAGTAGTAATTGGTGGATATGATTTTCTCTGTTACTTTGCAAACCTGGTTTTTGAATTTTTAGGAAGTATCCCAAGTATGCTCAGCTCTGTTTTTAAGTTCTTTATTAAAGTTTGTTTTGTGATTTTTTTATGCAAATAAGGAAAATCAATATACTAAAGACTGTTTCTTTAATGTCTTTCAGCCAATGGTAATGATAGTAAAAAATTTAAAGGAGAAGATAAAATGGATGGTGCTCCTTCTCGTGTACTTCATATTCGGAAATTACCTGGTGAAGTGACAGAAACTGAAGTTATTGCTTTAGGCTTACCTTTTGGTAAGGTGACCAACATCCTTATGCTGAAAGGAAAAAATCAGGTATATTTCTTTCAGGACTTATAAAATGTTAAGCCTCAACTATCTAGCAGGTGTGAATTAGCTGTTGCCTGATGAAAGGATAGTATATAGTAGGTTACTTTTCTTAAAGAACATGACAGAAGTCTTACTCTGACTTCTCCTTGTAGCTGTGTTTGGGAAACTAATGGTAGGGAGCTAAAATGAATAAGTCACCGTAGTTTTCAAATTTTGCCTTTTAAATTCCCTTTAGGACTCTAATTGAACTACTGGTCAATGAGATTGTAGGAAATACAGATGAAATACTTCTTTTATTGTGGCTTTGCTCTTTGTAATATCGGAAATCAGTAAGGACACTAGCAGCATCTTATCCTTTAAGCTTATCCCAGGGAAATATTTATCTGATAGCATTAGAAAAAGATAGTCATTAGTCCCAGATATTCTATATTGAATAGTTATACCTGTAGCAGTAGGGTCCAGGTATATTAAAAATCAAATTTTGTTTTAAAGTTTCTAATGATACCATTTAGAAGAATTTAGAGAAATTTAATGTTCTCTTAAATATAGTTAATATCACTAATAATATGACATTTAATTTTTTTCTTTGTTAAATTGTAAATGCTTTAAAAATGACTTGGTGTTCTCTTATGTTTTCTAGGTTAGGAGTGGTAAAATTCTGGTGCTGGAAAATGTTTAGATTTTATTTTCTCTAGCCTTTGTTGAAATGGGTACATTTGTAGTGTATGGAAAATCAGAGGTGGAAGTACTTTGTATTCTAAGAGCTTCTGAGTTTAGCTTTAATTGTATCTCTAAACTTCAGTAAGAGATTTCTAATTCTACCTACTAGAGCATCTAAATGTAACTTGAAAGGTTATATTCTAGATACTGATTTTTCTAATGAACCAAATAGATTACACAGATATTGAAGTTTATTTGAATTTGATTCATAATATTAAGATTTTTGCTATTTAAATTTTCAGGCATTTTTGGAACTAGCAACAGAGGAAGCAGCTATTACTATGGTTAATTACTATTCTGCTGTGACACCTCACCTTCGTAACCAACCGATTTATATTCAGTACTCCAATCACAAAGAACTAAAAACAGATAATACATTGAACCAAGTGAGTATGTGTAGGTACATAAATAAAATGGCCTAGAACGTATTAAGAATCTCATAAACATATTAGCAGAAAAAAATTTTTTTAACCATTCAGAAGATTTTTCTATGAGCATTTTCTTGTTTTTTGTTTTCTGGTTTTTTTGTGGCATTTTCTTGTAGCATGTTAAGTATTAACCATTATGTTAATTTACAGAAAGTATGTGTGGTCTCTTATTTTCATATTTTAAGTTAATACTGGATAAATTAGTTAAATAGCATTTTTTTCAGTGCTTTTAAGGTTCTGGTCAAAGTGTTCTTTTTCTTTGTGCAAATTAAAGTTTTTGTATAGATACTGTCTGAGGTAGGACTTAAGTATAAACTGTTTATGCAACTCTGCTGCTTAGACTTCAGTGTACGAAGTTCAGTCCCTTTGGTTATTTGACTTTTTATAGGTCTTAATTTCTTATGGAAAAACTCCTACTGAGGATGTGTTAATGGTTTTCCTGGGGGGAAAAAATGTAAGAATTGAGAATATATGTTGAGAATATGTGTTGATCTTTTAAAAATGTGATGTAGAAGATATTAATTATCTAAAATTATTTTTTTAGAAAAAGTATAAGAATGGTTTTAGATCTAAATACATAGGATTGCAATAAAAACTGGTCTAAAAGCTCTTCAAATGTAGTTTTTAGCTAATTATATCTGTTTTAGTAAAATCTAAACTGTGGCTCTTATCAAAAATTAAATGGAAAATAATTTCTCATAGATTTTAACCTTTGTAAAAAATAATTTAAGGTCATTTTGATAGTTCATGAAAAATAAGCTTGTAAAACTTTTTGCCTAAAAGATAAGGCTAAAATTTCAGTTGTTTTTTTTAATTTGATAATTTTCATTTCTTTTGAACCAGAAGTTGTACTTCTCAGAATTTATCATGAGGAAATATACCAAAAGAAAATATGTATTCTCTGTTCTTTTTATTTAGAGTTTAAAATGGCATTTAATATCCCAATTTTATTTTACATGTTAGTATTTTCAGTAGTTAGTGAATGCATTCTCATTTAAAAAGATTCAAATGAAAATGATGTGGAAAGAATAAAGATAAGGCATCTATAGATAGATAGATATATGTAGGGGAGGGGGATTTGTAATTTCAAATAGGATAACCAGTGGAAGCCCAACCAACAAATGACATTTGAGTAACAAACTTCAAAGTGATTAGAGAATAAGGCACTTACTGAAGTCTTGGGTATGTTCCAAACATAGGGAGCAGTCAGTGCAGTGTTCTTATGTTGAAAAAAAATTTTTTGACAGCCATATTTTTGATTTTCAAAAGTTCTTCTTTTCTTTGATACCCTTTTTACCTCGTAGTTGGTCATTCTTTACAGTTACTAATTAATGGTATTTTAAAATACTTGACTGTATCTTTTACTTTCTTTAGAATTAGCTGTTACGTTTATCTTGTTCCCTCTATTCTTCTCTTCCTCCCACCCACCCTCATTGTCTGTTTATATTTCAGAATGGACAATTAGGTTTTATTGGACTTGCATGCTTTCCTCTAGAGTAAGGTAATGAGGACTTGGATACTAACCTGGGATCCCCCCCAAATGCCAGAGGTCTTTATTCTTGGCCTTCAAAACTCCTTTTAGAGTTTCTGTTCTTTTAAGGGAGTGTTTAGTTGTTGTTGCTTTTGTTTTTATTGTTTAATAATAAGTTGGTTGATGGTGAGGAGGAAGAGGATGTTCGTTAGCCATACTTTCTGTTAACCCTTTTATTTTCATTCTCCTTCCTCCTGTGTACCTACCAATTTCTAATTTGATTCCTACGGATGCTACCAGTGCAAACCCTGTTTTGCTACGTGTTCACTGTGTCTTCTGTCCATGCATTTTCTGAGTTTTGGGAATTTGATAAAATTATTCTGAGCTAGTGATAACCTTTTCTCTTCAGTATCTGCATTTATTCCATTTTGTACTTACTTATAGTCATTTTAATAGTGTTTTATAATAGAAGAGAGAAATGAATGTGTGTTGTCAATCATGAATTCTTCCAGAACCTTTCATCAAATCAGTAGGTTCTGTGAATTCACTCTTTTCAATATCTGCCCAGTTTTCTTCTTTCTTGCTACTTCATTTGCTCAGACACAGTCATCTGCAGCAAATCCTTTTCATGCTCAGGGTAAAAGCCCTTTGAGATGAGTACTGTTTCTGTCTTATGGCTACTCCCACCCTATTTTCCTGTGCTTCTATCCCAGTAGTAATTGTAGCGCCTATAACCTGGCATGCTTTCTCTTATTTTGTCTTTGGAGGCCATTGTGCTTCTGTGCTGTCACTTTGACCTGGAATATTGTGGCCTGCCTGCCTTTATACCACCTTTCCATCCCTTACTTCACATGGCCACTTGTTAGACATCTTCAGGTTTCCCATTAGTTAGTTTCCTTGAAAGCCATCCTCTGATCCACAGAGTGGATAAGGTTTGGATTAAGAACCCTTAATACAAATGAAAATCACAGTGAGATACTGCCATGTATACCATACTGGATAAAATTAAGACCAGTAATACCAAGTATTGGAACAATGTAGAGAAGCTTGAACTTCGTAAATAAGTGATGAGAATGTAAATTGGTAGAATCATTTTTAAAACCTTGAAATATCTACTAAAGCTGAGCATATACATATTCTTTGACTTAGTAATTTTTACTAGTCACGTATCTGAGAAAATACATACATATGTGCATGAAAAGATATGTATAAGAAAGTTCATGGCACACTGTATGTAATAGCCCAGAGCTGGAAATGATCCACATGTTCAGCAGCTGTAGAATGTGTTATGGTATATTTATTCGTTGGAATACTGACTGGTAAAAAGAATGAACAAGCTACTGGTGTCTCTAGAACTTGGATGAACATCATAAAAATTATGTTTATTGGAAGAAGCCAGATCAAAGTAGAACACATACTATATGGTTCCATTTATATAACTGGGAGAAAGCATGTGTGTGGCTTCTGGAGTGTTGGTAATGTTCTATTTTTTTATCTAGATAGTCCTTTTACAGATATGTTCTATTTGTGAAATTTTATTGAGCTGTATATACTTACGATTTGTGTCCTTTTATGTGTATATGATTGTTTCAGTATTAAGTTTAATTAAAATCTAGGTTGGCAAGCCAACTCTGCTCCATGAATTTTTTTTTTTAAATGTATGAAGAGGCTTCTCTGGTAGCACAGTGGTTAAGAATCCACCTGCCAATACAGGAGACACGGGTTCAAGCCCTTGTCCAGGAAGATACCACATGCCGCAGAGCAACTAAGCCCATGCACCACAACTACTGAGCCTGCTCTCTAGAGCCTGCAAACCACAATTACTGAGCCCACATGCCACAACTACTGAAACCCACGCGCTTAAGAGCCCGTGCTCTGCAACAAGAGAAGCCACTGCAATGAGAAGCCCATGCACCGCGATGGAGAGTAGCCCCTACTCGCCACAACTAGAGAAAGCCCGCGCACAGCAACGAAGACGCGATGCAGCCAAAAATAAATAAATAAATGTGTTTGTTTATTTAAAAAAAAATGGGGGAGGGAGATGCAAGAGGGAGGAGATATGGTGATATATGTATAGCTGATTCACTTTGTTATAAAGTAGAAACTAACACACCATTGTAAAGCAATTATATGCCAATAAAGATGTTAAACAAAAAAGCTACACATAAATGAGACCAAAAAATGTATGAAGTTACTTGTTAGTGATAATAGAGAACGTAATTGTTAAGGTAAAAAAGGAAGATGGAGAACAGTGAATAGTATTGAAAAGAAAAGTATGCAGTAGATAAGTACTTAACATGTTTGTATGGAGTACATATATACATATGCTTGTGTATGTAGGGAAAGCAGACAGGGTTGACTGAGTTGCAGAGGAAACTTAACTTTTTATACTGTTTGGATAGTACACCATGATCAAGTGATTACTATTTTAAGAAGACGTTCCATTATTTAAAATAGCAGATGTTAGAGTTGTTCTAAGTTGTGATATTTCCATGCTTATTATAATAAATGTATATAAAGACATGTTCACTAATGAAGAAAGTGAACAGTGAGCTACTTGCAATGAGCTACTTAAAATACTTTATTTAAATATATATTGGGTTAAATATGTTCAGATGTTTAACAAACATTGCTCTAGAAATCTTTTTATCCCTCTTTTTTTATAACTATATTCTTTATAGTAGTGTAAATGTGCCCATTGTATTAAATATTTATTGTATGTTTCAAAATGTTGGATTTGAATTAACAAGTCACTTTAACATAAATTTATAGGTCATATTTTATTAGCATTTAGATGATGAAGTTTGACTAGATGAGTGTGTGATCTCTTTGAGTACCAAGCTATATGATTTCCTGGTTATATAATATTTCAGTGAAATGACCATCCTCCCACCTTTTTTGAGATATAATTCACATATACATTGTGTGGGTTTTAAGGTGATTTGATATATTTATATTTCGCAAAATGATAACCACCACCACATTAGTTAATAGGTCCAGAAAAAATGTGACACTTCATGATTTTGGGGTCATATTTGCATAGGGCCATGCTAATCTCTGTGTTGTTCCAGTTTCAGTGTATGTGCTGCTGAAGGGAACACTGATCATTCCTTATTATCATAAATGTTCTCATTCTTTTGTATCCGCCTTCCTTTTCATTCATCACTATGCTCTGTTTATATTCCTGTTCATCTGCCAATACAACTTTTTCAAACTATAAAGCAGTGTAGAGGTATTTGTCATTATTATATCTAACAGTTATTTGCCTTTATATAGGTTTTCTGACCCCAGATAAGGTAGAAAGAAATTATTCCTTATCAGTGAATCTGTCAGTAATAATAGGAAAGGCATAATAGTAATAAAGGCAGTCTTTTTGGAACATTTAACATATGATTTAGTTGACAGATTTCCCAAAAATACTGTATTTTTTCAGTTCCATATATATATTTTTTCACATTTTAAAATCTCAGAAATCAAGATGTGTCTTATAATAGTTGATCTGTCATGGTTCAATTATAAATATCTTCCTAGTCCTACGTAAAATTATAGTGTATTAGATACCATAACATGTATGGAAAATATTCTTCATATTTTATTTTGAAGTATTCCTGAAAATTTTATGGTTTTGTAGTATGGTATACATCAATTTCTGTTCTAAAAATTTTGGTTTCAGAAGTTATGCTAGTATGAAAAAAAGACTTAATTTGTATCTGAATATTCTTCTAGGATTTATTGGAAATAATGTTTATGGGAGTTCTTTTGGATAATCTAGTAATCCCCTTAAGGTTTACTATGTGCCATTTTTATGGAATGAATAATGTTAAAGTTTCATTGTTCTCTAAAAGTTTCTGTTTAAAACATTTTCTGAATCTGTCAGACTACATCTTGTTGTTTTGAGAGTAAATTACACTGACTGTCTTTCTTGTTCCACATTGGTCCCAAACCCTAGATAATTGTTTTAAAGTAAAATAAATACTAGTATAATACTTGAATTATAATCCTTGGCTCATGGCAGGTGCTCAGAAGTATTTATTGAGTGTTAAATTTTATTTAATCTATGTGTTTTAGAAAAGAATTTAATATTGTAACGTTTAGCAAAGTATAGGTGAAAATACCAGGAATGTTCCTAAAGTGCTTATCTTTCATTTTTTAGCGTGCTCAAGCAGTTCTTCAAGCAGTGACAGCTGTCCAGACAGCAAATACTCCTCTTAGTGGCACCACAGTTAGTGAGAGTGCAGTGACTCCAGCCCAGAGTCCAGTGCTTAGAATAATTATTGACAATATGTATTACCCTGTAACGCTTGATGTTCTTCACCAAGTAAGTTTAGTTTAATTTGCATGTTTATCTATAAAATTGAGAAATAATAATACAGTAGATAAAATTTGTTTTGATTTTAATGTTTTAACAGATATTTTCTAAGTTTGGTGCTGTATTGAAGATAATCACATTTACAAAAAATAACCAGTTTCAAGCTCTTCTCCAGTATGGTGATCCAGTAAATGCTCAGCAAGCAAAACTAGTAAGTCTAGTTTTTTTTGAGATAGCGATAATTTTTCAGTGGTAGATATGTATATACACATACATATGTGTAGCTAATGTTATTAATACTGACATAACTTAGCGATACCATATAGCATTTTAGATGGCACACATTATTGTCATTAAGGTAATATTGGAAAAGCTTAGTATTTATGATAAAAAAGAAATGTTTATTTTTAACATTAGTCATATTTATAGTTATATGTAATACAGGCTTATATTTTGCATTTTTGTTTGATTTAGGTCCAGAAGTTTTGTGCTCTTGAAGATATAGCAGGATTGTATTGTGCATGCATACCTGTATAAGATTTTACATTTTCCAGTGGGAGTTTCAAAGTAACATATCTATAAGATAGTTTGGCTGAAATACATCAATAGACATGTGGCTCAATTCTATGATAGGCTCTCAGCTATTTCCAGTATTCTTTTTAAGTATTTTTTTAAAAGATAGGTTTTTTGAATAAGTTCTTAGTCTCCCTTTTATTCACATTACTTACTTTTTTGTTGTTGTTGTTGTTATATATGGAGGGTAAGAAACTGTTCAAAGCAGTAAAATCTACCCGTCATAGCTACCACTGAAAACTGCATACCACATCTTTGTTTCTAAATGCCTAATCTTCTGTTTGTGTATCTTATTTAAATCTACCTTTGTCTGTCTCTTTAACTTCTTGTGCTGTAGTATCTCATTTTTATTCCATTATTAAAACATTAAATATTTATTATTAAACCATTAAATCAACTGTCTGTACTTATATTTGTCTTACCTTTTTTCTCCCTTTCACACTTTTACTTTCAGACTAATTATGGTCTATTCAATACTTCCTCCAGATCAAGATAGCTTGTATGGAACCAGGCCATTTTTAATTATTGTTTCATTGCATTCCATCCTTAGAATCTCATTTGGGGAGCAAAAATAGCTTCAGGTAGCAGAAAGGCTTTACTAGTAATAATAACATAATTGAAATGGTTTACCAAGTGCTGTTACCTCATTTTTTTCTGACTACTCCATTTATAAACAGAACAGGAATTTTTCCTGTGTTACAAGGGGTTGCTAAGATTTAAAGAGGTAAATTACTTATAATGTACACTATCTGTAAAGTTGACATTTTTTTAGTCTACTTTTCTCCAGTGTGTTGCTACTCATTGGTTCCCAATTGCATGATCTAATCCTATTATGTTTCCCTTTTCAGCAATTAGAGTTCTTCTTTAAAAAAATAATTGTCTTTCCTAACATGCCCCAGCCCTCCAACTTTGGAGATATTTTATATTTAAAGAGTTACTGAAATCATTGTGGTATGAGGTTTGATCAATAGCAGACAATCTAGAAGCCGTGTTCTCGATGGCACTTTTCACAACTTCAAACAAATTTAAATATAGTGCACATTTTTCTTGATATGGAATATTTTCTTTGTCATTCCCTTCCGATCCAGAGGAAGAGTATTTGGTAAAGGACCAGTGAAATGGAATTTGATTCAGAATTATACTGCATTTGGGCTATACAATTCAGTGGTTAAAGTAGTTTATATATATCTTTCAGTATTTGATAGGTTTTCTTTTTTTTTTTTTTTTTTTTTGTGCGGTACGCGGGCCTCTCACTGTTGTGGCTTCTCCCATTGCGCAGCACAGGCTCCAGACGCGCAGGCTCAGCGGCCATGGCTCATGGGCCCAGCCACTCTGTGGCATGTGGGATCTTCCCAGACCGGGGCACGAACCCATGTCCCCTGCATCGGCAGGCGGACTCTTAACCACTGCGCCACCAGGGAAGCCCTAAACATATACTTTTGATGACTCCAGTCATTTTTCTTCATGCCTTTATCTGGACTGTGGACTGTACCTAGAGAATATCGCATAATCTAGCCAGTACTAATTTAAATTCTTCAGCATCAACTACAAATAGACTCTGCTTGCAAAATCTTACCACATTTCTTCGGTCTGTTCTCCCATTTTCCACAGTGACTATATCGGATAGAAATTTCTCTTTCCACCAAGTCTGTCTTCACTCTTTCTTACGACCTTGCCTGCTGCTTCTCAGAAAAAATAGAAACTATCAGATGGAAACTCCATCAGTATTTCTCACAAAATCTACTTATACCCACACATATCTGTCTCTTCTAAATAAAAGGCATAGATATTTCTAAGACCAGTAAACACCAGATACCATCCTGTTCTGCCTCATAAGAGCCTTTGCATTTTCATCACCTCTTTCTCTTGTATTTTTCTCTTTGTTGGTTATTTCTCACCAGTGTTTCAAGTGTGCTTAAGTGTTCTCTCATTTTTTAAATGAATTTACCCTTAATTCTGTATTCCATATATCTGTCCATCTAACACCTTGTCTCTCTTCCCTTTCTTCATTTATAACTAGAATTCTTAAATAAGCTGTCTTTATTTGCTGTTTATACTTATTATCCTCTTGTTATTTCTCTACTTAGAGTAATTTGGTTTCAGCCCCTATTTATCCATATTTTTCTCCCTCGTGTCACCAGTGATCACTAGAGTAGCTAAATCTCAACAGAATTATTCAGTCCTTATCTTAACTAACCTTAGGTAACATTTGACATTGAACCTTTCTTTCCCTTTCTTAAAATCCTCTTTTCTCCTGGTCTCTGACTTCTCACCTAGATATATCCCACCTCTCTGTCCCTTCCTTGTTATATCCCTCCCCTTCCACCACGGGGACCTCAGCTGTTACACAAAGCTCAATTACACCTTTGTGATTCTGACTACTCACATCACTTTTTCTAGCTCAGACCTCTTCTAAGAGACCCAGATTAGGAACTCATGGACCATGGCGCACCTTCAAACTTAGCGTGTTCAATTAACTCCTGTCACCACCACCCCCCACCACCAAAAATACGAAAGCCTGTATTTTCTGTGTCAATAAAGGTCAAGGTACTATGAATCTAAGAAACAAGCCAGAAAACATTGAATCTTCCTTTATTCCTCTTCCTTTCAGCTTATCACCAAATAGTACTCATTCTAGACCCTAAATTTCTGTTGAATCTATCCTTTTGTCTCCAACTCTCTTGCCATCACCATAGTCTAAGCTAGTGTCATTCAAAGTGCTAGTCTTAGATGCTACAAGGCACTTGTGCAAAAATACAAATCAGCATACTTCTAGCTATAGTTTGTTCAGTGTCAGTGTTGATAATAAATTTGGACACAAAGTTCTCTTCATGCAGAGTGACTTGGGTTGCTAGTCCATGAACCACAGTTTGAGTAGCACTGATCTAAGCCATCATCTCTTAAATCTGTGTTTCATTGGTCTTCTGACAAAACTCACCACTTTGAGTTTTAAGAATGATCTCAAAGTCATATTTCTTCCTTTCTCAGTGCCCTTCAGTGACTGATTTTTGTCCTAAATATAAAATCCTCCTTCCTTAACATAGCTTATAAAAGTAAATCTTGCCTCTCCAGTATCATCTTCCACCTTTAACCATATTGGACTTCTTTAAATGCTTGCATATTCTATATATTCTCTGATCTCATGGGCTTACAACTTGCTGTTCTGTTTGCTAAAACTGTTCTCTCCATCTCTTATGCCCAACTCCTACCTCTCTTTCAAGTATCAGTTTAGAAGTCTCTTCTCAGAGAGGTCTTTCATAACCTTTCAACTAGATTGGATCCCTTCCTTTCTTAGTTCTCATCACTGCACATCAAACTTATAATTACTTGTTAAGTGTCTGTATTATCTGTTGGACTATAAGTTATATATGAGTGGGTATCATGTCTACTTTGTTCCCTGCTACATTTTTAGAACCTAGCACAGTGTATGGTGTATTACAGGTATTAGGGCTTTTTCAACCCATGTCACAACTTTCCCAGCATCTAGAGTGCTGTAGATCCTTCCGACCTTTCAACCATCCATGTACGTCTAAGTGTATTATAAAATGAGTTGATTCTAAACTTTGTAATTCAGTTGCTGTATTTTTATGCTTGTTAAAACAGTAGAGATCGTATAAAATTTATAGGTAAGGAATAAGAATTTGGGAAGGGAATCTCAAGCCTGCTTCTCCACTTCTATAGTGATTGTTGTTCAAATGAATGAGAGAATGACAAAATATTGCTTACGCCCTGGGAATTCATTTAGCAGGCATAGTGTACCTTTAGGTTTGGGGGAAGAGAATTATAGTATTCTTTAAAGTATGGTCCAGAGCCCATTCTTATCAGACTGTGGTCCAGATACATTCTTATCATATAGATTGCTTACACAGAATGGGACTCTTAGGCCATTCTGAACTAACAGTTCTAATCTTTGGGGTTGGGAGCCCACTACTCTGTTTTGTTTTGAATGCCCTGGGAATCACTGCCATGTAAAGGCAGCTTGAGTGACAGAGCCAACCAAACTTTCCATATATTAGTTATGATCTTTGGCAATTATTTTCATTTAATTGGAATTCCTTCCCCCTAGCATTTTGCTTTATAAGAAAAGAGCAACTCGGAAAAAAACATTAACAGTGGAGTTTTATTAGTGAGGGTTGGAGGGGAAAAATGTAACTATCTCCTGAATTTGTCCTGAGGTTGGCTTTAAAAACCTCTTAAGTCAACAGAAAAGGTAATGTATATTGAGGGTTGACATTTAGGGTGGTAATCACAAGTCATTTTAACAATTATAATTGTCAAGTAAAAAGTAAATTGTTTTAAATGATCTTCACATTTATTAAAGAAAATGCCCTAATGCCTTTTTCAAAAATCTTGTTTATTGGCAAGCAGTGTATTGGGCAAAGATAATCACTTAACTGTGGCTTTCTATCTAGTTCAGTTTCTATATTTTCAAGAAATAGAAGTAATCTTTTTACCTTGACTTTTAAAAATTATTTGTTTTATATAACCCTGAAATTATAACACACATGGTAGATAGTAGCTGTTTTTGTTTTTGTTATTAGAGACAGCTTTTCAGGTGTGTTATCTATCTCTATTGGGAATGTGTACAGTTGACACTGGACAGTGACACTGTGTCTTTTGGAAATCCTTTAATATGGTCACTCTGTTTTAATATGCAAGTGGATTGTTTCTCATTAATGATTCCTTCCAGGAGAGAGTGTATTTCATTAGTTTCATTGTTGGCTTTTCCTGTTTTTAATCCATATGCAGTGTTTTTTGTGTTGTTAACTATACATTCTGTATTTAACATCTTTACTGAGTTTATCATGTTTTTGCCATAAATCTTATACTTAGTATGAAAATACTTTTTCCTGATTGTTTTTGAGTACTACAAACCTTCCCTTTGCATAGACACATTTGAGAGGCCTTTCTGCAAATTAACTTGAGCTTTTACTGTCAGAAATCTTTGCCCTAGCAAGATCACTGCAATCCCGATTGCTGAACACAGACTGACTTGTGTGCTGCCATTATTTCCTGGAATTTTGCAAACACACGAGCTTGAAGTGAGCTTGCATATCTAGTTTACTCATTTGTAGTCATCTTCCCTCAGCCAGCTATTGAAAGTGCCTGGATTTCTATTCTTGTGTATCCTCAGCTCTTGTTCCTCTTGTATGTTGCTAACAGGTGATTTTAATTTACATATTGTTTCCTGATTTCTCTAGCTTTTGTATCTTAGGTATACTTGTGTATCTTCCATCTACATAAAGATACTATTTTTTAATTAAAGGAAGAATGTCAAAGGCTTCTAGAGGGCTTTCTAGCAGTTAGCATATTCATAGTAGATATTTGGCAGTCAACCTCATTGAAAGAACTCAGCCCCAAAGAAACTCTGCTTATTGTGAAGTTAGTGTTTTTGTGTCAGTAATTGCTTTTTGCATTAATTTAGATAATATGACCCAGAGCCAGGTCTTTTCTTACAAGATATCAGATTTTTTTGTATGATGTTATTGAAATAGTCACCTAAGAGTGAATTTTGCTACTCATCTTTTGACGTTCATATATTGGGGAGAGATATAGATTCTATTACTTGGCTCAACATTTCCCGTATAGGAATGAGTAAAAGAAGACCTATTTTCAATGCTTTGTCTTTACAGAAGAGTATTGAATTAATACTTATATTACTCTGGCTGAGAGAGTTGATACTTGGTTTTCATTCTCATATGATGATAGGTACATTGCCTAATTCAAATATAATTCAAATCCTGATGTGTATGCAGTCCCTTTAAGTGAGTTTTCATCAGTAATTATTGAAATTGGTGAACTTGGGTTGAATTGTGTTTTTAGGTTAGTTTTTAGCTTGGTAAATATATTCACATAAATCTTACCTTTTTTTGAATTTTATTTTATTTAGTTTTTTATACAGCAGGTTCTTATTATCTGTTTTATACATATTAGTGTATACATGTCAATCCCAATCTCCCAATTCATCCCACCACCACCACCACCCCCAACACTTTCCCTCTTGGATAAATCTTAATTTTGTATATTAAAGGAACGGGTTTTCTTTTTTTAGAGTGGGAATATTTTAATTATAAGCTTTATATACATAAGGAGCTATTATAGAGGTTTACTTTTTCCATAACAGGGCACTCTTGATTATATTTTAGTCTGTTTCAGTTACTTTCCTTCTTCAACAGTGTGACAATTAAAATAGTCATACTGAGGTAATACAAAAATTCTCTTTCAAACACCAAATGTGAAAAATATGTTGGTCTACTATTAATATAGTTCTGGTTTTACACACTTAATAGATCTTGGTCTGCATAGATATCAGGCTTGATCTATTTATGTATTGTTATCAGAAGAATTGTTTTCATTTTTGAGGTGAATTATAGAGCTAAACATGTTCTTCATTTCTGGACTGTTACTTTATATAGTAAATGTTTATTCTTCTAATGAAAAATTAACAGTGTGATCCCCTGTTCTCTAGTTCGTTCCAGGTTTCTATCCAGCTGGAGTAGCATTGGTGATTATATAGGAACAGAAAAAAACATAATAATCATAACAGCAGCACAGTCCTTTTATAATTCATATATTTTACATATGTGTAAAATATATATATGTGCTTTTACGTATGTGATCTTTTATCTAATCCTCATAATAACCCTGCAAGGAAACATGGCAGCCATTGTCATATCTGTTTTCCAGGTTCAGAAAGATTCTGAGATTCAGAAAGGTTAAATAACTTGTTCAAGATGACCTTTCAACTCTAGAGGTGTACTCCTTCTATTCCAGAACTTCCCTGGGATGGCATTTAATTTGCTTATTCAGCAAGTTATTAAAAGTTATTCAGGTTGAACAACCTAGGTTAAGGAAGATAATATTGGGTTGGCCAAAATGTTTGTTGGGATTTTCCTTAAGATGTTATGGAAAACCCAAATGAACTTATTGGCCAACCCAAGAGTTTTTGCTCATTTCATGGTAGTTGCTATTATGCATCATAGTGATATTTAGTTGTCTTGAGGCACCTCATTTAATGTGGCATCAAACAGAAGTTACCTTATACCTATACCAATTTTTATAAGTGTTACCATACAGCAAAAGATATGTGTATAATAAAATTAACTTTAAAGTATTGTGCAGACTATTATGGTACTACTTTGGCAGCACTGACTATATTTGTGACCCTTGTTAATTTTTTTAAATTAAAATATTTGCAGATTTTTAAAATTAAAAGTATTAGCACATATGTTTAACTGGTTACATTTTAGATTTAGATAACACTTTTCTATTTAAAGAAGGTAGTATTTGTGGAAACCAGTATATATTGGTTGGAATAGTAAAGAACAGGGTATGGAATTTGATCCCTTTCCTGGTGACTTATGTGCAGTTTTTCATCGTTGAGTTTCATTGTCAAAGTCATACTTTTTCTAATTTTTATTTCTTAAGATTGCTGATATATTTTGTTCACTTTTACAGGCCCTAGATGGTCAGAATATTTATAATGCTTGCTGTACCCTAAGGATTGATTTTTCCAAACTTGTGAATTTGAATGTAAAATACAACAATGATAAAAGTAGGGATTATACTCGACCTGATCTTCCATCTGGGGATGGACAACCTGCATTGGACCCAGCTATTGCTGCAGCATTTGCCAAGGAGACATCTCTCTTAGGTATGATTTTTATTGTCTGTACCACTTTTCTCCCATTTTGCCAAATGGGAAAGTGCCTGTTAAACTCCAGTAAGTATAATGAATCTCCCATTTTCGAATTTAAGAAATTATGTTAGGTTTCTCCCCGCATCAGGTAAGAAAGCATATGTATGCTGTTGGAAGAAAACCCTAAGTTCATAAGTATAATGAAAATTATATGTTATATTCTTTTTCACCACTCTCATCTTCTCTCCCAGAATAGAAGAGGAAAAGCTCTAATGAAGAAATACTGTTGAGTTCTTAATAAAATATTTACACTTTAAATTGAAGTCATGCTGTCTAGGGCCCCTTGTGCATATTCTTTAGGGCCAATCTAATTGTTTCAATTTAGCACTGCACAGACAATGAAAAGTTAACAGATGCAGCATATAATGGGAGTAGGTGTATAGAATTTTTTCAAAGCATATTATATTCTCTCTTTTAAACAATTTTAACTAGAAAGAATTTTATATAAAATTTATTTTGGTATTTATCAGTATTTGCATTTTGTCTTAATCATTGTATTTCACCTCATTCTACAATGGATTTGACCCACCTAATCAAAAACAAAACAAAACAAAAATTTGCAACTAATAGTTGACAGAGTCAAGATGAAGAAAAAATAAAGGAAAATGTTATTTTGTAAGTAAAATAAGTGATTTATAATTTAAGATGAAATTTTACAGTTTTATTTGATGTATTCAGGAAATTCTTGGTTTCTGAAGTTTCTAAGATTATCATTAAATGAGTTGTTTCTGTACATATGGAACCCAAGATTGATGAGTCACAAACTAGTTCTTACAGTTTATGTTTATCAATTAAAAAAGAAAAAGCATTATAATGAAGTAATTTTTGGAAATAGATATTTACTTACTGTGAATATATAGCATGTGTTATCCATTTATAAATATGTAATATAAGTGATACATCTATGAACTGAGACACACTAATGCACAAGAGAAGCATTTGATATGTGAAATTAATTCTGGTAATTTTAGACAAAACTGACCCTTTATTCTAGTTGTCTAATACATATAGCACAAGTCATAGCAGTTTATCAGGACCATAATAGATTCTTTAGGTTGGTAACATTCTTTCTTGAGAGAATCTCTATCACTGTGTGGGGCTAATTTAAGGCTTTATTCCCTCAACTTGGCTTGTAAGTAGATAATATTGACTATGGTGTACCATTTTTTAAAGTCAAGAGTGAGACAGTAATGAGTGATACATGGCCTTTGCTTGTAATTGTTACTGTGAATTCTTAAATTTTTTTAACTGATAGAAATTATTTTAGAAATAATGTCTTTTAGACATTGTTTAGACATTCTAAATGTCTAAATTGTTTAGACATTCTAAAAGACATTCTAAATTGTCTTTTAGAAAAGACAAAAATCAGCATTTACTGAATAGTTTCTATGTCATAGGCATTCTGCAAGTCACTTAGCAGATACATTATTAATCCTTAAAATAACCAAAGTAGAAGATGACAACAAGATTTTTTATAGTAGTTTCTAAGAAGTTTAAAATATTACATGCAACTCATTAAAGAAACAAGGGTAAAATACCAAGAAACTTCAGCTAGCGTCAAACACATGACCGTAGTAATCACTTTCTTGGACCCTAAGAGCTATGTGTGTTTGCTCATTTGGGTGTAGTTAGATGAGTTTGTATGTGTTTTTGATTCTGGGTGGAGTCATGGTTAGAGGGAATTCATCATCGTTTTCCTTGTAATCTCATGGCTTTGATGGAATTTTTTTAAAGTAATAATAAGTCTCATAAAAGATTATAAAGTTACACCATAACTAACTTCTGTCTTATTCAGTGCTTTTATCATTTTTCAAGTGTTCTACATTTTTGCATGAAAAGATTATGAGTAAAGTTGCTCAGTTCTTAGTAAATAAATTTGGTGTCTTCTTCCAGCTCTGTCTTGAATATTTTAATATAATATGCTGGCATACCTCGTTTCATTGTGCTTCACAGATACTGTTTTGTTTTTGTTTTTAAAAAACAAATTGAAGGTTTGTGGCAACCCTGCATTGTCAGATGATGGTTAGCATTTTTTAGCAATAAAGTATTTTGTAATTAAGGTATATACATTTTTTTTAGACATAATGATGTTTACACACTTAATAGACTACAGTATACTGTAAACATAGCTTTTGTATGCACAGGAAAACGATAAAATTTGTGTGACTCACTTTATTGCAATACTTGCTTTATTGTGGTGGTCTGGAACCAAAGCTGCAATATCTCCAAGGTATGTCTGTATTTTTGTTTCTGTGCTCTGCCTGATAAGAACAAGGAAAATATTTTGTGGTGAAACTATGTGAATTCACCTTCCTTTACTGAATGACTTCATCATTTACCTGTTTTAATGGTTTTACATCTTACAACTGGGTTTTTTTATTTTAAATGTCTGCAGATAGTTTTTGAAAATGGGTGAGTTATAAGTTTTAAAAATCAAATAATGGAATTTATAGTTTATGAGATAACTTATATTTTGATTTTTTTCTTATTTTCTATGTAAATACATACTTGTACAAAATTAAAATCACACTATTTTATTTGAATTATTCTACTGAGAATTTTTTTGAAAATTGATAATTATAATAGCTTCATAACATTCTAGTGGATATATAATACTTTTGGAAGTTTGTTGGACATTTAGTCTACTTTCATACTTTTCATCAGTATAAATGGTGCTGTGACAAACACCTGTACATAACTTTTTTGTCTCTTATTTACTTAGACTAGATTCCTGGAACTAGAATCATTGGGTCAAAGAAAATGTTAAAGCCTTCTGAATCTTGTTGCAGATTTCTTTCTAGAATGGTGATATTTAAACTAACATGAATTGTATATGAGGCTGGCTATTGTACTTTTTCCTCTACCAGCTTATTATAATTGTTATTATTTTATGAACTAGTTTATAATTTTTCATTGCTTATTAGGTACTTACAAGTCTCTGAATTGGTTGTCTGGATTCTTTCTATTAGGATGTACAAAACATAAAATGTATATTAAGGATATTATGTTCATATTTGGTATGAACTAAGCATTCAACTTTATACTTACATTTTAGACTGGCTAGTTACGGAAAAATATTTTAAAATAATTCATCACAATCCAAACCTTTCCATTTACAGGACATTAAGGTAACTTTTTTTTACCCCCCACACCTTTGGTGGGTACCGTTATCTTTATGAGGAACCACTTACTGTTTTGCTTTTTAAAGTAGTCATCAAACACTCTTAATAGTGACATACACTGTTATGTTAGTGAGGTCATGCCTTCTGGAATGGTGACTAAATTTTTTTCTCTGTTTATTTACTTCTAGTGATATTTAGTAAGTCAGGTGACTTCAGAGTACAACAAACTAATATTGATAGGATCCATTTCCTGCTTGAGTCTTCCTCAAACAGTACTTGTGCAAAATGAAATAATTGCTCGGTATCCTTTTATTTCAAAGATTCTGTAAGAACACAGATACTAGGTGATAATTCTTTTCTGCTAAATATTTAGGGGGATTCACGTTACTTTGTATGATTTTTATATTATATCTAAGCACTTGACTAAATTTAATTAATTTGGAATCAGTATTATAAATTTTAATTCTCGGCTTTCTAGGCTTCATTTTTTTAGTGCTAGGGACCACAGTGTCTCCAAAAATGTAATTTATTCAAGAATGGAGACTGAGGGCTTTTTAATTAGTTAGAAATCTGACATTTAAATACATAATCACAAACTTGGCAGACTATTAGTTATTCACGTATTCTACATCAGAGAACAAGGTGATCAAAAATTCTTGAGATTATAAATTGAGATGTCATTATAATGATCATTTTATCATGTTTAAGAAGTGTAGTTAATTTATTAAGGGGTGGTCACTTTTAGAAAAACTGCTAGAAGTAATTAATTTTTCATGATCATGTTGTCTACATTTTTAAAATTAATGCAGATAATATGTACAAAGAATACTTACTTTAGAGCCTTCTGTGTATTTTGAGTTAATAAGTAGCAGCCGTTCTCATCATACGGTTTTAACAGAAAAGCAAAACAAACTTTGTATAGGATATCTTTTGAGGTGAAAATAGTTGATAATTGAGAACAGATATAACAACCATTTATTCATAAGGGTAAATATGTAGTTCTTGTAGATCAGTTTTTCTCAAACTTTCCTGCACATCAGAATTACCAGGTCTTACCCTAGATTGAGAATCCCTAATGATTAGTGGGTTTCTAATTTTTTAAGATTCCAGGATTCCAAGATGTAGTGGGAGTTGAGAATTACTACTATAGAGGAAAGTTTGTAATTTTTTAGGTGCTTTATTTTAGTTTTTTAGCAAAATTATTAGTGTTCTCATAAAAACATACTTTATACCTATTGAGCCAGTATTCTAATCCTTTTCTTTATTCAAGCCATGTAAATCTGTCTTGGTATCGGTACAATTCCAGTGTTTAGCTGTTAAATTGAATTTGGTTTTCTTTTCTATGTGTTTATGATGCATAAAATTAACAAGTAAACTTGTTTTTAAAATATTTTTTAAAACTTACTTTAAACTTAATATTTTAAAATTTATTTTTAAATGACTTCTGAAAGCTTTTGTTTTTGTTACTTTTGAATGAGTTATTTACATGGTGTTTTTTTTTTAAGTTTTTATTATCAAAGACTTCAGTTATCATATCCATTATCTCAATTCACTAGTTCCCACACTTGTTTTATCTGTTCATTTTTTCTGTTGTATTTTGAGGCAAATCCTTAACATCAAGTCATCTCAAACATAACCATAATTTCTCTAAAGTAATGACATTTTCTTACCAAGCATACCTGATCAAAATTGATTAAAACCTGATTATCATACCTATCAAAATTGATGATGATTTCTTAATGTTGCTGAATACCCAGTCAATCTTGCATTTCCCCAGTTGTCTCAAAAAATGTTTTTTAAGCATTGATTTGTTCAGAATAGGATCTTCTCAGGGGCCACACATGGCATTTGGTAGTTATGTCTCCTGAATGTCTATTACTCTGTTAAAGTCCTCTCCCTCTGCCCCAACCCTCAGTTCCATTGACTTATTGTGGAAACCTAGTTATATTCTTTAAGAAAATGCCACAATCTGGATTGGTCTGGCTATTTATTTCCTTATAGTGTCATCTTTTTTTTTTTTTTAAGATCACGTGTTCCTGTGTATTCATATTTATTTATTCATTTTTAAAAAATATTTATTTGGCTGTGTCGAGTATTAGTTGCGGCCTGCGGGCTCTAAGTTCCCTGACCAGGGATCAAACCCAGGCCCCCTGCATTGGGAGCACAGAGTCTTAACCACTTTCTGTCTTTAAAATGTCTCTTTTAAAGAGGAAGTTGCAAGAGCTGGGATAGAATTGTTCATTTTAAAATTTGGATAACATTTTTACTTGTGAATCATGAATTAACTTGAAGCAATAAGCTTTAAAGAATTTATTTAACTCCAAGTACATTTTATATAATATTTGAATTAATATGTTTTAAATCTGAAAATTTTTTTGTCTTCTCAGCAAAGGAAATAGTTGGTGGTAATTGTATACTTCATACTTTGGAGGTATAATGGGCCATAAACATTAGGAGAAATACATTATTACATCAGTTCATATTTACTTATTTACCCGCCTTCTCAAATGGAATAAGCTTATAACTGTAGGACTAAAATGTTATTCATAGGCTGCTTTTTAACTATCCAGGGTACACATTTTCATTCAGAGTTCTTAATGGTTGATTTTATAGTCCTAAACTGATTTGTTATGGTCATCCATTCTATTGTTCTCAGCTATAGCTTTAAGAAATTTCTTTTATTAATCCTACGTTTACCTCCTCCTTTTCCATGATACCCTGTCACACATTTGAAAACCTTATATTTATCCTGGTGTTCATATTTTTAAAGCTAAACAGCTAAACAACAGAAATTGATTCAGTGGTAATCAACTTCAGCCTTTGGATGTAGAAGACAGATTTAAATTAAATCATACTGTAGATTTAATCTTGAAAAATTTTTAAGAGTTGACAGTTATGTATGTGGTATGGCTAAGACAAAGTAAAGCCTTCTAAAGTATATTACTGCTACCTCTGCAATTAGTAGAAGAAACACTATGCATTTGTGACCATAGTATAAAATGTGCCTCTATCTGAAGGAGGTAAAAGTTATGCAGAAAGTTTTCAGTCTCTAAAGATGGAAAGCAGTAGATACATACAGGAAATTTTAGTGTTTTTTTTTTTTTTCCTGAGTTCCTCCTAACTTCATATTTCTCTTCCTTTGAATTTCTATATTTTTTTCTTTTTCCTGTTGATTTTAATTTAAAAATGGTATTCTGTCTCTGAATCTACCTCTCCTTTTTGCCCCACTTTCTGAATTTTTCTTACCCGCCTTAATTGCTGTGAGCTTTTCACATTCCTAGAAGGATTCTACCTCACCTCAGTGGCATCCTGCTTTATTCATTAATTGCATTTTTCAGCAGTCATTTTAGCACTGTGCTGGGTACTGTAGGGGCTCAGAAAAATTACAAGGTTTCTGTGCTTGTAATCTTGTTTATACTCTGGTGGAGGCAGCATACGCCTGAATATCTCTAATGTGAGGCAAACTGAAATATATAATAGAGTTTAATGTAATATTAGAGCATAATGAAGTGAGTAATTTATCATCCAAAGGAGAAAGTGGAAGGGCTTTATGGGCCAAAGGCATTTGATTTGGATAAGAATAAAGGATTTAAAAAACACAGCATGAGAAATGTGATGAAGAATATATCATGCATGTTTAGGAAGTGACAAGTATTCAGTTGTGAATGAGGCATAGGGTAATTGGGAAAACATGAAAGGCAGTGATGTCAGAAAGAACTAGTTTGAGAGAAGATCTTAGAACTGATGCTATCCCAAGGAGTATACTGGAGACTGTTAGTCTAAGTAAGGTAAAATTGTGAATCTAAACTAGGGACAGAAATGAGAATGGAAAGAAAGAAACATGGGAAAAATTAAATGTAAAAGTAATAGGACTTGGCACCTTACAATATGATGACTCATGAAGAATTAAACTTGTGGAGGAGTCCACCTAGACAGTAGGAAATTCAGCCTAGGACTTAGGCAAGAGTTCTGTGGGGTTGAGAATTTGAAAGGCCAGAGGAATGTTGTTTTGGTTTAGAGAGATCAGATTTGTAGTTGCCAGACACAGGGCTTGAGGGTGGGGAGAAATTGGATAAAGGTGGTCAACAGGTACAAACTTCCAGTTATAAGATAAATAAGTACTAGGGATGTAATGTAACATGGTACATATAACGAACACTGCTCTATGTTATATAAGAAGGTTGTTAGGAGAGTAAATCCTAAGAGTTCTCATCACAAGGAGAAAAAATTTTTTTCCTATTTCTTTAATGTTGTATCTGTATGAGATGATGGATGTTCACTAAACTTATTGTGATAATCATCTCATGGTGTATGTAAGTCAAATCATTATGCTGTACACCTTAAATTTATAAGGTGTATGTCCATTATATCTCAGTAAAACTGAAAGAAAAAAAAAACTTTGGTTTAAGATTCTCAGGTATAAGAGAGCAAGAGGGCTAAAGACTTGAAATTGAAACTTTAAGCACTACACATTTATGTTGTGGGAAAGTAAAGAAGTAAGGGATTGAGGGATGAAATAAATAGGGTTAAATTAGAAGTGCCTATTCAGTTTAGTAGTTACCATAAAGTTTATTCTTATTCGTAAGAATGGGTATAAATCAAATTATAATGGATTAGGAATGTAAATTTGATAAAGTACTTACTATTCTTTGAATAAGTGCTGTAGGAAGAAAGGAGAAATGGGATGGTAGTTGAGGAGCAAATCAGGGCCCAAGAGGAAATGTTTACAGTAAAGGAGTATGCATAATCATTAAGAGTATGTGGTCCAAATCCAGACATCCTCAGTTCAAAAGCTGGCTCAACTTCACTGTCTCAGCTTTCACATTTGTCATGGATATAATGATAGTAATCCCCATGTTTTAAGGCTAGTGTGAGGATTAAATGTTTTAATACATACAGAGAACTTTTCACAGTGTCTGGCATAGAATGAATGCTAATTTCATATTAGCTAGTATTTGTTTTGAAGGCTAGCTTAAGTCCTAGAATTGATTGTAGTAGATTGGATCAAGAATATAGTGGAAATGTTGGGGCCTACGAAATATAGAGATACTTTTCAGGACCATTGTGAGAACTGGAAGGAATTTTTATCAAGCTCACAGAGAGATTTAGGGGTAGAGCTGGAGCCGGAACTGAAGTCATCAGCTTTTGATAGTCCATATTCTTTCTTCTCACCATTTGTATCTTTATGAAGAAAGGGGAACAGATAGAGAGGACTTTTGAAGTTGATTGAAAATTTTGGGGGAATTCTGATCTCAGTCTTACAAGATACTTGCTGAACATAACAAGGACTTAAGTCTAGTGGATTTTTAGGGAATTCTTGAAAATAGAATAGGAAATGCGGCTAACATCAAATAACAAAATGTTCGTGGAATCAGTTTGGGGTTGTAGGGTGTGTGTGTGTGTGTGTTTTCACTCTAATATTTTACAAACCTAGATGAAAGCATATCCAAAATGTAGGATTTGATTTATCCAAGTCTGGCATTGTAGAGCATTAATGGATTAGGAACAAGCAAGCCAAAATGCTCTAGACATAGTATAGTCTAGCCAAGGGAGAACAGAAAGGGAAGTGGTTGTCATATAGGCTAAAAATGGGTTGGTTCAGTGGCTGGTATGGGAGTAGGAGGATCTATAAGATGGAAGAACGAAGTCAGGAAAGGGGATGTAATGTTAGAAATGAATGGCAAAAAAAGAAAAAAATCAAAGATGTAGCAAAAGAAGTTGGTAAAACAGACTGATACAGTAAAAATCATCAAAGTAGAAGTTTTTAAGAAATCGTGAGACCAGTGTGTCAGACAGATCACAGGATGAGGACAAGAGCTGAGATAGAAGGAAGAAATAAAGCCAGGTGCCAAAGTCTTAATGTAATGAGAGAAAATGTCCCAGTGACCTAATGGCTGTTTTGATGAGAAATGATTGCATGGTACGACCTCAAAGACATTCTAATTGGTGACGGCAGAACAGCAGTCTGAAAGTAACATTGGGTGGTGAGATAGTAGGATGAATAATGCACCCTTTACTTTCCTTTGGGGAAGGGTTTAGGGAGGTAAAAATGACTTTTTGAGAGGGTTATAAGATAAGTTTCATTAGGACCAAGCAAGCTTTTAATTAAAAATTTTCTCTAAGGAACACATTGAATAAAATGCAATTGTTAATGATAGAAAAGAAAAATGGGTTCTAGAGGGTAAAATAAAAATTGAAGGGAAGCTTGGTGGAAGAGGAAGAATGGATTGTTTGAGGAAAAAATAGCAGCTGTCATTCTTGTCAAAGGTAAAATTTTTATTTTCAAGTCAGGAAATAAAATATTGTAAAAACTGCCCCCCTCACCCAGGACCCTATACTACATGAATTATAACAGGCCTCAAAGTCCCACCACCAATCCTCTGTTCAGTCGTGTGTGAGAATAACAACCACCAGATGTCTTGAACAGGGAAAAGAAGTGTAAGACCAAAAACAGGGGGAAGAACTTTAAGACCAAAAGATATGATGTAATTGACTTTGGATCGATGTTTCAGAATAGGAAATGAAAGGATAGAACAAATTCTGCATCTCTAAAAAGCATGGATAAAACTGTCGTAGTCAAGAGGAGCCTAAGGAGGTATGACTAAATCTAATAACGGCATCCTGAAACAAAAAAAGGACATTAGATGCAAATTAAGGAAATCTGAATACTTTATGGACCTTAATTAATAATAACATTAATACTGGCTGATTAGTTGGAACATATATCATACTATTGTATGATAGTACAATATATCTATTTATAATATATATGATATATAACTATATCATGCTATAGTAAGATATTAATAATGGGGGAAAAGGGGTGCCCAAGGTTATAAGAACTGTGGAGAATTTTTAATTTTTCTGTAAATCTAAAACTGTTCTAAAGTAAAAGTTTATTAAAAATTATAGATAAAATTTGCAAATGATTTAAGATGTTATCAAGAACAGTTTAATTCTTCAGTTGTAATGGACAAGGTTAGGGATGTCTGTGTACCTCAGCAAAATATGACCTGAGGGATAGAGGGATAGACAGATGCATAATTTGTAATCACTTCATCCCTGTGCACTTTGAATCTCTATCAGATAGGTACATGGCAGTGTGGCCATCAGTCTCAGGGAGAAGGGGGCTAGTAATGTGTCAGAACTAATATAAGAAATTTATAAAATTGCTGAATCACTCAAAATTCTGGGTGGCCCAGCCAATGAAGATCATTTCACATAGAAGGGGGATCCCTGTGACACCTTCCTTTTCATGTGGCAGTTTATGAAGCTCTTTGACATTATTTGATTCTTACAACAATACTGAAAGTAAAACACATTTTTATCCCCCATCTCAATATGCATAAATAGTGTTTTTTACAGCATACCTGCTGCCTTGAAGACGTAAATCATTAAAATTAAAATAATTTCTACAGCTAAAAGTAATCCATTAGAGCCAGTGTGCATAACGTGTTTTATATGTTTTTTTACAAAGGGAAGATAGTAAATGTATTTTCTCTCACAGCTAGGAGTTAACATTAATATGAAAAGTACAGTGCACAATTCCTTTTCAGGATTCATTATAATAGTACATCATGAAATACTTCGTAGGTTTTTATATTTTTGTGTAGCAGACAACACTGAGATTAAACCTAAAAAAAAAAATTACCTTATTGACAAAATAATTTTTTAAAGAAGAGTA
This sequence comes from Delphinus delphis, assembly GCF_949987515.2. Taxonomy (NCBI): domain Eukaryota; kingdom Metazoa; phylum Chordata; class Mammalia; order Artiodactyla; family Delphinidae; genus Delphinus; species Delphinus delphis. The sequence continues at coordinate 84,663,477 of NC_082683.1, forward strand.
TACTGAAGGAAATGGTGGAAACTATCCTTAGAGGCTTTAAAAGTCCAATAAAAACGTCAAGACTATTTTAGTGATTTGGAACTGTGAAAGGTGACTGAAATAGTTTTTCTAAGTTACCAGACTAGGAGAAGAAATAGTGGAAGAGAAATACATGCTAGTGGTGCTAAGGACAGTGACTGCCCTCATCTCTTGAAGTACTTTTGCATCATGCTCTGGGCTGCCTAAAATGAAGAAAGAACATTTGGCAAGAGGATAGATCATCTGACTTTAGTAGCAAGTGACCCAGAATGGTGAGAATAAATGGAGAAGTAGGGAGATTATGAAGTAGCATTTGGATAGTAGCAAGAACAGTGGGGACCTCATAGCTTACATTCCACATTTTGCTGAGCTTTCCATTATCTCCTTACTAGAAGGAGATAAATTGTATCTACTTGGAGCCACAAAATTTCACGAATATTTTCACAAGAAAATTAAGTCTTATTTTTACTAAAGTGTAATGTTGTTTATTAAAACGTGGCATTCTTTTTTTTTAAGTCTCTCACACTTCAAAAAGGGCTTTAGCCTAGTCTCTTAATTCTTAATTACCATTTTTTAATTAATGTTAATTATTTTAATTCTCAGTGATTATTTTTCCATGATGTCTTGATGTTTTAAATAATATTGTGCTACCACGGTATCTCCATTACAAATCCCAGACTTAAAGTTTCTTTGAATAAATTTTTCATCATTGAATATTTTGGTGAAGTATTATGATGTTTACTTGTATATTGGCATGGTAGAGATGTATTTTAGAAGAAACCATTTTCTGCAAAAATGAAGTGTTTAGACTGTTGTGTTTAGACTGATATATCAAATGTATTGATGTTTTATATGTGTTTCATGAATTAGTAATTTTTCTTGAAATATCAACAGAGAAAGACAAATGATAAGTAACTTAGAACTATAAGTTTTGGAATCTAACTACATGTCTAATAAGAGTATGCAAGATCAAAATGACTGTGAGTACATACCTAGGAATTAGGAATGTATCTTACAGTGGCAGCATTTTAAGATATCCATTGAATGTTAAATGGAAACAGCCTATCAAATGTAATGAGAGCTATTATATTTAACATTGAGAAGTTAGTAATACCATAGAATAGTTAAAGTGGTGGATCCTAAAAGGCACTAAAGTCTATTATGCATGAGTAATTATTAGACGTGAGAAGTTTCTATTTTAAAATTAGATCCTTATTTCTGGATTTACTTTAAAAATGAAATTTGCGAGTAGATACAACACGATTGGCCATGAGTTAATAATTGGTAAACAATTATGGATACATGGGGCTCATTATTCTAGTCTCTCTACTTTTGTATATGTTGGAAAATTTCCAAAACAAAAAGTAAAATCTAAAAAATAAAAGAGGAGAAATAAGAAAAAAAGATGGGGGGGAGGGAATCCGCAAAAATGGTATGTGGAGTGGTGGTGTGGGGGACTGTAAAATAAACTCATACAGAGCAAGAATGTAAGTGAGAAACACCATTCTACTGATGGGGGAGGTACTCAGAAAAGATAAAAGGAGATTGGGAGGGAAAAATTTTGTAAGTCAAAAACTAAAGAAGTTAAGAATTGTCAGTCTTCAAGAGCTGTTCACCCTGCCAATGAAAGGTCATAGTTTCTGTAAAGTAAAAAGATAAACAAACTTGGCTAAAAGAGTAACGTCTGAAACCAGAGGTAACAGCACATCCTTATGACATGTACAAGAAAGCTGGAAAGAGAAAAGAAGAAATAAAACATGAACTTATGGGACAACAGTACTAAGGGCCAGTTCTACCCAGGTACGTCATGAATTAACTTCATGTAGGTTGAATGTTTGTCGCCTTTATCATGAGAAGGAAAAAAAAGAACATATAACTCATTTCTTTAGTGAACTAATATTTATTGAGAAATAAGCTGGTGTGTAAGAATTTAAGGGATGAAAGGAATCCAAGTTTATTGATAATTGAAATACGGATAAAGATGCTGAGACAAAGGGAATTCCATGGAATAAATGAAGAATCCTGAAGATGACAGAACAACAGTAAGACTGGAAAGTAGAACAGTAGAAATAAGAAGGAAATGTTAAAACTGGTAGGTAAAGGATAGGAAAATATTGAAAGAGAAAGCTTGTGTGATAATAGAGACTTTTTCTCATTCTTTCTACGGGGGAAGTGTTGTAATTGAGAAACTTGTGTTATACCTATTTGAGTGTGGAATTAAGGAAAACAGATTATGGTAAGATTTTCTTTAGGTCACTTGAATTAATTAAATAATGATGTTCAGGGTGATTTTGTCTCTAAAAGTGAAGGACTTACTATATATGTTTTGTAAGCTGTAATTATTTGTCTAATTTCAAGCACGTTTATAAAGAAGGTAGCACTTGTATAAAAAAGTGAGTTACTGTTATGTTGAAGATGATTTTTTTTTAGATTTGGCTCCTCACTATGAACCATGGAAGTGAATTTTTCAAGTCTCTGACTTGGAGGTATATTCTTTATGCTGTGTTTGCTTTTCCATAGGAAATGGAATGTTGTATATTTAATTTTTTTTAACATAATACAGGTATGTACCTTAGTTCTAATATTTAATGATTTCATTGAAACCAATTAATTTTATCTACTACTTATCAGCAACTAATTTTTCTAAATGTTATAAAAATTAACTTTCAGGAACCATTTGGAACGGTCAGCCCTAAGCCGTGCAGCCATCGTGCTTAAATTGGTTTTTGTAAACGACTTGTGTGTGTTTCGTAAAATATGCTTTATTTTAAAATTAGGGCTTCCTGTTGCAGCTGTTCCAGGAGCTCTGAGTCCTTTGGCTATTCCAAATGCTGCTGCAGCAGCTGCTGCAGCTGCTGCTGGCCGAGTGGGTATGCCTGGAGTCTCAGCTGGTGGCAATACAGTCCTGTTGGTTAGCAATTTAAATGAAGAGGTTAGTAAAATAATTTTCTAGTGTTTATTTTTTACCTCCATTTCATTTGTGAAAGTTTTTCATGTTTATTTCATTTTGCACTTGCCTTTCTTTTTATGTACATTCATTAGTCAAAGTATTTTCTGTGTGTTTCTACTTCCGAATAAAATCTATGTACTTGTTTAGGTAATACTTTATTTCTGTAGACAGTCATATCTCTTTTTATATATATATATATATATATTTTAACCTAACTACCTATTTTTCCTAAGAAAAATATGGTGAAGTACTGTAGTTTGGCTTTTTATCTTTTTGTTGTTCTCAAAAGGCAAATGTGATCTAATTTGCAGATGTAACTGTAAAACAATTTTGCTCTTTGCCTTTTCTAATTATTTGCTTGTTCATTTCATGCTTATGTGTCATTGCATTTTTTTAAATCTTATTTTATGTGAACTACTCTAATACATTTTTCTTTGAAGGTTCTTCCAAAGATCTTGACGAGGCACTCTTCCAGTCTTTCTTAGTAATTTTTTCTTTGCAGTTATTAGTCATTGTCTTCTAAAAATATTTTTCAACTTCACCCCTCCCTGAACCCCTCCCACCCCCTTAAATAAAGTTTATTGCTGAGTTATTTTCTTTAGTTGTACATTTTATGTCTGGTATATTTTATTTTGATTGCTATGGAAGCTGGTATGAAATGTGGGAAGCTCAATGTATCAGTTTATGATGTCTAATTTGAATATTTCATTTTTAATTGGCCTCTGTTAATATGAACATTAAGCTATTTTATCATTTAGTACTATTGTCATCCATAGTTCTGCATGCTAAAATGTTTGAATCAGAGTGCCTTTGTTTTTCTCTTAAGAATTTTGCCTGCATTTCATAACCAGCCATGCTTATGCAGTTAAAGTTCAAAGTTTAAAATTCCTGTGCATGCTTTCCTTCCCTATGTTGAGATGAAATGCTGTAATTTACTCTTTGATATAGATGTACTTTACCCATATTTGTCTTGGATGACTACATTTTACTCAGTTTTTCTTGTACAGTACATAAACCAACCATTTTCTGACCAAATCCTGCATTTCCTATGTACTGACCTATATTTTATTTTTTTTTTTGTTCCCCAATTCCTTATTTTTTTCTTCTGCATTGCTGTTTCCCTTCCCCATTTCATCCTTTTCCCTGTGTGTTCACCTTCCCTTTCCTTGTCTTTTCCCAAATGCCCATTCCCTTCCCTGTCTTATCCTTTATTTTCCTTGTCCTTGTCTTCATCCCCTGTCTCCATTCCCTGTGTTCATGCTTCTGTGCTTGAACAAATGTTCCTCGGACCAACTTGCCCCAATTAACCGCCTTGAACCATGATCCATGACCACCTCACCATTCTGCGGGAACCACCCTTCGTTATGGATGATCTGTTCATCTCCGCTCTTCCTCGACTCTTCTCTCTTCTTGTCTTACGCTGCTTGCTCTTCTCTCCTTCTAAAGATGGTTACGCCCCAAAGTCTGTTTACCCTCTTCGGTATGTTATTGTTAGCACTATACTTTTATTATTGATTTGATTTTTGTTTCACCTTAATTCTTATTTGTAGCTAGCACTTTGGCTTAAAGTTGAATAGTAAATCTTTTGCTATTTTTCTTTGCTATTTAAAACTCTCCATAGACACAAAATTTGTTTTAATGCATGCTGATTTATTTTGCATGATCTTTAATTTAATATCATTCACATAGCTTTGAGGGTTTATCAGAGATTATTCTTTTCAAAATTCACTGTTCAAAATCTTGATCTTCTTTATTCATTTGTGAGAATGATGAGTTTGAATGAGTGATCATGTTGATGTCTGAATGTTTCATTAATATGTCAGAAAGATAATATTTAGCTGACTTGCACGTAAAATTAATTCCATTTTTGGATTACCTCTCTGTGGCTCTAAAATAAGGTGTTTATGGAGATGTGCAGCGTGTGAAGATTTTGTACAACAAGAAAGACAGTGCTCTAATACAGATGGCTGATGGAAACCAATCACAACTGGGTAAGATTAAATTATATGTTATCTATACATCTTCAAATCTGATTTCAAATATATAATCTAAACCTGTGAATATAAACAAACTCTTTATGTTAGTAAGAAGCCATTTATTAATAGCCAGGGTTCAAAATGTCATGTTAATTTTCATATTTTAACATGAATAGTTGTACATGATGAACATATTTGTATTTTTCTGCTGTCCTCTTAACCATTTCTTGTGTGGAGTCTAAGGAAGAAATGTTTTGGCTTCAAAATTACAATAACAATTTCACATAAGAATTATGACATACATATTAAAGATCCTTAGTGTTTTTCATTCCTGGATACTCCTTGTAATCAAAGTTAACAGTTCATATAGTCCACGGAATCCTGATTAACGCTGTCTTATTTTAATTCTTCTAAAGTCATTTGCAAGTATTTAACTAAACTTAGTAAAGAGTCACATGGGAAATGTATTTTAGAGATACCAGGTTCTTACAAAATGAAAAATTTACACCAAATATCCCACTGTTAATCCTTTTTGAAATCTTAAAATGTACTTCAGACAAGTTACACTTATACTATTAGATAAATAATTGATGACTTAATTAACATCTCGTTTGAATTCATGCACAAAGCCAAATCACATAAATCTAGAATGTAGCTGCATATTCATGGTGTGATTGACTGTAAAGTCAATATGTTCTTAGCTTATAATTCTGTTAGTTGAGATTTGGCGATGATGGTACTTTAGATTGGGTGTACTCATGTTATTAATTTTGAAATTTGCCATTTTTGGGGTAAAAACTAGTGTATTTTTGCTATTATATCCAGTGAGACTCACAAACTAAGAACATGATGAACTAGACCTTTTAGCCTTTGGAGTCAGAAGTAAGTTTGAAATTCTGTGTTTCTTACCAGCTATTATCCATCTTTAGTGGAAGTTATATAAAAGTGCTGATGATGTCATAGATGCTAATTAAATCTTTTCTTCTTCCTCTGCTTGTGTACACTTCTGTACTCTGGTGGGTGTAGTCATTGCCATTGTTTTTATAAACTTTGCAAGTAGCATTTTACAGTTTTTGTTTCATAGTTGACAAAGCATTCTTAAATGTTTGATTTTCTTCCTCATTGTGTGAGCTGTGGGTGGCATTACCCTCATGTAAATAAAGGATACGCAATCATTACGGTTGAGAAGTACCTGAGGTAGAATTTAACCAAATGTTTCACGATATTTTTAGTTTTGTTTTATGTAAGGACTAGATAAGTGATAATTTAATTTTTGCTATACTTGTATTAGTCTGTTTGGGCTGCCATAACAGAATACCACAGACTGAGTGGCTAAAACAACAGAAATTTATTTTCTTATAGTTCTGGAGGCCAGTAGTTAGGTGCCAATAGATTTGGTTTCTGGTGAGGACTTTCTTCCTGGCTTTCAGACAGCTCCATTCTCCATATGTCCTCACATGGCCTTTCCTCTGAGCCTTTTCTCAGCCTCTGAGGCTCTGATTTCTCTTCCTGTACTTATAAGGACACCAGTCTTATTGGATTAGGGCCTCACCCATGTGACCTCATTTAACCTAAATTACCTCCTTAAAGGCCCTGCCTCCAGGTAGTCACATTGAGGGATTAAAGCTTCCATATATCACTTTTGGGAGAATACAGTTCAGTGCCTAACAATACTTAACATTGATAAATCTTTTACCCCTAATTTTTATAAAATTTTTTTACTAAAGCTTTGACTTACTAATAGCATGATTTATAGGTTTCAAACTATATGTAGTGGCAAATAATTTATTATTTCTCATTGCTGCCAGGTTAGATTTTGCTTTCTTGAAGTATATGTCCATAAAAATATGTACTTGCACCTTTAATGCCTTTACAGCACACACACAAACACACAAATCCTATACAAAACTAGGGTGCACTATTGAAAAAAATAAGTGAAATTTTTTTAAATGTAGTATGCTTTTTTTATGGGCTCTGTTCTCATTCTTTTTGGTTTTCATGGGACTCTGTTTGGAAATACTCATTGTTTTATAATATAGGCAGATGTTTTTGTGCTCAGGAAGTAGTATGGGAGAAATAAACGGCAAGGTATAGTCAGTAGTATACAAGTGTGAATGGGATTGTTGCAAATCTTAGAGGCCATGTTAAATCATTTTAGACTAGAGTTTTAAAATTTGCAAACATTAAGATTTTTCAGTTTCTACCATAACCTATTTAATTGATACTGGAATTTTCTTAAATTGGATATTTTAGGAATAATATAATTTGTAAATTATGTTTTGAAGTAGTGTACTGATCTTCAGCGATTAAAGTAAATGAGTTCTAAGGAAATGTCAAAGAGTAGTTCCTTGTTAAAATAATTATCTTGTTTCTCCAATTCATATTTTCAAGAACTACTTATAAGAAAGCCTCAACTGTTCTTATTTAATATGTAGCTGCCATCTCAAAAGTAAACTTACTTCTTCTTTAACTACTGAATTATATCTAGCGAAGTGTGCTGTAAAGGGAGGAGGAATCATGTAACTCTGGTGTTGTGATATTTGAGCAGTTTTTAAGTATGTGTATTTATTGGCTTTCACTTCTTCATTACTGTGAGTAATGGAGAACTCTAAGTCGCACTTTGAGGTATTGCTGGTCTCATAGAAGGGAGCTCTCAATAGACCTTCCCCCAAAAAAACAGTCAAAAGAAAGGAGGGAAAAATAGCAAATGATATGGAGAAAATGGGGGAAAATAGAAATTTGAAAGTAATGATAGAATCAAGTCCAGATGTATCAACAGTAACAACAGATGTAAAGGAGTAAATTCATCAATTAAAAGACAGATTTGATTTTTTAAAAGCCACCTATTTACAAGAGATGTGAGGTGCAAAGATGTAGAAAGATTGAAAGTAAAGGGATATAAAAAGGATAATTGACAGGTAATAAGCAAAAGAAAACTTACGTACCTATATTCATTTAAGATAAAGATTATTGATAAAAGATTTATTAGTTCACCAAGAAGATGACAAGTTTTATGTGTATGTGTGCCTAATGAAATAGCTTCAAAATGTGTAAATTATAAATGGATAGAACTGCAGGGAGAATTGAGCAAATTCACCACGATAATGGAGGTTTTTATACACCTTGCTGAATTATGTCAGGCAGAAACCCCCCCAAAAAAATCAGCAAGACGCAAATGATACAGCACAATTAGATTAACAGAATTACACATATATAGAATTAGGCATCTAATAGTTATACATCCAACACATTCTTTTTAAGTACATAAGGAATGCTTACAGAAAGTGATCACAAACTAAACTATAAAGCAAGCTTCAGTAAATTTCAGAGAGTATCATACAGACCAAATTCTCTGACTACTGCGCAGTTAAGTTAAAGAGTTAATAACAGAAAGATACATTTAAAATCTCCAGGTATCTGGAAATTGAAAAATAATTCCAATATCTCATGTCTCAAAGAAGTTATTTTAATGGGAATTTTAAAATATGTAAAATTAAATGGTAATAAAAGTACTGTACATATTAGTATGTGTGGTACAGTGAAAGTGATATTTTACAGAATGTTTTAACTGTTAAGAATAATGGTATAGGGACTTCCCTGCTGGCACAGTGGTTAAGAATCCACCTTCCTGGGCTTTCCTCGTGGCACAGTGGTTAAAAATCTGCCTGCCAATTCAGGAGACACAGGTTCAAGCCCTGGTCCAGGAAGATCCCACGTGCTGAGGAGCAACTAAGCCCGTTCGCCCTAGAGCCCGTGCTCTGCAACAAGAGAAGCCACTGCAATGAGAAGCCCGTGCACTGCAGCGAAGATACTGCCCCCACTCGCTCCAACTAGAGAAAGCCCGCATGCAGCAACAAAGACCCAATGCAGCCAAAAATAAATAAATAAATTTATAAGAAAAAAGAACCCGCCTGCCAATGCAGGGGACACGGGTTTGAGCCCTGGTCTGGGAAGATCCCACATGCCGGGGAACAACTGAGCCCATGCGCCACAACTATTGAGCCTGCGCTCTAGAGCCTGTGAGCCACAACTACTGAGCCCACATACCACAACTACTGAAGCCTGCATGCCTAGAGTCCATGCTCTGCAACAAGACACTGCAATGAGAAGCCTGCGCACCGCAACAAAGAGTAGCGCCCTGCTCGCCGCAACTTGAGAAAGCCCGCACACGGCAACGAAGACCCAACACAGCCAATAAGTAAATAAATAATTTAGAAAAAAAGAGAGTAATGGCATAAACCCAAGGAAAAGAGATAATAAAGACAAGACTAGAAATCAATGGTATAGAAGACAGTTGAGAGAAAAAAAAAATAAAGCTAAAAGTTGGGTCCTTTGACAAGACTAATAAACAAGTGGATATCAAGATTCATTTTTTTTTAAATGGGAGAGGCAACACTATTTTTAATTATAAAGGGGATAATTATTGATATAGTTCTAGTTCCACATTATGTAAACTACGTATTTTTTTTTACCATCTTTTAATTTCTCGTTATTCATTACTATTTTCAGAGATAAAGGGAGAGGTAGAAAATAATACTCAACCAAAAATGACGTTTCCACTATGCAGCATTGACTTTTTTCTTCTTGATCATTGATTGCTTTGTTCATTGATGCCATATTTCTTGGAACAGATTTCAAGATATTAGAGTCCTGTTACTTAAACTTGATTCATTTAAAATTTTTCTAATCATTTCCTTCTGCTTTGTTTAATCAATATATATACCTCCATTTTTGACGAGCTTTTTATTGTTTAATACCCTTAAAAGCCCCAGTATTCTATTTACCCCTTTCCTTAACCCCCATCCACTTTAAATTTACTCACATCCTTTTATCAGCAATCAGCTGACTAGAATCTCCCGTATTACGTGGTTACTTTCTGAGTTAGCTGTTTGGTTATTTTGCTTTATTTTTGACCCCATTTCTCTATCATCCATCTCCTCTTGGTGCAGTTACTTACTATGCCTAGGACCTCTTGTTATTTGTGCCCTTCAGTATCTCAAAGCTCAACTGTTTGTGTAGTATTTTTATAACTTCTCAAAAGCTGCACTAATACACCTTTTCTTATGACAACCTTAGTCTACTTCTTTATGCCACTTTATTCCCAAAACTCATTCCTTATAACACATTTTGTATGAGGTAATAGCTAATAGCACTTTATCATAAGCAAAGTTCTGTTCACTTAAAACAACAAAATTAATAGAACCTTAAAAATATTTTATAATTCAAGTAAGCTTTATTATAAAAGGAGTTTACATACCATCACTATGGATAATTGAGTTGATTTTATAAGTATACGCGAAATACAGTGTAAGGAAATTAAGGCCTGACAGCTTATTTTTTTAATTAGCCTCAGTTGAAAATCTAAGAAAAAACTATTACAAATGTATAACACTGCAGTAAATCAGGAAGAGTAAACTTTTTTTTCCTTCCAGTTTTACAGTTATACAGCACTGTGTAAGAGGTACAGCATTAATGATTTGATTTGTATACATCATGAGTTGATTATCACAGTAAATTTAGTGAACATCCATCATCTCATATAGTTATAAAAGAAATAGAAAAATTTTTTGTGTTATGAGAACTCCTAGGGTTTAGTCTCTTAACTTTCATGTATAACATACAGCAGTGTTAAAATTATGTTTATCATGTTGTACACTACATCCTTAGTATTTATCTTATAACTGGAATAGTAAACTTATTTTTACAAATTAGGGAAGCTATAAATGAAAAAGATTTTTTGGAATGGTACCTTATACTTCTATAGCATTTTCCTTTTCAGACCTGTTTTATATTTAACTGGTTTATTCTATACAAGTAAGTATGACAAGATGCATGGATTTAACAAATTCCGGGTATCTCCTGTGTCAGACTGTGTACTGTAGTATACTAATCAAATTAAAACATTTGAGAGTAGGGATTTTATTCTCAATTTCCTGCTCTTCCATATTGCCTTTACCTCTCTGTTTAATACTCTAATACTTTGATTTGAGTAGTCAAATAGACCTTCAATATGACTTATGACATGGTTTTCTTCAGTTGTGACTAGTGAATAAAACATAAAACGTATAACTGTTCTCTAATCTCAGACCAGTTCTTTTAGTTGAAAAGTAACCCAACTGCTGCCTCAAGAAGTAGCTATGTGATGTTCTGTGTTTAGGCACTGTGCTGTGTGCTGTGGGGAGAGGCACTGGTTCCTGCTTTCATGTATCTTACAGTCTGAAGGAGGATATAAATAATTAAAATGTAATGAATTTATGAAAACAAATAAAGGGTACTGCATGGGGGAGTATCTAGTGAGGTTCTGAACCTTTTCTAGATGATGAAGAAAAGGCCCTCTTGAGGAAGTAATACTAAAGGATAAATAGATTAGGAGGGATAGTGAAGGAGATAGGAAATTGTTATAAATAGAAAAGCATGCACACGGGGCTAAAGGTAAAAAAACTAGTGTTTAAGAAAATACGTTTTGTACACCTGGAACATTAAGTACAAGGAATACAGTACTAAGATACTGTAGGTTCCATGAGGAGGGCTAGGATGGTTCTTGTCTTACCACTTGATTCTCAGCATTAACAAAGTGGTTAGTATTGTATATCATCAATAAATGTTTTTTCAGGGATGCTTGATAGAGATGTTAGGGTCAGACTGAGAAAGGCGCATAAGCCATGTTAAAGAGTAAGTTTAGACTTTATCCCTAAGGGTTTTAAGCAGGTAGTGACATAGATTTGTATAGAATGGATTGGAGAAAAGTAGAGAAAAATCCAACAAGACAAATTAGGAGACTGACTGAGTTATCCAGATAAAAAAAATAATGGCAGTGAAAAGTGTAGAAATAGAAGATGAATTTGAGAGTAATTAAGAGGATGGGTATGGTAGGACTTGGCAATTAGGATATAGATCAGCAGGGAGAAAATGTTACAGATGAGTACTAAGTTTCTTTCTTGGGCATTTAGCAGGACTGTCAAGGAAGAGAGAGACTCACATTTTGGATTTTCGTTCTATAAAAGAGGCTGGCTTTTTTGCCTCAGTGCCTTGTCTAGTGCAAATGAACTTGTTTTGTCACCAGTGGCTGTTGTAAATTCATGATTTATTTTAAAATCATAACAATTCAGATATTTCAACTTTTCTAAAATGAGAATTATTTTTGCTTTGAACCTTGATACTGTTTTTTAATAGGCATTCTTCCCCTTTATAGCCATGAATCATCTTAATGGACAGAAGATGTATGGGAAAATTATTCGTGTTACTCTGTCTAAACATCAGACTGTACAACTACCTCGAGAGGGACTTGATGATCAAGGGCTAACAAAAGATTTTGGTAATTCCCCACTGCATCGTTTCAAGAAACCTGGATCCAAAAATTTTCAGAACATTTTTCCTCCTTCTGCAACCCTTCACCTATCCAATATCCCGTAAGTATTAAAGCTGGAGTAGTTTATTAAGGTTATACATTTTAGGAAGAAAATATAAACATTTTTTATTAATTGTTACTCTTTTTCTCTAATTTTCCCAGTCCTTCAGTAGCAGAAGAGGATCTACGAACACTGTTCGCTAACACTGGGGGCACTGTGAAAGCATTTAAGTTTTTTCAGTAAGCAAGCTTTCTTGTCTTTAAATTAGTGACTTGATAGAAGTAAAAGTTTTCTTCAAGTAGTTCTTTTTGTTTCTAGACGTCTTTGATTCTGGAATGGGCAAAAGTTAAGTATTTAAGCCCTTCCTAATTTTTATGAAGTATCTAATTTCATACTTTTGTTTCAGAAGAGATCACAAAATGGCTCTTCTTCAGATGGCAACAGTGGAAGAAGCTATTCAGGCCTTGATTGATCTTCATAATTATAACCTTGGTGAAAACCATCATCTGAGAGTGTCTTTCTCCAAGTCAACAATTTAAAAAAGGGGAGATGAAGATTGGCGATGAATCACATTGTTTGGTGTCAACACCTATTGACTGTTCAGAAAAGTGGGGACCAGAGTTTGATTTTTTTTGTTGTTTTCTTTTCTTTTTTCCCATGCTGTTATCATTCCTTGGTTATAAAAAGAAATGGCATATGTAAAGGCAGAGTTATTAACTGCTCTTTTTCATCTGTTCTGTAGAGAAGCCATTTTTATTGTCTGTTTAAAATTTTAATTTTACTTTCCTTTTTCAACTTAGTTGACATACGTGCCTTAAAAAGGAAAACTAGTGTTGCTGTTGTGCATTTACTAGAAGAAAGGAATTGGTTGTCTAGGGCACATTGTTAAATGGGAATTAACAATATGTTTAGGCAGGGGTGTGTAAAAAGGGTTAAGTTTTTGTTTCTCCTGCTTGGAACTTATTTTGAATTATTGGCTTGTCACATTTCTTTCTATTTAATCAAATAAGATACATAATACTGAAAGAATAAAGCAGCATTTTTTTAGTTTTTACTACCTTAGGCTTTATTGCTTTAAAAAAAAACATTGGCCTTTTGTATCTCACAATTCTGGTCTAGATTCAGTTATGAATGTAGGCATTAGTTAAAATTAACAAGATGCAGAGTATTAATTTCTTAAGACAACAAAGTGATTTCTGTAAGTTTGAGCCCTACGTGGAAAGCATTGTGGAATCTTAACCTTTTTGTACACACTCTTGTGGGACGTATCATATAAATGTCAGCACTAAGTAACGTCTTGTTTGTGGCTGAATATTTTTCGTAGATGTTTTTGAAGTTGACATGATTTATGTGCATTTAAATATATATTGCCATCCTTAGTTTGTAATTAAGATTTGGAATACGGTTGTGGATTTCTGAGCATGTGCAGACTGGTCTAGCTAGTTCAGGAACTGGTGCATGTATTTTTCAAAGATAAAAGAAAGTGTACTGCGAAAATTTGCAGGAAGATTAATTTTGTGGCAGTTTTCTAAAACTGACAACCAGGTGGGACCAAAGTTTATGTGCCTTTAGTCTTAATTTACCTTGCATTGTAATATTCAGTTTTAATAAATCTTCAAAATATTTTGTATTTAGGAATAGATCTGACTTTGACTTTAATAAAAACATGGCTCAGAATCTACAGGTCAAATTAATTTGAACAGTTCTTGTCAATCTGAATTGTTGATTCTGTTTAAATGACCAATACTTTTTCAAATTGATGTACTTAGTTTCAAGGTTCATAGATTCTGTTATCTATGTAGACAGAATGGTCATGTATATTTTCTATTAGTTGAGTTTTTACATCTTTAGAAATGTAAAATTCAGTATAGTTTGAAAGCGGCACAATTAAAAATTAATTTTCTAACAAAGTTGGGAGGTTTGATGGTTGTTTAATTTCCTTTTGTGTGTACTCTGCTTACCTCTGTAGCATGCTCAATAAACACTTCTGTAGCTCTGTATTCACCTTTTCTGTCTTTCTCTGCTGCCTTTTCTCTCTCTTCTTCTTTGTTTTCACTCCACTGTGCTTCTGAATTCATGTTTATTCTCTGCCAGGGTGGGAAAGGAATAATAATATTACAATTCTATGGCTTTATACCATAAATAAATCTAGATGCTGTGAAAATATACCAGCTGGTTTTTTTTTAATTTGAAAGATGGTAACTGCTTTTCAGGAGGACACATATTAAACATTTCCCACCCTGTTATAATCTACTGCTTTAAAGACATAACTTTTATTGTATCTTGTTAATTCTTTCTATCTCTTTTGTTGTTGTTGTTTTTTTTCCAGTAGATTTATGCACTAATAGATCTTTTGGATTTGCCATGCTCTCTTGCTGCAGTTTCATCTTTCATCTTTTGTGTCTGCTAAAGATTTCCTACCTTGTGAGTTTTAACAAAGGGTACTTGATGTTACTGGGAAGAAACAGTATACCATCTGCTTTTGCCTTGGGTGGGAAGGAAGATACACATTCAGGTATTTAAAAGTTTAAGGGGTAGTATGTGATGTTACGCTTTTCACTTTTTAAAGGGTTTCGATTAGGGTGCTATTTGTAGTACTCAATATTTTGGGGGGTCACCTTTTTTTTAAACAGGCATTTTGGTGTCTGATAACTTTGTTATACATGTTCCTTAAGTTCTGACAATTATGCAATACTCATACATTAGGAAAGTTAAAAACAAATGAAGGAGTATGCAGTTCATTTAAGTGTGCTTTATTAATACAATAATTCAGTCACTTCCGAGAAAGAAAGAATATAGTAAATAATTGTTTACATTTGGGTCGACATGGGGGGTGATTTGGAAGCTAAGTTATCTCAATTTTTTTTTTCTTAAAATAGCACTGTAGTACAGAAGAACTCTAGCAACAGCACATGAGCCTAAAAAGTCTGTAAAAAACCCATAATATGAATGACTAGTAATCGAACAGAAGTTTTTCTCAGTATTGGGTGGTAGTTGAAATATCTGAAAGTAGGTGCTATATCTGTTTTTCAGGTAGTTCCTTGTGGATGGGATTGGCTTGGAAGAAGAAACAGAAGTTCTGAGATGTTTGTGGGAACTGGGGTTGCTCCAATTACTGAGCTAAGGAGTTCCCAGTATTTCTGATGGAGGAGTGACCAGAAACCCAAGTTTTTCCTGCCTAGGGAGTGTCAGATTCCTCAGTCTTTTAGGGTGCACTCCAGTGCAACCTTCCTTCCAAAGCAAAAGCCAGTGAAGTGAGAATTTTGACATTTTGGAGTGCTTTATTTTCGTACATTATTTTAACCCAGTCCTCAGCATATAGTAAATTGTTTAATTAGGTGAAAATAATAGCTTTGTCATCATTATTATTACTACCATATGCCTCAGTCTTCTCTCTCAAGCGAGCTAGCTAACTGTGAAGTGTTCTTAAGATGCAGCTGCTTTTTAATAGAGGTCTTACCTTGAATATTAAGAAAGATAACTTGATTATTTTTTCCTACAACTGAGAAACTGATTTTTTGACATTAAGATTTATTTTGGAAAATGGGTTTCAAAATACCTACTTACGGAATGGATTCATAAAGTTTACATTTAATGTTAGAAATCTAATTTAATATTTGAAAGCAGCTAAGAACACCCTGGCTTAACCAGGACTAAGGAATCATTATATTTAGTTACATTAGGGATATATTAACACTTTTGAGGCATTTAAAGTTCAAAATATAAGGTTAGTATAATCAGATTGTGGTAATTGGTTATTTCTATTTTTGGATCAACATATAGTTAGCAGAAAAGGACAAGTTACTTTTCTAAGCCTCAGTATCCCTTGTGTATGGGAAATGTAGGCAGTACTGCTCTTCCCACCTCACAGGGTACTGTGAAACTCAAATAGTAGGAATGCAGAAATGCTATGCAATTGATAAATTGCTATGTAGAAGGAAAAGTTGCAATGTCAGTTTCATGTCTGCCGGATCTTAGTTATCTACAATAAATAATACCCCGATATCTCTTTGCTACAGAGGACTTTTTTTAAAGTTTTTAACTGATAACATCTGCTAAAGCAAAAAGATGTAGAATGCAAGTCTATAATGCATCCCAAAGCCAAATGAAAGGAGAATCTGGATTTAGCCTTGTATTTTCTGTTTGAACTATTAGATAGCCTAGTAACACAACACAGATACATATTTAATTATGGACTCCATTTAAAAATGAGATTTTCTGTGTATATACCTTTAAAGGTTGCTGTGAAACAGAGGTAATTTTAACAAAGTCTTTGGAGAATATGAAAAGAAAAGACATTCTCATGAGTAGCTTGGGACTTCAAACAATATTTCCTCACTGCCTTAATATTTTTAAATAGAGCAAAAATCTGAAAATGTTTTTTCATTCAGGAGGAAAGGGTATGGAACTGTTTAGTGAAATTGAACATACATAGGTTTCTATTTTGGCTAAATATTTGTTTCAAGAAAATCTGTTGGTAAGAATTCAGTAGAAAATCTCAGTTTTAAGCCAGAGTATTAGGATATGTGTACCAATTATCAAAACCCTTAATTTTGGAGTTATTCTTTATTCTCCTAAGTATACTTATTCCCTTTATCTTTTTTTGTTTTAGATTTTGCCAATAAAGTATTAATGTTAAAAGTCAAGTGTCAGATTGCCCACATTAAGGACAAAATGAAGTGTTCAGATACGCAGAAAAATACAAAGAACATAAACAGCTATGCACTTACTATTTCACCACCTAATACCTTCCATACTTTGTGTAATTTTAATATATGACTTAAAAGAAATAAAACATTACAGATTGAACTGACATCCTTTATGTACTCTCCCTGATCTTAGCCCCTGTATATCCCTTCTCCACAGGTAATCGTTACATTGAATTTAGTATGTTTTAAGTTCAGTGGTGGTTTTTCAAAGAGAATTTGTTCTGTATTCTGTAGTCTTAAGTTTTTTTGTACTTAAAAAATACTGCAAATATTTATGATGTTTATTAAATGGTATGATATTTTGTTCAACACTTTAAAATTTTGTTAAGATTAGGATGTCTGGACATTAATAATCCCCTTATCAAATCTCATGACATTTAACCAATTTTAAGGTTATTAAATCAGTTCCTTTTCAATAAATACCATATGAGTTGTTTGAGTCTCAAGTTTTTCCTAAGGCAAAGATGTAAAAAGTAAACAAGGAGCTACCGTTAGTATTTTAAAAGCTGAAATTATGTGTGAGATCCTCAAATACAAAGATATCCTTTCCAGCTTCACATTATAGCCACACTTCGTGCAACTTAATGCCTCCCTCCCATTTCAGTGGACAGAAAGAGTATTCCTCTTAATTGGTGTTAGTGCTTAGAAAATAACAAACCTCCCTCATTCCACTTCAGTTACCAACTTAATGATCTTTCTTGTTCCTCCCGTATTATCACCTCCCAGACGTATTTCATCATCAGGTTTTCTGGAATGTTTTCCTTACAGTGTTTTATTCCTGGTCATGGTCACTATTCTGCAGCAATATCTGGGCTAGCCTAGCTTGTCAACATTACAGTTTGTTCAGATCATAGAACCTTGCTACTCAAAAGTCAGTCCCCAGACCAACAGCACTTATCACCTGGGAGCCTATTAGAAACTCAGAATATCTAGCCCCACCTCTGACCTGCTGAACTACATTTTGACAAGATTGGTAGGTGTGACCCATTTGGACATTCAAGTTCTATGTTGTTAGAATTTTTTTTTCAGTTCAGTGAAAATCAGCTTAAAAGTTTTTTCTTATTATTTTGCTGAGTGTGAACATTGTTATATTTTCTTGGTAATTTCAAGTTATTCGAGAGAGATGTACTGTTAACACTAAGGAATAACTGTAGAGCTGAAAAGAACCTTATGTATATAGTTTTAACTTCATTTTAAACTGTTCTAGATAGGTCAGGTGAACAGTTTAGCAACATATTTGTATTGACTTACCTGTAATTAGATTACAGGTACCTGGGTTTCCAGTTAGTCCGGGAATGTGTTAAACTAATTAAAGGAAGTAGAGGCCTGCTGTTACTCATAAATTAAAATTAATTTAGTGTACAAGATAATAGGTAAATTGCTAATAACAGAAATCAATACGATTTTTTATTTAGTATAAACATCAAGTTTAGCCTGACAGGGAAAGGACTTCCATGTGAATTGATTTTGTTAAATGACTGGAAATTAACACTCTTAAGCCCTGTCTCTGTTACATCATACTTTATAATAAAATGACCCTTGGGTCATTTTGGTAAGTAGACAGCTTTCCTATTCACTGAATGCTGCTTCAGTTCCTTTCCCAACTCCAATTGGATAGCACAGTTCTGAAGTTGCAGTACCTAAACTTTACTAGTGATGCTGCTGCTAACTGAGTTAGAGCTGTGATAAAAATATAGATTTAGCTGTGCTGTACTATGCCTTCAGTGACTTATTACCCATATCCTTAGCATAGTTTTTCATGTTGTGGCTAGCAGTTTTCTCTATTGTCCTGTCTTGCTGAGTATTTCCTGTGTACCACTCCCATTGCTGTCTCTAAACCTTGTTGCTGCTTTAGCTATCACTTTTATATTGTTTTTCTCTTCACTTTTCATCCATCTTCTCTTTGCAGTTAATTTCTTGCTCCTGTGACTTACATTTTTATAACCACAACCAACCAGTTAAAAGGATTAATGAACTGATTAATGAACTGATAAATGATGGTGCAAATTGTAATATTCAGATGTTTTTCTATTTTTGTCTGGTTCAGCTTAAAATCCTCCCTTTTTTAAAATTTTGTTTCTTAATTTCTGGTATTGTAACAATTCCAGACAGTAGAAATCACTAAAAGGCTCCAGAAACCTGAAGTATTAATGATATTTATCACTAGTGTGTTCAACGCTAGTAGAGAATTAGTCAAAGAATTGTGGTTAAAAAGCTCCTTACGTTGACACTTGTAAAGTTCTAAAAAGGTGGTTCCAATTCACTTAGTAATGATTCATAGAAGTTAAAGTACATATATACGTTCAAAGGAATAATTACTGCTGTTTTTTAAAGATGTAAGTAAAACAGCCCCAGGGAGACCATAGTAACATTGCAGTAGTTGTCTCTTCCCTGAGTTTGGAATTTTATAATGTATATTATAAATTATAAATATTTTTTGTTCTGGAAAATGTATAGGCATTGACATTAGACTGAACTGTATTCAAAGACCTTATTCTGCTACCCAGTAGTGATGAGACCTTTCAAAGCCTTAATTTTCTCATCTGTAAAATAGAGATAATATCTGCCTCATATGTTCACTCTGAGGATTATGTGAAATACAGATTCATTCCTTTGGTAGTTTTTCTTTCTCTTGCTTGGGGAAGATTCTTGGCATTCCGTTTATGGAAGTTTTTTCCCATAAGTGTTAATTTATACGTTTTCAAAAGACGTTTGTTGGAATTTGCTATTTGCATTGTAGGGAATGAAAGATAAATGGAACCACTGTACACTCAGCTCTTCTTTTTGAACTTTGAAAATGCACATTTGTTCCAACATATTTGATATATTAAGGAAGAATTTAAGTGTTCC
The DNA here is from genome assembly GCF_949987515.2 of Delphinus delphis. Taxonomy (NCBI): domain Eukaryota; kingdom Metazoa; phylum Chordata; class Mammalia; order Artiodactyla; family Delphinidae; genus Delphinus; species Delphinus delphis. The sequence goes on from NC_082683.1 coordinate 84,683,329, forward strand.
ATGCATTTTGCATTTAATGTGCGATTTCATCATGGGAAACATGGAAAGCAGAAAACTGCACCCAGCTAATCCAGGCTGTTTAGAAATACACCAGGTGCACACATGTATACACCTCAGGCATCTGTCAGCTACCTACCTCAGCTCTTCACGTTAGGGGGCACACTTACCCACATCTGGTGTTAACAACTTTCTGTCCAATTTCATACAATCCTTCCAACACCACGATGACTCACAAACTACAACACTTCCAACACCCACTTCCACAAGCAAGCTTTCAATTTTTTTTTAAAATAAGGTGTCATAGTATTTATATATTTCTTAAGCATTTAACATGCAAAAGTGTGCTGCCATTTTTTTATTGTTTCTGTTTTTGTGTGATGTTTTTGAGTGTTGTGTCCCATAAGCCCTGTGGTTTTTATTGTGTGATTTTGCATCATATGGCAGTTTCTGGAAATGCTTATGCTTTGTTAGAGTTGTCTACTCTCAAGGAGCTTCTAGGCCAATTCACATTATGACAGAAGGTATATAGCAAATTGTGATGCTGGACATGAGAAAACAGGGTTTGAGGTTGGGCATCACCATTTATAGATCATGGCAGCTTGAACAAGCCATGTTAGTCTGAGCCCATTTTCTCGTCTATGGCCTTTCCATCTTGTCTATGCTGTTACAGGAATCATGCTTAAAAAGATAAAGCCCAATATGTTTCTTCTCTAGTTTTTGTTTATCATAATCTCTTGAGCATTAGTTTGTAATCTGGTCATGGTATTTATTCCTTTCCTGAGATGATAATAGTATTTCAATCAGTCATGAATACTAAAAATATTGCACTCTATGTAATCATAGTATATTTATTGCTAAATTAATGTGTAGATTTAATAGCATAGGCAACAAAAAATGGCAAATATTAAAATATTTTCAAAATAAAAATGATTATTTTTAGTTTCAAACAAAGTAATTAATGCAAGCACTTCATATCTACTGCTGTAGAAATACAGTTTGGGAATGTCTGTAGTGATAGAAAAAAGAATCACCTTTTGAACCAATTTTAAGGTGAGATTATTTTAACAATTTTCTGAACGAATGGAGGTAATTTTCGACCTCAAAGCCCATGGCTCTTTTCTCTCTACACCACAATAACAAAGTGATATAAATTATTTGTGGTTAGTTTTTTCCCTTTCCATTTTTGTTTTGTTAGATAATAATTGAATTTATTTATAAAAATTACAGGAGAACACATGAAGAGATAGATTTCGGTTTTAAAAGGCTGTCAGTATAAAACATCCAGTATTATGCTTTCAAATGAACCACTAACTCCTCAAACTGTATTTCTACGAACTAGAAACAAACCATACTTACTTGCTAACACCTTCATTCTGCAAATACTACTACATGCTAACTAGAAGCTGTGAATCAGCATGAAACACAGTTCCTTCTTATCAAGGGGCTTTCAGTCTGATGTGAAATAATAGCAGTTGTATAGTTTGGTAAGTTTTATGCAGAAACTACTGGGCAGTATTGTAGTATACTCAACCTTTACCCGTTAGGAAAGGATTCTTGGAGCTACAGTTGAACCTCGAACAACGTGGGGTTAGGGCTTATAACTTTATAGTCCTCCCTTTGTAGCCTTGGTTCTGCATCTGGGGATTCAACTGAGGATCCTGTGGTACTGCAGTACGTATGTATTTATTGAAAAAAAAATCCATATTTAGGTGGGCTCATGTAGTTCAAACCTGTGTTGTTCAAGGGTCAACTGTAGTTACAGTTGAGAGCTGGGTCAGAGGGATGAGGAAGGGAAGTGTTGAAGACAGAACAGTTTGTTTAAAAAAAAAAAAGTACTGAGTCAAGATTATGGCACCCTGGAGAAACTAAAAGTTTAACATGGCTAGGTCACCAATTATGAGACAAGGAAGCAGTAGAGAAATGTGTTTGGGTATGAAAAGGTCAGATTACAGGTCATGCTAAAACATTTGGACTCTAAGATCCGTGTTTTTAAACAATTATTGGTAAAGTGGATTTAAGAGAAGGGTCAGGGTTGGAGTGACAAAGCTGATAAATTTACCCTGCTCATTAAAATATACCTTTTAAATATAGAGGGTTTTTTTTTCCTAATTCTAAAAAAATCACAAGTATTAAGTTTGTTTAAATCTGTCCATATAAAAACCTCAAATAAAACTTGATACTAAATTCTCCTAAAGAATATAAAATTAAGACTTCCAAAAGTATCTCGTTGAGTGAGTGCCATTAAAAGGAAGATCCTTACTCTAATGCTGCATCATCCTCTGACGATTTAGACCCCATGACCATACCTTTCTAATTATATGATAAGGATTAAAGAAATCCATGAAACAAACATGATGCATGGTTTCGGCATTGTCTTTTTTTGTGGTAATTTAAAAATATTTTCCCATTAAAACAAACATGGACATATCAGAAGAATGCAAAACATAAAGCATGTAAGTGACAACAGAAGATTTAAAATGAAATTTCAAAGCCATTTTAGCCACTGTACTTTTAGGGCCATTTTAGGCAATGATTCAAATTCCCATAGGAATATTGCCTGAACCGCCTAAGCTGTTCATGCTGCCGTTTTGACTTGAGAATTCTAGAATCCCTATTCTTAAGTAATATAGAAATTTTAAATCTGAAATATCAGTTTTGTTGAGCCAAAAGACAATGTAGTTGAGCAAAGACCCCTTTAAAAAAAGTTTCAAGTCCCACAGTAAGCTTAACTATTACTTGCTAATAAGTAGTATGTTAACCATGATTTTTGTCTTTCAGCTAATTCAAGCAGATTTATACATGCAATATATTCTTGAGTTTACCACCACACTCAAAAACAGTTTGATTGAAAATTCAACATATTTTTCTTCACCATCTGTTCCTCTAAATTTGCTATCTACCTTAGCTTATCATTTTGTATACAAAAGTCATATGTGTTTGAGTTTAATGAGAATTACTTGAAATCAAGTAGACAAGTAAGATATCTTTGGGAATACTGTGCTTTATATTAGATAAATAGAACTGCCAAAACTATTTGTTAGCATTTGCTTTCTTTCTGATCACTGAATCACTATACCTGACCTAGAACTCTAGAAGTTCCTTACCAATATATTGTCTCCCTCAAGTATGTTTTCTTTCTGTGTCTCTCTTTATTCATCATTCTTAACTGCGATGATGTATGGAGTTGATAATTTAGGTCAGATCCCACTTTAGAAACTCCAAAGCCTGTCACATTTTTTGACACATTAAATGAATTGTTATTAAACATGTAATTTAGTTTTAATTAGTTTAATAGTGTTTGACCTAAGGAGATCAAAGAACTCTCATTCATTCTGTATTTAATATATTTACTGCATAAGTATCATACCATCTTGGTCTAACTTATGGAGTAATAAATGCAAAATAATTGGCAGAATTAATCCAAATTTTGTTTTCATTTGTCACCTATTTTTGCTAAATTCTAAATGTGAACATGATATACACAGGTACTAGTAAACTAATACACGAGAGTTTGATTTGTTTCTTCAAGAGTAGTTAGGATGTTGTCTTCTGTTAGGGTAGGAGAGCTTAAGTATGTGGGTCTTTGTAGATTTGTTGAAGCAAATGATAGGAGACAATTCAGCTGATAAAACAAGACACAGAAAGCAGCAAAGTCATATGACATTTAACAGGATTTCTGAAAACGCAAACATGGTTAAGTGTGTCCTTTTCCTTTTTTGTATTCATATTCAACAATGAACACTTGTATAGAGATCTGTAGTCACAGTGTACCCTTTTCTTTCCCTGTCTTCCTTCAGGGGAGAAAAGTATTATGTGTTCTCTAAGAACCTAAATTTATACTTTTATATGCTATCATAAAGACATGATCAAAATCAATCATGGACCTAATCTAGCTTTGTTAGATTTGTAGTGCCAGAAGGAGACATACTTTTTTAATTTGTTTATACAACCAACACTAAAAGCAAACTATCCACATGGTAACCCTTCAGTCAAAGGAAGATGAAGAAAAGATCTTTTTTTTTTAATGTGATTCTTCTTGGTCCTGGTTGCTTATCTATATACCTTTTATCCCTGACACAATTTTACATTACATAACATTTCTTCTGTCCTTTGGATGTAAATCTTGTACATTTTTATCATAAGATCTTTACTTTTAGTGCATTTTTGCACTAGAGAGCCAGAACTTTCTCTTTGCTGTCTTCTATCTTTCTCCTACAGGATGATCATGAAAACATCTGTTTTCCTTTTTCAGATAATGGGGGCGGGGGGGAGGGTTTGATAAAACTTCAGGAAATGACACACATGTTGGAGCAGTGGCAACAGGAAACACAAATCTCATGTGCTGTAGGTCTGGATTTGCAGTTGTGGTCCTGTAGTAGGTAAGAGATAGAATTTAAAGAGTATTTGATAGTAATACTTATAATGCTGAACCCTGTATATCTTTGTACATTTAATTCCTGTGGCAACACTGTAAGGTAAATATATATTATTTCCATACTAGAGAAAATGAGGCTCAGTAGATGTTACTACCAAAGTCACAGAGTAAACAAAAAATACTGAGCCCGTATTTTTTGTTTTTTAACATCTTTATTGGAGTATAATTGCTTTACAATGGTGTGTTACTTTCTACTGTATAACAAAGTGAATCAGCTATACATATACATATATCCCCATATCCCCTCCTCTTGCATCTCCCTCCCACCCTCTAGGTGGTCACAAAGCACCAATCTGATCTCCCTGTGCTATGCGCCTGCTTCCCACTAGCTAGCTATTTTATATTTGGTAGTGTATATATGTCAATGCCACTCTCTCACTTCGTCCCAGCTTACCCTTCCCCCTCCCCATGTCCTCAGGTCCATTCCCTACTTCTGTGTCTTTATTCCTGTCCTGCCCCTAGGTTCTTCAGAACCTTTTTGGTTTTTTTTTTTAGATTCCATATATATGTGTTAGCATACGGTATTTGTTTTTCTCTTTCTGACTTACTTCACTCTGTATGATAGACTCAAGGTCCATCCATACCTCACTACAAATAACTCCATTTCTTTTTATGGCTGAGTAATATTCCATTGTATATATGCACTACACCTTCCTTATCCATTCATCTGTCGATGGACACTTCGGTTGCTTCCATGTCCTGCTGTTGTAAACAGTGCTGTAATCACTGTGGTACATGGCTTTTTGAATTATGGTTTTCTCAGGGTATATGCCCAGTAGTGGGATTGCTGGGTCATATGGTAGTTCTATTTTTAGTTTTTTAAGGAACCTCCATACTATTCTCCATAGTGGCTGTATCAATTTACATTCCCACCAACAGTACCAGAGGGTTCCCTTTTCTCCACACCCTCTCCAGCATTTATTGTTTCTAGATTTTTTGATGATGGTCATTCTGACTGGTGTGAGGTGGTACCTCATTGTAGTTTTGATTTGCATTTCTCTGATGATTAGTGATGTTGAGCATCCTTTCATGTGTTTGTTGGCAATCTGTATATCTTCTTTGGAGAAATGTCTATTTAGGTCTTCTGCCCATTTTTGGATTGGGTTGTTTGTTTTTTTGTTATTGAGCTGCATGAGCTGCTTGTAAATTTTGGAGATTAATCCCTTGTCAGTTGCTTCGTTTGCAAATATTTTCTCCCATTCTGAGGGTTGTATTTTCATCTTATTTATGGTTACCTTTGCTGTGCAAAAGCTTTTAAGTTTCATTAGGTCCCATTTGTATATTTTTGTTTTTATTTCCATTTCTCTAGGAGGTGGGTCAAAAAGGATCTTGCTGTGATTTATGTCATAGAGTGATCTGCCTATGTTTTCCTCTAAGAGTTTTATAGTGTCTGGCCTTACATTTCGGTCTTTAATCGATTTTGAGTTTATTTTTGTGTATGGTATTAGGGACTGTTCTAATTTCATTCTTATACATGAACCTGTCCAGTTTTCTCAGCACCACTTATTGAAGAGGCTGTCTTTTCTCCATTGTAAATTCTTGCCTCCTTTATCAAAGACAAGGTGACCATATGTGTGTGGGTTTATCTCTGGGCTTTCTATCCTGTTGCATTGATCTGTATTTCTGTTTTTATGCCAGTACCATACTGTCTTGATTACTGTAGCTTTGTAGTATAGTCTGAAGTCCAGGAGCCTGATTCCTCCAGCTCCATTTTTCTGTCTCAAGATTGCTGTGGCTGTTCAGGGTCTTTTGTGTTTCCATATAAATTGTGAAATTTTTTGTTCTAGTTCTGTGAAAAATGCCATTGGAAGTTTGACAGGGATTGCATTCAATCTGTAGATTGCTTTGGGTAGTATACTCATTTTCACAATGTTGATTCTTCCAATCCAAGAACATGGTATATATCTCCATCTGTTGGTATCATCTTTAATTTCTTTCATCAGTGTCTTATAGTTTTCTGCATACAGGTCTTTTGTCTCCTTAAGTAGGTTTATTCCTAGGTATTTTATTCTTTTTGTTGCAATGGTAAATGGGAATATTGCCTTAATTTCTCTTTCAGATTTTTCATCATTAGTGTACAGGAATGCAAGAGTTTTCTCTGCATTAGTTTTGTATCCTGCTACTTTACCAAATTAATTGATTAGCTCTAGTAGTTTTCTGGTAGCATCTTTACGATTCTCTATGTATAGTATTATGTCATCTGCAAACAGTGACAGCTTTACTTCTCTTCTGATTTGGATTCCTTTTATTTCTTTTTCTACTCTGATTGCTATGGCTAAAACTTCCAAAACTATGTTGAATAATAGTGATGAGAGTGGGCAACCTTGTCTTGTTACCGATCTTAGTGGAAATGGTTTCAGTTTTTCACCATTGAGAACGATGTTGGCTGTGGGTTTGTCATATACGGCCTTTATTATGTTGAGGTAAGTTCCCTCTATGCCTACCTTCTGGAGGGTTTTCATGATAAATTGTTGTTGAATTTTGTCGAAAGCTCTTTCTGCGTCTATTGAGATTATCATATGGTTTTATCCTTCAATTTGTTAATATGGTGTATCATATTGATTGATTTGCGTATATTGAAGAATCTTTGCATACCTGGGATAAACCCAAATTGATCATGGTGTATGATCCTTTTAATGTGCTGTTGAATTCTGTTTCCCAGTATTTTGTTGAGGATTTTTGCATCTATGTTTATCAGTGATATTGGTCTGTAGTTTCCTTTTTTTGTGACATCTTTGTCTGGTTTTGGTATCAGGGTGATGATGGCCTTGTAGAATGAGTTTGGGAGTGTTCCTCCCTCTGCTGTATTTTGGAAGAGTTTGAGAAGGATAGGTGTTAGCTCTTCTCTAAATGTTTGATAGAATTCTACTGTGAAGCCATCTGGTCCTAGATTTTTGTTTGTTGGAAAACTTTTAATCACTTTTTCAATTTCAGTGCTTATGACTGGTCTGTTTATATTTTCTGTTTCTTCCTGGTTCAGTCTCAGAAGGTTGTGCTTTTCTAAGAATTTGTTCATTTCTTCCGGGTTGTCCATTTTATTGGCATAGAGGTGCTTGTAGTAATCTCTCATGATCCTTTGTATTTCTGCAGTGTCAGTTGTTACTTCTCCTTTTTCGTTTCTAATTCTGTTGACTTGAGTCTTTTCCCTTTATTTCTTGATGAGTCTAGCTAATGGTTTATCAATTTTTTTTATCTTCTCAAAGAACCAGCTCTTAGTTTTATTGATCTTTGCTATTGTTTCCTTCATTTCTTTTCCATTTATTTCTGATCTGATTTTTATGATTTATTTCCTTCTGCTAACTTTGGGGTTTTTTTGTTCTTCTTTCTCTAATTGCTTTTGGTGTAAAGTTAGGTTATTTATTTGAGATTTTTCTTGTTTCTTGAGGTAGGATTATATTGCTATAAACTTCCCTCTTAGAACTGCTTTTGCTGCATCTTTGGGTTATCGTGTTTTCATTGTCATTTGTATCTAGGTATTTTTTGATTTCTTCTTTGATTTCTTCAGTGATCTCTTGGTTATTTAGTAACATATTGTTTACCCTCCATGTGTTTCTATTTTTTGCAGTCTTTTTTCTTGTAATTGATATCTAGTCTCATAACATTGTCGTTGGAAAAGATAGTTGATATGATTTCAATTTTCTTGAATTTACCAAGGCCTGATTTGTGACCCAAGATATGATCTATCCTGGAGAATGTTTCATGAGCACTTGCAAAGAAAGTGTATTCTGTTGTTTTTGGATGGAATGTCCTATAAATAGCAATTAAGTCCATCTTGTTTAATGTGTCATTTAAAGCTTGTGTTTCCTTATTTATTTCCATTTTGGTTGATCTGTCCATGGTGAAAGTGGGGTGTTAAAGTCCCCTACTATGATTGTGTTACTGTTGATTTCCCCTTTTACGGCTGCTAGCATTTGCCTTATGTATTGAGGTGCTCCTACGTTGGGTGCATAAATATTTACAATTGTTATATCTTCTTCTTGGATTGATCCCTTGATCATTATGTAGCATCCTTCTTTTTCTCTTGTAATAGTCTTTATTTTAAAGTCTGTTTTGTCTGATATGAGAATTGCTACACCAGCTTTCTTTTTTTTTTTTTTTTTTTTTTTTTTGGCGGTACGTGGGCCTCTCCCTGCCGTGGCCTCTCCCCTTGCGGAGCACAGGCTCCGGATGCGCAGGCTCAGTGGCCATGGCTCACAGGCCCAGCCACTCCGTGGCATGCGGGATCTTCCCGGACTGGGTCACAAACCCGTGTCCCCTGCATCGGCAGGCAGACTCCCAACCACTGCGCCACCAGGGAAGCCCTCAGCTTTCTTTTGATTTCCATTTGCATGGAATAACTTTTTCCATCCCCTCACTTTCAGTCTGTATGTGTCCCTAGGTCTGAAGTGGGTCTCTTGTAGAGAGCATATATACAGGTGTTGTGTTTGTATCCATTCAGCCAGTCTGTGTCTTTTGGTTGGAGTATTTAATCCATTTATATTTAAGGTAATTATCGCTATGTATGTACCTATTACCATTTTCTTAATTGTTTTGGGTTTGGTATTGTAGGTCTTTTCCTTCTCTGCTGTTTCCTCCCTACCTAGAGAAGTTCCTTTAGCATTTGTTGCAGAGCTGGTTTGGTGGTGCTGAAGTCTCTTAGCTTTTGCTTGTCTGTAAAGCTTTTGATTTCTCTTTTGAATCTGAATGAGATCCTTGCTAGGTAGAATAATCTTGGTTTTAGGCTCTTCCCTTTTATCACTTTAAATATTATGTTCCACTCCCTTCTGGCTTGCAGAGTTTCTGCTGAGAGATCAGCTGTTAACCTTATGGGGATTCCCTTCTATGCTATTTGTTGTTTTTCCCTTGCTGCTTTTAATATGTTTTCTTTGTATTTAATTTTTTTTTTTTTTCTGTACATGGGCCTCTCACTGTTGTGGCCCCTCCCGTTGCGGAGCACAGGCTCTGGACACACAGGCTCAGTAGCCATAGCTCATGGGCCCAGCCACTACACAGCATGTGGGATCTTCCCAGACCGGGGCACGAACCCGTGTCCCCTGCATCGGCAGGCATACTCTCAACAACTGCGCCACCAGGGAAGCCCTGTATTTAATTTTTGATAGTTCGATTAATGTGTGTCTTGGCGTGTTTCTCCTTGGATTTATCCTCTGTGGGACTCTCTGCACTTCCTGGACTTGATTGACTATTTCCTTTCTCATATTAGGGAAGTTTTCAACTATAATCTCTTAAAATATTTCCTTAATCCCTTTCTTTTCTCTTCCTCTTCTGGGACCCCTATAATTCGAATGTTGGTACGTTTAATGTTGTCCCAGAAGTCTCTGAGACTGTCCTCAATTCTTTCCATTCCTTTTTTTCTGCTCTGCAGTAGTTATTTCCACTATTTTATCTTCCAGGTCACTTATCCGTTCTTCTGCCTCAGTTATTCTGCTATTGATTCCTTCTAGAGAATTTTTCATTTCATTTATTGTGTTGTTCATCATTGTTTGTTTGCTCTTTAGTTCTTCTAGGTCCTTGTTAAACGTTTCTTGTATTTTCTCTGTTCTGTTTCCAAGATTTTGGATCAACTTTCCTGTCATTACTCTGAATTCTTTTTCCTCTTCATTTGTTAGGTCTGGTGGGTTTTTACCTTGCTCCTTCATCTGTTGTGTGTTTCTCTGTCTTCTCATTTTCCTTAACTTACTGTGTTTGGGGTCTCCTTTTCGCAGGCTGCAGGTTCATAGTTCCCGTTGTTCTTGGTGTCTGCCCCCAGTGGGTAAGGTTGCTTCAGTGGGTTGTGTAGGCTTCCTGGTGGAGGGGACTGGTGCCTGTGTTCTGGTGGATGAGGCTGGATTTTATCTTTCTGGTGGCCAGAACCATGTCTGGTGGTGTGTTTTGGGGTGTCTGTGAACTTAGTATGATTTTAGGCAGCCTCTCTGCTAATGGGTGGGTTTTTTTTTCCTATCTTGCTAGTTGTTTGGCATGCAGTGTCCAACACTGGAGCTTGCTGGTCATTGAGTGGAGCTGGGTCTTAGCATTGAGACGGAGATCTCTGGGAGAGCTCTTGCCAATTGATATTACATGCATCCGGGAGGTCTCTGGTGGTCCAATGTCCTGAACTCGGCTCTCCCACCTCAGAGGCTCAGGCCTGACACCCGGCCAGAGCACCGAGACCCTGTCAGCCACACAGCTCAGAAGAAAGGGGAGGAAAAAAAAGAAAGTTATTAAAATAAAAAATAGGGCTTCCGTGGTGGCGCAGTGGTCAAGAGTCTGCCTGCTGATGCAGGGGACATGGGTTCGTGCCCCGGTCCAGGAAGATCCCACATGCCGCGGAGAGGCTGGGTCCGTGAGCCATGGCCACTGAACCTGCATGTCCAGAACCTGTGCTCTGCAATGGGAGAGGCCACAACAGTGAGAGGCCCGCGTACCGCAAAGAAAAATAAAATAAAAAAATATTAAAATTTATGAAGTAATTAAAAAAAAAGAGACAACAAAACCAGTAAACAAATCCACCAATGATAACAAGTGCTAAAAGCTATACTAAGATAAACATGAGAATCAGAAACTAGTCTGTTGCATACAGCGAACCCTAAGTCTACAGTTGCTCCCAAAGTCCACAGCCTCAATTTTGGGATGATTCATTGTCTATACAGGTATTCCACAGATGCAGGGTTTATCAAGTTGATTGTGGAGATTTAATCCACTGCTCCTGAGGCTGCTAGGAGAGATTCCCCTTTCTCTTCTTTGTTCACACAGCTCCTGGGGTTCAGCTTTGGTTTTGGCCCCACCTCTGCATGTAGGTCGCCCTCTGGCGTCTGTTCTTTGCTCAGACAGGAGGGGGTTAAAGGATAGGCTGATTCGGGGGCTCTGGCTCACTCAGGCCGGGGGGAGGGAGGGGTACGGATGCAGGGCGAGCCTGTGGAGACAGAGGCCGAGGTGACATTGCAACAGCCTGAGGTGCACTGTGTGTTCTCCCAGGAATGTTGTCCCTGGATCACGGGACCCTGGCAGTGACGAGCTGCACAGGCTCCTGTGAGGGGAGGTGTGGACAGTGACCTGTGCTTGCACACAGGATTCTTGGTGGCTGCAGTAGCAGCCGCAACTCAGGCCCGTCTGTGAAGCTCGTTTAGGCGGTGTTCTGAATCTCTTCTCCTCATGCACCTGGAAACAATGGCCTCTTGCCTCTTTGGCAGGTCCAGACTTTTTCCCGGATTCCCTCCCGGCTAGCTATGGTGCACTAGGCCCCTTCAGGCTGTCTTCACGCAGCTAACCCCAGTCCTCTCCTTGCGCTCCGACCGAAGCCTGAGCCCCAGCTCCCAGGCCCCTCCCGCCCCGGCGGGTGAGCAGACAAGCCTCTCGGGCTGGTGAGTGCCAGTCGGCACCGATCCTCTGTGCGGGAATCTCTCCGCTTTGTCCTCCGCACCCCTGTTGCTGCGCTCTCCTCCACGGTTCCGAAGCTTCCCCCCTCCGCCACCTGCAGTCTCCGCCCACGAAGGGCCTTCCTAGTGTGTGGAAACCTTTCCTCCTTCACAGCTCCCTCCCAGAGGTGCAGGTCCTGTCCCTATTCTTTTGTCTCTGTTTTTTCTTTTTTCTTTGGCCCTACCCAGGTACGTGGGGAGTTTCTTGCCTTTTGGGAGGTCTGAGGTCTTCTGCCAGCGTTCAGTAGGTGTTCTGTAGGAGTTGTTCCATATGTAGATGTATTTCTGATGTATCTGTGGGGAGGAAGGTGATGTCCATGTCTTACTCCTCTGCCATCTTGCGGGTCCTCTGAGCCCATGTTTTAAATACCAGTCCTTCTACTATCATCTCAGCCTACATAGTGATAACATTTTGTCATACACCTCCATAAATATGTGTAATTTGCTTTTGACACATTTATTCTTTATCCTGTCTTACTGCCTTCCCCAGGCTCTAGGGTTTAGAGCCAAGTGATGGGACAAATAAACACAAAACTAGGCTCACTTTCTGGTGGGAGTGTGTTATCAGAGACCAGGTGATGGTATTCTTTGCTCTTGAGTCTTTAAGTTGGGCATTTCTGTTTTAATTGACATCAATGTACTGAGATCTCAATCCACTCTGAGTTTCTGAATATACTGGCCTCCGTTTCCACCAAGGACCTATTCTTGCCCTGGCTTCAACATCAACAGTTCAGACCTCTGATTTCCCAGCATGTCAGCATATACTTACTAACTAGCTCCATTCAACTTCCAACACTTCCCTGGGCTTCAGCACATTAATAGTAACTAATAATTAAGAATTGCTATGTGCAAGCTCTACACGAAGCATGTTATATAATTTCCAAAGTCGTAGAGTCTATAAGTGGTAAAGCTGGAAATCTAACTTAGGAAGTCTCTCTAGAATCTGGACTCAACTGTTGCACCCATGCTTTTTGTAACATTTGAGTCGACTAAATACACTGCTTGATTGCTGCCCAAAATGTAATTCCTCAAGTCCTTTATTGTTTGCCATATACCAATCCTCATAATTTTCTGTGCTTTCTCTTTCTGAAAAAACTTCCCACTGTTACTCTTTCTCCTTGACCTTTTCACACTGTTTGTGGAACCCTCACTCATCACTCCATGGTGAACAAAGCCCTTAGAGTGTTCACATAATGCCTTTCCCACTTCCTTAACTAAACCCTGATTCTTCTCATTTTACATATATCCCATGGGATTAGAAGGTAGGGCAAGCTTTTTTCTCTCAACTACTGCTTCTCTCCATCTACTTTCAAGTAAACATTCCTACTCCAGTGATACTTTTGCGTCTGACCACACCTTCCTTTGCCCAGTTTCATCTCTTCAACATAGCAATCTCCTGTTCACTCTTTCACATTCATTGAAGACTTTTGCACCTGGCTTTTTATCTTATCACCCAAGTGCTAACAAATGTTTTGACTGATTTCCTACCCATGTTTATGACTTATGGAATATATTCTCCTTAGAGTTTCTTGCTCTTCTAAACTCCAGTGACCCATACCTTCACAACACTTCAATCATCCCTTCCCAGGTCAATGTATGCTCTTTGTATCTTCCAGAACTGCTTTATCCCTGAAAATTTGAACTTCAACAAATGTTATGGGGATTTTTGTCTTTTTTCTTCTGCTATATCCCCAGTTCCTAAAACAGTATTTGGCACATAGTAAGGGCTTAATAAAGACCTATTTGATCCATAAGTTACAACTTTCAATATTTCAATCTCAGTATATCTGGTTTTTTGAAAACAGAGAGCCTATGTTCCTTGATTCTTCCCAGTTCTACCTAGTCTGGAGCTAAGAATTGTCATCTGAACCACTCTCACTAAAATCTTCATTTCCCTTATATCTGTCATTTATGTCACACCTGACCAACAAATCTCAACCCAGATCAATATCAAAATCTATGTTCTTTGCTTGAATTGCTAAGTACAGTTGAACAAAATCTTACATCCTCGCAAATTAGCTCAACTCTGAGTACTCCGCACATCTTAAAATTATTTTAAGGACCAAGGTCAATTCCCTTTTTATATTTCCCTTAGCCTATATATATACCTATTCCCAACTTTACCACTAACAAATACTTAGAGACCAATGTACATAACATTACTTTTTGTACATGTTTGTCCTTCTGCCTATAATGTTCTTCTCTCTTTCCTAGCCTGCCGTTTTGTACTTATTCTTAAGAGTGAATTGTGTTACTGGAATCCTTCCCTGATTTCTCAGCCTAGACTTGGTAAATTGTCTCCCCTAACAAACTGTTTATCTGAATCACTGCACTTGCCAAATCCGTTCAATTCAAGGAAAAATTGCAAAAATGACTCACAGTCTAGCAAAGAAAACATAAAACAACCATATTGCCATGGTTATAATAGAGATGTATATAAAATTGTGCTATGAGAGCACATGGGAAGGATAAACTAATGCCACAGAGGAAGTGACATTTGACTAGAGTACTAAAGGCTAAGTAAGCACTTGCCAGAAAGAGAAATGGATAAGGAAGGTATCTTAATGCAAAAAAAGATATGTGCAGAGGCACAGAGTAATGGAAAGACATTATTTTCAGCTCATATGAATAGTTCAATATTGATGGAATATAGTATGGGAGGTGGGAGTGCGGAGAGATAAGACTAGAAAAGTTGGTAAGTCTTGTCTGTCATGCTGAGAATTTTAATCTTCCCTATAGATAGAAAATGTGAATACTTAAATAAGGGCTCTATGTGATCAGATTTTTATTAGATAACTGGTAGGAATGATGAGGATGGATTGCAGGAAGAGACCCTGGAGTAATTGAGATTAGTTGGGGAAATTCTTGGAACAGAGCAAGCCGAAGATAATGCTATGAATTCTGGCAGTAGAAAGGGAGAAAATTTGAGGACTATTTCAGAGATGGGCTGGGAAACTAATTAAATGAGAGGATGTGAAGGAAAAGGAAAATTTGATGACCAGAGTGTTATGCTATTATTTTTTTTTTTAAGGTAGATAAAGAAGTAGCTCTTGTAGTGTAGTTTTAGAGCAACAGTTTAAAGGACTGTTGGAATATTCAATTAGATTGTGAAAGAGGTGGGAGTGGAGATAATGTCCAGGGAGTCTTTGGACCTTACCATATAGATAATAGTTTAAGCAATAGGAGTGGGTAAGGTCATCTATAGAGAGTGGGTAGAGATTTTTATTTTTATCTATTTCCTATTCTATCAGTCCTCTCTGCCCAAGTAGACTGTCTGCTCATTGAGAGCTAGGATTGATTCAAATTTTATATGCTTCTAAGAGCCCAGCACAAGAAAATGATACTTTCAACAGGAATGAGTATTTGCTAAAGAATTTTTTTTCCCTCTTTGCTTTCTTATCTTCAAAGCACTTTTCCTTCTTTGCTTATGCACTCTCTGTTCAATTCAGCACAGAGAGTAATTTGGAAAGTAATTTCTGGTGAGGTGTATAATATAATGAAATATCACCATAGGGAAAAATTTGAATGTTCTGTGGAACTTGCCATATAACTCCAAACACAGTTTCACCTTAGAGGCTTTTTAAGAACATAGGAAAGTTATTATTTTTTTTTGGAAAGTAATGTTAGTGATATATTGTTACTTCTATTGTTCTCCTTTGAAGTTTAAAAATATGTTAATCTGAAAGGCTACAACATACAAATAGGCCTATGTACTGTATGGTTTTCACAAAATATATGAAAAAGAGCTTAGAATATCAATGCTTATTCTGTAATTATATGTTACTTTTAGATACACTATCACAGAATATTTACACAATTCTAGATCTACATATACACTCTATGTAGATAGGTTGAATCTATATTTGTTGATACTTGATAAAATTTTATTACATTAAATTTGGCAATTTTTTCTTTATATTTTCATCTACCTGGCTTAGTGGGGCTTTTTTCCTCTCCTCCTTTACTCCCTCCTGCCTCCCCCGCTTCCTTGTTCCATTAGATTCTCAGAGTTAAATAAGCAATTTTCTAAGATGTCCTTGTCAGGCAACATTATGGAAATTATTTGAATATCATTGCTAAGCCAGGTGAGCCATTTAAAAATGTAAATAATTTGCAATACCATGAATCTAGCTGATGAAGAGCAACCTTAATGCCGACTGATTTATTAGAATCTTTTCCTGATTAGTAATTGCTTCAAAATCTCTTTTCTGTGGTTCAGTTTATCATTTTTGTGCCAGTTCTTAATATAAATCTGTATAACTATCAAGTCTGTAATAAGCACTTCACATCATTACTCTATACTTTTCAAGCCAGTAATAGAGGGCAGTAACTGTATATTTCTTATAGCTATTGACTACTTACAGTGTTAGTTGATATTATTAATGATCTGATTTATAAAATATTTGAAAGCTTTGCATTGGTCCGACTCAACACTATTTTGTTCCCCAGGGTGCTATATTTTCAAATATATATTATGGCACCAAAACAAGACATTCAGGTTTTTATTCATTCTTTAAAAGTATTTTAAAGGAAAAGATATAGTCATGACATTGAACCATTTTGAACTCGAGCTTTGTTTAAAATTCACAATCGTGATTGTAATTTCAAGAAGCACTGTCTTAAAGTCGTCTCATTGCTGTAATGAAGCTGCTAGAAATTTCATTTATTCTCACATTAAATCTCAGGAAACCTATTTTATCATAGGAAATAAGTCAGTGCTAAAATACTGCTTTGACTCTGAGGTTCAAATTTACTCATAGATCTCTTGAGGAATGCCTATCAGTCAATCACAGAAGTTTTATTGCCTATTATATTTATTTTTTAATATAAATTTCAATTTAGCATTCTCTGAAGGTAAGTACTCTGTGTATTGCTACTTTCATCACGTGTGTATCTTCATTTATTTAACTATACATACATCAGGAAGCTTACCATGCTTTACATATCACAGATTTTAGATGTGTAGTGATAGTAAAAGGATTTGAGTATAATATATATTAACTAAAAAAATCTGATTTTCAGCTATCTATTTAACAGAGATAAGAGACTGTACTATGTGCTATATAAGAATCATTCCCACTTTGGAATTAACTTTACTGTGAAGTAATTTTGGCTGCTGTGACTTTCGTAACAACCATGATTTACTGATGCAAATCTAATACTTGATATATCCATGAGAAAGTTAGGACATATCATTCACTAAAACAAGAACAAATACATATGTCTTAAAACTGTTCACATGTAGCTCAAATACTTATACACTGTTTTGTTTCAAAAAATACCCTTTTGTGGGAATAAAAACTCTTCATTTCTTTTAATTTCTCAAACTATAACTATTTTTTTAAAAAAAGCATAATTATATAAACAATTTGTGTGCTTATATCTGTTACATTTAAAGTATTTTATTCTTAAATGGGGGAAGCTGGAATCTAACATGTTTCAAAATTCCAGAAGATACACACCAATATATTGCAAATAATATAGGATTTCTTTTTGCATATTCATCTAAATGTTGAGTTGTTTTTGCACCTAGGGGCATGTCTAAGTTTTTTTGCTAAATTCCAAAACTTTCCTGATGAGTTACAGGTTATTTCCATTCCATTTACATTTGTTCTAGCAAGAATTTTTGAGGCCTAAAAAGACTACTTGTTTGAAATAATACAATATTAGAGATTAAAATGAACATTTCATTTCTGAAGTCAATGTGGAAGAAAGGATGAACTGGAAGGATCCTACCTAGAGTAAAAATGCAGTGCTTTTTTTCCCAGAGATAGTTGTATTAAACTAAGCCTTTTCTTTCAATTGATTAGATAAGATATAGTTCAAAACTGATCAATTGAACTTATAAGTTAATAAACACTTCCTAAATAAAAAAAATTTATTTATTTAGACATTTAATTTGTTTATACTGGTCTATTTATACAATGTGAAGACTTTGTAGCCCCCAATTTACTACATTTATTTAGTTCAACTGTATTTTTTCATCTAGAAAATGTTTATTCTATCATGAAAAATTTTTAGATTTAAAACTGAAGCTTAATATATAAGGGAAAACAGATTCTGTCTCAGTCTACAAACATATTCACACTGCATAAAACACACACCTCTGATCTCATGTCCCCTTCTATGATTTAATCTCACTTCCCCTTCACATTCACACTTTTACAGGGGTAGTCTATACTCACTATTTCACAAGACTTAATCCACTCCAGTCAACTGCAGTCTGACTTCTGCCACCAATATTCCACAGAAATTTCTCTCATCAAATCATTAATGTCCATCATTAATGACCTTCTAACTGCCAATTTACTAAGCAAATAGTTTCCACATGTCACAGCATTTAATTTGCTAACATCCTATCAAGTGTATATTCTTATCCCAGTTTTGCAGATGAAGAAATCCACTTCCTATAATTCTTCAAGTTTCAAAAATTAGCCTGATAGGATCAGCTTGAGTCACATACCAATTGATGAGATCATCACCACAAAATTTCTCTGACTAGGCAAGTTGGGGTTGTGTGCCTACCTCTGAACCAATCATGGTAGCCAGGGGAATTGGATGCTTTGATTGGCTAAGATTGAATCACTTGCTCCATCCCTGGAGTCCTTGAGCACATAAACTAAGAATAGGAAAAAGGTGCTTTCCTAAAGGAAATTCTACCACCTTTATGTTTATGTGTCATGGTTTTTGTATTCTATGAATTTTTTTCCACCAAAAGGTATTTTCTGCTTTTTTAAAAAAATAGTAGCAGAATCTCTGGAAAAATAATATTCCTTAATTCCAAAAACATATGAAACTTATACTATGTCTTAGGCATGGCATTAGATCCTAGGAGTACAGTATACAAATAAGACATACATAGCCCTTACTATAAAAGAGCTTATAACATATAACTGTGTTCATTAGTATTTTATGCTCATGTACCTCTTAAAACAATTTTGAAAATGTGTGTACCCCTTGGTATACCTTAACTGACATCGAAAATTTTTGTTATAAATTTGAATAATAAATTTAAATAAATGATTTGATTTCCAGGATATTATAAATGTTTTTTAAAGAATAAAACTGTGTGTTTCTTTAAAATAATACTAATGGTATTTAAAACCCATAATCATTTGATACACACCATCTTCCATCTAAAAACTATTTTTTTTTTTTTAATTCTTTTGGCTGCACCGCACGGCATGTGTGATCTTAGTTCCCCGACCTGGGACTGAACCCGTGCTCCCTGCATTGGAAGCACGGAGTATTAACCACTGGACTTCCAGGGAAGTCCCTAAAATCTATTTGTAACAGCTTTTCTTTGACATTCAAAAATTAAAAATTTTCCTTTTACTTCCTCACTTTGGGTTTTTATTCCTTTTTCCAAATATTTCTTTCCTTTTTACTGATTATCCTTACATCATCATATGCAACCAAAATATTTATAAAAATGAAAATATCAACTGTATTCATTTTTTATTGTTGTGTAAAAATTACCACAAGATTAGCAGCTTAAAACAACCCATATTAATTATCTCAGTTTCTGTGAACCAAGAATCCAGGCCTGGCCTAGCTGGGTTCTCTGCTTAGGTTCTCACAAGGATGTAACTGAGGTTGAGACAGGTTCTCCTCTGAAGGCTCAGCAAAGGAAGAATCTGCTTCCAAGCTCATTCAGATCGTTGGCAGAATTTATTTCCTTGCAACTTTATGACTAAAGGGTCTAGCTTTCTGTTGGTTGTGGGCTGGAGTCCTCTGGAATGTCCTAGAGGCTGCCTACGGCTTCTAGGGGCCGTTTGCACTTCCTTGCCATGTGGGTTTCCTCAATATGCCTGCTTACTGTATCGTGTTAGCAAAGAGAATCTCTCTCTGTCTTCTAAGGAGGAGTGAGTAGTCATGGAAGTGACATGCCACCACATTTACCATAATCTGTTAGTTTGAAGTAGTCCCAAGTGGTGCTCACACTCAAAGCACAGGGCACCAAGAGGAAACAAAACCCATTGGGGTTCATCTTAGGGTCTGTTTGCCACGTCTACATTTCACTACTTCTACCAATAACTCTCTTTGCTTTGCTTCCTTGAGACCTTCCCCACTTCTATGAAAACAACTGGAAGACAGAAGAAACAAATATCTGGATCAGGATATCCCAACATGGACCAAAATTCCACATTTCTAACACAAGCTTATCCCAAGTAGAATATATAATGATAGGAAAATAGAAGAATTTTTATGGACCTATGGCATCTTGATTAACTATTGAAAGGTATGTCTCCCCTTTTTTTGGCAACAGATTTTCAAACCTCCAGCAATAAATCATAGTAATATTTAATGTGTGGGAGAGGTATGCATTACTTGGTAAAGGGAAGAAGGTCTTTTATGAACCCAGGCAGGTCCTTAGGCAAACCTAAGGCAGGTCCTTAGGCAAAAGAGTACTATGGAAACTGAGGGCAGAAACTGATTTCCTTGAGGCCATTCATGCTCCTTACCCCCTGGAAAGTCTTTGCACACCAGGAGTGTTTATATTCTGCCTTGAAAGATCTTAGATTCATGTAATCCTAATAGAACTGATGCCTTTGTCAATCCCTTTATTTTCTGAGTCCCACATACACAAAAGAGAGTACCCCACCCACTAAATTAAAGTTCTAAAATTATTTTCTGTAGAAATTTCCACTGGGACCTTCAATATACTAATCTATTTCGATATTCTGTTCTCTGAACATCCATAAATAGGAAAAAAAAAAACAATTGTGCTATTCTAACAGGGCTATCCATTTCTATAAAATTTCTCCAGTCTTTTTGTGTTTGAGGACCTTTCATTGTCAAAAAAACAATCATGATTTCATGAAAACTCCTACTCTTAGTACCTTTTGATTGAGAGAGTACACAGTAGTAGAAAACTATGATTTTAAATGGATCTGCTACTTTTCAAACCACATGTAACTAAAAATATTTCAGTATACCTCACAATGCTTGTATAATTTCACACCTATACACACACACCTATACAATGTTTGTATAATTTCAAAGTTTGTAGACCTTTTATAATAACCACCAGGACTCTGTGGGACTCAGGGTGAGAAGCACTGAATTATGGTATACCCACTTCCGAAAGGATTCAAAGCAAATGAGGCAGTGAGTGTTGGTTATTATCAGAACAGAGCACATGGTGTTTATTTTTGCCACATCTTGCCCCAGAAAGTTTTAAAGGCAGAGTATAAAGATATATTACATGACAGATAGCATAAGGAAAAGTGAAGGAAAATAAAATCAAAGATGAGGACAAAGTAGAAGTAGGATTAAAAGCCACATTGTCCATTTTACGTGTCACTATCTCATTTCTCATACGTAAATTCTCACACATAAAAATGCAAGCCCCGGGCTTCCCTGGTGGCGCAGTGGTTGAGAGTCCGCCTGCCGATGCAGGGGACACGGGTTCGTGCCCCGGTCTGGGAAGATCCCACATGCCGCGGAGCGGCTGGGCCCGTGAGCCATGGCCGCTGAGCCTATGCGTCCGGAGCCTGTGCTCCGCAATGGGAGAGGCCACAACAGTGAGAGGCCCGCGTAACGCAAAAAAAAAAAAAAAAAAAAAATGCAAGCCCCATGTCTATCTCCTCTAGGATTTGGATTTATTCCTTAATCTAAAATTGTGTTCTTTTTCTTTTCTAATTGTCCTATTGATTGAGTCAAGTTAACTTTTCCTTTGCCTTTGCTGTCATCATCCCCCTGAAGTCCATCTCCTTTCTTACCTCTTTCTAAAGTTCCCCTTTCCAGCTTTCTCTTCTTACAGTGTCCCCCACTGTCCAAAGCAGCTTCTGTAACATTCATTTGGGAAAATCTTACCCAATTTAATATTAGGGTTTTGGTTTGCTTGGTTTTTTTGGCCACAGAGCTTGGCACGCGGGATTTTAGTTCCTCGACCAGGGATTGAACCCATGCACCCTGCAGTGGAAGTCTTAACCACTGGACCACCAGGGAAGTCCCTTTTTTTTTTTTCATCCCAGACCTTTAACCCATTTTTATGTGTCTCTGTCTCCTATTCTGAGATACTTTTGTACAGGGGCACAGGGGCATAGATAAGGAAGCACACTGGAAATAATAAGACACTATATAAATGCAAGATAGTTTCTTTACTCCCAGACAGGAACCCAATCATTTTTAGAGAAGGAACTACTGTGTCCATTTCTAAATAGGAGCCACTCTCTGTGATATGTAACATTAAACTCATGCGATATCTTCAGCCACATGTATAATGTAACTTTGGTTATACCTGTTTGAGAACCGTGGCAAGACTCCCTCTGCCATGGTTTAACTCACAATCATTTTTTCCAGGCTAAACCACACTCTGCTGATTTTACTGAACTGTTAATTCATCACTCTCCAGTTTCCAATCATGAAGAAAATGGGTGATATCATTTTAGATATCATTTTAGAGTTTCTACCTGCCTCTTTTCTTCTGATACCACCTCCAGAAAGAGTCAAATTTCTCTTCTGGTCTGTAGTCCCCACCTAAATTCTTTCTTCAGTCTGAATGGCAGGAAACGTACCATTTGGCCCCAACCTGAGTTAGCGAAAGGCCTGCACGTCATGGTTCACAGAGCTTTCAACCCAGGTGAAGCAAGACCTCCGGGGGACCCCACAGTCACAGTGTACTCCCCCAGCTACTCCACTGGTGGGCTGCCTGAGCCTTCTTTCCTTTCCTTCCCTGTCTCCCCAGGAACCATGCTTTAATAAAAAGCTAATGATAGTTTGAAACATTAGCTGATATTTCCTCCTGGAATATCCTATTATGTTTTTACTTTCTCCCAACTGGACCAATAACACATCATTTCCTCAAGAAGAATAGGTAAGAGAATCAAACTCCTGGCATTTCTTCAAGCTGAAGTATAAAAATAAAGTAATAGATTTGGAAGAAAAAGTCATTTGTCAAAGCCGGCTTTTTCTTGTCCTCAAGACTTTATCTTGGGAGAAAAAAATGATTAAAGGAAACGTAAAGAGCTTAGAATGTTGGAAGGGCTGAATAGAAGTCATACACCCTGCCCCCCACAAAAGTGGGCTGAGACTTGAGGGGAACTGATTAAACTTTGATAAATTTGTGAATCCAAGAGTAGGAAAGGCCTATATTTTATTCTCTAGGGAAGCTGAGGGCAGGGTCAGCAAACTCTGACTGTCCCACATGCCAGCTGCCTGTTTTTATAAATACAAACCTATGCATTTATGTACTGCCTATGGTTGCTTTGATGTTATAATGGCAGAGCTGAATCATTGCAACAGAGACCTTATGGCTTGCATAACCAAAAATATTTACTACCTTGTCCTTCACAGAAAACGTTTGCCAACACTTGGCCTTAGGGCATTGGGAAATTCCAGTTCCCCGGGTAGGAGTGTGGAGTGTTGTCTGGGAGTAGAATGAATGGCTAGCACGCTTAGGCGGATAGGCTTAAAACAAACAACCAGCATGGCACATAAAAGTCAAATGCATCTGACAGTTTCCCATGCAGTCAAAGTGGCAAAAAGATGGATAAAACGCTGAGACAGTCCTAGCGAGTTTTTTGCAACTTTTGCGTAGTATGGAAGCAGCAGAATGGTGACTATACAGAAATAACCAAGAATGCCATCAGGGCTTGGAGGAGCCAGCACAGACAAGAACAAAGAAATGACCCGTTAGCATCCTTCAGGACCCAGTGGCCAAGGAACCTAAGGGATGACTGATGTAACAGATGTCAGTCTGAGCTGCGAACCTGCACTACAGACCAGGTGCCAATGCATAATCCCCTTCAACAAACTTCAGGAACCAGAGGATGGAGACCCTACATCCACTCTTCTGTTCATTCATCCATTCCACAAATTCTCAGAGTACCTATTCGTTTTCTATTATTGATCTAGGCCTGGGAAACACAGAAATAAACAACAATGTTGTTTCTCCCCAAAATATCACCAGACAACCTGTTAATACAACAAAGGTAAATTTATTAGAACTTGCTGAGGTAAGGGAGAACACCACCTTGACAGAGTTTTAACACATTATTGACCAGGGGATTTTTGCAGAAACTAACGCCTGTGGCCATAATACGTCTCCGGTCAAAAATGTGTTAAGAGTGTCTCAGAAAGAAACTGAAAGTAAAATGTTATAGGACTTTGGGGTCTGAACTCAAGTAGTTTAAGGAGGGTCTCTCAAATGAAGTTGGACAGAGATTGTGACATAATCTGTCAGGACTGGCCAACATAGACAAGTGAGAGTCTTGAAATGAGTCTTGCTAAGCAAACCGTGGTTGATGAGCAAAGTGTTTGTCAGGTGAGCAGGTCATTGTCTTTGATAAATTGTTCTGAGGGAATTTCCTGCAGTAAGCAGTGAAGTTATTTATTGGCTTACAGCCATGCCTTTTCTGGGCAAAGGTTTTCTGTAACAGACAACTAAGTCAGGCTGACATAAGTGGTCTACACTCATGGAAGTCATATAGCCATAGGTGGTCTCCATTCTCAACCAAGTCCTCATGGGGCTTCCATTCTGGCTGGGGAAGACAGACAATAAACAAATTCTATATAAATCAAATGTGACAAGTGCAGTGGAGAAAATAATAAAGCCGAACAAGGTAGAGAGAGATTGGAATAGGGTTGTGAGTGCTATTCTGTAGAATGTGATTAGGAGAGGCGTCCTTAATAAGGGCTCATTCGAGTAGTTCCTGCAGTGTGTGTGAGAGAGAGTCACAAAGGCTGGGATGGGGATGGCTTGAGAGCATCTCTACCACTTTCAAAATAGGGGCTCAATAATTAGTTCATCAAGAGAAAAATACAGTTGCATTTCTTCCTCACCTGAGTTGACAGACTGAGATTTATACCTTTTCCACCATAAAAAAGCCAACCTGCCATTTCTTTCTTTCCTTCCCTTCCTACTTGGGATTTGCTGTCCTGCCTCAACTGTTGATCTTTGTTCTGGGTATATCATACCTGCCTCAGGTCTCCTGCTGGAAAAGCAGCTCTGGGTTTGCAGACCCCATGTTTCTCCTTCACATTTCACCATGCCTGACTCTCCTCCTTCACTTCCTGAACTTCCTGCAGGCTTTCTACACAGGAAACACTCCTCTCTCCCAGGGCACAAGTAGCCTACTTGCCTGTGCGGACCAGTGGGCAGGGCAGTTGAAGCCATGGCACTCTGGAGACAAGAGGAGACCGAGGCACAGACTGGTGAAAGAATTTCCCAGCATACAACATTAGGGCTGCGATAAGCAGCTGAGCTCTCCTGACACCTAGCTCCCATCCCTCCCAAGCTGTGTGTGGTATGTGCAACCTCGCTCTGAGAGCTGTTTACTATGGTTTTACCTTGTCAGGGATACCTCAGATTCTCAGGTCTGGACTTTTTATTTAAAATAATTACAACTTACATCCATGTGGTTCTTTGTAGTTTGCAATGAATTTCTTCAATCATTTGTGCTTTACACAGGCCCAAGGTAGTCTAGAGGATAATGACGATGATGATGATCAGAGCAGCTAACCTTTAATGGACCGCTAACTATGGGTCCCTGTCAGTTCTCAGTGATTGATATCTGCTATCTTTTCATCCTCACAGAATCCCCTATGATGATCACATTCCTGCTTTACTGGTTAGGAAACACAGAGAGAAGTTCAGTAACTCATCCCAGGTATGTTAGCTGTATGGGAATTCAGCCCAGAAGATCTGAAGCCTGCACATTCCCCACTCTGCTGTAAGCCTCTATAGGGTCCCTGTTTCACGGGTTTGGAAACAGAGGCTCCACCTAAGTGGTGGAGCTAGAAATATAATTCCTATTTTAGTGGTCTTTCCACCTCCTACAACCTCCCTTTTAAAACCTAGCACTTTGGGGCTAAATTCAAAATGGAAGCCCTCAGGAAGCTGCTTTGTTTAACCTGGAAGAGAGGATGAAAATGCACTCAGGAAGAAGGTAATTTTTCACTATTAAAGACAGTGTAGGAAGTTCCAGACTTCACTCTCCACCCCCTTTCATCTTCCCACAGCTTTCGGTCGTGGGTCCCTGCTCACGTAAACTCTTGCATCATACGAGCTCTGAGTAAGGGCCAGCATCCCCTGAAGATGCACCAGTCTCCGTGCAGTCCCGCTGAGACATTAAAAACTCTCTTCTCATAGGCTGATGTGAACGATAATGTTTCCCCTTGAGGACTGCTTGCTCTGTGACACTTAAAACCCTTATTTCTGCAGTTTCTCTTTACCTGACTTATAGACAGTTTGAATCTAGAAGTTTAAGCCAAAAAGCTGGGATATGAATAGATTTAATGGATTCATCTGGGCATTTGCTGTGGTTTGAAATAAACAGCTTCTCGGTGAACAACTTTATTTTTAGAGTTATCTATCTTATCCTCTTGAATATCCTGTGGCGCTTCTCCTTAATATGCAGCTTCCTGAGCAGCTAAAACGGAGTGAAAGCAAAGGACGTAGAAACATCTCCGCGTGCGATTCCGCGTCTCTTCACGTCCTCTCTCTGCTGAGCCCTCTCGCTCAGAGGAGGAAATGCTACCTTTGCCCGTTTCATCTTCAAAGAACTTTTCTGGATAGTTGGTGATTACTCTTCATAAGCCCCTTTAGAAGTGTTTGCATTCCCTCTGTAGTGTGGGTGAAGAAACCCAGGTGGAAAAGTCAGGAGGTTGAGACATTTCCCAAAAACTGGAGAGGTTTGATGAGGGCTGAGAGTAAGATGCTGCCATATCTCTGCCTCAAGTTCCCTGCTCACAGCTCTCCCTCTCCATGAAAAATACATGCCGCTTAAATATTTACATTTTGCTAACAGTAGCAGAAATAATGCCAACACATGTTAATTAAGCAGCCATGAGATGATTAAAACACTGGTCTGGGCCTCCCCAGTGAGAGTAAATCTATTAACATTTCCTTATTGACTCTCAGAAGCCTCA
Source organism: Delphinus delphis (assembly GCF_949987515.2). Taxonomy (NCBI): domain Eukaryota; kingdom Metazoa; phylum Chordata; class Mammalia; order Artiodactyla; family Delphinidae; genus Delphinus; species Delphinus delphis. Next base: position 84,710,032 of record NC_082683.1, read on the forward strand.
CTGGGATCTGTCTCCATGAGCTGAAACAAAACAAAATTTCTGATCAAAGGGATTTGTCCCGGGGGAATCGACTTTGCATTAAGGAAGTACTCATGCCCTGGCTGGTGGGGAGTATATGCTTATCTGATGGCAGCCAGACATGGCAGTATGACTCTGAGAAAAGGATTTGTAGTTAAGAAGAGTAACTGTCTGGGGGCCAGGTGCCAACTAGGGCCTGCCAGTGCCTGCTTCTACTGTTTCTCCAAAAAGGGCCATCTTTGCTCGCTGCTTCCACAGGTGAGGTCTCTCTAGCTGCTGGCAGTCTTGTGTACCTTAACTGTAGCCTCAAGATGCCAGCTGAGTGTGAGAGTGTGTATGTGTGTGAACAGGGGTAGAGGGGGTCAGCTTTGCCTTCTCCCCTCATCCAGTTCTTTCTCTGTCAAGTTAGGAACTAGCTGCATCACCTCCGTTAAGTACAGAGAGGCAGGCTAGGTGCACTCCATTTCCTGTCCAGTGATTTTTTTTTCCCCAGCCCTTTCTTTTTTTGCATTCCCATGGGTTAATACTGACAACTTTGCTTTCCTGCTCACTCCTGCCCTCCCTGGCAAAGGTGCCGCCAGGATGCTTCCTTTCCTCTTTGAGACAACTCTTGTGAGGACCGCTGGACGAGGGCCCACTTTATAGCCTGGGCTTTTCCCCAGCTCTGGTGCACTCTCTCATTTTTCCCACTTGAGAGAGTCTCTTTTTTGTGGCCTTGCTGCTCCCACTGAGAATTCAGGTGTGTGCATGGTAGATAGGCTGCCCCCCCAGTTTGCACGCCAGGAGCTGGCTCACAGGCTGGCTTTCTAGCAACCCCTAAGGCCACAGATTCTTGTCGTTAAAGGAAGGGGAGGTTTTTGAACAGAAAAGATTTCCATTACTGGCAAGAATCTATAGAAAGAAGAATCGCAAAACAAGAAACACCTCCTTTCTTCAGTGTAAAAATATTCTCATGGATGTTGGGACTAAAAAGCCACCATGTCTGCACCAAAGGAACTCAGGAGGTGGTGGAAGAGACGTGGGTAGCCAACACTCACAATACGGAAGGTGAGGGCCCTGACGGGTATATCCCTAAAGGGCACCAAAATCAGACTGTTGAGTTCAGGAAGCCTGCCTGGAGGAAGTGATACTCAAGCTGAGTTTTGGAGGATAAAAGGTAACTGCAGGTAAGACTGTACACAGGGGACTGTTAGAGTTATCAGGTGAGAAAGTCATCCAAGTGGACAAATTACAGCAATTAAGCAGAAAAAATACACAGGACCTGATGACTCACAGCCTCGGAGAGGAAGTGGGGTTGGTCTCGCGAGAGATGGAAACATTAGAAATAGCTGTCAAATTGCCCTTCTGAGCGTCTTGGTAGATGAAGGTGCCAGTCATCAAGATGGGAATACAGGAGAGGGATTGGGCTTGTTGGGGAGGAAATGAGTGTGGTTTTGGACGTTTCGCCTTTGAGGTGCCTGTAAGTCACCCAAATGGAAATGACATCCCCCTCGCCTGTGTGTCCCCCAGACCCAGCTGCAGACAGAGGAATTGCCAGGCTCTAGCAGGGCAATTTCCCATTAGCAGAGAGTCTTAGCATTTCCTGAGCAGCAGTAAACTTTTTCAGGTTCCTGTGGATGCGTAGACTTTTAGGAATGGAAGCACCTTTAGAGAACAACATCTAGCCTAATTCTGCAGATTTGTCTAACCTTAGCCACAAGCTTTGTGCACCCTTAGAAGAAAAAATGACTGACCAAACAAGGATTTCTTCTGCCCCTAATACAGGGTGCTACGGATTATGAGGTCCTTCTCTGCACGAATTCTGAGCCTACTTTATTCATGTGTGAATAAGAATCAAGAAAGCACATACTTACTGAACCATGTCATGAATAGATGACTTTATCTGGGAAAAAGATACCCTTCTTCCCCTCAGCGCCCTGAACCAGAAATCCTCAGTAGCCTATGATATCCTTGACCCTCCTGGACAAGGTCAGGGAGAAATTGGAATCAGAATCTGAATAACTAAGACAATCTCCCTTGACATTTCGTGCTCACATTCACCTCTATAAAATACACCAATTCAACATTTATTGAGAATCTCTTCTGTACCAGGAACTGTGCTAAGTACCATGGCTTTTAGAGACAGGAAGGGAAATTACAATGCATCGTCTAACCCTTTAGATTGCTTCTGGCCTAGAAGAAGAAATGCATATTGAAAGAAAACGTGATGACATAAATCCTTGACTTGTTCTGTACAACTTTCTCTCTCAAAAGGTTAAGAAAGCAAAGAGAGGAACGAGTGCTTTGGGTCTACCTGTGAGAGACATACAGGGAAGAATCATTAAACTCACATTTTCCTTTCCTCTCAAGGAAAATTATCTTTAGCAGAAACTACTACATGAGACATATGTAAGAGGGAATTAAGACCTGAGAGAAGGGAAAGCTGAGGTGTCCTGGTGTGGAGGGACTTCATCTCAGATTACTCTCTGAACTTAAGAGTACAACCCTCAAATGCTGCTTAGTGATTTTTGAGGAAATGGGGAGTCCTGGACAGGCACCCCAAACTGAAGCAATAGTCTTGGTTTTCAAAAAAAGGTCGGGGGAGAAGGGTTAAGTCTTTCAAACTATTGTACAAGCAGATGAGTGTAATGGCAATGGAGGGCAATGTTCTAGACTGAATTCCCTTTTTAAAACATGCTTACAAATACTTAGAAGAGGAAGCACAATTAACAGGAATCAAGCTTGTTAATGAAGAGTGAATCATGCCAAACTCACTCCCACTTCTCTTTTTGATACAGCCACAGCACTGATGCATCAGGAAAACGCAGTAGACATCGTGTATCCAATTTATTTGGGAACAACATATGTGACTTTAGAACCACGATTCCAAAGAGTTTACAAGAACATTAAAAATTCTCAGAACAGAGCCCATTAGAGACCATCCTTCAGGTGTAATTAAATTCCCATGTATTTGCAGTGTCCTAGGGAGGCTATTAGAGAGAGCCTGGCGGGTACTTTAGTTATTTATTCACTTTATCTCATACTATACTCTCTTTCAACTCTTCAACCTTTCCATTAATCTGTTAGCCTGTCTTCAGATTCTGTTTGCTTTAAGTTGCTTTTCTCAGACCCCGGAACTGATTAAGGAAAATATCTATGCAATTCATCAAAGCCAGAGGAAAAGCCAAGTGGTCTTTGAAGTTTTAAGTATAATGCCACCTTTTGCTTTGTCTCTACATTTATTAACTAGGTCAGGAAGTGGACGTGGCCCCTGAGGGTCTCCGTTTGACCTCGATAGGGGCCTGGCTGCCTTCAGAAAAACAACCTGGACTGAGTATAGATTGTTTTTGATTTGGGTGACACTAGATCAATGGCTTCCCAATTTTTTCCTTGTCTCATATTAGAGGTGGCTTTTACAAGTGCACCGCACTCTCATGGCTATCCCCAGATTATAGGGTCTGGCAAGGATCAGACTGGGTGCAGTTTACATGCAATTCTTGGCAGCCTAGTTCTAAGTCCACCTTTTTCTTTTTTACTCAAGAGAACACATTGAGTTGTGAGGGAAATTCATGTTATTACAGTGGTATAATTTTTTTTTTAATTTTTATTTATTTTGGCTTCATTCGGTCTTCGTTGCTGAGCGCGGGCTTTCTCTAGTTGCCGCAAGTGGAGGCTACTCTTTCATTGTGGTGCGCGGGCTTCTTCATTGCAGTGGCTTCTCTTTGTTGTGGAGCACGGGCTCTAGGCTCACGGGCTTCAGTAGTTGTGGCTCACGGGCTCTAGAGTGCAGACTCAGTAGTTGTGGCGCACAGGCTTAGTTGCTCCGCGGCATGTGGGATCTTCGCGGACCAGGGCTCGAATCCATGTCTCCTGCATTGGCAGGCGGATTCTTAACCACTGCACCACCAGGGAAGCCCTACAGGGGTATAATCTTGATTCTTGTCTAATGTTTATGAAAAACCCAATTGTCCCTATATCTTGGTATTTATTAAAGGTGACAAATTACAACAGCTAGTAACTGCATCACACGAGTTGTGACTCTAGGACTAAGAACTGGATTAGAGACAGTGATACAGCCAACAGTTTAAAATGTCAACAGAAATGATTTATTTTGTGGGGGAAAATACAGTTCCTGAAGACCTTTGTGCTTCTAATGATTGACATGTTCCCCGCAGACTGGTGAAAAATGTTGTCTTTGTCTTCCATGTTTCAGCTAATTGTTTTTGAGATTTAAACAAACAACAAAACCCTTCATCTATGGACTTATCTTACTTTAAGTACCCAATACCTTTGCTCCATTTTCCTTCCTTCTATCAAAACCTACACTCATCAAAAGGTCAGACATCATTGATTAACACCGTAATATAAATTTCAGTGTTCTTTGTTTTTCCAGTGAAGGAATATGGTTTGCATTTTCTGCCTTATTTCAACTGTAGAATTGAAACTTCTTCTATTCAACAGTTGTCATTTTAAGTACCTGCCTTAAAATCAGAGTTTGCGGCTTCAGCCTGGAGTTACGCCTTTTTGAAATCATAGAAAATAGGCAGCTACCAAGAAAGGCAACACTGATTCCCAGCCTCCTCTGCCAGGCGTTTTCAGAGTTTGCTGGCCTCCATCGGTCATTCCTCTCCACTCTGCAGCAATCTCTTAATCAGGTCCATTTCACTGAAATTTTTAAATTGCCCCTCTTTATAGGAAGAACAGTTTGATTCAGCCCACTTTCACAGACTTACTCTTTCAGATAAGAGTATTATAAATTGGATAATAAAACTAAATCTCCAAGAGAAAGAAAATCAAGGCTTTATATCAACTATAACCCATACAGAGACTTAGGATCCCTCCTCAGCAATTCTTTTGTAATTCTACCTACACCGCCTCTGAATTAGTTAAGTACATGTGGTAAGCAACTAATCAGGGTTTTGTTTCTTAATTAAAAATTAGGGCACAAAACTGGGAAAAATCTCCCATTGACTAATCCAAGTGCTTAGGCCCTCAAATTCAGCTTAAATAAACCATATTCTGATTAGGTATTAGCTACATTTCAATTTCTTTAATTTGAAAAGTCAAATTGGGGATAATAATCATCATTTAAAATAAAAGAGTCTAAAAACTACCACAGACATTTGTGAAGGCGATAAACACAGCATGGAATTTTAAGGAGTAGGGATCAAAGTTTCCCTTCTGGTGTGTTACTCTCAAGCCCACAGGCTCGAGTTACAATCCGGTTAACATAAATATCAGGATTGTTTTACTGGCAGTGTTTCTAATCTGGAAACTCTACTCTTTCTCTCTTTAATGTAGTTATGGGCCACCTTCTCTGCCCTTCAGCCTTGAGCCTGTGGGGAACCCAGAAGATGCTGAGGCCTGGTTTCTGTTCTCATGGTGCCAGGACAAGCTTCCTAAACATAGGTTTATTCATTACCTCTGTCTTAGCTCAGGATGCTAGAATAAAATACCACAGACTGGGTGGGTTAAACAGCAGTTCTGGGGGCTGGAAGTCTGAGGTCATGCAGTCTGAGGGGCCAGCCTGGTTGGTTCTGGTGAGAGCTCTCTTCCTAGCCTGCAGACAGCTGCCTTCTTGCCACATCCTCAACTGGCAGAGAGAGGAAGCTCTGTTCTCTTCCTATAAGGGCACTAATCCCTTCATGGGATCCCCACCCTCATGACCTCATCTAAACCTAATTACCTCCCCAAAGCCCCACCTCTAAATACCTTCATATGAGGGCTTAGGGCTTCAAGATAAGAATTTTGGGGAGATACAAACATTCAGTCCATAACAACCTCCTCACTTAAAAGTCCTCAGAAGTATCTCCCATCTTCAATTAGAAACCTTTTCACACACCGCTCCCTGCCTCCCCACTGCCCCCGCAACCCAGCTTTCATCCCTTACCTTACAGGTTGCCCCTCACCTATTCCAAACCACCTGCCATGTGTTTTTCTGATGAATTTTTTTCTATTATGTTCCATTGGCCTGGAATCCCTTCCTTAACTTGTCTACCTGAATAATTCCTACTCTTTTAAAATAGCAAGTGTAGCCTTTTTCCTCTCCCCCTTTTTACCCTATGACTTTTCCTTATTCAGTCAGCTGGGGCATTTATTCTCAGCAATAAGTTGTCTCAGGCACTATTTTCTCAGGTAAAGCAGAAAACAAAAGACAAGAAAAGGTCCATCCTTGCCTTTTGATTTTTTTAAAAGCCTCAGGCCCTCAGAGAGGCCATAGGTTTGAGAAAATAATAAGGCATAAAAGCAGTTTTCCACCATACGGATGAAGCCACCAGAGATGAATTCTCTACTATTTGAGGAGGAAGGAGTTGGAGCAGAAATGAGGAATGAGAAGGCATCAGGGGAGATGGAGAGGAGAAGCAGATCTTGAGAGGTGTGTGTGACTGAGAGCACAGGGGGCTATATCCCCCCCACCCCTGGGAAGAGACACACAGAGAGAGACAGGGATATCATCCAGCTCAGCAGAGAGCCCTGGAGCCCCATGCAGCAGCCCCAGTCCAGGGAGCTGTGGCATCTTCGAATGATGTCATGAAAGTGCCACAGAATTTTAGCACCTGTTTCCCAAAGTATAGCAGCAGTAGCAGCGAGAAGAAAGCTGCTGGAGGGATTTGCTAGATTGGAAGTGGTCTTTTATTGGATGTGAGGGATGAGCTGGGTGTGACCTGCATGGACCAGCCCTTTGGAACAGATAGGATAATGGATGTCCCTATAGCTACCAGCACCCCCAGCCTCACAACCCCTAGGCATTACAAACATTCCTAAAAGATGGCTGCTACCCCAAACTGACCGAGATGAAGATTTCACCATCTGGCAGAATGGGCATGCAAGATAAAAACTAAGTTGAATGAAAAAATCAAATCAAATCAGATGTATTCCACATCAGAATTTACAGACAGAGATTCCAACCCATGCAAGTCCTTAACTCAGCTTTGACATCACTCTTATGAAACGTATGATAACTCTCCTTGGGAAAGGGAGGAGCTCTTTCTTTTTAAAAACAGAAGAAAACAATTCCTTCTTTACAAGGTTATTATAAGGATTGATGACATCACGTTTATAAAAGGCTCAGCATAGTGCCTGATTCATTGACAGCCCTCAATATTCGGTGGATTATATTCTAATTTGTCTGGTTCACCTTTGTTTGCGTGGTGCCTGGCACAAAACAGACACTCATATGTGCTCAGTGAATCACACCATGCCCTACAATCTAGTTAATAGAAAAGATTAGCACATATGAAATATGTTTATTTATAGATTATATACCACTCTCTCTATATTTATAGAGTGGTACATAACCTATTCATGCAGTAATGGTACAGAATAGAGGAAGAGATCACTTTTGTTAATTGTCAAGCTTCCTCAAATCTGAACAGCAGGGAACAAGAAAGATATCAGACACCATTATCTGGAATATGAGATCAATTATCTTCATCTCTTGGCCATTGCAAATTTTGGCCCTGATTCAAGCTTAGTGAATGTACAATTACTCTCAGTGCTACTCAGTCCACACATGGATCTAGATACCCATCAAAATTCTTTATTTTTACGGCATTTGGTTAAATTTGAAAATAATACCTAGAGAGGCCACTGAGAAACGCAGGGCTATATCGCTGTAGGAGATGTCAGGGGCTGTTACAAGACGACAGGAAACAAAAGTTTTCTTTCTACAGGAGAAGGGGAAGACTGCAGTTCACATGAGGAGGGAGCAGCCACCCCTTCCGGCTCTGAATCCCAGGTCACCCTACCTACTGGGCGTGCCACTGGGACATCAGTGCAGGATGTTGGGCTCCTTGGAAAGGTCGGTGGCTGTGACTGCTCGGTGGCATTAAGGAAAGTGACACTCCCACCGCTAATCAGATACCTGGTAAGTGTCTATTCGCATGAGGTCAAAAATTAATTGGGGAACAGACCCACCATGAAGGTGTGAGACGACCAACGGGGTGACTCGATGCACACTGCACATGGCTAGAAAAAAGAAATTCTGTAAATTCATTGCCCAATGAGAAGGAAATGAAATGCTCTGTCTGACCCAGCAGTCCTTCTCTTTCTTTTCTCCCCACCCTCTGCCCTCTCTTTATTCTCTCCCTCCTCCCTCTTTTCTCACCAACCAGCCTCCTCCACCCCAAACAGCAGCCACAGGTTACGGAACTTTTGTCCAAGGAGGATGTAAAAACCCCAAACCTTCCATGGGAGCCAGAAGGGAGAGAAGGAGAGAAATGACTTCCATAAGAGGTCCTACACCTAGAGAAATGGAAATTAAGGGATTCTTCATGAGGCTGTAGTGCTAAGAAAGGATTGTGATGCTGTAGAGTGGTTTCCGCTGAGATCAGAACAGGGACCTACAGACCGACTAGAGTCGGATGGAGAGGGAAACTTGTATTGGGGAAAACACCTCAACTTTACTGCGAGGCACTGACACCCAGGGAGCTGTGATGTGTAGAGTCACTTCACTTGTCTTCCTGGCTGCTTTCTCTTTCTGGAGTATTTTTCTTGTAGTGTGGTGTTGTAAAGGTATTAAACCAGGGTTTCTGGTTTAATATCTTCTGTCATCCCTGACATTATTGACATTTTGAGATGTGGGCCTGTCCTGTGTATGTGTTGTAAGATGTTGAGCAGCATTGCTGGTCTCTATCTACTAGATACCATTAGCACTCTCTGCAAAAATGCCTGCAGATATTGCCACACATCCCCTGGAAAGCAAAATTCCCCATGGTTGAGAACCACTGCTTCAGAGGGTAGACTGATGTTGTTAGCCCTATGATTTCTGGAGTCTAAAATGGAGCAGAAAACTTTCTGATAGTGAACTGACACTGATTCCAGGTGTTCCAGTTTCCAGCATAGGAGGGATTGAAAATTTATGTCACCTGTTGAGAAATTACTTGACTTCTCTGGGTATAACAGGTACACGGAGAGCTTTCACTTGGGGATGCAGTTCTAGCTAAAACGCTTCTTTAAAATGTCTAAAGAAAAAGGGTGTTTGTGGAGATGTCAGAGAGGTAGCTATTAAAGGGGGAATAAAGATAGAATTAAGAGCCATTTCATTCCTTTTGTCAAAAATTATAAAGATATTAAAATCCATACAGATTAAAATACTACAAAATACTAAAAGTACTAAAAAGTCAGAATAGCAAAAACAAAAAAATCCAATTAAAAAATGAGCTGACAAACTGAATAGTCATTTTTCCAGAGAAGATATTCAAATGGACAACAGGTAGTGAAAATGTGCTCAATGTCACTAATCATCTGGGAAATGCAAATCAAAACCACAATGAGACATCACCCTCACACCTATTAGAATGGCTATCATCAATAAAGACAAGGGATTAACAAGTGCTGATGAGGATGTAGAAAAAAGGGAACCTTGTGTTACAAACCCTGTGGGATTGTAAATTGGGGTAGCCGCTATAGAAGACAGTATGGAAGTTGCACAAAAAATTAAAAATAGAACTACAAATTCTACTTCCATGTATATATCCAAAGGAAATGAAATCACTATGTTGAAGAGATATTTGCACCCCTCATGTTCATTGCAGCATTATTAACAATAGCCAAGGCATGGAAACAACCTAAGCGTTTATCAACAGATAAATGCATAAAGAAAATGTGGTGTACACACACACGCACACACACACACAGACACACACACACACACACCATGGAATACTATTTAGTCATAAAAAAGAAGGAAATCTTGCCATTTGGGACAACATCAATGGACCTTGAGGGCATTATGCTGAGTGAAATAAGTCAGACAGAGAAAGACAAATACTGTATGATCTCACTTATATGTGAAATCTAAAATAAAACCCTCCAGCCCCCTGGCCAAAAAAACCCCCTAACTCATAGACAAAGCAATCAGGTTTGTGGTTACCATTAGGTAGAAGGTAGGAGGTGGGGGAATTGGATGAAGGTGCTCAAAATGTACAGACTTTCAGTTATGAGATAAATAAGTACTGAGGATGTGATGAGCCACAGAATGACTCGAGTTAACACGGCTGCATGGTATATTTGAAAGTTTCTAAGAGAGTAAATCCTAAAAGTTCTTATCTTAAGAAAAAACATTTTCTTGTACCTATATGTAAGTCAAGTCATTCATTATGTTGTACCACTTAAACTTATATAGTGCTGTATGTCAATTGTATCTCAATAAGCCAGAAAGGGAAAAATAAAATTAAATAAAAATAAAATGTAAAAAATACTACAAAATCCACCTTAATGACAAATAACATCAGTTGTCCCCATGGCAGGGGAGAAGTAAGAATAAAGATGAATTGAATTGAGGCCATAGCAGTATCTATTCACAGCCCATTATCTTTAGCCCCTCCGGCCACTGACCCCAGACTAGAGCTCTGCTTCCCATTCAAGGAATTCTGAATCACACATCGGCTGCTACTCTCCAAAAATACAAACAGGCGAGCCCAAACATAACAGGGGAGAAGCATTTGGGCCGGGTTTGAAAATGTAATAAACAATTTGAAATAAACCTGAGGTAAAGTGGTGACAACAGGTAAACACATTTGGAAATGACATAAATAATATTCAGCTTCAAGAAAGTCCTATGAGGGACTCTAAGAAAAGAAAGTTACAGTTGGGTTAAAAAACAGACAAGTAGGGTTAAAACACCCTACACACAAAATGGTGGCTAAAGCAGCCTCAGCTCTTAACTAAATGCTGTTCATCCTTATAACATCTGTATTTGAGAGGTTAAAAAAAAGTTTGGAGACTGTATTCCACTTTGCCCTTTCCACCTTGGTGCTTACAATAGTCCTGATGCTTTTCTCTTTTTCCCAGGGCACTTGACTCCCGATCACACACAACTCACTGAGAGATTAGATAAGTATTGTCTGGAGAACAATGAGAGTTGGTGGATAAATTGGAATGGCTTACAAAGAGGATACAAAAGGGGGTGGTTATCATCAGGGTATCACAGGATTGGGATGTGGGTCCTGTGTGCTCCATTAGGGTGTGAGCCTGAGCCCATCATTACCATCCAATCCTTTTTACAATTGACCTTGAAAAGAAGGTCAATGCGATATTGACCAAATTTGCAAACAGCACAAAGCTTTCAGGTAGGGGAGATAAAGAGGATGACACATTACAAACCCAGCAGGAAATAGATAATTCAGGGCACTGGTTGAACAAAAGTGAAATGAGGTTTAATACAGAGACATGCAAGATAATATATGCACCTGAGAGAAAATAACTCTCAGCACAGATTCAAATTATGGGGGTATTACTCAGGAAGCTGTCATGCTGAGTGAGATTTGGGGAGGATGGTGGATAACAAATTGAATAGGAGTTCACAGTGCAGTGCCACAGCAAAGAAGGGCAGCGCTATTTTGAGATATGTAGACAATATAAAGTGATCTTTGAAAATTCAAGTGGGGACAGAGTGTTGCTTTACACCATGTGGGTAAAACCTCACCTTGAACTCCCTGGTGCCCTGACTTTCACAAAGATGGCAATAAGATGGAAGATTTAGCAAAGATAGTCATTTGAATGGTATTCAAACTGATGTAAAAGTCTCCCTAGGAAAAGCTGAATTGTCTTCCTTTGCAAACACACATTTATAAAAAAGTTTTTTTGTGGTAAGGTCCTTCTGTTATTATATTTCCTTTAATGCCTTGTTGAGTTTCAGGAAGGGGAAAATAATTCCTTAGAAAAGAAGAAAACAAACAACCAAATGTATTCTTTTAGGGAGCAGAAAAACAAGTGCTGAATTTTCATATGTTCAGCAATATTTACTGGGTATAAATTCCTGCCTGCCAAAATCTTTGACTCTAATAGGAAAAGAGATGACAAAGTTATCATACAAGGACAAATTAATCCTTATATTAGACTCATATATTAAACTAATATTAGAACAATAGAAGTTCAAAAGGACAGATATTGTTCTGGAGTCAATTAGGGAAGTTTTCAAAGTGCTCTCTCCCCCATTCATATTATTGAAAGATCAGTAATAGGGGGAGTGGGCAGATGTTTGAATGGGGAGAAACTGGAGCTTGTGAAGTTGGTAAGGGGACATGACTGGCACCTGAGCCAGCTGGTGGGGGGTGTCGGGAGTGGAAAGGAACAGAAGGATAGGAGAACTTGTGTGAATGAAAAATCATTAATACTTGGGAAGATAAAGGCTTTGCAATCGGACGTACTAGATTTTAATCTAGAACATAGAATTTAGCAGATACATAAGCATGCAGTTTATTTAATCTCTCTGAGGCTAAGATGTTTTATCAAATTATAAAAACTACTTTGCAAGATTATGATGACAATTAGAAATATGTATATGTGAAACACTTAGATGTTAAAGCCTGTAGTAGGTCAAAAAATAAAAGACTATGAGGTTTTATTCCTGGAGTGAATTTTAGTACTATTTTTCAGAAATGCAGCAGACAGGAGGATAATTTATTAGCTTGGCAAGGTGCTTGGACTTTCACCCATGTTGTGTTTGAAGAGATGATAGAACACCCAGGGTTTTGATTTTGCTAGAATTTGCCTCTTGAGGTGTTTCATGCACTACCGGATATAGTGAGGGTAGAGTCACTAAAATAGTACAGTTGTATAAAAATTCTGAATCCAGTTTTCAACACTTAGAGAAATAGCAATGTGTTAGCATTTCTGCAGAACAGATTTTGAACATTTTGATGGGCCTAGGTCAAACTGAAAAAGAACTCAGGACTAAAAATTCTCAGCTCATTGGACCATATGTATTCTTTTTTTAAAACGTAAGTACCCAGCGAAAGCAATAGGAATTACTCATGCTCAGTTTCTAACTCACATTTAATTTCACACAAATAATGGCAATGTTTTTATGCAGATCATAAGTGTGTGTAGTGGGGAAATTTCCATATGGGGGTACATGGATAAATAAGCAAAATAATAAACTAAACTCCAAATAGAGGATGTAGCACATCTGTCTTAGGTTCATGGTACTTTGTATTAAGATTTACCTCATTGTTAGGCTTCCCTGGTGGTGCAGTGGTTGAGAGTCCGCCTGCCGATGCAGGGGACATGGGTTCATGCCCCGGTCCGCGAAGATCCCACATGCCGCGGAGTGGCTGGGCCCGTCAGCCATGGCCGCTGAGCCTGTGCGTCCAAAAAGATTTACCTCGTTGTTGCTTTTTATATCTATAGAACGTTTGCTATCAGTTATCATTGCATGGATAGGAACAAAATATGAATATCTGGTTAAAACAGTCACTGTATGATGCTTCTTGCCACACAATTATTCCCATTTTGTCATCATTCAAAAGACATTTTTATTTCTGCCAAACAATAATCACTTCTTAAACTTATAATGATATATTAAAAATTAAAATATAATTAGCATCATAGCTGAAATGTACCTAATTTTACTGACAACAATTTGCTAATAAAGGAGAGAAAGGTTAATATGAATGGTGTCGATCATCTTTCCAATCACCCAAATTTATTTTTACACTTTAATATTCTAGAGCAGAGGCCAGCAAACTTTTCTGTAAAGTAGCAGAGAGTAAATATTTTAGGTTTTCTGGACAGGAGACAAAATCTAGGATATTAGACAAGGACTCATATAAAAGAGAGAAAACAAATGTCCACAACTTTAAAAAATAATAATTAAATATTATTCATCAATATAACAGTTAATATAATAATAATTAAATATATTTTTAAATAATATGGGTCTATTAATAAGAAGAATAGAATTCTTCTGGGGGGGGATAGAATTTTGCTTAATTGAGGTTGAAATCTAGTGTTCCCTCATTCTCCTACAAAGCCTTCTCTTGCTTCTCTGAAACACAGTGATCTTTTTTCCAGGGAACGCTCCAGAATGTGTTGCCAGCACCTCTGTTTTGGTACACAATATACTAACCTCATAGCATTGGACTCTTTTTAAAGTGGGGAGGCAGTTTTAGACCACAGGCTCTGGGTAAGACTCCCTGAGTGTGAATTCCAGTAGAATTGAAATGCATTCGTTGTGTAACCTTTGATTACTTACTTCAGTTTGCTCATCTATAAAATGAGAAGTAGTACCTACTTCATAGGATTGTTGTAAAGATTAAATAAATTTAAAAATGCAAGGATTTAGTACCGTGCATGACATATTATAAAGCACTTGATAGAAATATGATTCTTCTTTTACCTTTTAAAAAAAACTACTAAAAAATGTAAAACCATTCTTAGCTCATGAGTTGTGTAAAAACAAGCAATGGGTTGGATTGGGGTCATGAACCATATTTTGCTAATTTTTTTTTTCCCTTAAACTATCATTATCTGTGTATTAGAACCAAAATTTAAGAGCCAGAATGAACTTCAAGCTGTTGTCAAAATTACTTCACTCATTGTACAGATAAAGAAACTGAGACCGATAGTCAACTCACCTACTATTACAATCTAGCTCATTAGTGACAGGTCCCAGAGTAGAACCTCCACCCCTGGGACTTCCTACAACTGCAAGTCACAAAGTGCAGCCTGAGTCGGGGGCTAAGAACAGGTGGAAGTCGACTAGAGTTAGAATTGGTGAGTTCAGACATTTAAGTCTTACTCAGTTCCAAAAACGAGACCCAACATGCAAGGCTCCTATCTGAATCCTAGCAGTTTTGAGGACTTAGGAATTACTCCTTCAGACTACAAGCATTTAGGGAGAAGGCAAGATTTGCAATATATAACCGTCTCTGCTCCAGGATCCAAACTCCCATGGGATTTGTATTAGTATGCTAGAGCAACCATAACAAAGAACCACAGGCTAAGTGGTTTAACAGAAGAAATTTGTTTCCTCACAGTTCTGGAGGCTGGAAGTCTGAGATCAAATGGTGGGCAGGGTTAGTTTCTCTCATAGGCCTCTCTCTTTAGCTTGTAGATGGCTGTCTTTCTATATTTTCACATGGTCTTCCCTCTGTAAGTGTCTGGGTCTTAATCTCCTCTTCTTATAAGGACACCAATCATATTGGATTAAGATCTACCCTAAGTACCTCATAAAGTGAAGCTAAAAACTAAATTACCTTTTTAAAGTCCCTTTCTTTAAATACAGTAGACTTATATTCTAAACTACTGAGAGTTAGGACTTCAATATTGAATTTTAGGGGGACACAATTCAGCCCATGACAGAACCCCAACTCTGATACTTTAGAAAGGTATCTATATAATGCTGGAATATTTACACCAAACACAGGATGGTAGATTGATTAGAAATGGAAGTAAGTAACTCTATAAAATCATCTGCTTTTCAATGTTGGAAGCAGATGGACTGTCATAACCAAGTCTCCCAAATACTACACGGGTCTCAGTTTTCCGATCCCTAAAGCAAAAACCTTGACCTGACTTACAGAGGCAAAGCAGAAGTGAATAAATGTTTGTCCTAGAGGAAAGTAATTCCATCTGCCCAAAGCATTCAGGTTATGTATTACAGTTTCAGAATTATATTTTTAACCAAGTAATATTTCACAAGGATAATGTAATCACCTAATGAAGTCCCCTTGAATGTTAATTATAGAGACGTATTGAAATCCACCAACATGATTTTTTTCTGAAATATCCTTTTTCATACCATCTAATTTAGAGAGCATTGTGCCTACAGCATTCCATTCAAAGTCACCTTGCCCCTTCACAAAATCCTGTTCTGCTAGAAATATATTTAAATTAGTGCATGGTATACAGATTTTCACCTTACAGAAGTTTCTGGGAATTTCTGACTGAAATATGGGTAGAGATAACTGTTTTTAGGAAAAGCATTAAAAAAGCAAAATTTGTTTACATTGCTCTGCACTTCTCTTTTAATAAGTATCCCTTATCTTTGGTTAAACACATTTATCTTCATTTGAAATAGGGTAGATATCTCATAGATGAAGAAACTTACAATCAGAGATGTTTAGTAATTTGCCCAAGGTCACAGAGTTTGTAAGAGGTGGAGTCAAAACTAATAACCAATTTTGTCTGACTCTATTCTAATACTTTTATTATAACATTGCTTTCTCTTTCAGAATCCCTTTAACCATAAAACATCCAGCAACCTGAAATATAGTTTTGATAACATACTTTCTATATCTGTTAGTCCACTTTTGTAAGTAATATAAAATTAACTCGAATTGATTTAGCTCCTTCTCAATATGGCAGCTGGATGTCTGCCAGTAGCAATGGAAACTAATTGGGCAGAAGAGAGAGATGGTATTCTTTTTAGAGTAAAGAAAAACTGTCTCTGAAGATTCTAGCAAACATTTTCTTTTGTCTTATTGGTTGGAATTAGCACACATGCTCTGAACCAATCAAAGGGATGGGATTAAACTCAAACCAATCAGGTCTAGCCTTTGACCTGAGGTTAATTCCCTAATCTACAGAGATGTTGCTCTGTGGAGAAGCTGT
The DNA here is from genome assembly GCF_949987515.2 of Delphinus delphis. Taxonomy (NCBI): domain Eukaryota; kingdom Metazoa; phylum Chordata; class Mammalia; order Artiodactyla; family Delphinidae; genus Delphinus; species Delphinus delphis. The sequence goes on from NC_082683.1 coordinate 84,726,367, forward strand.
GAAATGAAGATTGGCAAGTAAACTGCAGTACTGCTTCCTCCCGAGGGTCAGATAACACTAGGCTTTTAATCTTTTAACATCCCCTTTTCAGTGTGTTTGAATGTACCATAACTGCAACCTGTTTGCTTCCTCAGGATCCTGTGCTTTTAAAGAAGAATGAGTTCTAATTCATTACTTGTCAGGTAGACTAAACCCTTTGCCAAAGCAACACCTTCTCAGTGAAGAGACTACTTTAGTCAAGCTAAAGCACGGGTGACACACACCGGGGCAACCTGGCTGAAAGGTAGCTGTCACTGGGAAGGTCTCTTCAAGCACCCTCCTCCTCTGTGAAAAGTTATCCTTGTCAATTAAGAGAAAAAAGGGAGAAAGAGATACCCTCATTTTTGCTATAATACATAAAAAGTATACATTTTTTTAGTTTTAAGGCAAATATTTGCTTTTGTGGACAATACTTTAAGCAAATATTTGTGTTTTTTTAAGATTTTAAAAGTTTTTAACACAAATATTTGCAACTTTTTTGGGTGGTGTTTTGTTTTGTATGGTATGTTTAAAAAGGTAAGAAATCGTTTGGGGTTCAGTGTAGAGGCAAAGACCTAATTTTAGTGTAAAGTGGTGCCCCCAGAGAGCCTGCACGAATAAGATGACTCAGCAGTAGGCCTGACGGCATCTGTGCCATTCAGGTGGCTTCACTATTTAGATGTTGTTCTTCAACTAGATGCCTGAAAATGTGTCTCAGGGGGCTTACTATTCTTAACCTTAAACCTAGTCATTTTATTTCTGGGAATCCAGCCTAAGGGGAAAAAATCCTTAATGTGGAAAATGCCAAGGGGGAGAAAGGGTTGGGGGACAGATGGATTGGGAGTTTGGGATTAGCAGATGCAAACTGTGATATATAAGATCGCTAAACAACAATGTCCTACTATATAGCACAGGGAACTATATTCAGTATCCTGTGATAAACCATAGTGGAAAAGAATATGGAAAAGAATATATATGTGTGTGTGTGTGTGTGTGTGTGTGTGTGTGTGTGTGTGTGTGTGTGTATGTGTATAACTGAGTCCCTTTGCTGTACAGCAGAAATTAATATAACATTGTAAATCAACTATACTTCAATAAAATTTTTAAAAATAAAAAAAAAGATAAGAAATTTGTAACACTGGATCTTTAAGACTATAAAACAGTGAATTGTATCTGCTATATTATTTCAGGTTATAGTGTTTCAGGTTATAGTATTTTACAGCTAAATGAAAACAATCCTTAAAATTGTTAATAAAACATATGTTTTAAAAGAACATTAGATATCTCTTAGAAGCATTATTAGCAAAATTATTTTTTTATAATCATGTATCTCAGTAGTAAAATATCACTTTTCTTTTAACTACCAAACTTTGGAGAAAGATCAAGATTTTTATAGAGTTATGATAAATAATATTTAATATATCATCAAATACCAAATATTTACTGAGTATTTTAAAATAACTTCAGGTATATTAACTCATTTAACCCTCATTATAACTCTCTAAGTTTCTTCACTTTACAAATGAGTAAAGTGGGGCTCAGGAAAGTAACATTGATAGTAAGTAGTGGACTCAAGATCAAAACCCAGACAGTCTGGTCCAAAGCACTGCTCTTATTGACAATGTTATACCATTTTTTTCAGTATCTAGTGCCTTTCCAGAAGTATCCCAAGGACTTTCTCCACTCAACACTCTTTACCTCAATAGTTAATACTCCTGATCATATCCTCAAATTTGTCCCTTCGCCTAACCTGCTTTTCCTACTTATTAATAAGAGCCAACACTTGAATGGCATTTAATGGTTTACCAAGAATTCTCACATAAGATTTTAATTACAAAGTGGATTTCATTCATATTCCTACTTTGCAGAAAAGAAACTGAAGTTCAGAGAGGTAAAGTTTCTTATGTTAGGACTGACGTCACCTATGTGGTGACATAGGTTGTTCCTGACTTGGCTCCCCCTCACAAGGAGAACAACTAACCACTATTCACAGACAAGACACCACTGAAAGAATCCTAGAACACAGAGGAGAGACTGAAGCACCACTTTAAACTACAGAGACCAAGAGAGCCTATATTAGAATAAGAGGAGTGGCAACATGCTGACTGCATTGACCCTCCCCTAGGCTAGGGCAGCACCATGCCAAGAGGTCTCCCCTGAGCCTCCAGTTCCTCCAGTAAGAAAAGAGAGCCCAGGGTGTACATTCAGCTCACCCAGCATTGTGGGTCACCTGTTGAGAAGCTCCACTCCAATCTTGTCTCACAGGGATTGCAGGGTATCTGCAGGCCTCAACTACTGGGAATCTGGTTGTGACAGGAAAGGGAAGAAGGGTCTTGCAATAATCAGCACTTGGATTTTGGCAGAATGAGTTCCTACCTGCAGCACCCATGCACGGTCTCAACCAGTGGCTTTGCCCATCTGCAGAGTCAAGACAGTGGCACAGTCTGTTCAGGGAACTTGGCAGGGTACAGGTCTGCCTGATTTGGGTCCTCGAACAAAGAGCTTTGCTGGCCCCACCACTAGGTGCCCCCACACAGGTAGGGAAGCTGAGTCATATCCCAGCCCACTGCTGATTAGCTCCCAGCCCTGCCTGATCCAAATGGCTGGCCAGAACACCTGGAAGCTGCATAGCCTAACAGTGCTTATGCAGAGAGTATGGCAGACAGAGCCGATCATCTGCAGAGCAAACCCAGTGCTCCTGTTTGGCTACGGAAACTGGGGTGTAAGTTGGTTTGAGTCAAGACCACAAATGAAAAGCTTTGCCAGGCTTGGAGCCAGTTCTTATGCTCTCCTGGGCAGGGAAGCTAATTCATAGCCCTGCTCATTGCTGGATACAGCCTTGAGCCCACCCAACTGGGGAACGTAAACAGAGCCCACGGGAAGCTGTGTAGCCCATCCAACAGCCCTGCTTACAGTGGCACTTGAACAGAGAACACAGACTGTGGCTTTCCCCTTCTACAGAGTAAACTAATGGCCTCATGTGGGTGGCTGGGGAATTCACTACACAGTCTTGCCCAGTTCAGATTCCCAAACAACAAGCTGTGCAGGCTCTGAGGCCCATCCTGCTTCCCTGCCTGTGCAAAGAAGTTAATTCATAGCGCCATCTACTGATGAGTATAGTACCCAGTTCTGACTTTCTAGTCAGCCTGACCAGAGAACCCAGGCAAATGTGTAGCTCATCAGCTCATCCTACACCCTCGCTTGGGCAAAGAACCAAGCCAGCAGTCCTATCCAACTGTTCTCAGACAGCAGCAGCTCCCCAAATCTCCTCCCTGACACCAGAGCTCAGACAGTGGCCTTGCACAAAAATAGACCCTGATAGCAAGACATATCAGTCTAAGACATTACCAGAAGATATGTCCAGACACTCATACTGAGCTGACTGGTGAAGAACTATCTCTGCCAAAGTGAACCTATAAAGTCTGGAAGAGGACTCAAATGCAGAGACACCAGTGTAAGGAATCACGGATGATAAAAATCAGGTAAACATGATACCACCAAAGAAAGCTAATAAAGCTCCAATACCTAACCATAAAGAAGTGGAGAACTATGAACTGTCAGACAAGGAATTTAGAATAGCCCTCTTAAAAAAGTTTAGTGAACTACAAGAACACCCAGGCAAGTAAACAAAATTAGGAAAACAATGTGTGAACAAAATAAGAATTTCAACAAAGAAATAGAAACCCTCCAAAAAAATACCCCAAAAAACAAAAAAAGAAATCCTAGAACTGAAGAATACAATGACTGAATTGAAGAATTCAATAGACAGCTTCAAAAGCAGACTCAACTATGCAGAAGAAAGAATCAGTGACCTAGAAGACAGCATATTTGAAATTATCCTGTCAGAGGAGCAAAAGCAAAAAAAATAAAAAAGAGTAAAGAAAGCCAAAATAAATAAATAAATAAAAAAGAGTAAAGAAAGGATTTATGGGACACAATCAAAACAAATGATATCCACATTATGGGAATTCCAGAAGGAGAATAGAAAGAAAGGGATAAAAAGTATATTTAAAGCAATAAAGGCTGAAAAATTCTCAAATCTTAGAAGAGAGGCCCAAAAGACCCCAAATAGGTTGAATCTGAATAGGGCTACATCAAGACAGATTCTAATTAAATTGTCAAAAGTCAAAGACAAAGAAATAATTCTGAAAGCAGCAAGAGAAAAGAGAGAATTTATACACTAAGAAACTCCATGAGATTATCAATGGATTTCTCAACAGAAACTTTTCACACCAGGACAGAATGGGATGATACATTCAAAATATTGGAAGAAAAAACTGTCAACCAAGAATTCTATACTCAGCAAAGCTGTCCTTCAAAAATGAAGGAAAAGTAAAGACTTTCTCAAACAAATAAAAACAGAGGGAGTTCATCACCACTAGACCTGTCTTACAAGGAATGCTAAAGGGAGTTTTTTAAGTGGAAATAAAAAGACACTAATTAACATCATAATACCACAAGAAGGTAGTGTAAAACTCACTGGCTATGATAAATATATAGTCAGATTCTGTTATATGATAATAGTGGCACATAATGCATTTACAACTCTAAAAGTTTAAAAAAAAAGTGGTAAAAATAACTACAATGATCTGTATGGTTACCGAGTATAAAAAATAGGTAAGCTGTGACATAAATAAACTTGTGAGGGAGAGGAGGAGTAAAAGTGTATAGTTTGGGAATGCCTTGAGGTTGTTATCAGCTTAAAATAGGGTGTTATAATTTTCAGATGCTTTATGTAAGCCTCATGGTAACCACAAGGGAAAAACCTGTGGTAATCACACAAAAGTACATAGTAAAGAAGTCAAACATACTGACCAAAGACATCAAAACACACAAAAAGATAGCAAGATAAGAAACAAGGAACAATGGGTCTACAAAACAGCCAGAAAACAATTAACAAAATGATAATAGTAGTCCTTACCTATAAATAATTACCTTAAATGTAAGTGGATTAAATATTCTAGTCAAAAGGTAGAATGGAGACTTGGACCAAGATGTCAGATAGGAAAACCCTGAGCTCACTTCCTCTCACAGGCACATCAAAATCACAGCTGCTTACAGAGCATCTATTGATGAGAAAGACCAGAATCTATCAGAAAAGGTCTACAACTAAAGATATAAAGAAGAAATCATGAGACAGGTAAGGGTGGAGTCACTGTATAGTCAAAATCCATACCCCTGAGTAGGCAACTCACAAATGGGAGATTAATTACAACCGCAGAAATTTTCCCTAAGGAGGAATGGGTCTGAGCTCCACATCAAGCTCCCCAGCCCAGGGGTCCTGCACCGGAAAAATGAGCCCCCAGAACATTTGGCTTTGAAGGCCAGGGGACTTACTTTCAGGAGACCCAAAGAGTTATGAGAAACAGAGAGTACATTCTTAAAGGGTGCACACAAAATCTCACATGTGCTGGGACCCAGTGTAGAAGAAGTAAGTTTAAAGGAGCCTGGGTCAGACCTACCTGGTGTTCTTGGAGAGTCTCCTAGAGAGGCAGGAGGCAACTGGAGCTCATCCAGTTGGGATGATGTAGACAGTCATGGCAGCTATTTTTGGGAGCTTGTTCTACCATGAGGACACTGGTGCTGGCAAGCCCCATTTTGGAATCCTTCCTCTAGCTTATTAGCACTTGGACCCTCAGCCACCCACCAGCCTGTTGGTACCAATACTGGGATGCCTCAGGCCGAGCAATTATATTGGTGGGAACACAGACTCACTGACCAGCAATCAGGCTGCCTTAAGACCCTCTGAGTGAGCCCAAAGCTGCCCTGGGACACACTGTTCACTAGAGGGCCCAGGATCCTGTCCCACACACCAGTGTGCATGCACTAGCTCTGGCAGACCCAGGGTCCTGTAGCCTGAGAGCCTGGGACTGAACTCTGCCACCAGTGGGCAAATATCATCCCCAGGACCACTGCAGCCTTGCAGATTGGAGTGGCAAGACTCAGACCACCAGCAAGGCAGCACCAGCTCTGATACACCTTAGGCCCCTCAGCCAGCAGCCCTGGGATCCAGTCAACAAAACAGTAGGCTCACACAAGATTCAGGACACCCCAGAACCTGCAGCCAGAAGTGTCAGGCACTGGCTCCACCCACCAGGGGGCCAACACCAGCACCGGGGCCCTGGAGCCAGAGATTCTAGGACCCATGTGCACCCACCAGTGAGCTGGCACTAACCCTGGGAACACCTGTGCCCTGGCCTTGCCCACCAGCAGGACAACACTAGATCTGGGAACCCCAGCCCTGCAACCATACACCCCAGAACCTGGTTCTGCCTTCTGCCCACCAGTGAGCCAACACTAGCCCTGGGACCCCCCTGGGGTTCTGCAGCCAGTCACCTCATGACCCAGCCCCGCCAACCAGTGGCCAGCAGCCTCTGCAAAGGCAGGACCTAGAAACCAACTAGGCAGAGGGCCAGCCACACCTACCAGACCTCCAACAGTAGTAAGCCTACCACAATAGAAGGACTCACACAACATGCATGAGGGCATCCCTAGAGTATATAACTCTGGTTATCAAAGGAGAGTGTGCTGCTCGGATGCAGAGAATATCTCCTGCAAAAGGTCACTTCTTCAAGGTCAGGAACTATAACCAAACTACTAGATACATAGGAGTAAAACCAGCAAATTAGGCAAAAATGTGGTGACAGAGGAACGTGTTTCAAATAAAGGAACAAAATAAAACCCTAGAAGAAGAACTAAGTGAAGAGGAGATAAACAATATTCCTGATAAAGAGTTCAAGGGAATGACTGTAAAGGTGATCAAAAAGTTGGGAGAAGAATGAACAAAATGAGAATTTAGAAGTTTTATTCAAAGAGAAAATATAAAGAAGAACCAGAAGAACCAATTGGGAGATTAGGATTGACAATATATACACAAATATGCATAAAATAGATAACTAATAAGAGCCTGCTGTATAGCGGAGGGAACTCTATTTCACTTTGCTGTACAGTAGAAACTAACAAAACATTGTAAAACAACTATAACCCAATTAAAAAAGAAGAAGCAGAGATGAAGAATACAATAACTGAAATGAAAAACACACTAGAGGGAATCAAAAATAAGTAGATTATATGATACACAGGACTGCATCAGCAAGCTGGGAAACAGAGCAGTGGAAATCATTGAAGCTGAACAGAAAAAAGAGAAGAGAATGAAAAGAAATGAGGAGTATTTAACAGACCTCTGAGACAATATCAAGAGTACTAACATTCACATTATAACAGTCCCAGAAGAAGAGAGAAAGGGGCAGAGAACATATTTGAAAACATAATAGCTGAAAACTTCCCTACCCTGGGAAAAGAAACAGACATCCAGGTCTGGAAAGCAGAGAGAGCCCTAAGCAGGATCAACCCAAAGAGGAACACACTGAGACACACTGTAATTAAAATGGCAAAAATTAAAGATATAGAGAGAAAGGTAAAAGTAGCAAGGGAGAAGCAACACGTTATGTACAAGGGAACTCCCATAAGACTATCAGCTGACTTTTCAGCTGAAACTCTGTAAGTCAGAAGGGAATGGCATGACATACTTAAAGAAATGAAAGGGGAAAACCTACAATCAAGAATATTCTACCTGGCAAGGGCTTCATTCAGATTTGATAGAGAGATAAAAAGTTTTAAAGAAAAGCAAAAGTTAAAAGAATTCAGCACCACCAAACCAGCTTTACAAGAAGTGTTAAACGGACATCTCTAAGTGAAAAAGAGAAGGCCACAACTACAAACATGAAAATTCTGAGGAAAAAGCTCATTGGTAAAGGCAAATATACAGTAAAGGTAGTAAATCAGCCAAGTTCAAAGCTAGTGGGAAGGTTAAAAGACAAAAATAGTAAGATCATTTATATCTGCAATAAGTAGCTAAAGGATACACAAAACAAGAAGATGTAAAATATGATGTCAAAAAGTAATCTTGGAGGGAGGAGAGTAAAAATTCAGGGTTGTTAAAATGCATTTAAAATTAAGAGATTAGCAACTTAAAACAATCATATATATATATATATATATATATATATATATATATATATATATATGATATATAAATGATACACACAAAAGAGAAAGGAATCAAAACTCAACACTGAAGATAGTCATCAAATCACAAGGGAAGAGAACAAAAGAAGAAATGAACAAAAAAGACCTAGAAAAACAACCCCAAAACAATTAACAAAATGGCAGTAACAACACACATATCAATAACTATCTTAAATGTAAATGGACTAACTGCACAAGTCAAAAGACACAGAGTGGCTAAACAGATACAAAAACAAAACCATATGTATGCTGCCTACAAGAGACTCACTTGAGATCTAAAGACACACGCAGACTGAAAGTGAGGGGATGGAAAAAGATATTCCATGCAAATGGAAATAAAAAGAAAGCTGGCATAGCAATACTTATATCAGATAAAATAGACTTTAAAATAAAGATGTTATAAGAGAAAAAAAGCACACTACATAATGATCAGGGGACCAATCCAAGAAGAACATATAACAATTGTAAATATATACACACCCAGCATAGGAGTACCTAAAATACATAAAGCAAATATTAACAGACATAAAGGGAGAAATTGACAGTAACACAATAATAGTAGGGGACTTTAACACCCTACTTACATCAGTGGACAGATCATCCAGACAGAAAATCAATAAGGAAACACAGGCCTTAAATGACACATTAAACGAAATGGACTTAATAGATATATATAGAACATTGTATCCAAAGCTGCCAAATACACATTATTTTCAGGTTCACATGGAACACTTCCCCAGGATAGATCACATGCTAGGCCACAAAACAAGCCTCAGTAAATTTAAGAAAATGGAAATTGTGTCAATCTTCTTTTTAAACCACAACACTATGAGACTAGAAATCAACTAGAAGAAAAAAACTGCAAAAACACAAACACATAGACACTAAACAATGTGCTACTAAACAATCAATGGATCACTGAAGGAATCAAAGAAGAAATTTTAAAAAATACCTGGAGTAAATGAAAACAAAAACCACTATCATACAAAATCTATGAAATGCAGCAAAAGAAGTTCTAAGATGAAAGTTTATAGTGATACAAGCCTACCTCAGGAAATAAGAAAAAACTTAAACAACCTAACTTTACACCTAAAGGAACTAGAAAAAGAAGAACAAACAAATTGCAAAGTTAGTAGAAGGAAAGAAATCATAAAGACCAGAGCAGAACTGAATGAAAAAGTGACTAAAAAAAAAAAAAAAAAAAAGACAAGATCAATAAAACTAAGAGCTGGTTTTTTGAAAAGACAAACGAAATTGATAAGTTTTTAGTGAGAATCATTGAAAAAGGGGGGTTAAATCAATAATAATCAAAAATGAAAAAGAAGAAGTTACAACCAATACGACAGAAATATAAAGGATCACAGAGATTACTATGAACAGCTATATGCCAATAAAATGGGTAACCTAGAAGAAATGGACAAATTCCTAGAAATGTACCATCTCCCAAGACTGAACTAGTAAGAAACAGAATATGAACAGACAAATTACCAGTAATTAAATTGAATCAGTAGTTAAAAAAACCCCAAAACTCCTCAAAACAAAAGTCAAGGACAGATGGCTTTACAGGTGAATTCTACCAAACATTTAGAGAAGAGTTAACACCTATACTTCTGAAAGTATTCCAAAAACTTGTAGAGGAAGGATTGCTTCTAAGCTCATTCTATGAGCCAAGAATCACCCTGATATCTAAACCAGACAAAGATATCACACAAAAAAAGAAAATTACAGGCCAATATCACTGATGAGCATAGATGTAAAAGGCCTCAACAGAATATTAGAAAACCAAATCCAACAGTATATTAAAAGGATCATACACCTTGATCATGTTGGATTTATCCCAGGGATGAAAGATGGTTCAATATCCGTAAATCAATCAATGTGATACATCACTTTAACAAACTGAAGAATAAAGATCATATGATTGTCTCAATATATACAAAAACTTTTGACAAAATTCAACATCCATTTATCATAAAAACTCTCCACAAAGTGGGTATAGAGGGCATACACCTCAACATAATAAAGGCCATATATGGTAAGCCCATATCTAATATCATATTCAATGGTGAAAAGCTGAAAGTATTTCCTCTAAGATTAGGAACAAGACAAGGATGCCCACTCTTACCTCTTATTCAACATAGTATCCTAGTCCTAACCACAGCAATCAGACAACAAGAAGAAATAAAAGGAATCAAAATTGGAAAGGAAGAAGTAAAATTGTCAATGTTTGCAGATGACATGATACTATACATAGAAAATCCTAAAGAAAACACTAAAAAACTACTATAGCTCATCAATCAATTTGGTAAAATTGTAGGATAAAAAATTAATACAAAGAAATCTGTTGCATTTCTATACACTAACTACAAATTATCAGAAAGAGAAATTAAGAAACTATTCCATTTACCATTACATCAAAAAGAATAAAATACCTAGGAATAAATCTAACAAAGGAGGTAAATACCTATACTTGGAAAAAGGCAAGATGCTGATGAAAGAAATTGAAGACACAAACAGATGGAAAGACATACCATGTTCATGGACTGGAAGAATTAATATTGTTTAAATGATGCAAGGCAATCTACAGATTCAATGCAATCCCTATCAAAATGCCAATGACAGTTTTCACAAAAGTAGGACAAATCATTCTAAAATTGTTTGGAAACACAAAAGACCCCAAATACCCAAAGCAATCTTGAGAAAGAAAAACAGAGCTGGAAGTATCATGCTCCCAGACTTCAGACTATACTACAAAGTTACAGTCATCAAAACAGTATGATAATGGCACAAAAACAGACACATAGATCAACAGAACAGAGAGACCAGAAAAACCCCACACACTTAGGGCCAATTAATCTATGACAAAGAAGGCATGAATATACAATGGGGGAAAGACAGTCTCTTCAATAATTGGTGCTGGGACTTTAGATGGCTATATGTAAAAAAAAAAAAAAAAAAAGAAGATTTTCTCACACCATGTGTAAAAATAAACCCAAAATTTACTAAAGACTTAAATGTAAGACCAGAAACCATAAAAATCCAAGAAGAAAACATAAGAACACTCATTGACATAAATTGTAGCAATATATTTTTGGATCTGTCTCTTAAGATAAAGGAAACAAATGCAAAAATAAACAAATGGAACCTAATTAAACTTACAGGCTTTTGTACAGCAAAGAAAACCATTGACAAAATGAAAAATACAACCTACTGAATGGGAGAAAATATTTATAAATGATATGACAAATAAGGGGTTAATATCCAAAACATATTTATCAGCTCATACAACTCAATATCAAAAAACCCCAAACAACCCAATTTAAAAATGAGTAGAAGGCCTGAATAGATATTTTTCCAGGGAAGAAATACAGATGGCCAACAGCTACATGAAAAGATGCTCAACAATGCAAATTATTAGAGAAATGCAAACCAAAACCATACTGAGATATCACCTTATACCTTTCAAAATGGCTATCATCAAAAAGACATAAATAACAAATGTTGGCAAGGATATGGAAAAAAGGGAACCCTTGTACACTGTTGGTGGGAATATAAATTGATGCAGCCACTGTGGAAAACATTATGGAGGCTTGTCAAAAAACTAAAAATATAATTACCATGTAATCTAGCAATTCTACTCCTGGGTATATATCCAGAAAAAAAGAAAATACTAATTCAAAAAGATACATGCATCCCAATGTTCATAGCAGCATTATTTACAATAGCCAAGATATGGAAACAACCCAAGTGTTCATAAACAGATAAATGTTTAAAGAAGATGTGGGATATGTGTGTGTGTGTGTGTGTGTGTATACACACACACACACATTGAGTTGGCCAAAAAGTTCATTGGGGTTTTTCTGTAAGATGTGTGTGTCTATATATATATATATATATATATATATATATATATGCATACATACATACATACACACACACATACCACATACATACATGCATACACACACACACACACACACACAATGGAATGCTACTCGGCTATAAAAAAGAATGCAATTTTGCCATTTGCAAAAACGCAGATGGACCTGGAGGTTATTATGCTAAAGTGAAATAAGTCAGACATAGACAAATATTGTATGTTATCACTTATATGTGGAATGTAAAAAATAAAACGAACAAATGGATATAACAAAACAGAAATAGATGCACAGATATAGAGCACAAACTAGTGGTTACCAGTGGGGAGAGGGAAGGGGGGAGGGGCAAGATAGGGTAGGGAATTAAGAGGTACAAACTACTATATATAAGATAAATAAGCTACAAGGATATATTGTACAAGACAGGGAATATAGCCAACATTTTATAATAACTTTAAATGAAGTATAATCTATAAAAATTTTGAATTACTTTGTTCTACATCTAAAGCTAATGTAATGTTGTAAATCAACTATAACTCAATAAAAATAAATTACAATACAAATAAAACATAAAAAAGGACATATAATGGCTGAGTGGATAAAAAAACAAGATCCAGTGATATGCTTCCTTTAGTTTTAAAGACACAAACAGAGTGGGAGAAGGAATGGAGAAAGGTATTTCAAGTAAATGGAAACCAAAAAAAGCAGAGGTAGCTATACTTATATTAGACAAAATAGACTTTAAATTAAAAATGGTAAAAAGATACAAAGAAGGTTATTCTATAATGATAAACTACCAAGACTGAAACAGGAAGAAATAGATAATCTGAACAGACCAAATACTCGTAAGGAATTGAATCAGTAATAAAAACATCTTCCAATGAAAAACGCCCAGGGCCATTTGGCTTCACTGGTGAATTTTACTAAACATTTAAAGAAGAATTAATGTTAATTCTTCTCAAACTCTTTCAAAAAATTCAAGAGGAAGGAACTCTTTTTACAAACTCTTGTTACGAGGCCAGCATTACCCTGATACCAAAGCCAGAAAAAGACACTACAAGAAGAGAAAACTACAGGCCAATATCCCAGATGAATATAGATGCAATAAAATACAGCAAATCAAGCTCAGGAGCACATGAATAAGGATAATTCACCATGGTCAAGTGGGATTTATCCCTGGGATGCAAGGATGGTTCAACATATACAAATCAATTAATGTGATACATCACATTAATAAAATAAAAGAAAAAAATCATATCTTCATCTCAGTAGATGCCAAAAAAAAAGAATTTGACAAAATTCAACATCAGTTTGTGCTAAAAACTCTTAACAAATTAGGTATTGAAAGAATGTATATCAACATAATAAAGGCCATATATGACAGGCCCACAAGCTAACATCATACAAAAGAAAAGTTTGAAAGCTTTTCCTCTAAGATCAGGAACAAGACAAGTATATGCACTCTTACCACTCCTTTTCAACATCATACGTGAGAAAGAGAAATAAAAGGCATCAGAATTTAAAAGGAAGTAAAATTGCCTCTATTTGCAGATTAAATAATTTTATATATAGAAAATCCTAAATATGCCACCCCAAACAGTTTAGGTCTAATAAACACATTCAGTCAAGTTACAGGAAACACAATTAATATACAAAAAATCAGTAACATTTCTATACACTTACAATGAATTATCTTAAAATGAAATAAAATAATCCCACTTACAGTAGCATCAGAAGCAATAAAATTAGGAGTAAATGAAACCAAGGAGGTAAAAGATCTCTACTTTGAAAACTACAAGACAGTGATGAAAGAAAACAAATAAATGGAAAAGTATCCCATGTTTATGGATTGGAAGAATTAATATTGTTAATGTGTCAATACTACTAAAAGCCATCTATATATTCAATGCAAGCCCTATCAAGATTACAATGGCAATTTCTACAGAAGTAGAAAAAAAATGATCCTAAAATTTATATGGAACAAAAAAGGCCCTGAATAACCAAAGCAATCCTAATGAAGAAGAACAAAAATATCATGAGGAAGAACAACAAAAGGCATTACACTTCCTGATTTCAAACTATTCTATAAAGCTATAGTAATCAAAACAGTATGGTTCTGGCATTAAAACAGACACATAGGCCAATGGAACCAATTCAAGAGCCCAGAGATAAATCCAAGCATATACGGGCAACTAATATTTGATGAAGGAACCAAGAATACTCAATGGAGAGAAGACAGTCTCTTCAATAAATGGTCCTGGGAAAATTGGATATCCACATGTAGTAGAAAGATACTAGGCTCCTATCCTACTCAACTCACAAAAATTAACTAAAAACTGGAATAAAAACTTAAATGTAAGACCAGAAACCATAAAACACCTAGGAGAAAACAGGAAAAAAACTCCCTGACATGTCTTGGTGATGATTTTTTTGGATATGACAATTAAAACATAAGCAAAAAAAATAAAAAATAAATAAGTGGGACTATGTCAAACTAAAAGCTTCTGCACAGCAAAAGAAATAATCAGTAAAATGAAAAGACAACTTATGGAATGGGAAAAAATGTTTGTAAACCAAATATTCAATAAGGAGTTAATATCTAAAATATACAGGATACTCACACAATTCAATAGCAAAAAACCAAATAACCCAATTAAAAAATGGGCAAAGGACCTGCATAGACAATTTTCTAAAGAAGATATATGAAGGCCAACAGATGCATGGAAAGATGCTGAATATCATTAATTATTAGGGAAATGCAAATCAAAACCACAGTAAAATACCTGGTAGAATGGCTAGTATAAAAGAGACAAGATATAACAAATGCTGACAAGAATATGGAGAAAAGGAAACACTTATATACTATTGGTGGGATTGTAAATTGGTAAAGCCATTATAGAAAATGGTATGGAGCTTCCTCAAATATTAAAACTAGAACTACACATGATTCAGCAATTGCACTCTTGGGAATATATTCAGAGGAAATTAAATCAGTATGTTGAAGAGATATTTGTGCCCTATGTTCATAGCAGCATTATTTATAATAGCCAACATATGGAAACAACCAAAGTGTCCACTGACAGATGAATGGATAAAGAAGTTGTGGTATATATATATATATATATATATATATATATATATATATATATATATATATATATATAATGGAATATATATATATTGTATATATATATATATATATATATATATATATAATGGAATATTATTCAGCCATAAAAATGAGAAAATCCTGACATTCGTTACAACATGGATGGATTTTTGAGGGCATTATATTAAGTGAGATAAGTCAGACAGAAAAAGACAAATACTGAATTATTTCACTTATATCTGAAATCTAAAACAAACCAAACTCATAGAAAAAGTGATCAGATTTGTGGTTATCAAGGACAGGGAGTGGTGGGAGGGGACATTGGATAAAGGTGGTCAAAAGGTACAAATTTCAGTTATCAGAGAAACAAGTACTGGGACTGTAACATACAACATGATGGCTATTCTTAACACTGCTCTATGATATATACGAAAGTTAAGAGAGTAAATCATAAGAGTTCTTATCACAAGAAAAAGATTTTTTCTTTTTCTTTTATTTTGTATCTATATGAGATGATAGATATTAACTAAACTTGCAATCATTTCATGATATATGAGGACAAATCATTATGCTGTACATCTTAAACTTGTATAATGCTGTCAATTATATGTGAATAAAACTGGAAAAAATGAAAAATAAAGGGGGAAAAAAGGCCTTATTCAAGATCCTTCAGCTAAGAGGAGGTAGAGACAAGACTTTACTCAAATCTTTTGTTTTTTTCTGTCATGTGACAATGCCTTTTTTAAAGGAAGAAATTTTCCTCTGAGCTATCATGGTTGAGTTGTATGGAATGGAGTAAAGGCCACAGAAACTTTTTCACACTCTTCTCCTGGGAGCTCTGGGCTCCCTTGAGGAACTTTCAGGGGCCAGCAGGAGATGATGAGCTGGAGAGCCTTCGAGCATTCCCACTGATCAGGGAAGATCTAGTTTCAGCTCTTTTCCACTTGCACTTTTATGAAATAGTATTTTAGATACAATATTCTCCAGCTTAAAAACCACTGCTAAAGCAAACAAGCCACAAAACAAAGCAAAACAAAAAAACCCAGAATGAAAAAACTCCTAGTTCTATTCCAAACCTCAGACAAGGTAAATAATTTTCCACAAATCACACAGCTCATAGATGCACAGAACCAGAAAGACCATAACCCAGTTCTCCCAAGTTGCATCCCAGGGCTCTTTCTACCATCATGATAAATGTTACCTTCCTGAATAAAAAAGTCATTTAAAAGCCCATTACAAAAATGATAAACTGGGAGCCAGAAACAAAATCTTAAGGAAAAAAGTAGGCCAAGTGCTGTATTGAGGTCTGAGAAGGCCATTTTTTGCTTACTCAGGCACTGATTCAATTGTTCATTTTGGCATGATTTGAGCTTTCTTCTTTCTATGTCCAGGTACAACTCTTTTTCTGGAAATTCAGTATGGACAATTATCTACTTGGGGAAATAAATAAGACTCTTTTTAATGGTATTCCTTGCTCTGCTTTGAAGAAGGATAGATCAGAACTTGCTCTCAAAACACCTTACCAAAAGTGAAAAATATATTTTAATATTCACACTCAGCCCTGGGTAAATGAAAACTAAAACATACACATGTTAAGCATGGAAAACATAAATGATCAAAATGTTAGTAATGATATAATGTAATAAACACTTAATTTACCAGAATACTCAGGTAATGGAATGGGCGTGTGAATATAGTTTTCTAGTCAACTTGAACAAGCAAAAAATGATTGTTTTAGCCCTCACAAATTTTTTAATGTAATTTTATTTACTCTTAAAAAATAGCTATAATACTCTTAATGTACATTGTTTGATAATTTAGAATATTATAGTGCTTCTGGACCATCATTCTGAATATGAATTCTCATTGAGTTCAATAAGGTGAAGGAAACTGGGTTTAAGGAAGCTTACCCCCAAAGGCTTTTTTATTTTAAAAATTCATAAGTTTTTCTCTTTAAAAACTTCAACTACTTCTCTTTCTAGCCATGACAAAATAACTAGTGCTTGAAATGCTTGTCCACTGTAAATAACTAGAACATTGGACAAAATGTACTGAACAACAGTTTTCAGACACTGGCTAACAGGTATAGCAGGACTGTGCCCCTCAAGAAAAGGAAAACAGATGAGATTATCCCTACAATTGTCCTAGATTTCTGCCAAGTTATTCTTTCCCTATGGTGACAAAAGGAAGGTAAACTTAAAACAGAGCACAGATATGTCACTGAGTTGTGGCGTCAGAGATCAGAGCTCAGGGAGGCTGAAGCAGTTAGAATTTGTGGGTCAGCATACAGGAGAGGGTTATCTAGGGTAAAAAGCTCCAGAAATCTCCATAGGAATCCACTGTGCCTTTACTTGACTACTAAAGTGAATGTCATATGATACAATACTACACGAATAAGCAAAGAACTACAAGCACTGTAAAACAAATAATTCTCAGTCCTCAAACAAGGCTGGGAAATGTTCAGCCTCTGAATAGCTTAGTACACAGTTTCTCTTTGAACACCTGAAACATTCAGTAGTGAACCCAGAAGGATTGAGACAGGAAGGAAGGGGACAGGGCACAACCATTAAAAGAATGACAAAACCATTAAGAAGAACAGGATGCCACAAAAACTGGTTAGGACCTACTTGGCCCAAGATGGTGGAAGATTTGACTTCCAGTTGACCTTGAGTCTCATTATATGCTCCTTGTAGTATATTAGCATATGTTACGTGATACACACACAGGTGCCAGGAGAGTTCCCAGGCTCACCACAAAAGGCCAAAAATGTGGGTGGTGCCCCAAATCCTGGGAATCCCCACCCCCTTCTCCAAGATAGTTAGAATATTGCTCCTACTCATTAGCCTATGAAATTACCCAGCCTATAAAAACTAACCACCCCTGCACCCCACCACCTCTCACCTTCTGAGATGGCCCACACTCTGTCTATGGAGTGAGCATCTCCCTAAATAAATCTGCCTTCACTTTACTATGATTCACTCTTGAATTCTTTCCTGTGCAAAGCCAAGGACCCTCAGTTTTCAGCCAATCCCAGGGACTCACCTGAGACCTAGGACATGACCATCCTCTCACACCCCATTTTTCCTGCAACAGGATCATTCCTTAAAAGCAGGGCTAAGCCCCCTAGAGCAAAGGTTGCTCTAGACATCCCCTAACAAAACTTAAAAACAAGCTTCAGAAGGATCAAGCTGATCAATGTAACTGAACTGCCTATTAAACACTCTTAATCCAAACTCTTAAAAAGAAGAAAACAAAAAAGAAAACATATGCAACAAAGTAACATTTCCAATGCCCAGCTTTCAATCTAAGTTCACCTGCCATAAAACGAAGCAAAGAAATATGACCCATAACCAGAAGAAAAATCAGTGAGCTGAAATAACAAAGACATTGTTATTAGCAAAAAATGACTTAAAAATAGCTATTATTAATATGTTCATGGATTTAAGGGAAAGCTGTGAACATAATGAGAGAAATGGAAGATTTAAAAACAGGAAATTTTAGAAATCAAAAATAACTTTGTCTTTGTTGAAAAATTCATCAAATGAGCATACCAAAAAATTAAGCATTGTAGAAGAAAACATCCGTGAACTTGAATATATAGCAATAGAAACTATTCAAACTTAAGCATACAGCAAAAAAAAAAAAAAGAGTGAAAAAATCTGAACAGAGCCTAATGATCTCTGGGACAACGTGAAGACATCTAACATATATGAAGTGGAATCGCAGAAAGGAGGTTGGAATATGCAGAAAAAATAAGTAATGATTCCAAATTTTACAAATATGGTGAAAATTATAAATGTGTAGATCCAGGAAGCTCCAGTGAATTCCAGGCAAGATAATAATAAAAAATACACAACAGAACATGATAAAATAACTAGAAAAAAATCAATAAGAATAGTTTTAAAAGAAAGATATACAATGGAACAAGCTTCCACACTCTAATAATAACTGCTGACTTCTCATTAGAAATAATGCAGACTGGAAGACAATACAATGAAAGTTCTGAAAGAAAAAACCCTGAGAACCTAGAATTTTACTTACAGCAAAAATATCCATTAGAAACAAAGGTGAGATAAAAATATTTCAGATAAACAAAATCTGAGCGAATTTAATTGCCAGCTGCTCTAAACTATGAAAATATGTTAAATTTTCAAGTGGAAGAAAAGATAAAATGGGAATTTGGATCTAAAAAAAAAGAAATTAAGAACCCTGGAAATGGTGAATATTTGAGGTAACAAAAATGACATTTTTTGTTTTTAATTTAAAAAATTGACTATTTAGACTAATGATATTTTGTGGGATTTTATAGCATATGTAAAAGCAAAATGTATGACAATAGCACAAAGAATTGAAACTCTTGTTCGTTATGTGAATGTAAAATGGTACAACAACGATCTTATAAACATACTCTTACTGTATAACTCAAGAAGTTTGCTCTTCATTATTTACACAGGAGAAATGAAGCGTGTACCTCACAGCGACTTTAACACAGATGTTCATAGATGCCATCTTCATTTAGGATAAACATTCATAGTGGCCACACACTGGAACTGAACCAAAGGTATATAAACTGGTGAATGATGAACAAATTGTGTTTTATTCATCCAATAGAATACTACTCAGGGCTAAAGGAATGAACTGTTGATGCATGCAACAACATAGGTGAATCTCTAAAATAGTATGCTGAGTAAAATAAGCTAGACAGAAAAAATATATACTCTAAATTTTATTTGTATGATATTTTAGAGTAGACAAAACTAATATATCAACAAGAAAAGAGATCAAATGTTGCATGAGGTCAGAGTTGGTAGAACGTTACCTGCAAGTGGAACATAGAAGAACTTTTGGGATGATGAAAATACTGTACATCTTGATTGTTGTAGTGGTTAAATGGGTTATTAATTTGTCAAAACTCATTTAATAGTGTAGTTAAAATGAGCTCCTTTTATAGCATGAAAATTATAACCAATATTTAAAAATAAAACTAATAAATAATGGAAGACTTGAATATTTCTATTTAATGAACAATTTTCTTTAGAACAAGTTAATATAAAATAATTGATACAGGAGCTTTACATAATTTACATAATAGCTTTAAAATAATTTATACAGCTTAAATGAGAAATTCTGTGCTCCTACAGTATTCTTACTTTTTCATTAATGAATTTAATGTCTAAAATAGCACATATTTTGACCTGGTTGCATGCCTCTGATTTTCTCATTTGATGGATGATTTTCTGATTAATAAAGTCACATTTAAATCAAAGAAAACTAGAAAATAAATTTCATCATTCCATTTTCCCTCCTTGAGTGACACTGATTTCATTCATTCATTCTTTGAATAAGATAGCACAACATAGGCTATGGAATCAGGAAATTTGGCCTCTAATCCTGGCTAATTATTGTATTAAATTATTGTATGGTTTTGGGCACCTCAATCTTATTATTTTTTTGTTGTTATTACAGACTGTGTAGTCAATAAGTAGCAATATTAATATGCAATAAAGAAAAAGCACAGTCCCTGTCTTTAAGAAACTTGCACTTGGTGAAGAGAGGTAAACAAGTAATTGTGACATACTTTTGTCATTGGTGGGATGGAGGAATGTATATGTGCAGTGGATGTCCAGTGAAGGGCCACTGAAGTGTGCTGAAGCTATTTGGAGGAGGTGTCAGACAAGAAGTTCATATTTGGACTCAGAGTTGAAGAACTGTTAGGAATTTACCTAGTTGACCAGCGCCATTTTAGGTATAGTAAACCAAAGTGCAAATGTAACAAGGCTTATGAAAGGTAGTGTTTTTAAAAAATATTGTAGGGGTATAACATTTAAGGGTTGTAGGTTGGAGCCATGGGAAGTGAAGCAGGACAAGTAAATACACACCAGCTCATGGATGGCACTGCATCCCATCTATTTGAGAACTCTATCAGATTGGATGCTGATTAATGGAAGTTTTGTCTTGTTTATCTGGATGTAGAGATCACCAAATGAGTTGCAATGCTTACCAACACACTAGGATGTGCTTCCTTTGTGTAAATCTAACAGTGCTAGTAAAGAGTTTCTGTTACATTGTTTAAAGTTATAGTTAAGTTTTGTGATTTATTTTAAATGGTGTTAATATTTTATCAGCATATCTACTTTTCCTTTAAACGTGTGGTTTTTAGAATTTCTATATCAGCTGATTCCATTTTCCCCTCCATTGAGAATACAGTTCACCATTTTGAAATGATGGTTGATGGAAGACGATGTAATTTTGTAAATTGAAATATAATTTATAAATAACCATTGTATTTAATAAAATGAAGTTCGCATTTAAAGTGGCTTTAAAGCCTTACCTACTTCCAATTTTTTTTCCCAAACATTTTGGAGCTCAGTGGACAATACAAGAAGATTGAATTAAGCCCATTTAATCTTCTGTCCCAAACGAAAAAAAAAGGCTCGAAACATTGTTTTCAGTCGAACTCAGGAGGCTAAGAATTTACTGATCAGGGCTATATGTAGAGACAAATAATGTTTATCAATCAAAGTTTAGTTCATAAAATAGAACACTGTTGTATTTCAAATAGTAAGGGATATAATATAGGGTATTAGAAACTTACAAAATTGTTGGAAAAGTTGGAGGAATGTGAGTCAGGGATTAGTGATTAACTCAACCGTAGAGGTTAAGGATATACCACCAGAGCTGCAATTCAGGAGTCAGGAAGATGCTGCAGCCCTCCCACCGCACTGCCACAACTGTCACTCGACTGAGGTAACGCCAATGACCTGACCCTGGGAAGCTGAGTCTAGCCTCCACAACCGCTGTTGTCGCCATGACCATGATCGCCAGCACTAGTTAACAAGAACTGCTCTCAATTTCTCTTCTACCTTTCAGATCTCATGAGAGCCCATCTAAGTAACAGAAATTAATTTGCATTTATAGCTCCAGCTATAAGAGTGTCTGAGGAATGAGGATTGTAGTGTTCTTTCCCCTAGGGCAAAGCTCATGAAAAAGAAAGGACAGAAGTGGATGCCAAGGACCTATTTGACTACTGCCAACATGTCTTTCAATCTCAGAATTGGGTCTCATTCAAATTTTGCCTCATGAGAAAATGTGACAATTTAAAATTACAACAGAACGTACTATAAAGAAGCATGGTGTTAGAGGTGGACATCCTATAAAAAGAACCAGAAAGTAAGCAACTTGAGGGCAAGATTAATATTTCATTAATTTTAAAAATATTCTCTCTAGCACAGTACCTGATGTAAGATGGGCACTCAATAGATTACTGAATAAATGAGTTGAATGAAATACATTATCCCTACATAACTAACCGGGGTTGCTCATTCATCCATTAACATTAGAATTTCAACTGCTCTAGTTGAAGTTAATAAACTTATTTTTGCCACTTTCCCTCCCATATGTATGTGCATGTGTGTATACATATATATATATATATGTGTGTGTGTATATGTATCAGCATTTATCTCCTTAGAATAGTCACCTACATAAATAAATTTCAATTATCATATTCAGGAAATTAAATTTTGATATAGCACTCTTATCTAATATACAGTCCATATTCAGATTTCACCTTTGGTTAAAAAATCTAGGATCCAATCAAGAATCATATATCATATTTAGTTATAATTTCTCTTTAATCTCTTTTAAACTAGAAGAGCTCCCTAGTCTTTATTTATCCACTATTTATTTTCATCTTTCAAATACTGACACTCTTTTGAGTCCAGGCCAGTTGTTTTGCAGCATGTCCTTCAGTTTGCATTAGTCTGATTGTTTTCTCATAATGAGAGTCCGGCTTACATTTGGTTTGCGTTTTGTTCAGGAGCTACTATGTAGGTGACGCTGTGTCCTCAGAGCATGACATCGAAAGGCACCTTATGTCAGTTTGTCCCATTATTGGTGATGTTATATTTGATCATTCAGTTAATTTATTTATTACTAGTAAATTTATTTTGAGGTTTGCATGTTGTACTCTCCGTGTATGGAGTGTCTCCTAGTGTCTGGGTACTTTATGTGTACAAAGGCATAAGGTTTTAATTACTTCCCAGCAATATCCGGACGTAAAGGAAGAATTTTCCTCTGCGGCTATATTTTCTAGGGAGCTGTCACCCAGTAATTGCACTAGTATAGCTATTATAAATGCAATAGTTAGGAAATTGAGTAAAGCAGAAAACACTACTAGGTCTGAGTATAAACTTATGGACAATGCAAAGGAAATCCTTGCTGTAAAGAGGATCTCATGTAAACGTGGGCCTTCCTGCCAGCTTGTTTCTTGACTTTGGGTTCTGCTGCTTGCCTTGATAGTTAACTTGAAGTGCTGACTTGCACAGAACTTTTAGACCCTGGCCAGGAAATAGCCAAGGTCTGTAGCACTTTCTACCCATGGGACTTTTCTCTAGCTACTCAGATCACGTTTATCCAGAAGTCAGCTTGGATTACTACTTTTTTCTTTGTTTGAACATCTTTGGAAAAACAGAAGCTCTCTTCAAAAGTAGGAAAAAAGATAATTCTTTGAGATTAACCATTAGACATGTAACTCAGAAAATTAGAAACATTTGTGGAACTAGTCCTATCACAAAAGGGAATTTCACATTAAGAGAAGTATAGAAATTCTTCTGTTTTGGAGACACTGTACAGATTTTCCTGACGGTGTTTGCAGAATAGCTTTGGTTAAAAACACAGCTTGTGGCCTTCCCTGGTGACGCAGTTGTTGAGAGTCTGCCTCCGATGCAGGGGACACGGGTTCGTGCCCCGGTCCGGGAGGATCCCACATGCCGCTGAGTGGCTAGGCCCGTGAGCCATGGCCGCTGAGCCGTCCGGAGCCTGTGCTCCGCAGCGGGAGACGCCACAACAGTAAGAGGCCCGCGTACCGCAAAAAAAACCAAAAAACAAAAAACAAAAAAAACACAGCTTGTGAGACCAGCAGACTACATAGCAATTTCTGGCTCTCTATCTTCTACCTGCAAGTCTGAACTTCCTCATCTATAAAACAGAGGTAATATATACTTTCCTCACGGATTATGAGGATTAATTAGACAATGTCCTAAAGTATGAAGAGCACTTCTAACCATACTCAATGCCAAGCATGTAGATGCCAAGACTGGATTTTATTATCATAATCACCTTCAATTTAGATAATATTTCACAAGGACATGATGGAGGTATATCCAAACTTTGATAACTCAAGCTTCTCCTATTTGAAATGCTACTAGTGATGTTTAGCATTATAAAAACCCATGGTTTTAGGGGAGCACAGTGTGATTGTTCAGGGGAAAGGGAGTGAGTTTGGAGTCTGATGATTTTAGGTACAACCTAAACTAAGATGTGTTTAGGCATATTACTTAACTCTCAGCCTCAGTTTATTAATCTCTATAATTTGTAGAGTTTCTCTGAAGATTTGAACTATTGCATTGGGAGATAGAGAGGAAAGGCAACTACTGGGGCTCTGGGCTTTCTTCTCCATGTGGAAATAGAACTTCAGACCCTCAAGTCTTCTAACCATTCCTGATCCTTCAGACCCTCAGGTGTGCTGACCATGGGAGAGGATTAGACAGGCTGCTCACCATTTCCCTCCCACACCCAGCCCTGTGCCAGCTTTGGAAACAAAATGACTTAAATAGGATAGCACCCAACAATATCTTTATGTCCCAACTGATCTCCTATGAAATTACTGTTTTCCCTCATGACATTTCAATGATGGAATAAAGTCTGCTAAAATAAGTCTGCTAAAATATATTGCCTTTCCCAGTGGATAAAGATTCATTCAAGTAGTACTCATAAGAAGTAATCAAGAGGAAAATAAGATTTAAAGCTTGTTTCTCTAATTTTCTGGGCTGTGGTCAGCTCCTAGTGGTTCAGTGATCTGATTTTATATGTGTGTGTGTGTGTGTGTGTATATATATATATACACACACACACACACACATGTATATACATGTATACACATACATATACACACACGCATACATATAGGTTCCATTTGTTATTAGTTTTGTGGTTAATATGTTAACTGTATGAATATTTGCATAATATTTCTAGACATTTGAGAGTTTTTGTATATAGAGAATTATATAAGCAATTCCCTAATAAAGTCTCTGTTTGGATTTTACAGATGACTTCGATAAAAATATATCATCTAAATATTTTTAAGCATTCATGTATTGCAAAGGAGTATTCTAGACACTAAGAGGTAAGAAGGAGTATGAGACATGGTCTTTCTTCTCAAGTAGCTTATAACCCAACTGAAAGAGAAAGCAAACACAGGCAAATGGAATGATAACTGAAAATAAAACCTAAAGACTGAGTAAATAGACCAGACCATATTGCTTAAAAGAACAAAAAAGGCAGGTGAGATAACTTACATATAGAATGATTTAAAAGGCTTCATGATTAACAAGAGCTAACATTTATTGAAAGCTTATGATATTCTAGGCACTGTTCTAAGTGCTTTACACATTTTATCTCATATAAACCTTACAATCACCCTAAGAGGAAGGTGCCATCTTTCCCATCTTACACATGAAGAAACTGGAGCACACGTGAAGCAACTTGATCAAGGTCATGCATCTAGTAAGCAGTGGAACCAGGATGGAGGCCAGTTAGACCATGCAGCCCATGTGTTCTTAGTTTTTATGCCAAATACCTCTTGAAGGGGCTGAGTTAAAGCCAAACTTTAGAGGATGAGTGGAGTTGAAATGGAAGACCTTTTGGATAGGTCAGTGAGATCACTGGGGTAGGAAAGTACAAGTTACTTTTCAAAAAAGTGAGTAGTTCCTTTTGGACGCAGTCAAGAGTTCCTGTAAGAGTGATGAACGTAACACTAAGAAGGGCAAAATTGGGGTCCCCTTGTAAAGGAGACCTTATAGATCAGGTTTAAGATAAGGTACTTCAACTCCATGATTACCAGGGAGCCACTAAACATTTTTGGCATGAATTAAGGTTATTGCCTAGACTTATCCATATCCCTCAAGAATCCCAGAGAACTGTGTCTCTCTGTGCAAGATCTGTGGTTTCTCGTAAAACCTGAACCTTACTCCACCCATTCTTCCTTTCACTGACTTTCTTCTTATGCCAGAGGCAGACAGGATCATACCAATGACCTTCACCTTGAACTTCTTGGTTCTTGTCTCCTTGTCCTCCCTTACTTTTCTGTGGCATTCTTTGATACTTGACCATTTCTTCCATCCTAGAAAATTCTTTGCCCTTGGCTCCTGTGCCTGTATAGCTTCTCTTATTTCTGAAGGTGGCTCTGCGTGAGTTTGTGTGTGTCGCTTTTCATATTTGCCAACATCCTGAGTATAGGTTCTGTCTCAGCCCACTTTTCTTCATTTTCTCTCTTTACTCGTATTGCTTGGGGTCTCTTCCACTTCCACAGTAGAATAGGTAACTTTAAATCTAGATTCTGGTGCTTCAGAGCTTCCTGACCAGTAATTCCATCCACTGACCCTACCTAAAAAGGGCCTTCATGTTGTCAAGCCCCAGGATGACTCCTCAGGCCCAGAGGTCTTCAAACTCAGCCTTTATTTTCACTACCCATAGGGGTTTAGCCTACTCTATTTTCTTTTTTATCTGTTCCTTTTCACTCTCTCTTATATGACTTTTCCCCCCACTACCTCAAAGAGTAGTAGCAGATAGGACATGGTCTAGGTTCTTCCCTTTCTAAATGTTTCTGACCACAAGAACACAGGTCTTTTTGCATTTTATGGAATTTATAATACAGACACAGCTTGATAGCAAACGTGGAGAAGTAACAGAGGTTAAGAAATCTTTCACACTTTAAAATGTTGTAGCCCACGGTTTATAATTTCCAATTCCTTTATTAAGGTGGTAGCATCTGGAAGCTGGACTCTCTTATCTTTCTCCTCCCATTCACCAATTCTGCCATCCATCCATCATGCAGCTACTATTTGATGTTCCAACACAGAGCCCACACACTCCTACTTCACTGTCTTTATACCAGCTTGTGCTGTACCTCCTTCTAAAATGCCTAGGTAGTTCAAACACTGTTCATTAAATACCTATTATTTATTGAGCACTATACTCCATATGGGTTATAAACACACTGGTACCATTTCCTCATGGAATCTGTGGTACCATTTTTAAATTGAGTGTGTGTGCGTTTGTGTGCATGTTTGCCTGTGTACATAACAGTTTTTCTACTCCCTTCCTGCTCAACTATGATGAAGGATGTGGGTCACATAATAACCACAAGCCTTCCCAGAACCTTCTTCTGTGGCTTAGAAATATACTTTTAAAAGACGTCTTAGAAGATATCTTAATCCATATCTACCACATTTCATCACCTGGCTGCCCAATACACATATCTCCTTCTTCCCATATATACAATTCCAAAGATGCCTCAATTTACCATGATCTTCCTGATTATACAATTTATAGACTAAATAAAACATTCACTCAGAACCAACCCATTTAATATTTAATATTCAACAGTAAAGGAAAAACAAGGCAATGAAAACAGAAATTGCACTTGGGGAGAACCAGTAAGAAAATTACAGCTCTCCACCATGTATTGATCATATCCTGCATCCTCTAGATAGAATAATAAAGTATATTATGGGAGCAGAGACATCCATCGGAAATAAATTGTCAGACCCATTTTGTGGCATTAGAGCACTTTCCTTGGCCAGGAAATCTGATTCCCTGACCCAGGCTGGCTAGGTGGTTTCTCTAGTTGAGTATTCTCTATAGGGCCCTCCTTAATAGAGAACCAGGAATAATTTTGTAGTGTACATATGCGTCTACATTCTCATAGCTGTTCAGTTCTCGATGGCACAGATATTCATTGTACTTTGTCCTGGTCTTAGCCTGGGTGACCCTGCCAGTCAGTGTGCATCAAAATAAGCCACTACTCTCTAAGCTTGGGATTTTCCCTGATGCTTCAACCCTCTTAAAACCTCTCCCCATTCACTTTAGAAACTCCAATTAATTTGTTAAAAGTCAATTCTAGGGATAGCTGCCTCTCAAGCCATCCACCCCAAAGTCTGTTTACCAGGCTAATTTGTTTGTTTACTTTGAGGGTCAAGCTCACTTCTGCTGGCTTAATTTCAGCTATTTGGGACATGTTCATCCACATTGTGTGTTGTTCTGTGCTTAATAACCCTTGCCTCATGGCAAGGATGAAGAAAAATGGATTGGGAAGAAGCAGATTGGGAAGAAGCAGATGCCTAATTTGCCTTTGTCATATCACCAATTACTGCACTGGAAATTCCACTTCTAGAGCTAGAATAAGGTGGTAGAAGATTATTGCCTAGTCTCTATTTTTTTTTTTTTTCCAGAGGCAGGGCACATTGTGTAGAAGGGGGAAGATATGTTTAATTTGGGTGTTTTGAATTTGAACCAGTAAGCAAATTTCCAAGAGGAAGTCTTTTGAAAATAGTTTGAAATAAGAAACTAGAATCAAGGTAGGAGATCTGAACTGGAGAGGTAGCTTTGGAATCTAATTTCAACAGTTTTATGGTTGAAATCTGAAATACACTTAAGCTCAGTGAGGGAGTAAATCAACGGAGAGAAAGAATGTTGGAGAATCAAATAAGCCAAGTAAATAGGCATGTACTGTATATACTAAAATGCCATAAAATATTGGTTTTGATTTTTATAATCATCATTATATCTATTAAAATGAGGAAGAAGAAACAGCAGTGGATTAGTTATACGATTGGAGGAGGACAATAAAAGTTAAAAATGCCAAGAGAGGAGAATGTTTCCAGTAAACTCTCTAGTATCAAGTGTGCTCCAGAAAGATCAATGATCCTGACTGACAGAAAGTCATGGGATTTGGCAAACAGGAGAGGTCACTGGCAATGATGGTAGGGGTAAGAGACAGGTTGTGGGAAATTATGATGAAAATGAAGGTCAAGAATTGGGGGTATTTGTTTAGATTGTTGGCATAAAAAGGAAAGGATGCTATTGATTGGTAAGTAGAAAGGGCATTAAAATGAAGTAGAAAAGGATTGTTAACCAGGGGAAATAAAATACTTCAATGTGGAAGGAAAGGGATTAGATGGGATACAGCTTGTAGTGAGAAAGAGATTGAACTGCTGGAGGCAGATGAGGGTGGAAGTAAACTTATAAAGAAAACAGGAAGGAGTGTGAGAGTTTTCTCAGGGATTATTTTTGCTGAACTCAGCCAGAGATGGTGCGGAGCCCTCCACATCACACGAGAACTTGCCCTCTTTCAGCTTTCACTATCAATCCATTTTATAGATTGTCTTCTTCCAAACATCAGATGAAACTTTCCACCTTGTTTTGTCATTCTATTTACATTCTGTTTCCCTACATACCTCACAATATGGTTTACTACCACATAGAACTGTGTCATATGCATATGAATAAGATGAAGCAACTGTGAGCCTCATGTCCAGTAATGCAAGTGTTGCAGGAATGGAATGATCACTCTAATTTGATGCTTAAATAGGTATAGGACAATTCTTTTCATAGCTGTCTATAAAGCCTTTATGCTGAATTACATCAGAAATACAAGTAGATAAAAAGAAAAACAATGTTTGTTCTTTCTAAGGTAAGGGTGTTAAAAACAAGGTTATTTTTCTGAATCGTATTATCATGTGAAGTATGTTTTGTTTTTGTTTTTTGGCTCAGGTTTGATAGACTTCACAAAATCAGCTTCAAATTCAATTATTGTCATCTCTCTCCACCGCCCCCCCCCATCCCCTGCCAGTTTCAAAAGATGTGACAAGAACTTAGATGTTGGTTTAAAAACACAGAATATGGGATTAAAGCATCTATAGAGATTAAGAGCAGAGTCTATTTTAATAACCCTTTTAGATTTTTGTGCATACAATGTGGACAGGGGGATTTATAGTTGGTGCAAGTACCTTTCCAATTATAATTAGAATTGAACAAAACACTGATCAATAGGTCTTTTTCTCCTTGGGGCTATGAGAAGTCTGCAACAGGAATTATATTTTGGGACAGGGGTATAGGAAGTTATTTGGAAAAAAGAATTAATCATAGCTGTTATGATGATTTGATCTGGCTGATAGATGGTCTCTTAAATAAGCTTCTTACTTAATCCACCTGAATCCAGCCTTCTTTTGTGCAGTCCCCACAGGGGTGTTTTATGTATTTTCTTGTGTTTGTTATTTCATGACTTTGTGGTATTTACATCAGTGCCAATGGCCAGAGAGAAGAATTTGTTCACTCTATTCTTTCTCACATTCTGTATTGATTCATACAAATTGAGGCAGCATGTAGGAAAGGTTTCATTAATTTCAGGCAGGTCATGGGAATGAAGAAACATATAGTGTTAATTGAAAATATAAGGTGTGTGCTGTCTCCTTCTTAATTTCCCAGGCTAAAAGCTTGCTGGGTTTTTCTCTTTTGTCACATAATGCATGGTAGTGTATTTTTTAAATTAGTTTTGGGTTGCTGAGTAGTTGAAACACTGTATTGAAACTTGTCTTAAGCCAAATTATTATAAAGCATTTGATTGTATGAATGTTTCATTTCTCTGCAACATCTTTTATTTAGATTAGTTACGTTGATAAGATTCAGTTTCACCTGGGTGTTAGATAATTCTGGGATAAAATAGCTTACAGAATGTCATAGTTGGTTTCACAAATCTCTTGTACAATTTCATGAGGAAAGATGTCTGTGATTCTCCATTTTATAGAACTATGTCCTATATTCCTCTAATATATGATTGGAAAAGATAACACTTCTTGACCAACTGGCTGTCATATGTACAGAACTCAGACCCAATAAACCATTCTGAAAAGATGAGAGGGTGTAAGGCAACTTTCAAGATATCCATGTAAAAGCCTATGAATATGGGTTTAAAATTTTTGGCTTGTTTTATTTTGTCTCTGATGGCCTCTTTGTGGGTAGATTACATATTTTTCAGAAAGCAGAAATTTGCGTAACCTTTATGATGATTTAAAACTGTAAAATGTACAGTAACCATTAAATTTACTCATTTTTCATCTTCTGAAAGTAAATAATTGAAACTGCTACATATTTAATACAATTTGAATTGAATTAAAGCCCTAAAAAACTCAGGAGCTAGGATTCCTGAAACACCTCCTGTCTGCATTCTAGTTTGTAGAACTCCAGCCACTTCAACCAAATAGAAATGACTAGTTCTTAGAAGCCTGATGGACTCTTGTAATTCCATAGAATTGTTTGTCCCATCAGGGCAGCAGACTTCCAGAAATAATGTTCTTCCATCATCTCCTCTGTCAATACAAGTAGACAGAGAAGTATTCCCTGTCTTTGTTCTTTCCCTCATCGCTCTCTTCCTCTCTGAATCTTTCCAGCTCTTCATTAGTACTAGTGGAAATAGTTCTAGTTTCTCACTTTCCTTTTAGCTTCTGCTTTAGACTTAAATCACTCCTAGAACTTTCTGTAGGGAAAAAGGAGCCACAAAGATGGCCTGTTTCCTACTTTTTTTTTAAACGGACACATATTTATTCATTTGTTTATTTATATGCCATGTTGTGTGGTATGCAGGATCTTAGTTTCCTGACCAGGGATGAAACCCGTGCCTCCTGCATTGAGAGCATGGAGTTTTAACAACTGGACTGCCAGGGAAGTCCCAGCCTGTTTCCTACTTATGTGATCTGCCTCTTCAAGGACTGCTTATGTGACCATCACCTTATTTTTAAAATAAAAATTGCTTTATTGTTTGTTTTAATTATTAAAATAATATATGTTTATGACATAAACACCCCACATGTAAGAAAATTTAAATTTGTAAAATAAAATAAAGCAAAATATTTGAAATTGAAGTTACTATTGGTTTAAAATAGACTGCTATAATATGTTGTATGTAAACCCCATGGTAACCACACAAAATACCTATAGAAGATACACAAAAGAAAATGAGAAAAGAATCAAAGGATGTCATTACAAAATAATTAATGAAACACAAAGGGAGACAGCAAGAGAGGAAAGAGGGACACAAAATCTACAAGACAGGGAAAAAACTTAACAAAATGGCAGTAGTAAGTCCTTCCCTACCAGTAATTACTTTAAATGTAAATGAATTAAACTCCCCAGACAAAAGACATAGAGAGGCTGAATGAACAGAAAACATAATTCAATTATATGCTGTCTACCAGAGACTTTAGATTTAAGGACACACATAGGCTGACAGGAAAGCATAGAAAAAGACACTCCATGCAAATGGTAGCCAAAAGAGAGCAAAGGCAGCCATACTTATAACAGACATAATAGACTTTAAGTCAAAAAATTTCAGGAGAGACAAAGAAGGACATTATATACATTGATCCTTGAACAGTGTGGGAGTTAATCTGCGTATAAATCATAGTTGGTCCTCTGTATCCATAGTTCATCCACATCTGTGAATTCAACCAACAATTACTGTGAAGCACAATAGTATTTACTATTAAAAAAATCTGCATATAAGTGGACCTGCACAGTTCAAACCTGCATTGTTCAATGGTCAACTGTAATTATAAAGGGTCAATTCAACAGGAAGATATAACTATTATCAATATATATGCATCCAATATCAGAGAACACAAATATATGAAGCAACCATTGATAGAAGTGAAAGCAGAAAAACACAGCAACACAATAATAATATATTAAGATAATAAATAGAGCATCCAGACAGAAAATCAATGAAGAGCTGACTTGAACTATACTTTAGATCAAACTGACCTAACAGACATATACAGAACATTCCACTCAACAGAAACAAACTACACAGTTTTCTCAAGTGCACATGGAATATTCTCCAGTATAGATCACATGTTAGATAACAAAACAAGTGTTAGCAAATTTAAGAACATTGAAATCATACCAAGAATCTTTCCTGATCATAATGAAATGATGATCAGGAAACTAGAAATCAATAGCAGAAGGAAAACTTGAAAATCCAAAAATAGGTGGAAATTAAACAACATACTACTCTACAACCAATGAGTCAAAGAAGAAATCAAAAGGGAAATTAGAAAATATCTTGAGACAAAGGAAATGAAAACACAATATACCAAAACTTATGGGATACAGCAAACGTGGTACCAAGAGGCAAGTTTATAGTGTAAATGCCTATATATATAAAGAAAGAAAGAACTTAAACACCCTAACATTATACCTCAGTGAACCTGAAAAAGAACTAAGCCCAAGGTTAGCAGAAGGAAAAAAACCAATAAAGGTGAAAGCAGAAATAAGTGAAGTAGAGAATAGAAAAACAACAGAAAAAAATCAATGAGTTGGTCTTTTGAAAAGATTAACAAAATTGACAAACTCAGCTAGGCTAAGAAAAAAAAGAGAGAGAACTCAAATAAATAAAATAAAAAATGAAGCTAGAAAGAAAAGCTAGAAAGATGAAATATTTCAATTGATGCCATAGAAATAAAAAAGGATTGTGAGAGATTACTATGAACAACTGTATGACAACAAATTGGATAATCTAGAAGAAATAGATAAATTCATAGAAATATACAACCTACCAAGACTACATCATGAAGAAACAGAAAATCTGAACAGACCTATCACTAGTAAGGAGACTGAGTCAGTAATCAAAAACCTCCCAACAAAGAAAAGCTCAGGATCAGATGGATTTACTGGAGAAGTCTCTCAACATTTAAAGAATTAATACCAATCCTTCTCAAACTCTTTCAAATGCCAAAGAGGAGGAAATACTTCTAAACTCCTTTTAGGAAGCCAGAATTACTCTGATACCAAAGCCATACAGAGACACAACAAGAAGGAAAACTATAGACCAATATCTCTGGTGAAAATAGATGTTAAAATCCTCAGCAAAATACTAGCAAACTGAATTCAACAGCACACTAAATAATTATACATCATGAACAAATAGGATTTATCCCTGGAATGCAAGGTGTTTCAACATTTAAAAAATCAATCAATGTGATACACCACATTAACAGAATGAAGGATAAAAAAATCACATGGTAATCTCAAAAGATTCAGAAAAAGCATTAAAAAAAATTAAACACCCTTTTATGATAAAAACATTCAGCAAACTAGGAATAGAAGGAATGTTGAAGTATCTCAACATAACAAAGACCATAAATGAAAAGCCTCCAGCTAACATAACATCACACTTAATGGTAAAAAAACTGAAAGCTTTTCCTCTAAGATCAGGAATAAGACAAGGATGCCTACTCTTGCCACTTCTGTTCAACATAGTACTGGAAGGCCTGCATAGAGCAAGTAGGTAAGAAAAAGAAATCCAAATCATCCAAATCAAACTAAGCAAAATTGTCTCTGTTTGTCAATGACATGATCTTATATGCAGAAAATTCTAAGGATTCCACCAAAAAGCTGTTAGAACTAATTAACTGAGTTCAGCACAACTGATACAAAAATCAACATAAAAATATCAGCACATTTTCAACACTAAAAATGAAAAATTCAAAAAAGAAATTTAGAAAACAATTCCATTTGTAATAGTATCCAAAATAATAAAATACTTAGGAGTAAACATAATCAAGGAGGTAAAAGATTTGTACATTGAAAACTACAAAACATTGCTGAAAAAAATTAAAGACACAAATAAATAGAAAGATATCCTGTGTTCATGAATTGGAAGACCTTAATATTGTGAAAATGTTCATAACACCTAAAGCTATCTATAAATTCAGTACAATACCTATCCAAATCCCACTGGTATTTTTTTTTGTAGAAATAAAAAAAGGAATCCTAAAATTCATATATCTTTCTTCACAAAGAACCCTAAATAGCCAAAATAATCTTTCTTGAGAAAGAACAAAGGTGGGAGCCTCACACTTGTTGACTTCAAAACATGCGCAAAGCTATAATAATCAAAACAGTATGGTACTGGCATAAAGATATATAGACTAATGGAACAGAAAAGGGAGCCCAGAAATAAACCCATGTATATATGGTCACATGATCCTTGACAAGTCTGCCAAGACCACACACAATGGAGAAAGCTTATGCTCTTCAGTAAATGGTAGTGGGGAAACTGAATATGTACATGCAAAGGAATAAAAATGGATATTCATCTTATACTATACACAAAAATCTACTCAAGATGAATTAAATGCTTAAACATAAAACCTGAAACTACAAAACTTCTAGAAGAAAACATGATGTTAGACTTGACAATGATTTCTAGATATGATACAAAAAGCATAGGCAACAAAAGCAAAAATAAACAAGTAGGACTACATCAAACTAAAAAGCTTTTGCACAGCAACAGAAACTATCAACAAGACAAAAAAGCAGTCTACTAAATAGGAGAAGATATTTGCAAATGATATATCCCATAAGGGGTTAATATTCAAAATATAAAAAGAATTTATTCAACTCAACATAAAAAACACAAACAATCTCATTAAAAAATGGGCAGAGAACCTAAATAGACATTTTTTTCCAAAGAAGACATACAGATGGCCAACAGGTACACGAAAAGATGCTCACCACCACTAATCACCAGGGAAATGTAAATCAAAGCCACAATGTGATATCACTTCACACTTGTTAGAATGGGTATATTCAAAAAGACAAGGGAGAAGTTGACAAGGATGTGGAGAAAAGAGAACATTTGTGCACTGTTGGTGGGAATGTAAATTGGTGAAATCACTACAAAAAGAGAATGATGTTCCTTAAAAAATTAAAAATAGAACTGTCATATGATCCAGTAAGTCTATTTCTGGGTATTCATCCAAAAGAATTGAAAACAGGACTTGAGATATTTGTGCTCCCATGTTCACTGCGGCATTATTCACAATAACCAAGAGGCAGAAACAACCTAAATGTCATTGATGTATAAAAAAAGAAAACGTAATATAAATATACAATTATATTATTTGGCCTTCAGTAAAGAAGGAAATCCTCTCATATACTACAATACAGATGAATCTTGAGGCCTTTATGCTAAGTGAAATAAGCCAGTTACAAAGGGACAAATATTGCATGATTCCACTTATATGAGGTGTTTAATGTAGTGAAACTCACAGAACAGTTAGTAGAATGGTAATGGCTAGGGCCTGGAGGAAGAGAAAATGGGGAGTTGCTAGGCAATGAGTATAGAGCTTTAGTCATGCAAGACAAAAAGTTCTAGATACCTGAGGTACAACAATGCACATACAGTGAACAATGCTGTACCATACACTTAAAAATTGTTAATTGGGTATATTCTGTGTTATGTGTTTTAACCACAATTTTAAAAATTCTATATTTGAATCTTGAGTTTTTTCATAGTTTAGTATGTATTCAGTGTTCTGTGCAAATGTTCTATGAATGTTTGAAAAAAGTATATTTTATTATTTTTAATTAATAAATCTTATTACTTAATAAATTCTATTAATTATTTGACCCATCTATGTTATAATGCTGG
Organism: Delphinus delphis; assembly: GCF_949987515.2. Classification (NCBI taxonomy): domain Eukaryota; kingdom Metazoa; phylum Chordata; class Mammalia; order Artiodactyla; family Delphinidae; genus Delphinus; species Delphinus delphis. The sequence continues at coordinate 84,762,731 of NC_082683.1, forward strand.
CAACTATATCTTCTACAGATTGACAGTGGCTTGCGAAGTTCTTCTACAATTATATTTCTCTCAATTTTTCCTTAAATTTTCAAACAACTTTTCTTCATATTTACATATCTATATATATGTTCAATTTAATGCTGTGTTTTGGTTTTGCCTCTCTTTTGTTTCATATTTATACTGCTTCTCTCTCCCTCCTCCCCCTCCGTCTCCCCTCCTCCCTCCCTTCTTTTCTTCCTTCCTTCTTTCATCCTTCTTTCATGTTTTTGACATTTTCTCAGTACCTCTTTAATCATTATTTCTTTTTAATCTTATTTTTGCTGTTAATAACATATAACTTATTTTCATTTACATCAAATCTAAAATTTGCCTTTTTCAACTTGCTTTGTGCTTCCTAGCTTCTATTTTTTGTCTTTGATATATTTTATTTTTATTTTCTTTAATAATGTGGCAAGTACATATATTGTTTTAAGTTCTACCTCTAATTGCTTATAGTTTATCAAACACATGTGTAATCTTCATTTCTCCATTTATTAAAATCAAGAACCAAGAGACTACATCCCATTATGCACTGAGGAATTTATCCATCATTCTACTTCTCTTCCTCAGAGTGATCTTTGAAGACTGTAGAATGTAGAAGCATTGCTTGTGTGGGCATAATACAGGTCCGTATGAATATTGTAAATGTATCTGCAGAAGTTGCACCCATTGGTTTTAATACAATTTTCCCATTCTGGATCTCTTGATTTTGATTATCTCTTAGTAAGCTTGAACATCTTTAATTTTTTTCTAGAGAGATTTGTAAGTGGCATAATTTGAGAATGTCATTCTGTTCTTTGTCTTTAGGTTTTAATATTGTAGGAAAAGTTGGAGGCTAGCCTGATTTTTGTTCTGAGTCAGAAGCTTTGGTGTTTGTAGGATTTTTTGTTGTTATCTTACAATTAGTTTTAATAGCCTGTCTACAGCCAAGTTTAGGTCTTTTTTATTAACCATGTCTAGGTCATAGTGAGCTCTTCCAATTCACACACTGCTTGTTTTCTTTTGAGCTCAGGAAAAATTTCATTGAACATGTATTTGATTGTTGTATTTAATGATGATGATGGTATTGATAACAGTTATTCATTGACTACTTGAAATGCCTATATTAAATAATTTACATGTTATCTAATTTAATCATAACAATGCCTACTATTATCCTCATCTTAAAAATAAGCAAACTGAAGCTCAGAGATGATTAACTTTCCAACACCCTCACAACTAGTAAATAGGAGGGAGTTTGAACCCCAAAGGCCTCACTCTGAATCAAAAGAAGTCACTGGTATGAAATGTACAGCATGGGGAATATAGTCAATAGTAATGTAATATTTTTGTATGGTTACAGATGGTAACTAGACTTAACCTGGTGATCATTTTGAAATGTACAGAAATATTGAATCACTATGTTGTACACCAGGAACTAACAGTGTTGTAGGCCAATTATACTTCATAGAAAAAGAGATCAGATTTGTGGTTACCGGAGGCAGGAGGTAGGGAGGGGTGTGAACTAGATGAAGGTGGTCAATGGGCACAAACTCCCAGTTATAAGATAAATAAATTCTAAGGATGTAATGTACAATACAGTGAATATAATTAACACTGCTGTATGTTGTACATGAAAATCCTGAGTTCTCATCACAAGGAAAAACCTTTTTTTCTTTTTCTTTTATATCTATATGAGATGATGGATGTTCACTAAATTTATTGTGTTAATAATATCATGATGTAAGTCAAATCATTATGCTATACACCTTAAACTTATACAGTGTTGTACATCAATTATATCTCAATAAAACTGGGGGGGAAAATCAAATGCCCTCAGCTACTAATTGACACTGCCTCCTCAAGGGGTCTAAGTTTCAGATTCTTTTCTTTAGGTCATCTACATCTATTAGCTTTTATCTCAACACTTTATCTTATATCTTTATCATATTCAGTCATTTTGAGTTCTAGGAGAGCATTTTGAGTTGGATCCTCTCTTCAAAGATTTGATTTTATGCAATGTTAACTTTGTTTTTGATTGCCTAATTTTAAAAATTCTGAATTACATTTTAGGACTCATTAAAATCCTTTTAAAACTTCATCTAGTATCATTTTTGTCTTTTTCATTGTTTTTGACACCAGTGCCATGAGGGCATCAAAGAGATGTTATTCTAAAATGGTCTTAGGTTTCCTGTAGCAATTTTTCTGAGTTTTCAACATGTTCCTCCTTTTCTTAGGTGTTGCTTTTTTTGTCTACTCTTCCTTGGTTGGGGAGAAAATTCTTTGGGTCTCATGTTTTTTTGTATGCATGGGGAGTATGTTTCTAGCAACTCTCCCTTTCTACTAGTTGATCAGAAATTCCTCTTCTCAGGGCAGGTCCTAAGGGCAGAGTGATATGTATAGTCTCTACAATCAGTTTCTAGCAACTTTGTCATCTGGAGTGGGTCTGCTGGGCTGAGATGGATATATTTTCTCTGGTCAGGCTCTCTGCCTGTGCTTGCGAGACAGAGGAATCTACAGCAATTCTTAACACAAGTTTAGAATAGGGAAGACTGCTTTCTGCCAGCATGCACTTCTGCCATCAGATTTCATGTCTCCTCACAGCAAGCATTGTTCTCAGGCACCCATGCATCCTAAGATGCTGTACACTATTGAGTGTTCCCATCTATTTCTGACGATGACTTTTGCAGTCTCTGTGTAGAAAGCCACGAATGCATGGGAAGCAAGGAGAGATGCATTGTTGGGTCAGTTGGTTATGGGAAGACCACATGCATCCCATAGTAAAGAGCAAATATTGGAGCTGAATCAAGGTTTTTTTTCCTTCTCCATAGTGTTTTTGGTATTCTCTGTTATTCTTGGTTGACCCACAGAATATATGAAATCTGAATGTTTATTAATGCATAAATCTCAGTGATAGATTCAATGGAAAATCTCCCCAGACTTTAACATATGTTCTCTTAGAAGTTTTGTTCTGTACTTCTGTTGCTAGTTTTTCAGTTTTTCCCCCCATGGGATATGTTAATTGCAATTTGCAAGGCTGCTCTTTTCATCTGGATTCCTCAGAAAGTAGAGCATGGGGCTTATACTTCATTCAGAATGTGGCTCTAGGGAGCAGAGTCTGAAGCAAGGAAGGAGGGAGAGCCATTCCAAGGGTGTGGTATGGTGTTGATTTCCACTATGGGCGACTGGCTGATCAATTCTGTCAGACAGCTGAGAAACAACATAAAATGTTTAATCTATGATGGAAAAACTCCTACCTGAGAGGAAGTAGAAGAGACTGATGAAATGGACCAGGTAGAACTAGTGGACTTTGATCCAAGTCAGGAAAGATGGAGCCATTACTATGGAGAAGCATATGAGGATGACAAATATCCTCAGGGTGGTGTTCAGTGTCAGACCTCTTAATGGGGCCAGTGAATAACACTCACTGCTGGCATTTTATTTGCAGTAGTGATTGTGTGAAGGACTATAATCATAATATGCTCACTGCTTGCTATTGTTTGTTTTAATAATCAACTATAGTAGTGTTTTAAAAGTTAAATGAAGGGCTTCCTTGGTGGCACAGTGGTTGAGAGTCCGCCTGCCAATGCAGGGGACACGGGTTCGCGCCCCGGTCTGGGAAGATCCCACATGCCACGGAGCGGCTAGGCCCATGAGCCATGGCTGCTGAGCCTACGCATCTGGAGCCTGTGCTCCGCAACGGGAGAGGCCACAACAGTGAGAGGCCCACGTACCGCCAAAAAATAATAATAATAAAAATAAAAGCTAAAAAACCAACCAAACAAAAAACCCTAACCTTGTGTTAGCAGCTGGTGTTAGGGACAGTGTCTATTAGTCCCCATCTCTTATTAAAGTTTCTACCCGTGGGGGATTAACTCATGAGGTGCACATATGTGGATACTGAACAGCTTCCTGGAATCAACCTACAAAACCCTGGGCAGGAGGCAAAGGCATGCAACATAGACTGGAAGCCAGGTGCTATTGAAATGCTCCTCCTTGAAACCACATGGGCCATGCAGATCCAATCACTTGAGCAGTGGCTAGAGAAATATACAACAGAGTGTGGAGAGGTTGGCAGGAGGGGCCTATTGGGGACATACCAGGCTCTCAGTAAAGGCTGAAGAAGCATCAGATGCACTAATCTGGGATAGAGCAGAGTTGTGTAGGGGAGCAGAATTTGCCACTCCAAAATGTCTCTTTGGCATACAGATTGCTTTTTTTTAAAATTTATTTTATTTAATTTTGGCTGCATTGGGTCTTTGTTGCTGTGCGCGGACTTTAGTTGTGGCGAGCGGGGACTACCGTTCCTTGCGGTGCACAGGCTTCTCATTGCAGTGGCTTCCTTGTTGCGGAGCACAGGCTCTAGGAGCACGGGCTTCAGTAGTTGTGGCACGTGGGCTCAGTAGTTGTGGCTCACGGGCTCTAGAGTGCAGGCTCAGTAGTTGTGGTGCACTTAGTTGTGGGACTTAGTTGCTCTGTGGCATGTGGGATCTTCCCAGACCAAGGCTCGAATCCATGTCCCCTGCATTGGCAGGCGGATTCTTAACCACTGCGCCACCAGGGAAGCCCATACAGATTGTTTTGAGCTGAAAATAATGAAGGCCTAGAAGACTTAGGAAGAACATTTAACTTGCCCCCTAGCTGCCTAAAGAACATATCAATAGATAGGGGACCTGTTCCAGGAAGGGAGCCGTCATCATAGATAACTGTAGTATGAGCTAGGTGCAATTGACAGGGAGGAACCTAGCAGTCTGTTAAAATTCTATTCTATGTCCCATTGTCTCTGCATGACCCAGCAAACATTTATTCACCAAACATTTACTCTTCTATCTCCATGTCAATTGCCTTCCTCCCCTGTGAAATCCCAAACAATTAACCCCAACCTCCTCTTGTTTGTAGCTAAAGAAGGTATGTAAGGTGAGGGTTTTGGCCATTTTGCGGAGTTACTCAGTTCTCTTGGGTCTCTGCTATGTGTACATGTTACTAAAATTTTATGTGATTTTTCTCCTGTTAATCTGTCTCAGGTTAATTTAATTCTTAGACCAGCCAGAAAAAAACCTAGAAGGGTAGAGGAAAATTTCCTCCTCCCTGACAGTTGTTTTCAATTAGATTTAGTGTTACCCTAGATACTAACAAAATGGAAAGAGCTAGTATTGCTCAGAAGTTTACAGATGTTCTAAGATTTTTCTTGTCCTGATATTGTGAGAATTAGAGAATCAACACCACATTTACTAAACTCCCCCAGTGTGAGCCCATTTCCCCACAACCTCTCCTATAACTCTGAAAGACCCTCATCTTACTTTCTATGTGAATACCTCTGTCTTGGTGAAATCCCTTAGATGGATAGTGGTGACACAGAGACTCTATGCAAGGGAATTTAAGAGTAACTCAAGCACAAGGCTGGTGGGTAAGAAGTGAGGACACTGGGCTCTTGGGAAAGAGGAGAAGGAAGGTTGGAAGTCCCTGGAGAGCCATTTCAGATGTTTTCACCACCCTGCTGCTAGGCTTTTCACAACAGTAAATTAATCCCAGAGATAACAGAACTGTTTCAAATCTAGTGACAAAATGGGTTTGTGACAATGAACTACTGAAATACTGGTATACTGTTTGCTGCTTAACTATCAACATTCAGCTACTTCTCACTGGCAGTGATACGTGATAGTGTCATATGGCCCAGACATAATTTTAGAGCTGTCACAATTGTGCTAAGTAGACCAAAACATTGGTAAGATCTTACACTATTGAAAACCTACACTCATATATGTGTTATCAGTGATTATTTTTTTTAAACTTACATTTTGAATTCATTTTATTTTTGGGGGGAGATTTGAATTTTATTTACTTTTCTATACATCAGGTTCTTATTAGTTACCTATTTTATACTTATTAGTGTATATATGTCAATCCCAATCTCCCAATTCATCCCACCACCACCCCCGCCCCACTTTCCCCCCTTGGTGTCCATACGTTTGTTCTCTACCTCTGTGTTTCTATTTCTGTCTTGCAAATTGGTTCATCTGTACCATTTTTCTAGACTCCACATATATGCATTAATATATGATATTGTTTTTCTGTTTCTGACTTAACTTCACTCTGTATGACAGTCTCTAGGTCCATCCATGTCTCTACAAATGACCCAATTTCATTCCTTTTTATGGCTGAGTAATATTCCATTGTATATATGTGCCACATCTTCTTTCCCCATTCATCTGTTGATGGACATTTAGGTTGCTTTCATGACCTGGCTATTGTAAACAGTGCTGCAATGAATATTGGGGTGCATGTGTCTTTTCAAATTATGGTTTATCTGGGTATATGCCCAGTAGTGGGACTTCTGGGTCATATGGTAGTTCTATTTTTAGTGTTTTAAGGAACCTCCATACTGTTCTCCATAGTAGCTGTATCAATCTACATTCCCACCAACAGTGCAAGAGGGTCCCCTTTTCTCCACACCCACTCCCCTCTCCAGCATTTGTGTTTGTAGATTCTCTGATATCTCACTGTAGGTTTGATTTACATTTCTCTGATAATTAGTGATGTTGAGCAGCTTTTCATGTGCTTCCTGGTCATCTGTATGTCTTCTTTGGAGAAATGGCTATGTAGGTCTTCTGTCCAGTTTGTGATTGGGTTGTTGGTTTTTTTTAATATTGAGCTGCATGAGCTGTTTATAGATTTTGGAGATTAATCCTTTGTCCAGTGATTCATTTGTAAATATTTTCTCCCATTTTAAGGGTTGTCTTTTCATCTTGTTTAAAGTTTCCTTTGCTGTGCAAAAGCTTTTAAATTTCATTAGGTCCCATTTGTTTATTTTTGTTTCTATTTCTATTACTCTGGGAGGTGGGTCAAAAAAGATCTTGCTGTGATTTATGTCAAAGAGTGTTCTTTCTATGTTTTCCTCTGAGAGTTTTATAGTGTCTGTTCTTACATTTAGGTCTTTAATCCATTCTGAGTTTATTTTTGCATATGGTGTTAGAGAGTGTTCTAATTTCATTCTCTAATGAAATGAGCACCACTTACTGAAGAGACTATCTTTTCTCCATTGTACATACTTGCCTCCTTTGTGATAGATTAGTTGACCACAGGTGAGTGGGTTTATCTCTGGGCTTTCTATCCTGTTCCATTGATCTATATTTCTGTTTTTGTGCCAGTACCATATTGTCTTGATTACTGTAGCTTTGTATTATAGTCTAAAGTCAGGGAGTCTGATTTCTCCAGCTCCGTTTTTTTCACTCAAGACTGCTTTGACTATTCAGGGTCTTTTGTGTCTCCATAGAGATTTTAAGATTTTTTGTTCTAGTTCTGTAAAAAATGCCAGTGGTAATTTGATAGGGATTGCATTGAATCTATAGATTGCTTTGGGTAGTATAGTCATTTTCACAATACTGATTCTTCCAATCCAAGAACATGGTATATCTCCCATCTGTTTGTGTCATCTTTGATTTCCTTCATCAGCATCTTATAGTTTTCTGCATACAGGTCTTTTACCTCCTTAGGTAGGTTTATTCCTAGGTGTTTTATTTTTTTGTTGCAATGGTGAATGGGATTGTTTCCTTAATTTCTCTTTCTGATCTTTTGTTGTTAGTGTATAGGAATGCAAGAGATTTCTGTGCATTAATTTTGTATCCTGCAACTTTACCAAATTCATTGATTAGGTCTAGTTTTCTGGTGGCATCTTTAGGATTATCCATGTATAGTATCACGTCACCTGCAAACAGTGACAGTTTTACTCCTTCTTTTTCAATTTGTATTCCTTTTCTTTCTTTCTTTCTCTGACTGACGTGGCTAGGACTTCCAAAACTATCTTGAATAATAGTGGTGAGAGTGAACAGCCTTGTTATTTTGTTGAGGATTTTTGCATCTATATTCATCAGTGATATTGGTCTGTAATTTTCTTTTTTTGTAGTATCTTTGTCTGGTTTTGGTATCAGGGTGATGGTGGACTCATAAAATGAATTTGGGAGTGTTCCTTCCTCTGCAAGTTTTTTGGAAGAGTTTGAAAAGGATGGGTGTTAGTTCTTTTCTAAATGTTTAACAGAATTCACCTGTGAAGTCTTCTAGTCCTGGAGTTTTGTTTGTCGGAAGATTTTTAATCACAGTTTCAATTTCGGTGCTTGTGATTGGTCTGTTCATATTTTCTATTTCTTCCTGGTTCAGTCTTGGAAGGTTATACCTTTCTTGGAATTTGTCCTTTGCTTCCAGGTTGTCCTTTTTTTTTTTTTTTTTTTTTTTGCGGTACGCAGGCCTCTCACTGCCGTGACCTCTCCCATTGCGGAGCACAGGCTCCGGACGTGCAGGCTAAGCGGCCATGGCTCACGGGCCCAGCCGCTCCGTGGCATGGGGGATCCTCCTGGACTGGGGCACGAACCCGTGTCCCCTGCATTGGCAGGAGAACTCTCAACCACTGTGCCACCAGGGAAGCACCCAGGTTGTCCATTTTATTGGCATAGAGTTGCTTGTAGTAGTCTCTTATGATACTTTGTATTTATGCAATGTCCATTTTAACTTCTCCTTTTTCATTTCTAATTTTATTGATTTGAGTCCTTTCCCTCTTTTTCTTAATGAGTCTGGCTAAATGTTTATTGACCTTGTTTATCTTCTCAAAGAACCAGCTTTTAGTTTTATTGATCTTTGCTATTGTTCTCTTTGTTTCTATTTCATTTATTTCTGCTCTATCTTTATGATTTCTTTCCTTCTACTAACTTTAGGTTTTGTTTGTTCTTCTTTCTCTAGTTGCTTTAGGTGTAAAGTTAGCTTGTTTATTTGAGATTTTTCTTGTTTCTTGAGGCAGGGTTGTATTGCTATAAACTTCCCTCTTAGAACTGCTTTTGTTGCATCCCATAGATTTTGGATCATCGTATTTTCATTGTCATTTGTCTCTAGGTACTTTTTTATTTCCTCTTTGATTTCTTCAGTGATCTCTTGGTTATTTAGCAGCGTATTTTTTAGCCTCCATGTCTTTGTGTTTTTACATTTTTTTCCTTGTAATTTATTTCTAATCTCATAGCGTTGTGGTAGGAAAAGATGCTTGATATGGTTTCAATTTTCTTAAATTTACTGAGGATTGATTTGTGACCCAAGATGTGATCTATCCTGGAGAATGTTCCCTGTATACTTGACAAGAAAGTGTAAATTGCTGTTTTCAGATGGAATGTCCTATAAATATCATTTAAATCTATCTGGTCTATTGTGTCATTCAAAGCTTGTGTTTCCTTATTAAATTTCTGTCTGGATGATCTGTCCATTGCTGTAAGTGAGGTGTTAAAGTCCCCCACTATTATTGTGTTACTGTTGATTTCCTCTTTTATAGCTGTTAGCATTTGCCTTATGTATTGAGGTGCTCCTATGTTGGGTGCATATATATTTCTAATTGTTACATCTTCTTCTTGGATTGATCCCTTGATCATTAGGTAGTATCCTTCCTTGTCCCTCATCACATTCTTTATTTTAACATCTGTTTTATCTGATATGACTATTGCTATTCCAGCTTTCTTTTGTTTTCCATTTGTATGGGATACCTTCTTCCATCCCCTGACTTTCAGTCTGTATGTGTCCCTAGGTCTGAAATGGGTCTCTTGTAGACAGCAAATATATGGGTTTTGTTTTTGTATCCATTCAGCCAATCTGTGTGTTTTGGTTGGAGCATTTAATCCATTCACATTTTAGGTAATTATCAATAAGTATGTTCCTATTACCATTTTCTTAATTGTTTTGGGTTTGTTTTTGTAAGTCCTTTTCTTCTCTTGTATTTCCCACTTAGAAAAGTTCCTTTAGCATTTGTTGTAGAGCTGGTTTGGTGGTGCTGAATTCTCTTAGCTTTTGCTTGTCTGTAAAGCTTTTGATTTCTCCATCGAATCTGAATGAGATCCTTGCCAGGTAAAGTAATCTTGGTTGTAGGTTCTTCCCTTTCATCACTTTAAGTATAATGTGCCACTTCCTTCTGGCTTGTAAAGTTTCTGCTGAGAAATCAGCTGTTAGCCTTATGGGAGTTCCCTTGTATGTTATTTGTCATTTTTCCCTTTTTGCTTTCAATAATTTTTCTTTGCCTTTAATTTTTGTCAGTTTTATTATTGTGTGTCTCAGTGTGTTTCTCCATGGGTTTATCTTGCCTGGGACTGTCTGCACTTCCTAGACTTGGGTGGCTATTTCCTTTCCCATGTTAAGGAAATTTTCGACTAAAATCTCTTCAAATATTTTCTCGGGTCCTTTGCCTCTCTCTTCTCCCTCTGGGACCCCATGATGCGAATGTTGGTGCATTTAATGTTGTGCCAGAGATCTCTTAGTCTGTCTTCATTTCTTATCATTCTTTTTTCTTTATTCTGTTCCGTGGCAGTGAATTCCACCATTCTGTGTTCCAGGTCACTTATCTGTTCTTCTGTCTCAGGTATTCTGCTATTGATTCCTTCTAGTGTATTTTTCATTTCAATTATTGTTCATCTCTGTTTGTTTGTTCTTTAATTCTTCTAGGTCTTTGTTAAACTTTTCTTGCATCTTCTTGATCTTTGCCTCCATTCTTCTTCTGAGGTCCTGGATCATCTTCACTATCATTATTCTGAATTCTTTTTCTGGAAGTTGCCTATCTCCACTTCATTTAGTTGTTTTTCTGGGGTTTTATCTTGTTCCTTCATCTGGTCCATAGTCCTCTGCCTTTTCATTTTGTCTATCTCTCTGTGAATGAGGTTTTCGTCCCACAGGCTGAGGGACTGTAGTTCTTAATGCTTCTGCTGTCTGCATTCTGGTGGATGAGGCTATCTAAGAGCCTTGTGCAAGCTTCCTGATGGGAAGGACTGGTGGTGGGTAGAGCTGGGGGTTGCTCTGGTGAGCAGAGCTCAGTAAAACTTTAATCTGCTTGTCTGCTGATGGGTGGGTCTGAGTTCCCTCCCTGTTGGTTGTTTGGCCTGAGGTGACCCAGCAGTGGAGCCTACAGGCTCCTCTGATGGGGCTAATGATAGACTCCAGGAGGGCTCATGCCAAGGAGTACTTCCCAGCACTTTTGCTGCCATTGTCCTTATCCCTGCCATGAGCCACAGCCACGCCCTCGCCTCTGCAGAAGACCCTCCAACACTAGCAGATAGGTCTGGTTCAGTCCCCTATGGGGTCATTGCTCCTTCCCCCGGGTGCTGATGCGCACACAACTTTGTGTGTGCTCTCCAAGAGTGGAGTCTCTGTTTCCCCCAGTCCTGTCAAAGTCCTGCAATCAAATCCCATCAGCTTTCAAAGTCTGATTCCCTGGGAATTCACCCTCCCGTTGCTGGACCCCCAGGTTGGGAAGTCTGATATGGGGCTCGGAACCTTCACTCCAGTAGGTAGACTTCTGTGGTATAACTGTTCTCCAGTTTGTGAGTCACCCACCCAGCGGTTATGAGATTTAATTTTATTGTGATTGTTCCCCTCCTACCATCTCATTGCGGCTTCTCCTTTGTGTTTGGATGTGGGGTATCTTTTTTGGTGGGTTCCATTGTCTTCCTGTTGATGGTGGTTCAGCAGTTAGTTGTGATTCCAGTGCTGTTGCAAGAGAGAGTGAGTGCACATCCTTCTACTCCACCATCTTGAATGCTGAATTCATTTTAGATTTATGGAAAAGTTGCAGAGATGGTACCCAGAGTACCTGTATATCCCTTACCTCTCTTCCCTAATGTTAACACCTTAAATAACCATCCTCCAATTGTCAAAGCCAGGAAATTGTCCTGGTTTAATACTATTAACTAAATGCCATACCTTATTTAATACTTCATACCTTATTTTAACTTCATCCATTTTTCCATTAATGTCCTTATTCTGTTCCAAAATCCCACATTGCATTTAGTTGTTGTGTCTCCTCCAGTTTGTGACATTTTTTCACCTTTCTTTGTCTTTCATGACTTTGACACTTTTGAAAAATACTGATCGTTTATTTTGTAGAATGTCTCTCAAGTTTGTTTTCATATGATGTTTTCTCATGTTTAGAATAAACTTATGCCTTTCTGACAAGAATACCTAAGTAATGATGTTGTGTCCTTTCGAGTGCATAGAGGTTATTTTTTAATATTCTCTATGTTTAGATACAACTTGTAAAGTTGAGTTACTGTTCATAGAAGTACTGAAACAGTGAGTAGATGTAGTATTCTTGGCTTTGGATGTGAAATTGAGGTAGATGACTTCTAAGATCCTTTTCTATTTATCAGAGTCTATGATTCCACATCATCCATTCAGCCAGTAAATATATTGAGAACCTTCCATGTGCCAGGCATTGGAACATAGACAAATACTTGTATTTAAACAAACAATATTTTAGGAATATACATAGACATATACATATATAGCAAAATAAATCTATTAATAGAGGAATGTATAAATTTCTTGGGGAGCTCAGGAGAGTTAGGGGTTAAGAAAATTAAATTGGGGAATTATAATGTGTGCTTTTTCTATACCACCAAGCAATTCTCTCATACCAGCTGGGTATCCTACAATTCAATTCAATTCTGATACTAACTGGAGTTCATGCCAGATCCCACAGGTTAAGGGCTCAGTCTTACAAAAATGCCCTCCCCCACCTCCCCTTCAGATGCCAGTTGAAAGTCCAGGTTGTTGCCCCTGCTTCAGACCCACCAACTGGTTCCCATGACCCCCTCCTCAGTTTGATTAATTTGTTAGAGAGGCTTAGAGAACTCAGAGAAATATTTACTTATGTTTACCAGATTATAAAAGGATATAACTCAGAAACAACCAGGTGGAAGACCTGCATCAGGCAAGGTATGTAGGAATGGGGTGCCACTCTTCCTGAATGTTCACCAACCCAGAAGCTCTTTGAACACTGTCCTTTGGGGTTTTATGGAGGCTTCATTACATAGACATGATTGATTAAATCATTGGCCATTGGTGACAGAACTGAATCCCCATCCCCTCCCCTCCCTGGAGGTCAGGGGTGGGACTGAAAGTTCCAACCCTCTAATCACAAGATTTGTTCCCCTGGCAACAAGCCCCCACTCCCTAGGTTACCTAGGGGCTTTCCAAAAGTCACTTCATTAACATAAAAGTCACCTTTTCAGTTCTCCTTCAGGAAATTCCAAAGTTTTAGAACTCTGAGCCAGGAATGGAAACAAGGACCAAATAATAGATTTCTTATTATAAATCACAATATCACAGGGATATTAGACAACTCTTCTCTCCCTAATTTCCATCTTTACCCATACAGGAAGGAATGCCCTCTAACATTGAACTTGAAGAAGTTGTGGGGAAGTAGATTCTTCCTTCTCCACCGCCTTAACTGAACTAACTAATTGGTGAAATGGTAAGACCTTGACATTCACTGGGTATCATATTTTTATGGGGCATTGATAAATGTGTTTTTGTTTATATATGATCCAGATGCTTGATTTCTATGACTGTTGTCTTTGGAAGCAACAGGCTTCCAAAGCCCCCCTCAATGGATGGGGTTCTGGGCAAGGGTGAGGGAGCTGACTCGTCTCTATCTTTTCACTGGTGACTGGTGTATATGCTTGAGTGTGTTTGCGCCGTGTGTGCTTATATGAGATTCTGTTGAATTCCCCAATCCAGTTTTACCATTAATAACATGGCTACTTTGATCCCTATTTTGACTCATGTGTCTATTATGTATTGATTTGAATCCAAAGGAAGAAAGATCTGTAATTAGCACTCCTAAACTTGAATACCTTTGATTGTCAGGACAGGCTTTGCAGAGGCAGAGCTATTTGGACTAGGTTTTGAAGGTAAGACAGAGATGTCAAAGGTAGAAGACAGGTACATATTTTGGGCACAGGAGTTTTGGAGTGTTTGGAAAAGTGGCTAATCATAGCATCTCTCTTCTCTACCTTGGGTTTGGAACAAATTGTCAAATAAGACAATGGAGCAGCAGATGGAGAACTGAATATAATTTTTATTACTGATATATGCCAAGTTGGAGAATATAACTTAGGGTAGTTCTGCTGAATGTAAAACAATTTCAGTCTAAAATGGAACTGGAGGATAATATGAAATGGAGAATCTCACACATGCACTCTCAAAAGAACAGAACTTAAGAACTGAGAAACTGATTTCCTGTAACTGCCTGCTTTACAAAAGACTGAGACTTATCTCCTGACCAATGAACATCAGCCAATATTCCCTTCCCATCCCCAAGCCAATGAGCTTACTGCTTGGACTCTGGTTGGACCCCCTCTTCTTTTCACTCTGTGTGCATAAATACAGCCCACTTCAGACCATCAAGGGACTCACCTATAGCTTGCTACAGCATGTGTTTCCAAATTGCAAGTCCTCTGCTATTCCCAAATAAACTCAGTTTCTGGCAAATCAAGCTTGCCTCAGTTTACTCCTTTATTTAAGTTGACATGAGCAATCCCCAGAATTAGCCTGAATTGCCCTCATGGTCACAGGCAGTGATAAACTGGGGCAAGTATCCCAACATGGGTTGTATGCATGTGAACAGTATAGGGTATATGTGCGTATTGAGATGATGGGAAATAATAGAACATGAGACTAAAAAGAAAAATTGGAACAGACTTAGCTCTTTGGAAAAGGGATCATATATTAGATCACTCTCATTGCAGTATGAAGGATGCATTGGCAGGAGGGGAGACAGAAGGCAGGCAGCAATTTCAGCTCCCCATTTGTTGACCTAATTCAGGAGTGAAGTGACTAGTTTATGAACCAAGACAATGGAAGTGAGGTTAGAGGAAATAGGATAGATTCAAGACAAATCAGTACAGTGGAACAAACCCACTTGGTGAACAGTTAGATATGGAAACGAAGGAGAGGAAGAAGATTAGGAAGTCAACCGAATCTCTTGCTTGAGGATCTGAATTAGGGAACGTGGGCAGCAGCAGGTGCTTATGGAGAAAGGACCTTGACAGTTTTTGAGCTCCTAGTGTGTGCTAGCATGTGCTGGGTGCTTTCCATGACTATTGCAGTTTAGGGGGTCAAGAAATAATATTCTTATTTCTCTCCCAAATTTGGAAACCACTGAAAAATAGGACACAGGAGTTAGTCACATGCAGATCAAAGTTTCTAGCCAAGTGGACTTGTCCATATTTTTCGCCTGAATCAAACAGATTTATCCACTAGTGAAACTGGACAATTGTAGTCATTTATCACAGAGCTGGGAACAGATCAAGAACAAACCCTTTTAAAAGGCAGGCACTTCTGAAGGAGAAAGAACTTAGAAGGCACCGACCTGAGCAGCCTCAAGTCCTTCTGAATTCAACAGAGTGCTTCTCCTCTTTTGGGGAGAAATGAGTAAAGGGTGGAGAGATGAAGGAAGTGGTCCTTGGTTTTCTTTTTCATTCTTGGAAGAGGCATTGGAATTATTCACATCTATGGAAATAAGAGGAGTAGAAAATAAATATTTGCTCTAGTATTGATAGTACTCATTTCAACACTTGCAACAATACTGTGAGATAGGTATTTTTATCTCCATTTTATAGACCACAAAACGAGGCCGAGAGAGGTTAAATTATTTGTTAAGTTCACACAGCTATTGAATGGTGGAGGCAAGATTTATATCTAGGTTTGCTTGAATTGGAATACTGCATCTTTTGCCATTGTTATACTACATTGCTTTAGGAGCTGAGTTAGATGCTGACAAGGACATCCAGGTGGAGAGGTACAGTGGAAACACATATCTGGGGTTCAGAAGGAACCTTGGGCTGGAGTTATAAATTTAGGAGGCAGAGGAAAAAATATGGAAGTTGAGACTTCTGAGTAAGATAAAATTCCACCAAAAGTATTATTAGATAAGGAAGACTATGTGAAGGAGAACATTATGGAAGAAGGAATGTTTGGAATAATCAACAGAATTATGGGTTGGTTGCAAGTCATATACATAAATTTTACTTAAATTTTTTCCTTAAAAGTTATGACATATTTTCAAAGATAGATCACTCCTGTCATAATTATGTTTATTAGTCTCCCAGCATAGGAGGCAATTCTGTTCTGTAACTGCCATGCCCTCTCTACTTTACAGCAGCATTGATCTTGGGTTTGGATTGACAAACTAGGAAGACACTGTTGGTTTCACCCAGCATTGTTTAGCTTTAGAAAAGGCTAAAGGATATAAGATCAGCAGAGAAAAGGTGCCTTGATTCCCAGGCACACTTTGAGGTCCCTCTCACTCTGCACCTGGAATGAAATGAAAGTGAGTAGATGTAGACAACCTCAGTTTAGGGAAACCTCTGGATCCTTTCAGCTTTCATGACTAGCTAGTTACTTAGACCGTCTCAGAATTATAATTCTAACTTTTATTCTTTAGTGCAGCTGATTCTCACCAATAAAAGTTATCCATTATTTGATAAATAATCTTGACAATAAGGTACAGATTCTTGGTCTAGTATATATTCCTTGGCTGGATTCTTGTTTATCTTGGATCTGGTACAGGCATACTCCTAAAATTTCTTCCATTATTGTTACAGGAGGATTTGCAGGGTCATATTCCCAGGTATCTCTGAGAGTAGAGAAAAGGCCACAGAACCATTTCCTTCCAGAAATGAAGAGATAAAAATCAAGGGAAATCTATATACATTATACAAACTATGCAACCTACTTATTAAATAATTGTTAGTGCATTAGAATGATCAATTACAAGTGATCAAAATTAAAAACAAAACAAAATTGAAAACAAAACTTCAAGCTGATTTAACTAAAAAAGAAAAATAATTGATTAAAAATCAAGAAGTAGCTACAGCTTCTGATACAGGTAGATCTAGGGTCTTAGCATTGCAAATGATATATTAGTACTTTCTCTCTCTCTCCATTTCTCCATTCTACTTTCTGGTTTACTGGCTTCACAATTAGGCCCATCATGGTAATCTCTGTCAACTTAGTACTTGGTTTCTCCAATGTTCAAATCCAGTGGAAAAAAGATTTTATAAAATTCTCATTCTGCCTCATTGGCTCGGATTGGAGCATATTCCCATTCTTGAACCAATCACTGTGGTTCAAGGGAATTTGATGCCCTAGTTGGTCATGCTTGTAGCTGAAGGTGGAGGCCCACCTGAAGCACCAGGACTAAGAATTGGAAACAGGATGCTCCAGGGGAATTTGAGCTTATAGGAAAAATGGTGAGTAGATGCTGAATGACTAAAAAAAGCCATCTGTGTTTAGGATTCTTGCTCTCTTTCAACTTATAGGAACCCTGCTCAAAATAACTCAAGGATAAAAGAATCTTCATGAGTTCACTTCCATGAGAAGTCCAGAGGTGCAGCTGACCTCATTCAAGGCAGTGGCCAGGAGCTCAAATGATGTTGGCGTGACTCTTTCACTTGCATTCTATTTGGTGTTATTTTAGTATTTAGGCCTCTGCACAAGGTGGGCAAATTGGCAACTGGAAACCTCATACTTGTTACGTAGCTGGAAACATTTGACTACTTCAGCATTTCCAGTAGATAATAGTCTTTCCCATTAGCTCCAGAAACCTTGGAGAAGACTTTCTGCCCTGCTTGGGTCAGATTTCTATCCCTTCATTAATGACTACGCCCCGATGCCAGGCTACTTTGGCAAGGTTTGGACTCACCATTGACCAGGTGAGGGCAGGACACTGGGATTAACAACCCCAAGGGGGACCAGGAAGCAATGGTTCCCAAAGGAAAGTGGATATATATCAGAAGCAGCAGACAAAACCATAGCCACAGCAGTCTACCCTGACTGGTTAGAGGCCTCTGAAGGATTTAATATCATGTCCATATTAACATTGCTCATGTACTTTCTCACTCCTCTGAAAGCAAATCACCAAGAGCAAGTGTTTTAAATATGAAAAACAGAAAGATCACGCGTGTGTTCCACTTTATCAGAACATAAGGCCTCGTATCTACTCATTGGAAATTCATATTCTTGTAACCATATTTGGAAGAAATTTGGGAGTAATCATGCAATTCCTGGTAAGAGGCCGGGTATTTTCCTCTGCAATGCTACACTGACCATATCAGAGGAAATAAAGGTACTGAAATGACTGAGATGAGTTTGACTGATAGTGTTTTGTTAGTTATGGTTATCACTAATGTTATTTCTTAAATTAAATATCAGAATAACCGTAAAGATCTCACCTTTGCACTTTGAGAGTAACTTTGGCAACATTCTTATTTAGTTGTAATTCTTTTATATGCAAGTCCTTTGGAGATGAGCTTTCAGAAGGGGAGATTCAATCAGTGAGTTTCTTCTAAATTCATACAACTTTATGATCAGGCCCCGGAAGTGAGTAGGGTGTCTTTAGTGAGGTGGAGTAGAGATGGCTCACTTTGTTTTTTCACTATGTACCACACATTTCTCTACATATGAGCCAAGCTTTCTTCACTTTCATCACTAAGAATGAGTCCACTCAAGCTGATTAACTCACACCGAGGGTTTAAATGGAATGGAATAAAGATGGCTTATTTAAATCACATGCATTTTGAGAATCATTAGGGCTCTGTGTCCTATGAATAAGGATGATTAAAATTCAGCAGAGTTTTGTGTATTCTTAGTGTGCATTTAGTTTACACCACAACATCGTCTTTTTTTTTTTTGCGGTACGTGGGCCTCTCACTGTTGTGGCCTCTCCCGTTGCGGAGCACAGGCTCCGGACGCGCAGGCCCAGCGGCCATGGCTCACGGGTCCAGCCGCTCCACTACATGTGGGATCTTCCCGGACCGGGGCACGAACCCACGTCCCCTGCCTCGGCAGGTGGACTCTCAACCACTGCGCCACCAGGGAAGCCCACAACGTTGTCTTTAACATACCATTATGCTGTGCACTGTGACTGCTATTCATAATGACAAACATGTAGTAATAAACATGATGATACAGAATAAATTTAAGTGTCTTTACATTATTCTTAATATAATAATGGTTCCTAGGGTTGCATGCAGCCGTGAGTGCATATTAACAGGGGTAGCCCACTGTGAATTATGAATTTATAACACAAAATTTTCAGAAAAAGTACTTACTGTGTATGTAAAATAGCCACCTTTTAAAGCTTGGAACTTGGTCTGGCTAAAATTGCTCCTAGCAATATTTTTAAAAGAAAATATTCCAGAGGTAATAAGTGAACTGAATGGATTTGTGAATGATTGCCATAAAGTCTTCTTAAGGTAATAACTCACAAAACTGTAAAAGGAATAGAAAATTATCTTTTTATGCATGTGTAATATGAAATCAATTCAAATGAATTCCAGTAACAAATGTTCTTGATGTTTTTGCCATCTTAATGGATGTCCCTATTTATCTTTTATTCTTGTTGGTCGACTGATACTGAGACACAAAGGATCATATTTCTTTGCTAATTTGAACTGAATGCCTATAAATGTGGATAATTTTAAGGATTAATTTTTTAAGTTGCCA
Organism: Delphinus delphis; assembly: GCF_949987515.2. NCBI lineage: Eukaryota > Metazoa > Chordata > Mammalia > Artiodactyla > Delphinidae > Delphinus > Delphinus delphis. The sequence continues at coordinate 84,782,042 of NC_082683.1, forward strand.
TTTTGACTTTATTTGGGTAATATGCAGTCCCACATCCACTCCTCCCTAAAATCTCTCTGAAATTCCTATCGTCCCAATGAACTGGTCCAAACACTTTAATCTCACACATGAAACTCTTTGTGAACTATCCATCACATTCTTTCCAAACTCATCTTACTTTACCTCCCATCCCCTCAAAAGGTGTACACCAGCATTTTGCAAACATTCATTACCTCTCCGCTCTCTGCAGGTGCTTTCCCTCAACCTGGAATGTTTGCCATGCCCCTGCGGACACTTTTCAGTTTCAAGGCATAGTTAAAGCCTTGTCTTCTCTGTAACATGGCCCTTGACCCTTGTGTTGTATCCCCTTGCCCAGCCCACTCCAATCACACACTTAGTCACACCCTTTACAATGCTGTTTCTGGACTGTGCAGACTGACCTCTGTTAGTGTACTTACTGGGCAGCACAGCAGTAAAATAGGCAAAATACTACTGATCCTAAGGGATTGACATAAGCCTGAAATAGGTGTAATTCACAGCATCTAGTACACAGTATGTACCGTATATATTAGCAATTCTTATGCTTACTGAACTGAATTTTAATTATTTTTAATTATGAGTATCTCTTACTAGACTATTCACCCCATGAAGGTATATGTCTTATACTCAGGACCAAGAGTAATGTTAAACAAACAAAAAAAAGTGACCAGTGAATTCATGTTGCAAAAATGGGTTGGATAATTCACTAAAGCATTTCATAAATTGTAGAATGACTTTACACGAGAGTTATTGTTACGGTATTTCATTGATTCTAAGATTCACTATCTTGCACAATTTAACTCCTGAAATTGGAATGGGTTGTCATAGCTTGATTGGCAGCATTCATTCTTTCTTAATGGAACATAAAATAATGATGTGTCTTACCTTTGATGGAGTCTTAGATTCAAAGAAATATGGCATTACTACTTCCAACTAGAGTTAATTACATCAGTTAAAAATATCTGTTAAGTGTCTGTATTGGTCAGGGTAAGCTGATGATGACAATCTTCCCTGACATATTTCCGGGGCCTATGACGCTAGTCACCCATTCATAAATCTTGACTTTGAAATGCACATCCTGTTTCCAAGCACCTACCTTCATACCCTAGGTTAACTATAAAATTGTCCAGTGGTGCCTGGGCAGTCTGGAGTGTAGCTCTTAATGCTTTGGAATTGTTGTCCACCCCATCGAGTATGTTACCCTATAATAAACTGATCTGTTGATTATATGGAGCTGTCTGCCTCGTTTTTCAGTCTAGAGATGTCTTCCCAGTTAGGGGGATAGTTTTTGTTCCCTGTGTCCTTCAACAGCCTAGAACAAACATATGGTCTCAAAGAGCCACAGAAAATCTTAGTGATTAGAAGCAGTCTAGAAAGAGGTATGTGAGCAATATTTTGAGGGGTGTCGGATTTTGCTAGGTAAATTTAAGGAGGAGAGAGCGCACAAAGGATGTGCACAGAGGCAAGGTCTCCATACGGTTGGCTTTGGTTCTAGCATTCCAGTTGCTGGGGGAGCACACCTCCCCTTCTGTTCCGCTCCCCCGACAAGCTACACAAGATGTGGTAGGTCACGTTCCATGGGTGCAGCCTGCATCCAGTGCTTTCCACCTGGGCATACGTACAGCATGTCCTCAGTGCAGAAAGCTTTGTTCCTGAAACCCTGTCACCCTACCACAGAGGGCGCTGTAGCTGACACCTTTTGTGACCAGTGTCACATCCCCTTGGGCCACCTCTGATTTCAGCCATGGCTGTGACGACAGTTGCATGGGAACCCAGACCCTCCTTGTGCCGGCAACCTCCCTTCCATCTCAATGGCACTCTGCTGAGCCTGTCAGCCTTGAAGTGAGGGAGTAGTTGACAGCCTCGGAGGCAGCCCTTAACCAATGAGGGTGGGTGTCCGGTGGATAAATGCCCATATTCATTTCAATTCAGATGTTTAAAACATCTTTGAGAAAATCGTGTTTTCCTTGTTGATTGCTGATGAAAGGAGGGAACTAGTGAAAGTGTTCCAGGAACTAAGAAACATCCAGGATTGTGGGTGTTTTTGATTTTTGGTTTTTCATTAGGTTACTGTTCTTTACCTTAATAAATGCTGGCTCTGTAAGCCTCCTTTAAAATATAAAAGATATGCCCTCTTTGTCTAACAGCTATAAAAGCTTATCAGCACCGTAGTAACCTTTACAGGTTTATTCCTATTTAAATCACTTAATCTGATCTACATTAGTCTTTTTAAAAGAAGCAATATTTTCTTGCTATAGACACACTTTGAAATTGATATGGTTTAAATCTTCCCACACAGGCATCTCTGAACAGTGACTTACTGCTTTCCTTAGCTGCCAACAGACTGAAGAGATACCAATAATAACAAAAGAAATCACAGGCTTCCCTGCATCTATGTCACCTTAAAATCTCAGAACTCTCAGTGGCTAAAATAGGAAAATACGAAAGAGGCCATGTAGGCTCTTAGTATAAAAGTTAACTGCAGAAAAATAAAATTCCTTAGATGTCTACACCTCTACATTGACTTCTACTTAGAGATGTCCTCATAGCTTTCATGCTGGTGGATGGAATTCAGTTTACCATACTTTTATATTTCTAGAATTCTTTCAAATACCACATTTTGATATGGATAACAGGAATGACAACAAGATTGTCAAGAAGTGAAATGGTACCGATAGGATGCTTACTACCTACTATGAAGTATGATATACATTTTACATGCAATTCACTTATTCCTCAAAACAGCCCAATGAGAGTGGTATTGTCCCAATCTTACAAATGAGAAATCAAGACTCAGGGAGGTTAAGTAATTTTCCTCAAAGTTACATACTAGTGAATGCATATCCATTCAAGGCAGATCTGTTTGACTGCCTTGAAATGACAAACTGGGTCCTTTCTTCATCTTCCTTATTTCTTCCTTCCTCCTGTCTCTTCATCCATATTACTCCGCTTATTCTTTGTACAGACCCACACTGAATACCTTTTCTGCACTAGATTCTGGCTTACAGGCTTTCATAGACTCATAAAATGCAACCACTGGATAAAACCGCAGAGTTACAATAACCACAAGAGGTTAAGTAGTTCAACCTTCCTATAGATACAAGGGTCGGACACCCTTCGGGGGTTGGGGTGGAGGGATGATACAACATTCCGAACAGTTTTAGTCGCACTCAAAAACTTTCTGAGCTTGGAATTTAGGTTCTTTCAAAGTAGCCCATTCTTCAAATCTCAGCTTTAATCCTTTTTTTTTAAACCTGTGTTGTAACTAGATTTTATCACCCATTCTCCACTAGAGCAACCTGCAAGGAGAAAGCCAACCTTTCTCCAGAGGAATAAGTGGCTGGGCAGCTTTGGCTCCTATCCCATTGGACAACACGTTGGAAATGGTCTAGTCTGGTTGGCTTGATCAATTTCCAAATCAAGACAGTTTGACTGTGTCTCTTTTGTCAAATTGAGAACTGATGTTTAGAAATTCTGATCTTCCAGCAGAGTTTCCAAATCAGTGGGGAGGATATTTCTCCCTCCCTCCTCTTGCTTACTTTCTCCTCCTTTTTCTCTTTGTTATCAGAAACCAATATAAATTTCCTATCCAACTACTTGCCTCTCTATTTGACCCATTGTTTCTTTTAGGGATTTTTTTTTTTTTTTATCTGAAGAATCCTTTGTCAGTTGCTCTTGGAGCCTGCACTCCAGCACCAACTCCACTGAAGGTAACTATATATTCTGATTTATTCAAATTTATTTATTCAATCAGGGAGAGTTAATGAATTCCTAAGGGCAGGAGATCAATCATGTTCTATTTATATTAACTTCGTGTTGCCTCACTTGTCTTTTTTAACTACTTTAAAGCATTTGAGAAAAGCATATTTGTGATACATTCTTCTCTTAAAATAACTTAATTTTTTAAGGAATTTTAATACACCAAATTCATAAAAATCTTAGCTTTTGTAGGGCTTTTAGGACATACACAGTAATATTTATTAACAAAAAGAAGCCTCCTCACAGATTTTGTGCCTCACAGGTTTCCTCATTTCCTCCAAGGGAGAATTGATTCCATATTCTTTTTTGTCCCCAGTGAAACTCAATTGTAGCAGTTTATTGCATGTGCTTGGTTTATCTGTTTGCTTCTCTTTCTGGACCATGTGCTCCTTTGTCTCCCTGTGTTTTGCAGTATCCACGGTACACACAGTAGGTGCTGCAAGAATGTGTTGTTTTGTTTGAAAGACTGGATGAATGAGTGAATCTAAAATGCTGTGAAACTAGAAAAATATAGGATGTACAAGACATATCAGAGGGAGACTGGCTGGTTACACATGGAGCAAAGGGTTATGGCAGATGAAAAAGGTTATGGCACCTGATTAAATGTTGGGAAAATGAAAGGATGATATAACATAGTGCCCAGTGCAACTGGGCACTAAGATTTTGGTATAGAGGGAAAGAGGGGCTGAGCTGGAAGAAGAAAACGAGTTTGACAGGGAAGTGGGTGTGCACACATATAGAGGGAGGACTGGGGAGAGCAGAATTAGGGCAGGGGAGACCCATCTCTTTCAGAAGCTGGTGTAACATCATGGACCTAAGTTCTTCTTTTATGAAAGATTCTCAGACCTCCCTTTGGTGGCCAGGCAGTTACTAATTTTTCTTCAAGAAAGTAGGGAGACCATCTAGGGCAGGGTCAGGCAACTTTTTCTATAAAGGGCCCTATAGTAATTATTTTCAGCTTTGCAGGCCATACAGTCTCTGTAGAAAATTCTCAACTCTGCTCCTGTGAAAACAGCCATAGACTATATGTAAGTGGTCCAATTAAATTTTATCTACAAAATCAGGCATTGGGCTGGGTTTGGCCTGCAGGCATAATTTTCTAACTCCTGATTTGGGGCTCACAGATCATAGTCTATGCTTTCTGGTCCTCTCTCAACTCTGTTGTGTTTTCATGGCTTGCCCAATAAATTGGCTTAACGTGAAATTAAGGCCTTTCTGCTCCAAATGAACAAATAACAACTTAGCTTGTTTACTAACAAACTCCTTAACAGGAAACTGTCAACTTAAAAAAAAAAAAAAAAGCACAATGTGACAGTTGTGAGTTAAGTTTTATTTGGGGCAAAATGAGGACTATAGCCTGGGAGACAGACAGTATTTCAGATAGCTCTGAGAAACTGCTTCAGAGAGGTGGGGGGAAGGTCAGTATATATGTGCTTTTGGAGAAAGGGGAGTACATGCAATCGAGCACATATTTTTTGCAGAAGGTTTCTGTTAATCTTGTAAAAGTTACTGCTAGTCATGAGGAACAGATGTCATCGTGAAGGATTTTAGTGCTTTTCTAGATACGAGGAGATGCAAGAATTGGGCTCATAAAATCCTCTCCTGAAAATATGTAACTATCTGAAGACTTGTTCTGCCAGTTTTTCCCAGAGCAAAGAGTGCCTCATTCCTGATCTCCACCCTGAACTCCTTTCAGTGGGTATTGAAGGTCGGCAGCTACAGCGGCTCATGATTTAATCCTGTACAGGTAGATGGCAAGTGCCAATGACAAGTACCAATTTGTAGGTGACAAGACAAAATCTTTTATTTCTTATTAGCTACAAAAAGTTCACTATTCAAATAAGTTAATACAATATCTGAAATTCACTCATTAAAATATGCCCTAATAATAAGTTGAGAATTTCAAATTACAGATTTTAAATCCTTTCGAGTTTTCCAAAGGGGAAGAGACAAAGAGGAGATGATCACTTGGGACGTGTGAGCTGGGGAAAGTGGTGGACATGAGGTGATAGGTGAAGAAAAGTGGCAGAACAGGCTAGTTGGAGAAGACAATCAGCTTTGCTATCCTCATCATTTGACTTAAAGTCAGTCTAGTTTGTCTCAAGCTCATCATAAATTATTTCTTGGGGGACATTTTTGTTGGCAATGACTATTAATGCTCTGTGGCTTTGATTTGCAAGATTTTTGAAAAACAATTTTTTTGTTTAAATATGATGGATCACATAAAAAATGAATTAATTCTCAATGGATTCTAATTGTGGTTCCACTTCATTCCTTGGGATAAAAACTCAGATTCCTAGAGAGGTAGTATTCTGTCAAAATGGGGTTGTAAGTTTATGTATAAAACTGTCTCCTCCCAACTATAAATATATGGCAATAATATCTATAAATAATATAAATATAATATAAATAATATTTATAGAGTCATTGTTCTGGAATGTAAACATCTCTTATGGACCAAAAATTTTTTTAAAAATTGCAATTAGGGAGGCTGAAGCTGGAGACCTACTACATTACAGGATGAAAACACAGAGGCAGCTGAGAGCTCCATCTCTATGGGGAAACAGGACCTAAGCTTTCCATACTCTAGTCAGGAGCTGAAGTAAGAAAAAAAATCAAAATCATTCTCAGGGGCTGGAGCCCATAGTGTACTGCTCAGCAGCATGGTAGGAGGAAGCAAAGACAGCTGGATATGGCTCAAGCCATATACTAACTTTGATGCTTGATCAGTTTTAACTCCAAGAACAGTGATTCTGAGCTGCCAATTATCTTAGAACTAATGGAAATGATAATACCCTAGAAAAAGGGAGGGCTGGTGTTTGGAGGGTAAAACATGCTAAGATATTTTAGGAGTAAGAGAAATAGTGAAAACTTTAGGCTTTGTTAGAAAAATATGAAATTAAGTAGGATTGTTAAAAATTTTAATATTGATGCTAAAAGAATAGAAATACAAGCTATAATTCTAAACTGGCAGAGAGGAAAGGAGGGAATGAGAGCAAATAAACGTTATCAAACAATAGGCTGGAAAAGAAAGGGACAAAAGATAAAATATGGAAAAAAGAAAACACAAAATAATATAGTATAAATGAGTCTAAATAAATCAGTAATCACAATAAATGTTAATGGATTAAATACACCAAGTATTTAATCCATTAATCCACTCAGAAAAAGAGTGATCCAATTGCATATTAAAACTGTGTTCGAAATCCAGACTTACCAATGTATCATTAGAATAGTTGGTTTGGAGGAAGGTGAAGCAAAGCAGGTGTGTAATTTTGGTGTCATTTTTGTTATTGAGGATTTAGATGACCTCAGTGTGACTTAGTTACACAGGAAACCAGAAATAATAAAAGCAGTTGATACCACTGAATTTGTCTGCACATTACTATGCAACTCTGTTTTTCAGGGGATTTGGAATGAGAGACACTTCAGCTAAAATCCTGGTTGTGTCATTTGACTTTGTGACACATAACAAGTTATCTAAGGTTTCTGAGATTGTTTTCTCATCTGTAACATTTTATAGAATCCTACTTCACAGAATTAAAGTAGATGTAAGTTTAAAGTGTTTATTAAGGTTCAAGATATGTTAGACCCCTCATTCTCTTTCCCCTTTACTCTTTAATGTGTTCTATTTGGGGCTAAGATAAACATTTGGCTTGATTTAAAGCTTCAGTAAAGAAGTAAACTTAGAGGCAGCAAAGGCTCATTAAATCTCAGTCTCCATATGTAGATGGTGTTTGCATGGAAGAACTACAGGAACTCAAAATGATATCCAAGAAAGGGGGTTTTCCAGCTTGCCTGTGCTGTAAATCAAATTGTGCACAGCACCTTAGTGGCTACTTAAGTCTTTTTCATTTTACCAATAGGGGAAATGAAATACAGAAGGGATTAGTGTGCTTAAGTTATATAGAACAATGTCTCCCACACTTTAATGTGCATATGAATACCTGGGGAGCTGGTTAAAATGCAGATTCTGATTCAGTGGGTCTGAGTGGAACCTGAGATTTTGCCTGTGGTTTCAATTCTGATGCTCAGTGGACCACACTTGGAGTTGTAAGAACATAGATGTTGATGGCAGAACAAACTTTACAACCTGAATCGCCACTAAAAACACAATGTGCTTTCTGCCACATCACACTTCAGGTAGCTTTCCTGGAAAGCAAACAAGACCTTGTTCCTGGAATAAAATAAGGCACATGATGCTGTGGTTTATAGAACAGGAAGAACTATATATTGATACATATTCTTCTTGGTTTGTAATTGGAAGTCAGATGGCAACTCTATATAAATAAAAATTAAAGTGATCAAAAAACTTGTTAGTGAGGAGAGAATTCTGAATGCTGCCACCTCCAAATTCTCCCTTTGTGCCTTTCTGCCAACTTCCCTGCCAAAATTCCAAGTCTGTCTCTAAGGGTTTCACTTGAAAAATAAATGGATTTCAAAGCACCTTCTTCTTGCTGTGACTCTCTCTCACTGGGGTTTTAGAACACATAATAAGGGAATCAAAATCCAAACCAAAACCCATTGAAACAAGATACATTCAATTGTTAGATCTGGATCCAGATATTTTAGTCAAGTTTATTTAGGCAACATTATTTTCCCAAATACTTCTTGCTTTTGGAATTTGAATAAGGCTCTTAGACCCTTGGGCTCAATTTCCCTGTCTGTTATTACACTACTTTTTTATTTTTTAAAGAAACAGTTAAAATTTTTCTTTTAAGTGCTAAGTTCTTAGATTTATGGATTCAATAAAAAACAGTGCCTCTTCAATTTTTCAGGGCTTGTGCTGATTTCTATGGCTTTGCTGACAAAAATTAGATTAAAATTTTTTATTGAATCTTGTCTGAAATGCTTAAACTTGACTTCAAGAGAGAAACTTCATTCTACCAATTCTCTCATTGGATTTGGCTTTGGGAAAACAGAATGTAAGCACTGACTAGGCTACTTGTTTATGTCTGGATGTATCCTGGTCTACCCAGCCCATCGGGAGAAGAGATTTCTTATCCCATTCATAATCTCACCAGAATTATGTATCTTGCTTGGTATTTCAAGGTGTTGCAGCCTGATTACCATCTATGGAGACAGGGTTTGAATTTTCCAAGATCCCAGCAGTTGAACAGAACTCTGATTTACTCAGTGAAAGAATTATCAGGAGACTCCTTTAGGCCTTTGGAAGAACTTGTTTGTCAGAACTCAAATTTCAAATTTCTGGGTTGCAGCTTCCTGCAGTCCTGATTATAGACTTTCTCTCCTTGGTCATGATTTTCTTCATTTGAGCTCAGTTTGGTCTCTAGACGTCCAGTAGTGTTTTACGCACTTAGATGAACATTGAATCAGGAGGACAATTAAATAGCTGAGAACAATGAACTCGGGAAACTCTGCCTTTCTTCTTTGTTTAAATCCAGGAATTGTTCTAGGCTTCGCTTTCAGGATGATCAAAACCCTTTAGTTTTTACCCTCCAGTTACAGACTACCAGCAAAGTGTGGAATTGGTTTCATTACCTTGTGAGATTGCTGGCAACAGTGACTCATGCAGGGATGGTTATTTGCTTCCTGTGATTTTCCTGCCATGCAGGTGGTTGGTTATATAAAAGAAATTTTTTTTAAAGAAGTTATTTTCAGATATGTCCTGAAATAATATCACCTCTGTTGGGTTGCCTAAGGTAATAGGAAACTGAAGGATGAGGGGTAGGGGGCTTGGTCTTGCATTATTGGCAGTATAAGGGTGATGAGATGACATGTATGTGTTAGAATAGCTATGTACGGAATGTAATACTATCATTGCTCATCGCTAAAAAAATTAAACACTGCAATAACATAATTATCTAGTTGGGTGAATTGGTGGACTGTGGTAGTGTTATTAGTGTGATTTTGAATAATATTTTAATAGGAAAAATATTTACCATAAGAATTATTAAGCAGAAATTTTGATACCTATTCTTTTGCTTTTGCCATGGTGTTCCCCAGCCCATACCCCACACCCCAGGAGGAAGCACCCCTGGTGTTTCTATTCTCTCCTCTAGAAGAATGAAGACTAGATTTGGGGGAAATTTATTTTTGGCAGGTAAATTATACATAGTACTTTTGAGGTATAGGTGTTAAGTGAATTTTAACTCTTAAAACATTGTCAGAGCATTTGTATATCTATACTAGTGAGTTCAAGATATTAAAAAATAAATATCCACTCGCACTTGTCAAATGCAAAGGCTTTTCATCCTGGCACAAATTAAATGCCTCATTCCTAATTTCCAAATTTATTTAGTAAACGCATTTTGAGCTCAGTCATCCCTGTAAATTTATTTAATCAATCAAAAAGTTCTTTTGAATTGTGATTCCTCAGAACTTTACCAGTGAGTCACTGTGGGGATGCAAGCTTCTGAATCAAACTCTTCAGATCCCGTTCTGCTAAGATCTCTCTCTCTCTCTCTCTCCACCCAGGCTGCAAGCCTAGGCAGCCACCCAGGGTTTATGTGAGGGCTTCAGAGGCCATTAGGAGTCAGGGAACAGCTTTCTCACTGGCACGGTCCTGAGGTTCTTCTGAGGAACGAAGGGGCAATGACACCGGCTGCTGCCGACAGCCTGTCTGCTGTCCTGGAATTGCTGTTTTTCAAAGCTAATCTTTTCTCAGTTCGTTTTTATACTGAGATTTCATTACCATGTAAACTACAAATATCAAAAAAAGGTACAGATCTACTCGGAGAGGATATTACTGAGTTAATCTCATGAGATATCACAATGCCCATACATTTTTTTCAGCCGTTATCAACTGGATAGTTCATATTAATCAAGCTTCCTATGATTTTGCTGCAGAACCAGTTGGTGCTGCTGTCAGTTTTTCCTGTGTATGGTTCTATCATCTAAAAGCTGGAGAATTCTATGGTAGGAGAATATCTTCAGACGCTGAGTCAGAATAAGATCTAGGAAAAGGTGACATGATCTATATTCTTAATTTAGAACTTTTTTCTAATGATCAATATCTGCATCAAAGGTGTAGTTTTTATGCTTTCACTTTAAATATAGATCAAGCAGCATTTCTAACATTTCTGTTAAACATTTACTATATTACACTTTTTATTTAACTCTTGAGACAAGGAAGCTATTAGTTTATGAAAGAAAATGGATAACTGTTTCTGACTAATTTTGAAAGCTGCTGGGAGGGAGCAGCAAACTGGAGCTAAATTCGGATCCATCGGTGGATGCTAGGTGAATGATAAGGTATGCGTGCTCCCTTAAATAATCGTTGGATCACATTTCCAGAGAACATCTTACCTACACAAGATAATTTCCCTTACGATAAGAACATAGGGAAAGTGAGTTTTAGCACTCAGTGAGAGTTTCAAGTCTACACTGATGTTGGGCGACAAATAAGAGCCACCCCACAGACTGAGTTAATACAAATGTTTCGTGTTCACTTTGTCCTTATGAATTTAAACAAGATTGCCACGCACAGTACAAGTTGTACAGGAAAGAAAGACATCTTTATTAATTTAATTCCTCAACTAATATTCATTAAGCACTTTCTACATCCCAGGAACTGCGCTAAGTGGATGTGCTCCAGCTCATTTGAGTTACTGCCTGATACCATCTAACATCATCCTGACCTCCCTCCTCACTTCTGTTCTACAACTACTGGGTCCCAGACCCTGAAAAATGTCTTCCGGACTAGTTCAGTTTTCCCTGATTTGATCACCTGTGAGAGTTTGTTTGCACTAGTCCTCTGTCTTCCCACTCCTCCTTCTAGTTAACCATTCCTCTAATCAGCCTGGGGACCCAAGCGTTACTTGCGTAAATGGTGCTCTGATAACAGCGGTGCCCTTTCCTTTTGGGAGGAAGATGGTACATTTCTGTTGTGGTCGCTCTGTTGCTACAGGACGTAATGGGACCTGTGATTCCTCCAAACCCTCATCATAATGAGCTAACAATGGATTTCCTCTAGCTCTCTGTACTTGTTAAACAAAGTAAGCTTTTCTTCAGAAACAAGTACTTTACACTTGTTGAATGACACTTTCACTGCCACAAAATTGTCTAAATGAAACGGGACTAGAGATGAAGGCATTTAGCAGGGGAAGAAAGAAGACGTTTTCCCTGAAGCAACTTGCTTTTCAGTGCTGCCAGTGACCATCTTTGCCTTGGAATGCCTTGAGTAAAAGTAGGTACTAAGCAGCAACGAATTTCAACATTTTTTCTAAATTTCTAATTTTCTTGACCAGTTGATTGCCAGTACTCAGAGCGGTATGAGCTATATAAGTTGCCAAAATGGACACTTTTTTTTCCCCAGAAAGCAGCAGATATTATTTTTAGAATTCTTGGAAATTCTTGCAGTTTTTCTTAGATTGAAAAACAAGATAATAGTTCAAATTTTAAAAAAATTTCAGTCTGATCTCTGAACATTGGAGACAATTTGAAATCTGACTAATATCTCAATTATTTGTATCTGAAATCTGACTATAGTATCTCAATTATTTGTATCTGATGATAGTCTGAGATAAAAAACAAATTGAGAATAATTTTTACTCTCGTGTGTTGGGGAAATTTTTACTAATTAAAACAAAATCATTTCCCAACCCAGAAAAATTCTCCACAATCGTAGTAGAAAACTTACTGAATAAGCATTAAACCACAAGCGTTAAACCACAATGTGATGCACGTCACAGGCAATTTGATAAGAGATTGCAAACACAGGAGGGATCAAGATGTCAGAGTAGGAGAATGCGGAGCTCACCTCCCCACTACAGACACATCAAAAATACATCTACATGGGGAACAATTCTCAAGGAAAACTGGAAACTGGCCAAAGGACTCCTATGCAGCCAAAGCTGTAAGAAAGATTTCCATGTAACTGGGTAGGATGGAAAAAATGCATGGGATTGGGACCTCTATCCCTGGGAGGGCTTTGAAAGGAAGAAAAGGTCTGCATGGGTCACCTTCACACTGGGGAGCAAGCAGGTTGAGCCATACGCTGGGTGTCCCAGTCCTGGAGTCCTACATGGAGAAGACAAGTCCCCCTAGCTGCTGGGAGAACGGCTGGGACAGGTAGAAGGGCTGGAGAAACTAGACCCACTCATGAAGAGTGCATGGGTGCAGGCTTGCCAACAAACAGGGCGGAGGGAGCTCTGCACTGGCAGCTGCTACCTCACTGTACTCCCCAATCTGAGCGAGGCAAACACCCTGGACCTGCTTACTCCACACCACAGCTTGGCATGAGATCTGGGTGAGCTGGGTCTGGGGAAAAGACTGTCTAGGGACACAGGTGGGTTGGGGGCCTGGGATGTGGTTCAGGTGGGGCAGCAGCAGCCAGTGTTGGCACTAGCTCAAATCAGCACCACAGGGGAAACCCAGATTTATGATGGCAGCACAGCTGCTTCAGTTCCTGCAGCCACAAAGCTCCAACCTCTAGCCCCAGCTTAGATGACACACTGGCCCAACTCACTCCATGCCACAGCCTTGGGACAACCACAAGAGGGGAAGAGACGCCACCTTGTGCTATGTCTGAGCAGAGCCATGAATTCCTACATGGGCAGTGCATCAGACCTGTGTGAGTGTAAGAGCCTCACTTCAGCACTCCTGTCCTTTGGGGCAAAGAACACATTCAAGGGAAACAGAGCTTGCTCAAGCTCAACCCTCAGGGCTTCTGTTCCAGCAACTGTGGAGCAGACCCAATACCTTGACAGGGTGGTGATGTCCAAGGAGCAGAGAGGAAGTCCTGCCTCACACTCTGTGCAGGCTTTAGATCCCCTAACACAAACTGCACTCCCTATCAAGGTGATAGTGGTCAGTACACCTGGGGAAAAATGTGGCTCTCATCCACATCCAAACAAGCCTTCACACCAAAGACACTGGATACACACAGTCTACATAGGGACACTCCCACATAAAAACACCCTTTCAATACCACAATAGATAAGTGTTTCTTCTAAATTCATAGAGACAGAGAAAGTTAAGTGAAAAGGTGGAAGAACTACTCCCAACTAAAGAGCAAGAGAAAAACGCTGAAAGTCTAAATAATGAAACAGACCAGTCTACCAGACAATGAGTTTAAAAAGGAGATAATAAAAATGCTAATTGAATTAAGATTATCGATATAAATGTAGATCATTGTAACAAGGAAGTAGAAACTATAAAGATGACCCAATCAAAAATAGATAACTCAATTTCTGAGGTAAAAAGCAATCTAGAAGCAATGAATAGCTGACTAAATGATACAGAAGAACATATAAGCGATTTGAAAGATAGAATAATGGAAATCACCAAATTAGAACAGCACACAGAAAAGCAAATGAAAAGAAAATGAAAGCAACATACAAGATCTATGGGAAAATATAAAATGTGCCAACTTACACATAATAGATGTTCCAGAAGGAGAAGAGAGAGAGAAGGGGATCAAAAATGTTTTTAAAGAAATTATGGCTGAGAACTTCCCAAACCTAAAGAAGGCAACAGATATCCAGGTACAGGAAGCACAGAGGGTCCCAAACAAAATGAACTCAAACAGAACCACACCAAGACATAGCATAATTAAAATGGCAAAAGTTAAAGATAAAGAAAGGATTCTAAATGCAGCAAGAGAAAAAAAGGGTTAGTTACAAGGGAACCCCCATAAGGTTGTCAGCTGATTTCTCTGAAGAAAGTTTAAATATATCATGTCACTCCTTTCTGGCTTGAAAAGTCCTGAAGGGGAAAAGCCTGCGACCTAGGATAGTCTACCCAGCAAGACCATCATTTAGAATAGAAAGAGAGAGAAAGAATTTCTCAGGCAAGCAAAAACAAAGAGAATTAAGAATATTAAAACCTATTCTAAAAGAAATGTTGAAGGGTTTTCTCTAAATTGAAAAGAAGCAAGAATTTATAGGAAAGGGAAAGATCCCAATAGAAAAGGTAAATATATAGTAAGGATTAAAGATCATTTAGGTAAGCCAGTAGGTAGATTAAAAAACAAACAAAAATTGTTAAAGCAACTATAACTACAGTAAGTATTAAAAGGACAGACATGAAGATGAAATATAGGACATCAAAAAACACAAAATGTGGGGGAGGGGAGTAAAAACTATAGATCTTTTAGAATGTGTTTGAACTTAAATGATTATCAGTTTACAGCAAGTAGATGTAGTTATGGGTCAACATCCATGAACACCAGGGTAACCACAAATCAAAAACCTACAACAGATTTACAAAAACCAAAAAGAAAGGAACTCAAGCATACTATTAAAGAGAATCAAACCACAATATAAAAACAAAAAGAACAAAGAAGAACTACAAAAACAACTGGAAAACAAGGAATAAAATGGCAATAAGTACATACCTATCAATAATTACTTCAAATTTCAGTGGACTAAATGCTCTGATCAAAAGACAGAGTGGCCAATTGGATAAAAAAAAAAACCTTTGATATGATGCCTACAAGAGACTCACTTCAGGATGAAAGACACACAGACAAAGTGAGGAGATGGAAAAGATCTCATGCAAATGGAAATAACAAGAAAGCAGGGGGTAGCAATACTCATATCAGACAAAATAGACTTCAAAACAAATGCTATAAAAAAAGACAAAGAAAGGCATTATATAATGACAAAGGAATCAATACAGGAAGAGGATATTGTACTCTTTAGCATACACGCTCAACAAGAACATACAATGGGAAAGAGACAGTCTCTTCAGCAAGTGGTTCTGGGAAAGTTGGGCAGCTGTTATGTCAATCAATGAAGTTAGAACACACCCTCACACCATACACAAAGTAAACTCAAAAAGGCCTTAAAGATGTAAACATAAGACATGACACCATAAAACTACTAGAAGAGATCACAGGTAAACCATTCTTTGACATAAATCATACCAATGTTTTCTTAGGTCAGTCCTCCAAGACAATAGAAATAAGAACAAAAATAAAACAAATGGGACCTAATCAAAGTTACAAGCTTTTGCACTGCAAAGGAAACTGTAAATGAAAAGACAACCTACAGAATGGGAGAAAATATTTGCAAATGATTTGACTGACAAAGGCTTAATTTCCAAAATATACAAACAGCTCATACAACTCAACAAAAAAAAACAACCCAATAGAAAAATAAGCAGAAGACGTAAATAGAAATTTCTCCAAAGAAGACACACAGATGGCCAATAGGCACATGAAAAGATGCTCAACATAGCTAATTATTAGAGAAATGCCAATCAAAACTACAATGAGGTACCACCTCACACCAGTCAGAATGGGCATCATTAAAAAGTCTACAAATAAAAGCTAGAGAGGGTGTGGAGAAAAGGGAACCCTCCTACAATGCTAGTGGGAATGTAAATTGGTGCAGCCACTATGGAAAACAGTATGGAGCTTCCTCAAAAAACTAAAAATAGAATTACCTTATAATCCAGCAATCCCACTCCTGGGTGTATATCTGGACAAAGGTATAATTCAAAAAGATACATGCACCCCTATGTTCATAGCAGCACTATTCACAATAGCCAAGACATGGAAACAACCTAAATCTCTACCAACAGATGAATGGATAGAGAAGATGTGGTACATATATACAATGGAGTACTAGTCAGCCATAAAAAGGAATGAAATAATGCCATTTGCAGCAACATGGATGGAACTAGAGATTATCATACTAAGTGAAGACAGAAAGAGAAAGACAAATACCATATGATATCACTTATATGTGGAATCTAAAATATGACACAAATGAACCTATCTACAAAACAGAAACAGACTCACAGACATAGAGAACAGACTTGTGGTTGCCACAGGAGAGGTAGGGTAGGGGGTGATGGACTGGGAGTTTGGGGTTAGCAGATACAAACTGTTCCCTATAGAATGGATAAACAGCAAGGTCCTACTGTATAGCACAGGGAAGTATATTCAGTATCCTGTGATAAACCATAATGGAAAAGTATATAATAGATAAGAATATAAAAAAGAATGTATATATCTGTATAACTGAATCACTTTGCTGTATAGCAGAAATTAACACAACACTGTAAGTCAACTATATTTCAATTAAAAAAAACATACATGCCTGGATACAGGAGTATCTAAATACATAAAGCAAATACTGAGACAGAAAAAGAGAAACTGATAATAGTACAATAATAGTAGGAGACCTTTTAACACCCCAGTGACATCAGTGAAGAGATCATCCAGACAGAAAATCAGTAAGGCAAATAAGGTCCTAAAAGATACAGCAGAACCATTGGATTTAAATGTTATCTAATTAAAGGACGCTACATCCCCCCAAAAGCAGATTATACATTCTTTTCAAGCATATGTGGAACATTCTCCAGGATGGCCCACATACTAGGTCATAAAGCCTCAACAAGTTTAAGAGGCTAGAAATTATATCAAGGATCTTTTCCAACCACAGTGGTATAAAACTAGAAGTCAGCTACAGAAAGAAAAATGAGAAAAAAACAAACACATGGAGACTAAAAAAACCAATGGATCAACAATAAAATCAAAGAAGAAATCAGAATATGCCGAGACAAACAAACATGACAGCACAACTTTACAAGATCTATGGGATGCAGCAAAAGCATTTGTAAGGTGGAAGTTCACAGTGATACAGGCCTTCCTCAAGAAACAAGAAAAATCTCAAAACAACATAAGCTACCACCTAAACAAATTAGAAAAAATAAAGCCAAAACTCAGCAGAATAAAATAACAAAGATCAGACAGAAAAAGAACAGAGATTGAAAAAACAATAGAGAAGATCAATGAAGCCAGAAGCTGGGTTTTTTTTAAAAGATAAATAAAAATTGACAAACTTCTAGCCAGGCTCACAAAGAAGAAAAGAGAGGGGACCCAGATAAAATTCAAAATGAAGAGGAGAACAACCAATACAACAGAAATACAAAAAATTATAAGAAAATAGTATGAACAGTTATATGCTAACAAATTGGACAACCTAGAAGGAATGGACAAATTTCTAGAAACACACAGCCTGCCAAGACTGAGTCAAAAAGAAACAGATAATTTGAGCAGACTGATCACCAGAAGTGAAATAGAATCCGTAATTTAAAAAACTCCCCGCAACAAAAGTCTAGGACCGATGGCTTTACTGGGAAATTATGCCAAACATATAAAGAACTTGTACCTATTCTTCTCAAACTATTCCCAAATTCAAATTCATTCTATGAGGCCACAATTACCTTGACATCAAAACCAGATAAAGACATTACAAAAAAAGAAAATTATAGGCCAATATCTTTGATGAATATAGATTCAAAAATCCTCAACAGGGCTTCCCTGGTGGCGCAGTGGTTGAGAGTCTGCCTGCCGATGCCGGGGACACAGGTTCGTGCCCCGGTCCGGGAGGATCACACATGCTGCGGAGTGGCTGGGCCCATGAGCCATGGCCGCTGAGCCTGCGCGTCCAGAGCCTGCGCTCCGCAACAGGAGAGGCCACAACAGTGAGAGGCCCGCGTACCGCAAAAAAAAAAAAAAAAAAAAAAATCCTCAGCAAAATATTAGCAAACCGAATCCAACAATACATAAGAAGGACCATACACCATGATCAAGTTGGATTTATTCCAGGGTCACAGGATGGTTCAATATACACAAATCAATGTGATACATCATATTAACAAAAGGAAAAACAAAAACCACTTGATCATCTCAATATATGCAAAACAAAGGATTTGACAAAAATTCAACATCCATTCATGATAAAGACTCTCAATGTGTGTAGAGAGGGAACATATCTCAACATAATAAAGGCCATTTATGTCAATCCACAGCCAATGAAATACACAATGGTGAGGAGCGGAGAGCCTTCCTGCTAGATCAAGGAACAAGATAAGGATGTCCACTCTCACTGCTTCTATTTAACACAGTATTATAAATCCTAGCCACAACAATCAGAAAATTAAATGTATCTAAGTTGGAAGAGAAGAGGTAAAACTGTCACTATTTGCAGATGACATGATACTCTATATAAAGAATCCTAAAGTCTCCACCCAAAAACTATTAGAGCTAGTAAATGAATTCAGCAAGGTAGCAGGATACAAGATTAATGTACAGAAATCTGTCTCATTTCTATATACTAATAATGAAATATCAGAAGGAGAAAGTAAAAAAAATATCATTTAAAGTCTCATCAAAAAAAAATCTAGTAATAAACTTAACCAAAGGGATGAAAGACTTATACACTGAAAACTACAAAACATTGATAAAATTGAAGATGATTCAAAGAAATGGAAAGATAGCCCATGCTCTTGGATTGGAAGAATCAATATTATTAAAATGGCTGTACTACCCAAAGCCATCTATAGATTTAAAGCAATCCCTATCAAAGTATCCAGGACATTTTTCACAGAATAAGAATAATCCTAAAATTTATATGGAACCATAAAAAAACCCTGAATTGCCAAAGAATCCTGAGAAAAAACAAAGTTGGAGATATTACCCTCCAGACTTCAGACTCTACTACAAAGCTACACTAAGAAAAGCATTGTATTGGCACACAAACAGATACATGGATCAATGGAACAGAATAGAGAGCCCATACACCTATAGTCAATTATTCTTTGACAAAGGAGGCAAGGATATACAATGGGGAAAAGACAGTTTCTTCAACAAGTGGTTCTGGGAGTTGGACTTGTAAAACAGTGAAATTAGAACATTCCCTTACACCATATTAAAAAAAAAAAAACTAAACTAAAAATGGTTTAGAGACTTAAATGTAGGACAAGACGCCATAAAACTCCTAGAAGAGAACATAGGCAAAAGACTCTTTGACATAAATTGTAGCAATATTTTCTCAGATCAGTCTCCCAAGGCAAAATAAATAAAAGTAAAAATAAACAAATGGGACCTAATTAAACTTAAAAGCTTTTGCACAGCAAAGGACACCATCAACAAACAAAAAGACAACCTATGGAATGGGAGAAAATATTTGCAGAGGATGCAACCAACAAGAGGTTAATACCCAAAACATATAAAGAGCTCATACAATTCAATACCAAAAAAACAAACAATCCAATCAAAAAGTGGACAGAAGAATAGACATCTTTCCAAAGAAGACATACAGGTGGTTAACAGGCATAGGAAAAGATGCTTAACATCACTAATTATTAGAGAAATGCAAATCAAAACCACAATGAGGTATCACCTCGCAACTCTCAGAATGGCTATCATCAAAAAGTCTACAAATAACAAATACTGGAGAGGATGTGGAGAAAGGGAACTCTTGTACACTGTTGGTGGGAATGTAAATTGGTGCAGCCACTATGAAAAACAGTATGGAGTCTCCTAAAAAAAAAAGAAAAAAACCTGAAAATAGAACTAATATATGAGCCAGCAATTCCACACCTGGGTATATATCTAGAAAAAAATAAGAACACAGTCAAAAAGATACATGCACCCCAGTGTTCATAGTAGCACTATTTACAGTAGCCAAGACATGGAAGCAACCCAAGTGTTTGTAAATAGATGACTGACTTAAGAAGATGTGGTATGTGTGTATGTATGTATGTGTGGTGTGTGTGTATGTATGTGTGTGTGTGTGTATATATATATATATATATATATATATATATACACACACACACACATACACACACAATGGAATATACAATGGAATGTTACTCAGCCATAAAAAAGGGATGACATATTGCCATTTGCATCATCATGGATGAACCTAGAGAATATTATGCTTAGTGAAATAAGTCTGACAGAGGAAGACAAATACTGTATGATATCATTCATATGTGGAATCTTAAACAATACAATGAATGTATATACAAAACAGAAACAGATTCACAGACATAGAAAACAAACTTATGGTTACCAAACATGAAAGGGGGGGGAGACAATTTAGGAGTATGGGACGAACAGATACAAAGTACTAGATATAAAATAGATAAGCAAGAAGGATTTGCTGTGCAGAAGAGAGAATTATACCCATTATCTTGTAATAATTTATGACAGAATATAATCTGCAAAAAAACTGAATTGAAACTAATACATGAGACTCATGAAACTAACACAATATTGTAAATCAACTATACTTCAATTAAAAACAGATTTCAAAGAGAGAAAGAAATCTCATCCCTTTATATAGCCATGCCGACTAACCTACTACATACATGTTTCAAGATGAATAATAAGTAAATAAGTAAAGGACTCAACATCATTTGTTGCACATAGTTCATCCTAACTTTACCTGGTAATTGGGGAGACAATACGTATTAGCTAATTGGTTTTATCTAGAGAAAAAACAAACCTCATTTCTTTATAGCAGGAGGCAATTTTGCAACTTAGAGCAAAGTGCCCACTGAAGTTAGATTCCTATCTGCCACAGAATCTGGAAGACAGGGGAACTATCTCCCTTGATGTTTGCATTTCAAAGAGATAGTTCCCCAGTTCTTCAGAAAGACATTCCAGGTCAGAAAGATGACAGGAGGCCAGGTGACAAAAGACCTATCTAGTCTTCAAAAGGATTTATATGTATTTCAAAGAAGTAAGGAAGTACTTACAATGATAAGTTTTATAAAGCAAATGCTCTGTGAAAAGGGAGGGGAGGGAAATCTCTTCCCCCATTTTCAACAGGGAGAATTAAGCCTCTTATTTTTAATTTGTGTTTGTTCTTACATGTGCAACTCTGCAGA
The DNA here is from genome assembly GCF_949987515.2 of Delphinus delphis. Lineage (NCBI taxonomy): Eukaryota > Metazoa > Chordata > Mammalia > Artiodactyla > Delphinidae > Delphinus > Delphinus delphis. Next base: position 84,803,417 of record NC_082683.1, read on the forward strand.
AAAATCATTATTTGGTTTCACAATTGTCTGCTAATAAGATCTGTTACGTAAATGTTTACCTCTGGATACTGAGACCATGTGCAATATTTATAATTTTAACTCTGATAAATGTAACCCGTGAGCCGAGTTCCCTAGAAATGTGGGATTCCTTTTGCAGCAGTCCTCCTCCCCATGCTCTAAGAGAATGGAGTTCTTGGGAGATCAGAGATCTGGCTTATGTAATTTTGTAGGTGCCATGACCCTGGGTCACAATTCAGTGGCACGCTCAACTTCTGAGCTCTTTAGTTAATTTACGTAGAGTTGATAATTCCTCCCTTGGCCTTCCTCTTAATTCAGTTACTATTGAGGTAGATATCCTTACTGCACCCAATTTCCTTCTTACTCCTCCTATCTATAACAATGGTTCTTAACACTGGATACATATTACACTCACCAATGGACCTTTAATAAAATAACCATGTCCAAGAACCCATCTCTTTCAGAGATTACACTTCAGTTGATTTGTCGTGGGACCCAGGCATCAATATTTTAGATCTCTGCTGTGCAGCTTGAATTTAGAACCACTGATCCAGAACAAGTGATTTGTGCAATAAGCCACTCACCAACAATAATAATTACCCTCTGTCTGTAGGATGGTGCCACGCTCATCCATTTAGAATGGTGGGGACTTCCACTTCACTGGCTCTTTATATAACGGAGGAAAATCTTTTACAGGAGACCACATTATCACTACCACCACTGTTGCTACCACCAGTAACTGTAAGCTACCTATTTGAATCCTTAGTACCATGCACAAAGTCTTGCATACACCAGCACCTGATAAGTCTTCATTCAATGAATGAGGAATGCCTAGTTACTGAGTAGTATGTGAGAATCAAAGAGACAGAATTGGAATTTCAGGTCTCTTCTGAAATTCCAATTCCAACTCCAAGGCTGTAGGATCATAGTAAAATTCAAGTACATGATTATTGGCTGGTAAGAATAATTAAGGTGTGATCATAGTAAGTTGTTGGGCTTTAAAAAAGTGGGGAAAACTCAAGCCAGAAAAATCTGAATGGCAATTAATTCCTGGATTTTGAAACATTTTAGTTATGAGATATCAATAAAGCATTCTGCTATAGCTTATTCATCTCTCCACTGAGAGAGAGAGAAAAAAAATAAACACCCAGATGCTTTGTAGAATTATCACTATTTCTTGACTTGGGTGGGAGGGTAGTAGAGAAGAAAATAGATAAAGGAGGAAAACTGGGCAAAGATAATGTTTTTAGGGTTGAGGAGGATAAAGGAAAAGTATGAGAGGACAGGAGGAAATTGAGTGGGCCTTTCCCAAACAAGACAAGGAGAGTTAGAATGGGAATTGTTTCTTTACACACAAGCATAATATTGTATTAGCCTGAGACATCTAACAATAATTTTGGAGCTTCCTTATCTTCTTTGAAATACACCTTATTCCTTTGGTAAACGTACTTCCTGGGTTTTTTCCTCCCCCTACAGCCCTACATGGTCTTCTGTGGACTATATATATATATATATATATATATATATATATATATGAGGGCAGGCATTTCACCAGGATTTTACCTAAGTTTACCAAACATTCCAGTCCCCCAAATGTTCCACATTCAAAAAAGAGCTCCTGGCCAGGTAAACCTGAAAAGCTGTGTGCTATAGTCCCATGCATATTAACATGTTAAAGGCCGGAAAAACCTGAAATAATGAAATATGTTGAAATTTAACCCAGCGTTCTCCAAATTTATGAAAGTAGGTAACTCTTTACAATAACTTACTAACAGTCTGCAGAGCTAGAGATCTGTATTACACACTTTGGGGAATACTGTGTTAACTCACTTTACCTGCATTACATTTTCTATCCTGCTACTTTAGTTCTATTACTGTGGGCCTTTATTCATCTGTATTACCGAAGACCTAAGAGGAGAAAGAAGTTGAATTTCAGAAAATAGGTGAGAAAAAGAGGAAAGTGAAGCTACTAGAGGGCAGAGAGAGATCCAGAACCAAGATGGTGTTAGATCAGAAACCCAACCAAGCTGATCAAGGACTTTTCACATGAATATCAAATTTAGGAAGAAAAAGAGAGTAAGGGAATAGGCTTTCTGGATTACTGTGAGTATGTGATTTTAGGTTTCCTACTAGAGACAATCTAGTCTTTAGACATACAGCCTGTTCAAAAGAATCGGGATGAATGTGAGCTGAGCTCGAGATAAGCAAGAAGCATTAGTACAGAGAAAGAAATGTCAAGTTCTTTATGATGATTTCAGAAAAATTGCTCTGATTCTCTCTAGAACATGGTTATGATCCACATTTCATTAAAAAAGAAATCCTGTTTGGGTAATATTGTTGTTCTCTCTCTCTGCTACCTCATTACCTACTATAAAATTTATCATAACCCAAATCCAACTAGCTAGATTCCAATAGCTGTAACCAAAGAGTTTTTCTTTATTATTCCACATTTAGAAAAATAAATGTCAACAAAAGAAGCTAATGGGAAGGATTTATGAGATGTGCAATAATTCCAGCTGCAGGACTTTGACTTTGATTTCCAAAATGCTTTCACATCGAGTATCTAATTTGGTAGTGATTAGGCAACTGTAATTTTCTTAGTTTCCAGATGAAGGCCATTAAATGATTTGCCCAAGATCACACTGCTAGGAGAGTCTGCACTTTAGCTCCTTTCTTCTGACTCCAAATTCTATCTTCATCCCAACACATGTACAGCTTATTTTACTAGTCCTTTGATTTTACAAATAATTCACACTTGAAGTTCACAGAAAATTGATGAGTTAACAACTAACGATTACTGAGAAGTTACCATGTTGTGGGCCGTTTTGAGTCTTTACGTAAACTATCTTATTCCATGCTCACAATATTCCTATGGAGAAAACACTATTGCTATCTTCGTTTCTCTGATGAGGAACCAAGGTTTAGAGAAGTTGATGGGTCTGGAATGGAGACTCAGGTCTTTTTGACACTGGAGCCCGCTCATGCCCCAAAGCTGTTTGTGTTAGTTTTCTATCGCTCTTGTAACAATTACCAAAGACTCAGTAGTTTAAAACAACACAAAGTTTTATCTTACCGTTCCAGAGGTCAGAAGTTCAACACGAGTCTCACTGGGCTAAAGTAAGGTGTTGGCAGAGTCGCATCCCTTCTGGAGGCTCTAGGGGAGAATCAACTTCTTTGCCTTCTCCAACTTTGAGAATCCGGCCACATTCGTTGGCTCCCGGCCTCCTTCCATTTTTAAACCCAGCAACATTCCTCGCGCTGCTCTCTGTAGGGCCTCGCCAACATCCGCTATTAAGAATGCTTGTAATTACATTGAGCACACCTGGATAATCTAGAGCATTCTCCCTACTTTACAGGTCTGCTGAGTAACAATATTAATTCCATCTGCAACTTTAATTTCCCTTCGCTCTGTAACTTAACATACTCAACGGACGTGAAGATCTTTGGAGGACATTACTCTGCCTACTACACTGTTCTTTTTCTTTTCACAGAAAGGAAGATTCAGTGAGGTTTGGTATGAAGTACTACATTTACTCAGGTAGAATATGTCACCAGGATGTTTTTAAAAGACTTTCAAAAATAAATATGTAAACAAAAATAACTTGATTAATAATGAAGAGCCTCGAAAATATGAATTTTTAATAAAACAACTGGATTTGCATAGTACTGTGTACTTTAGAGTGTTTTCACACACATCTGATGCCCATAGATCACCTGTGAGGTAACTAGGTTAAATCTGATGGTTAATTAACCCTCCTCCCGCCCTGCTTTTTTTGCTTTCTTTTTCTTCTTATCCTGCCTTGTTTCACAAATGGTTTCTTTTTTCCCCAAAATAAATTATACTGTGTAGGCCTAGTAAAAATTATAATTTTAACCTAAAATAAATGCATTAAAATTTCCCACAGCTTTCTATTATTTTTTAGTTTAGTTTTCAAGGAACTCTGTGGGAGGATTCTGAGTATTATTTGCAGATGGCCGGTCTTGGAGCTGGTTAATCTCATCAATAAAAGGAAAATGAGAATAAATAGACATCGTTAGGAGATTTAAGAGTGAAGTTGGTAAAAGGAAGGCATTTATTCATTGAAAAGCCATATGGAACACTTACCATAGGCTAGGCACTGTTCTAGGCTCTAGGCAAAACAGTAATGAATAAAATAGCCAAGAATCCCTGTCTAGGGAGCTTAGACAGCAATTTCTAGAAGAAGAGATAGATAATGAACAAATTAACAAGTACATATGTAATATTTAGCAGTGGTAAGTGCTGGAAAGTCTGAGAAGAGCCAGTCAGGGTGATGGTTGCTATTTTCTACAGGTTGGCCAAAGAAGACCCCCCCTGATAAGTTACTATTGTGAACGGAGACCAAAAGGAAGTAAGAGACAGAGCCATGTGAGTATACGGGTACAAGGGATTCAGACAGAGGGAATAGAAAGTCCGAATGTCCTGAGGTGGGAATATTCTTGGCATATTGGAAGAAGAGCAAAGAAATTATTTTATTTCATTTTCCCAGCATTATTGAGGTACAATTGACATATATCGTTGTGTGAGTTTAAGGTATATAATGTGTTGATTTGATGAACTTATATTGCAAAACGATTACCACCATAACCTTAGCTAATACATGCATCATGTCACATCATTACCATTTCTCTTTTTTTTGGTGAGAACATTTAAGATTTACTCTTAGCAACTTTCAAGTGTAAAATACAGTCTTATTAACTATAATCACCATGCTATATATTAGATCCCTAGAACTTATTCATCTTCTTTTTTTTTTTTTTTTTTTTGCGGTACGTGGGCCTCTCACTGTTGTGGCCTCTCCCGTTGTGGAGCACAGGCTCCGCGGCCATGGCTCACGGGCCCAGCCGCTCCGTGACATGTGGGATCTTCCCAGACCGGGGCATGAACCCGTGTCCCCTGCATCGGCAGGCGGACTCTCAACCACTGCGCCACCAGGGAGGCCCTCCCAGAACTTATTCATCTTCTAACTGGAAGTTTGTACCTTTTAACCAACATCTCCCCATTTCCCTCATCTCCCAACCCCTGGTAACCACCACTCTACTCTCTGCTTTTATGAGTTTGGCTTTTTAGATTCCACATGTAAGTGATATCATACAGTACTTGTCTTTTTTTGTCTGACTTATTTCACCTAGCATAATGCCCTCAAGATCCATCCATGTTGTCACAAATGGCAGGATGTCCTTATTTCTAATAGCTGAATAATATTTCATTATGTATGTGTGTGTATACACACACACACACACACACACATATATGTGTATATATACCACATCTCTTTATCCATTCAACCGTTGATGGACCCTTAGGTTGTTTCCATATCTTGGCTATTGTGAGTAATGCTGCAATAAATATGAGAATGCAGATATCTCTTTTATATCTTGTGTTCATTTTCTTTGTGTATACATCCAGAAGTAGAACTGCTGGGAAGAAATTATTGTAAGTGAAGCACAGGGAGAAAACCAGACAGAAATAGGAAATGAGTTCAAAGAAGCGGTGGGGACAAGACTATAGCCTAATATTTGAGAAATTTATTTTTATTCAGAGTGAGATGAGGATCCACGGGGTTTTGGGAACAGAGAAGTGAGATCTAACTTCAGATTTGAAAAGATCACTCTGACTGCTGAGGGTGAGAAAGGGAATAAGGGGAAGAGAGACCATCATCCTACTGAGGGATGATGGTAGCCCCTGAGGTGGAGAAGGGGCCAGATTGTGAGTATATTTTGAAGGTAAATCTGTAAAGATTGCTAATGAAGGGGAAGTGTGGTGTGAAAGAAAGGGAGAAGTCAAAGATAAAGCCAAGCGGGCTCCCTGGTGGCGCAGTGGTTGAGGGTCCACCTGCCGATGCGGGGGACACGGGTTCGTGCCCCGGTCCGGGAGGATCCCACATGCCGCGGAGCGGCTGGGCCCGTTAGCCATGGCCGCTGACCCTGCAGGTCCGGAGCCTGTGCTCTGCAGCGGGAGAGGCCACAGCAGTGAAAGGCCTGCGTACCGCAAAAAAAAAAAAAAAAAAAAAAAAGTCAAGGAATTTAATTGAGCAACTGAGAGAATGGAGTTGATATTTACTTTGATGAATAAATCCAGGGACAGGGTAGGTTTGGAGAAGAGGATTGTGGCTTTGGACGCGTTAAGATTGAATTTCCTATCGGATACTCAAGTTGCGTTGTCAAATAAGGAGTTGGATATGTAAGTGTGGACTTTAAAACTGGATATATAAGTTGCAAGTCATCTTAAGTCTTATTTCCTGGTGTGTCTCAATATTTAGCAGTTGGAGAAAAGAGGTGGAAATTAGTATAAGAAGCTTAGGAAGGGCCAGTGAGATAGGAAGAGAATCTAAATAGAGTGACAACCTCAGAGTCAAGCGAAGAAAGTGTTTCCAGAAGGAGAGTAAAAATGCAGCTAGTAGGGACTTCCCTGGTGGTGCAGTGGTTAAGAATCCGCCTGCCAAAGGGGACACGGGTTCGAGCCCTGGTCTGGGAAGATCCCACATGCCACGGAGCAACTAAGCCCATGCACCATGACTACTGAGCCTGCGCTCTAGAGCCTGTGAGCCACAACTACTGAGCCTGCGTGCCACTGAAGCCTGCGTGCCTAGAGCCCGTGCTCCGCAACAAGAGAAGCCACTGCAATGAGAAGCCTGCGCACAGCAACGAAGAGTAGCCCCGGCTTGCTGCAATGAAAGCCTGCTCGCAGCAACGAAGACCCAACGCAACCAAAAATAAATAAATTAATTAATTTTTTAAAATGCAGCTAGTAGGGGGAAAAATTGAAAATTGAAAATTGCCTGTTGGATGTAGCGATGTAGAGAGGAATTTGATAACCTGGACAGGCGTGTTTACAGTGACATAGTAAAGATGAAACTGATTGGAGTGAGCTCCAGAGTGACAGGGTGAAAGAAAGAGACAGCAAGTATAGACACCCTTTAAAGATGATATCTGTGAAGAGGAGCAGTAAAATTGAACAGTAGTGGAGATGATCATGAGTCAAGAGAGGTTTTTTTATTTTTCTATTTTTGAAATTTTATTTTTAATTGAAATATATTTGATATATAACTATAAATTTAAGGTGTACAAGGGAAGTTGTTTTTTTTTTTTAACGGTAGAAATTATAGTATATTTGTAAGCTTATAGGAATGAACTAATAGGAGAAATTGATGACTCAGGAGTCAGGACAATTGCCAAAATAAGTAGGTAACAGGATGAGGGGATGCAGCTCAGGGAAGCACCAGACTTACACAGAACCATGGAAAATGACAAGAGAGGGAAGGTGGAGAATGCAGGTCCAGATACAGATAGATTGGTAGTTTGGTAGATGTTCTCATTGCTTCTGAGAACTTCTAATGTCTCAGTGAAGTAAAGTGCAAGGTCATCAGGAGAGAGTGAAAAGAATGGAGGAGCTGTGAAGAGTTTGAGGAAAGATGAGAGGGGTCACCTAGGACATTAGGAGTGAGAGTATACTAGGCAGATGTGGTAGGATGCTGGTGGTGAATTTCAGCATAGTTCTGTGTTTTTCTCTAGCTCTCCCAGGGATAAGAGATTGAAACTGAATCATAATCATTGGTGCTGTAATATTTTTAAAATTTGTAAAGATATTTTCTCTTTCTGGATCATAACAAAGTATTATGAAGCCTTTAATGTCATCCACTCTCTGGGAACATTTGCATTTTCAACAGTAGGAGAAACCATTACCCGATACCTGATGATTGAATAGTAGAACTTCAGATTTCAGTAATAAGGTTGGTGAGGAAATGTTATTGGAGAATGAGTACAACTGTTGTTCCTCGAATAACAGTATATTGTTATCAATGGATGCACGAATTTGGACCTTTATAAATAAGCAGTTGTGATTTTAGATATTTACTTCCAACAGAGGTTATTCATTAATGTCTGGGTGAGTGTGCCACTTAGCTCCAGAACAAGAAAAGAATAGGAACAAGGAAAGGTTTAAGCGGGTAGCATATTTGTAAGTCTTCTTTGTTGCTGTCCTATGGTTATCTTTTAAAGTTGTGATTCATTTCCAGGGTTCTTCACCTAAGTGAATAATAAGTACCACAAAGATTCCCATATTTTCTTTTTTTAGCCCTTTGGCCCATTATTACAATGCTAAACTTAGACATCTTTGGAAAATGAGAGCACAGTGGTGTCCTCATAACACAAGATGCTAACTCTAGTCACCCCTACCATTTAATAAAGACAAAGGAGATGTCTCTCTCTCTTAAGTGGCAGAGCTAACCTTATAATCTGTCATAGCTCTGCTAAAGCAAGAAAATTCTGAGAAAACTTCTGACACATTTTTCTAGACTTCTGGAAAAATAGTATATAAGGAACCAAGAGAGCCTGACATGAAATGAAGACAGCTTACTATTCTGTCTTTTTTCCTTAATTGGAAATGCTGTTTTATAAGAAGCTCTATTTTATTTTCATGAACTTCAAAGAAGATCAGAGGAGTCTGATTAAACTAGAAAAATCTTCACTGGTGCTTTAACATTGTTGTTTTATTGCAGAACTGGTTCAAAGAGAGGTTGATGGGCCTGATAGTGCTTTCTGGTCTAGGTTACAATGGGAATCTTGAATTCTAACTGGATAATTCCCAACAGAAACACAAAGATAAACAGTGGAAAATATAATTCAATACAAAGATATTATTTACTTATATTTTCCATTTGCAATTTATTGGTTTTTCATTGCTAAGAGTCATTATCTAGCCTGTTATTTATGCATCCATCTACCCTATTAAACTAACATTTATTATGTATCTACGTGGTACTAGACTTCATACTAGGTACAGAGAATATGGAGATTAGTCAGTAATGGTCCTTGAACTCATGTAACACATAATCTAATCTTCCAACATAACCAATGGTATTGGGTTGAATTGTGTCCCCTTAAAATTCATGTCTACCTCAGAATGTGGTTTACCAAACCTCAGAGCGTGACCTTATTTGGAAATAGGATCTTTGCAAATGTAATAAGTTAAGATGAGATCACACTGTGGCATCCTTATAGGAGGAGGGTTATTTGAACACAGACACAAATAGAAGGAAGGCAGCCATGTGAAGACGAAGGCATAGGTTAGAGTTATGCTGCCCCAAGTAATGCCAAGGATGGCTGACAGTCACCAGAAGCTAGAAGGATACAGAGAGAGCATAGCCCTGCCCACACCTTGATTTCAGAGTTCTAGCCTCCTGAGCTATGAGACAATAACCTTCTGATGTTTTAAACCACCCAGTTTGTAGTTCGTAATTTGTTGTCAGCCCTTGCAAACTAATACAGATACTCACCCATTTTGATATATCTTCATTACCTTCAAATAATTCTCTTCTCTCACATTTTCTTTTGTAAAATCATTCTGTTTAACTGGGGAAAACTTTCAAACAAGTGGTCTGTTACTAGTTGATTTACAATACTCTGTGTCGACCCATTTTCTTTCTTTCACCCATCAAGCATTTTTGTTCTCATGTAGGGTAGATGTTTTCTTTTAAAAGTACGTCTATGAGACAATACACTTAGCGCAAGTGTATTGTGGTGTAAATAAAAGTTAATCATAGAGGACTAACTAGAAGCTGAAGACTTTTTTACCAAACCACAGGTGAAGGGCTTATAATTCTTCCCTGAATTTCAAATACTTTTTGTGAGAAGCAAATATGGAAGAAAAATGATATCAGGGCTTTTTAAAGTTAAATGAAATTTCTACTTGGCAACGTCTTAATAAACAGAAGCCAGCTAAGCCATATTTTCTTTTATCTGCACAAAATGAATGGCATTTCAATCAATAGATCCAACAGGAAAAGAGCAAGCTGTGGTAGTACAGCTGCCAATGTCAAATAATAGTAAGTACTCAAGTAAGTACTCAAACTTGTCCCTGTCCATTGGCAGGGACAAGTTTTGTGCACATGTTGTTTCATGAAAAGCAAATTCTCATGGTAATTGTTGGTGACCATGGAGATCATATTCTAAATTAACATTGTACGATTATTGATTTGGAGGTAGGAAATGCATTTATCCTAAAAGCTCATTACCTAGCAACCACTGAGGCAGAGTCACCCAATCAGAAATTGACTCTCACATAAAACTATGGAAGTCAAGTTACATGCAGTTTTTTTGTGTGTGTATGTGTGTGTTTTATTTGGTATTCAAAAATAGGTCTGCATAGAATAGAATATTCATAGCCATTACTTTTCAAACCTGCTCAAGCTAGATTCTCTTATAAAGAATAGGAGAGAGCATAAAAAGATCTCTTAGGGTACTTGGGAAATAGCAAAATGATAAATTACTTGCATTGGTTAGATAACTTTTATTTTTTTCTTCAGGGGAGAGCCTCCTTCCTTACTTTGTAAACATTCCTCCTCATTCTCTCTTTCTCTCACTCTCTCTCTCACTTTCTCTTCTCTCAGGACTAACCATGTAGAAAATCTTACAATGTACGTATACAGAACTGTCTAACCAACACAACCTACTTTCACGTGGCATTTCTTTTAAAATATTTCTTTATGAAATATTTCCCTAAGATAATAATGCTCAAGGCTAATCAGAAAATCCCAATTTGATGTGAAATGAAATGTATGTGGGCTCTTCTTAGGTATGATCCCATGAGAGACAGCTGTTGTGTGGTACAAGTCCAAGTTTACTCATTCAGTTCATGGAGTTAAATAATAATTCACCTGGAAATAATACTCCTCAATGACAATAAATGTTTGTGTACCTACTTTAAGATTCTACTAGTTTCCTTTCATATTTTAATATGTTGGAAATAATTTCATGCTACTGTATAAAAGTGGAGGTGTTTTGGAAGTGGTGGTGACATATCTTTAAAAATCTGTTATAATAGCCTATCACATACAAACCCTGTTCATTTTTGGAATACTTGCTAAAACATAAGAATAAATTAAACTTTCACATTAAAACTAGGAGGGTAAAATAGTCAAAGATCTTGACCTTCCTTACTTAGTATCTCTATATGATTTTTTTTTTTTTTTCGGTACGTGGGCCTCTCACTGTTGTGGCCTCTCCCGTTGCGGAGCACAGGTTCCGGACGCGCAGGCCCAGCGGCCGTGGCCCACGGGCCCAGCCGCTCCGCGGCACGCAGGATCCTCCCGGACCAGGGCATGAACCCGTGTCCCCTGCATCGGCAGGCGGACTCTCAACCACTGCGCCGCCAGGGAAGCCCTCTATATGAGTCTTAATGATGTTTGACTAGTTCTGATCACTTCTCAAAGGACAAATATTAACGCAATAGAAAAATGTAATTCTATCCTAATGCTTTGCAGGGGAAGAATTATGTGAACCGTGTATGTAACTATATCCTGAACCTTTAAAATTGGTCATAAATCTCTCAAAAAATTTAATTTTTTAATCTGTGTAGACTTGTTTTCATCATGCTTAATGTTAAAATCTAGTTACCTGTTGAGTGCCTGCGTAAAAGATGAAATGCTTGCAGCCTTTGGCATGACAGTTATAGCTATTAGTTATTAAGCTGGTAAAGTTAAATTTATAACCAAGTGACCAATGAATGAATGCCTTACTCCCTAATCCCTATTTTCTATCAGTTAGGCATACTACCATCCGAGAGGCTCTACTGAGTTGGATTATAAATAATATATCTATACATACACAAACTAGACACAGAATGATGTATATAACTGAAGTTAAGATCCTTAGCTGGCATTAGTAATGTACCCCATGACTCATTCCCTGACAAATATTTATTGAATGCCTACTAAGGGCCAGGGATTGGGGATTTAGCCATAAACAAATCAAACAAAACTCCCTGCTTTTGTGGAACACTAATTCCATGATGACTTTAATTACAACATTGCAATGAAATATTTAATGAGAATTGTGTATAAGATTGAGCAATATAACTGGCTTTTCATTTAAGTAAAATTTATATAGAGTGTAATATACAGGTAAGAAGTAAACAGTCTGACAAGTTTTGATGAATATATACACCTGGGTTTATAACTGCAGTCAAAGTATAAGACATTTCCATCTCTCCAGAAAGTTTTCTCATGCTCTTTCCTAAAGAACCCATACACCACATCAGGAATGACTGTTCTGATTTTGACAACCAAAGATTGCTTCTTCTTTTTCTTAGATTTTATTAAATAGAATTATAGAGTATGCACTATTGTGTCTTACATCTTTCACTCAGCATAAATTTTCTGAGATTCATTCATGTTGTTGTGTCAGTAGTACGTTCCTTGTTATTGCTGAGTATGATTTCATTGTATGACTATACCACAATTTCTCTATTCATTCAAATGTTGATGGACATTCGGGTTGTTTCCAGTTTTAGGTTCTTATGAATACAATCTGTTACTTAAACAATCTGGCATAATCCTTTTTCATATAAGTCTGCTGTCGGATATATGTACTGTGAATATTTTCTCCCAAGCTGTAGCTTGCATTTTCATTTTTTAACCATGTCTTTTGATGAGCAATATTTTTAAAATATTTGAAGTCAGTTTGACACTTTTTTCTTTTATGGTCAGTGCTTTTTGTCTCATCTTTAAAAAAATTTTCCTCTTCAAGAGTCACAAAGATATTCTATGTTTTCCTCTGGAAGCTTTAAAGTTTTAACTTTTGGTTTTAGGTCTATGACCCATTTCAAGTTAATTTTTCTGTGAGGTAGAGGTTGAGATTTATTTTTGCTCCATGTATTTATCCAGTAATCCTGCATTATTTTTTGAAAAGACTATTTTTTTCCCTATTGAATTGTCTTGGGGCATTTGTCAAAAGTCAATCGACCATATATGTTTCTGGAATATTTCTGAACTCTACGTTCTGTTTCATTGATCTATTTTTTAATCTTTATGTAATACCATACTATTTATAATAAATTTTGAAATTAGACATTGTGAGCCCAGATTTTTTCTTCCTTATTCAAAGTCACTTTAGATATTGTAGGTTCTTTCCACATAAATGTAAGAATTAACTTTGTGATTTGTATTTTAAACAGCTTGTTGGCAATCCCACTACTGGGCATATACCCAGAGAAAACCATAACTCAAAAAGACACATGCACCCCAATGTTCATTGCAGCACTATTTACAATAGGTAGGTCATGGAAGCAACCTAAATGCCCATCAACAGATGAATGGATAAAGAAGATGTGGTACGTATGTTCAATGTAATGTTACTCAGCCATAAAAGGGAACGAAATTGGGTCATTTGTAGAGATGTGGATGGACTTAGAGACAGTCATACAGAGCAAAGTAAGTCAGAAAGAGAAAAACAAATATCATATATTAATGCATATATGTGGAATCTAGAAAAATGGTTCAGATGAACTGGTTTACAAGGCAGAAATAGAGACCCAGATGTAGAGAACAAATGTATGGACACCAAGGGGGGAAAGTGTCATGGGGGTTGGTGATGATGGTGGGATGAACTGGGAGATTGGGATTGATGTATATATACTAATATGTATATATACTAATATGTATATATACTAATATGTATAAAACAGATAACCAATAAGAACCTGCTGTATAAAAAAAATAAAATTCAAAAAAAAGTAAACAGAAATGGTTACAATTAATTTTATGTTATATTTCGTTTAACTCAATATATCCAAAAATATTATTTCAACATATAATCAATATAAAAATTATGAGATATTTTATAGTCTTGTCTTTAGTACTGAGTCTTTGAAATCCAGTATGTATTTTACACTTACAGCACATCTCAGCTTTGATTAGCACATTTCAAGTGCCCCATAGCCACATGTGTCTAATAGCTGTCGTATTGAATAGTACAGATCTAGAGGATAAAAGACAAGTATATTAAAAATTAACTTGTAGTTGAATATATATTTTGTCCTTCTATAAATGCATGGAAGCTAATAAGATAACTTCAAAAATTTACTTTTTTAAGACACATATTGCATTATCCAGCACACTTCTCAGTCTAAGCACTGTTTTAGGGAGGGATAGCAATGGTTAGGAAGCCAAGCTCTGAGCTAGATTGCCTATTTTCCTATACTTCCTCTATAATCTACTGTGTGACTTTAGACAAGGTTCTTATTCTCTTATTCTAAGACAAAGGTCTTAGGTAAGTTAAATAAGATCAAACAGTGGAAGGTGCATAGTAAGCATTCAAGAATGTTAGCTCTCAGTATTTCACTGTGTGTGTGTGTGTGCGTGTGTGTGTGTGTGTGTGTATGTGTATTTGGAAACAACTTATAAATGACCTGGATAAAAAAATGGATCCAGTGGCAAATCATGTTCATTTATGTCCCTTTTGGTTGGTCTTATAGTTAAACTGAACCACATATATCAGGTTTGATATATTAAAGTGGAATAATCAAAAGCTTCTTCATGATTTTTATGAAGAAAAATCATGAGGAAACTGTCTGTGGAACCAACCAAAGAAACAGCCACCTCTACCCTGGCCAGCCGAGAGAGGTTCCATCTAGGGATCTTAAAATTGCTCTGTATTTAGAGCTGAATGGACTTTTCAGACATTTTTTATAGATATATTTGCTCTAATTTCTATTTCTGGTCCCAAGCTGCCAGTAACCTCTGCTGGCTCAGTTGACATCTGGCAGCTCTCTGACTCAGTAACTTAAGTCAAATTACCCTTTTCTCTTTGTTTTAATAACTATACTCTTCTATTCTCCTCCCTGGAGGCCAGAGAGAGGACAGAAGGAAAAAACGAAGTCCCTCTGAGGCAAAGTCTTAGATTTTTGAAAGAATCTATTTTGGACTTGCTTTAAAATCCATTCATTTTGATGAATATAATCTAGTATGTGTCTGGAGCCAGCCCAGTAAATCTGTGAAGATTCTCAGCTTCATCTCAGTATTCTGAGAGACAATAATTCTGCACTTTGGTGGCATAATGAGATTTATTTGCACAACTTCCATGAGTGTATCTATAGGATGTGCTTGTGGGGAGAAGGGTTATTCAAGTGCTATCATCTGACTTTCTGCTTTCAGTAAATATTTGCTATTTGAGATATTTTTCTATGTATGTGTCTCTTAGAGTTTCTCTGCTTTGTGATGTGTTCTCCTCTTGGGAGCCTGGCAGTATAAGTAGTTGACAAAAAAAGCTAATAAATCTGAAGTTAATAAGGCTCTAGACAGCAAAGTACATAGAAAAATGAGTCTCACTAGCTGCAGTGTATGGTTGAAGGCGGAACTGTCAACAGGAAGTCTGATTATTGCAAAGGGCAGGACAAAGCTCAGAAAAATTCCAGATGAGTTTTCAATTCACTGAAGTCATATCTCACATCAGCATATACCTCTCTCCTGGGATTTGAAGTTGGAGAGAAAGTAGTCAAGGAAGGATACAACTCTCTGTGGGGTTTCAGCTTAGCTTGAATTTGGAGGTGGTTCAGGTGAAATACCTTGAGGGGCAAAGTATGCAGGAATGGAGAGTGTCCACACTCAGATACATCATGCACCTTGAATGTTTGTATAAAGAGCTGCATGATGGAACCTCGTGCATTTTGTGATAATTTGCCATTCACGTTGCTTTTGAAGCTCAGTGATACAGATTCACTCCCTACCTACAGGGAGATCAGACACATTTAAACAGCGTTTATCTGCTGTGATTACACAGTGGAGGCGAGGTGGGGCCGTGGGCAGGGATTCGGTTCATGCAGACCCTTAGGCAGGAGCTTGGCTGCGGGTGGGTACAGTGACCGCTGGCGTCTGACTGTCATGGCAGCCACCACTCTGTATTTCCTCAGAGAGGTCCTCAGATGGGATGAGGTGTGTCACTATGGTTGTGGAGGTGACGTGCCACTGGGACGGAGGCTGCTCTTCTGAGATCTGAGCGCTGAATCTGTGATAGCGGTGGAGACAAGGTCCCTCATAGCTTCTAACATGTAAAAAGAGTAAGGGGCTGAAACACTGTATATTTGAGGATTAAAAAAAGGGAAAGGCAGGGCTTCCCTGGTGGCGCAGTGGTTGAGAATCCGCCTGCCGATGCAGGGGACACGGGTTCGTGCCCCGGTCCAGGAGGATCCCACATGCCACGGAGCGGCTGGGCCCGTAAGCCATGGCCGCTGGGCCTGCGCGTCCGGGGCCTGTGCTCCGCAAAGGGAGAGGCCACAGCAGTGAGAGGCCCGCGTACTGCAAAAAAAAAAAAAAAAAAAACAAAGGGAAAGGCAGCTTAAGTGTACAGCTGACATGGGGACACAATTATCAAAGAAACTAGGTTGTCTCTGATCTATAACACAGGAATTGGTTTCTCTCAAAATCAAGTCAACTACCTCTTGAAACATACACATTTCTCACACTGAAGAAAAAAGGATCTCATTTGAAAATAGCATGTCAGGAATGAGGGTAAACTGAGGCTTCCATATAATTGTAAGTTTCTCAACACTTATGGAGTGAGCAATTTGTGTCAAGTTCATTGCTAGGTCCAGCAGGGAGGTCTAAAGAAGCAGGGGTCTCATCCAGCAACAACTCCCTGACTCTTCCCGGATGTCCAACTTTGTATGAGGCACTGGCCCATGCAGGTCGGAGACAGCAGAGGGAAAGACATTCTAGAGTCCTTGCGGGTGTCTGACAAGCACATATTCACCTGCTCTGGAGACCGCCATGTCACCTGGGGAAAGAGAGAGAGAAGAGGGTGGGGGGGAGTATCACTGAGAGAGTAAACCCTCCAGCTCTCTGCCTTCTCATGTAGCCTGGCAGGACTTCTTGCCTTTGAATTCAATGCAATACAACTGTGTCTTAGAATCAGCTCCCTTTTCTGGCTTAAGCTAGTTTGCATGGATATCTGTAATTTTTTGAGGGAAACCAGACATACAACAAAGGAAGATGAATAAGTATTAAATTGAAGTAGAAATAATCCTTCCTATTCTAATTTCCATCTTCCTGCCTTGTATGTGTATATTTTTCTTGATTCTCATATTTTTTGAGCTGCTCAATGGACCCTTCTCTTTTCTCTACCCTCTTTCCCTTTGTAATTTTATGTGATTTGCGGTAATAATGATGTCAAAGTAAATGAATCCCAACCTTTTTTCTCGTTTCTGGCTTTTATGCGCATTATGCTTGATAAAATTGGACTATCCACAGTATGACAAAAATCTATTCCCCACATGGTTAGTGTATTAGTTACTACTGAACTAATACAGTGTTTCCCATGTAAACCACAGCCTTTCCTATTTTAATCTCTATATGGCCAAGGCCTACTTACTTGACTCTGCTTAAATGCTATATATTTCTGATTCCTCTTGTTTCCCTCATCCCTCTCATCCCCTTCCCTTTCAAACCTATCCACTCTGGGGAGTAATTCTCTCTCCTTGAACTTCCCACACTATTCTACGTACTTTGCATGTGCTAACTCATTCAGTACTAACCATAACCCTATGATGTACATAGCCTTATAATCACCACTATTTTACAGATGAGAAAATTAAGGCATAACAATCGCATGACTTTCTTGATTTCATGCTCCTGGTATATAACAGATCAAGGATTCAACCCTAGACAGTCTGGTTCTAGGGTCCATGTTTTCAACCCTTATTCTGTAACGCCTAAGTATTGTCAGTGCTTTATATCTAATGTTAAAGATGTTGATGGCAGCTTCCTTTCCTCCTTTAACCTTCTTGAGTGTAGAGCAGCTGTTTGATTTTCTCTGGTTGCCCCACATTGCCTAGCAGGGTGCCTTACACATTCAGAAACTCAATAAATATTGGGTGAAGGATTGATTCTCTTATTTTGTTACCGCATCACTTTCTGTGGTTTGGTTGTCTCTAAATTTAACCAAACAACATATTAGTTGATGGTCAATATGTTGATTTATCAAAAAAACCTTAGTAAGACCAGAGTAAGCCATCTCCTTTGTTTCTTTCATGCCCCCTCTCACCTCCTCCTGGCTGAGGAAGAAAGTGGAATTGGTTTGACATGACAAATTTTGTGAGCTGCTTTTAAACAACTTAATAACCTCCAGGGTTTTAAAAATTGATCTTTTTCTTAATGAATTGCCCCAGAAACTTTCAGGTTTGAGAGTCAGACCAACTGCTCCATAATTCATGAGTTAGCCCTTGTGTTCTTCTTGTAATGTAGGATGAACTGATTAATTTTTTGGACATTTTGGCAAATCTGATCTGGGTGACTAAGTCCCTGGCCTGTTTTAAATCCTATTTCTTAAGTCCTCTGGTAGGAATTATATTATGTCTCTGACAATAGTGGCCTTTGTAATGAGAACTGAAACAAAACAGGCATTAAACATGCTCATGTTAGCCAACCATTATTCATTTCTCCTCTTACTACAAAGAGTGTCTACCCTTTGTTTATGACTATATTTGAAATATATTTCCTGGTTGCTAAATGTTACATCCCTCCTGCTAATCTGATTTTGTGTATCAGAAGCATATGCATAGGTTGAGGCTTTGGATGATAGAATTTGGATTCATTTATTTTTGAAGGTTAAAGTTTGGGGATTATTTATTACAGCAGCCCACCCTATACAAGCATGACCTTTACCTTGCTCATGAAGAAGGGCTGGTCATACAGACAACAGCTACTTAATCTTACTTTATTATGCCATGCAAGTGCTTGGGAGAAATTCTGAGCTAATGCTGTAGTCAAAATAAACTAATCTGTAATAGTTGAAGACATTTCCTTCTTGCCTGAAAGCTGTAGCTCCTATAGCTTTAAAGCGAGGCATTTATTTCTTCATTCATCCATTTTTTTAACTAATATTTATTGATGTTCTATCGTGCCTGGTCAGGTGCTAGGTCAGGAGGAGCATATAAAGATGAATAAGAACTGACGCCTGCCCTTGAGGAGTTCAGCCTGGTGAGAGGACACTGCCAAGTTGTGTATCAACAAAAATATTGGGTATTTACAGAAGGAAGAGTGATTAAGTTCCTAAAGTACTTAGAGAAAGTGACTTTTTTTTTTAGCATCTTTATTGGAGTATAATTTCTTTACAGTGTTGTGTTAGTTTCTGCTGTATAACAAAGTGAATCAGCTATACATATACATATATCCCCATATCTCCTCCCTCTTGCGTCTCCCTCCCACCCCTCTAGGTGGTCACAAAGCACTGAACTTTAGCTTATATATACTACCAATTTTACATTTGGTAGTATATATAAGTCCATGTCACTCTTTCACTTCGTCCCAGCTTACCCTTCCCCCTCCCCGTGTCCTCAAGTCCATTCTCTACGTCTGCATCTTTATTCCTATCCTGACCCTAGGTTCTTCAGAACCTTTTTTTTTTTTAGATTCCATATATATGTGTTAGCATACAGTATTTGTTTTTCTCTTTCTGACTTACTTCAGTCTGTATGACAGACTCTAGCTCCATCCACCTCACTACAAATAACTCAATTTCGTTTCTTTTTATGGATGAGTAATATTCCATTGTATATATGTGCCACATCTTCTTTATCCATTCATCTGTCAATGGACACTTAGATTGTTTCCATGTCCTGGCTATTGTAAATAGTGTTGCAATGAACATTGTGGTATATGACTCTTTTTTGAATTATGGTTTTCTCAGGGTATATGCCCAGTAGTGGGATTGCTGGGTCGTATGGTAGTTCTATTTTTAGTTTTTTAAGGAACCTCCATACTGTTCTCCATAGTGGCTGTATCAATTTACATTCCCACCAACAGTGCAAGAGGGTTCCCTTTTCTTCACACCCTCTCCAGCATTTATTGCTTGTAGATTTTTTGATGATGGCCTTTCTGACCAGTGTGAGGTGATACCTCATTGTGGTTTTGATTTGCATTTCTCTAATGATTAGTGATGTTGAGCATCCTTTCATGTGTTTGTTGCCCATCTGTATATCTTCTTTGACGAAACGTCTACTTAGGCGAGAAGATGACTTTTGAACCAGGTCTTCATTGCTAGAAAGGAGTGTGCAACACCAAGAGGAGGCAGAGGAAAAAGAGGTTGGGCATGAAAGAGAGATAGAGGGATGGAGATGGAAAGGAGAGTTGGTCTCTGATGCGGAAGGGCTTAGTGTGATTTTTCTAAAGTGGTCGTATTATATTCTGAAGGTAGTAGAGTCTGAAGGTTTTGAAACATGAGAGTGACATGCTTGTTTTTTTTGTTTTTTTTTTTGTAGGAAGATCATTTTGATGTCAGGTGAGGCACAATTTGGAGAGAAGGTAATTGGAAGCTGCCTATAAATACTGAATGACATTGCTCAGAATTTGATTTTCTGGAGATGTTTATATAAAAACTCAACCCTAGTGGAAAGAAGGATTTTATTGATAATGATCGTGTCTTGATAATTGTTAATGATTTATTTGCCCTATAGCAAAAGAATCAGCTCTGGCATGACTTTACTGCTCTCAGAGTACAAAATCACTGTTATTTTCCCCAGCCCAGGGTGCGTATCTGAAATTCAACCAAACCCTTGGCATTTAAGCAAGTTCACGCTCATTTGTAAGCTGCTTTGCGCAGCAGTATTTGGCCAAAACTGTTGTGCACGTTTGGTGGGAAAATGGCCTTGAAGGTAATTGTGGAGCCCAAACTTTCTCTCCTGATTAAAGCAGAATCAAATTTTATTTAAGAGGTGATGAGACTGATTATGGGGCTTGGGATACTGTAGAGCTGGCAGCAATGGTGTCTGCAGGCCTAATGTAGAGCCTTATGCCAGCCTATGGCCGAACTATTAATCAATGGTGACAATGACGACTGTGATGCGTGATGTAAGTCACCCTTGGAAAAATTAGCTGTCTTGTCTGTGTCCACGGAAAGGAATGCTTTCTCTAATCATGGAAAACTGTATTTTTTTACATAAGAAATCTCAGATCCCATATTCAAAAAGAAGAATCTTGCCGTTCAGGGTGTATTTGAATAGCCTGCTGGATTCATGAGAGAACTGGGGTAGATTATGATATTATGGAGTCAAGAAAAGTAATTAAACACACTATATCGTCCATCTCTAAGATCTTATATACTAATAAGACTTTTAAAATGTTAAAAAATATATATAATGAACATATGCAGTAGAAACCCACATGTGTTTACAAAGAATTAAAACTCTAGAAAAATATCATGATGTCATGATGTTTGGCTTAATCAGACTCAGCCCAGGAAGAAGTGGAAGGAATTTTGCAGGTGGAAGCCATGATCATTTGATGTCTCAGGTGGTAGTGAGTAGTGATGAAAAAGCAAAGCCAGAGCTACTACCCATGTGATAGAGTAGAAGTCCATCTTCTGAGTCATGTCCAAAGACATAAGTCCAAGACCTGACTCTGCCACATTTTGGCTCTGGGATGGTGGAAAATTCATTTAAGCAATATATGCCTTAGTCTTCTTATCTGTAAAATGAGCAAATTCAATTATATCCCCTCTGAGATGCTTCTTAGTTCTAACACTCTATGAATTCTGTGAATTCAAGTCATTGTCTGAAGGCCCACAATTTCAGGGGTTTGACGAATCTGGCAAAGCGGTTGGTTTACCAGACTCTGTTGATGGGCTGTTAGGGCCATGGTGCTAAAGCAGCAATGTCGATGAGGCAGGGAGGGAAGGACTTTATATTCCTTCAGGGTTGGAGCTGATCTCTATCTACCTCAGTTTCCACAAACCAGTTATGAATGTGGAGTTGCTGAATGAAGGTTATAGCACTCATAGGACTGGATCCACCAAAGATACAGGAGAAGGATGCAAGCTTAGGATATTCTGGCCCTTTCCTACAGTGTACATGCAGTGCCATGATTAAAACAGTAATCAGCTTGGTGACTTAGGCAAGTTGCTTAATCTCTCCGAGCCACGTTTTCCTCACAAGAAAACTGGGCTAACCATAGCACCTATCTCATTAAGTAGGCTTGAAGATTCAGATAAATAATTTCCAAAAAATAGTACTTACTGAGTGGTAAAGGCCTGGCATTTTGTCTGAGTTTTAAACTCTCAATCTTACTTATTTCTCAAAAGGAGTAATGGGGATGTTGAGTAGAAAGACTGAGGTGGTAGAGGGAGGAAAGAGGGACACCAGAAACAACATTTTTATAGCTTTGTAGCTTTGTCTAGGGCTGGGCTTTGTCCCACAATTTGCCTCAGTCTTCTCATAATTCATAGGCATACTGCTGTTGTAGGTGTGACCTTTGACTTTCTAGAGGAAAATAATGAAGCAAGAGAAAGTTAGTGCAAGTGGATTCGTGGCTAAACATAAATGTGTCTTCTGTATTTTATGTTCACACCAGTGTGTTCTACTTTAAATTTCTCTATTTTTTCCCCACTTTTCAACTTGGTAGAAATCATTTGCTGTCCTTATGTTCAGTTAGTGAATTTCTTTTGTAGGAAAAAGAGCTTTTTAAAAATCGACTGTAATGACCACAGCACAAGTGAATCCTTCCCGTAAATTCACTTGGATTTTAACCTTGACTATTGTAAATGAAATGTAAGAATAAATTTAACATGCCTGAGAGAAGCAATGGGCTCCTCTTCTATTAATTTTAGATTCACACCTATTATTAATTTGTTTTTGGTTTCCATAGCGGGAAGACTAAGATTAATTGCATTCAAAGTGTAACAGGAGTGGTTTGGAAGACAGAGGCTCAGATGAAGATTTTTGAAACACTGTGATGTATTATCTAGAATGACTGTGAAAGTATCTTCCCTTGAGAATTTTCTGAAGAGACTGGCTTCCTTCCTGTTTATATTATACTCAGTGCAGTGGTAGCTGAAGTGTGGTGGTGGAGGCAGTGGTGGAGGGTGTGTATCCAAAGCCCCTTCCAGTCCAATCCTTCAGAGTCTAATACCAAAGGGAAGGAAACTTCACAAAGAGCCTTCATCATTAGAGCCAACTTAATGACAAAGAGCAATTAAGCATTTCTATGGTGGGTAGTGTTCTGCGTCTGTTAGCTATTATTAAACTTATTGAGTTTTTGAAGGGATTTATCTCTTGTTGCCTCTCTTTGCCTTGGCTCAATAAGGCAATGAAATCAGAATTGCATGCCTGTGACAACACGGGGCGTTGCCACCGGATGAAAGATGTTACCAATTTAGCCTGCCGACCACTTCAAAATCAAGAGGAGGAGCAGATGGGCTGGCTCTGGAAAATTCTCTTACTTGCTAGATGAAAACAACTCATAAAGTACTAAAGACGGAAAAGTGATTTTTAAAAATTAAGCAAATACAAATCAATTTTTCGTGTTTCTTGGTATGTTTCCTAAACGATAAAATCATCTTTGGCCTAGAATCAATCAAAGAGCATTTGTTGAGGGCCTACTAAATATCTGTTATGAACTATGGAGTACAAAATTAATGAGTTTTAAAGATATGGACTGCTTCTAAGGAGAGTACATATGATTACCAGGACAAGCTGCACACACGTGTGTATGTCTGTCTATATCTATTTGTTTATCTATATATGTATCTATCTATGCATCTATGTATCTGCCTATATATCATCTATCTGTAGAATTATATTAGCAACAGGTCTTGAATTAATAGTATATGTATATCACATATAGATAAGACTAAATGTTAAATTGTGAGGTACTGGTATATAAAAAACTGTCAGTTATGCAACATGCAATACAGGTATTGTAAAGGAGAATTCTTAAGAAAAATTAATATGAATAGAGACATCAGAGACAACTTGATTTGGACGTTCAGGTGCATAGATGGGAGGAACAAAACAATTGGTTGTGACAAAGAGCTTGAGCCAAGATAGAGGTTGGAGTCAGGGAGGCAGTGAAAGGATCTGCTTAATGGGGGCTAATTTTTCTTGATTTGGAATTACAGAAGATAAAACAAAGTAGGCAAATAGGCCAAGAAAGCTAGACAGAGCTGGAATTAATGTGGAACCCATTATAGGTTTCTAAATTGGAGATGGCATATGGTTTAGTGGATGAATGAATTTAGATTTGGAGGTAAGCTCTACCTCCACCACTATTTTGTTAGGTTGGAAACTTGCCTAATGGAATTATTTGGGAAGATGAGAGTTGAACAAATTGTGCAATAGTAGAGGCAAACTTTTTAAAGGTGGAGAGGAATATAATTTAGCATAGAAGTTGCTGCAAACTTGGTGACATCATTCATTTAAAAAACATTTACCAGTACCACCACTGTGCTAGATACACCCAATGGACAAGCTCCCTATCCTCCTGGAGTTTATAGTTGTGTTAAAAAGCAAAATTTAACTGAGTAAATTTTAAAGATCCTATTGGCTTTATTCAATGATTCATGAACAGGGCAGCATCTAGCAGAAAGAAAGGAGCTCTGAGGAGCTGTACAAAATAGAAGGCTTTATAGGCAGAAAGTGGAGAGGGACAAGGAAGGAGCAGCTTGTTTAAGGCAAGGTCAACTTCCTTTGGGGGATGGAAGGGTTTTATTGAGCAGATTACTTCATTAGTGCTGACAAGATTATTCCAGATTGACTGGTTAAAGGTTACATTCCTGGCAGAGGGTGAAACTGCAGTTAGGTTAGGTATTAAGTCTTGGTTTGCTGACATGGGGCTTAGGACAAGTGACTCCATTTGGGGCCTGTTGCCTCTTTTTAAATAATTTGAATGATGTCCACATTTAATACACACTACTACTTTGGTAGAGAAAAAGTAGCTTCTTTTTGTACAACTTGTCTAATCTTCCTCCCCATTCTTATCCCACTGGAAGAAAATATAACATTGCCCATTAATAATATTCCATCTCATCTTTCTCAGTCTCAATCATTTAACAGTCTCTGTGGGTTAAATCTTTAGTAAATCCAGAATTTTCAATTCCCCCTTAGGGCTAGTTTAGATTATCTCTTTCACATGACTCAATCTTTTAGGCAAGTCTTTAGTCTTTCAGATTTTTTTGTTCTTCTTCCTGCTCTTTTCCACAGTGGCATCTAGCTGTGGAAAGCTTGTTTCAGTGACCCTGAGGTCATGGAAAAGAAGGTAGGTATTCCCACGGTGTCTTTCAGATACTGGTGATCTGAGCTGATAAGGCACAACCAGAGCTCTCTGAATATTTGGAAAGATATTCACATTCCACAGTTAAACCCTGGAATCCACAGTTAAACCATTTGTCTCTGATTCTGTTGTCTTCCTGTCCTGGTCCACCTCCCCTAGCAACAAATGCCTGTGTGCTCACCAGGGCACACAGGACCCCTCCGTGTCCCACATGGGCTCTGTGGCACCAGGAGAACTGTCTCCATCTCTCTAGCTGCCTTCCCAGACCATTGTTGCACTGTTGTTCTCAGCCTTCCTATGTGATGCCTGAGAAGAAACATGCAACCGACCCTCTTCTCTTTCACATGGTATGAGTGGGCTTTCTCAGACTTACCCACATGGGCTTTCTCAGACTTACCCACATGTTTCTAAAACTCCCCACATCCTGAAGACTTTAGCCCTGTTTCAGTCTGAATTATCTCCCTCATCCTAATTCATATGTTGAAGCTCTAACCTCCAGTTCTTCGGAATGTAAATGTATTTAGAGATAGGGCCTTTAATTAAGGTCAAATGAGGTCATATGGGTGGACCTTAATCCAAATTGCCTGGTATCTTTATAAGACAAGGAAAGCTGGACACACAGAGAGACACCAGGGTTATGCACACAAAGGAAAGACCATGTGAAGACACAGCAAGAAGGTGGCCATCTGCGAGCCAAGGAGAGAGGCCTCAGAAGAAACTAAAGCTGCCAACATTTTGATCTTGGACTACTAGCCTTCAGAATGGTGAGAAAATGAATTTCTGTTTAAGCCACCCAGACTACAATATTTTCTTATGGTAGCCCAAGCCAACTAACACAACTCCCAAAGCAGAAAGTTGAAGACCTATCCTTATGACTTCTTGGCTCTTTCCTCTCTCTTTCCTTTCTATGATTTACTGGAGCAGGAAAGTTGAACTTCCCATTTTCTGTGCATAATACTTTCCTATTTTAATCCTCCTAGGTACCAAGCTTCATAATACACCCATGATGGAAGAAAGGGTAACTCTCCCTACACTAATAAAAAAAAAAATCCATGATTTGAGTCTATCAGGCATGACTGTTCTTATGGTAGTCATGGAATAATTTGTAACAGTGAAACTAGCATGAAAATGCATTAGTTTAATATCCTCAAAGTATTATCCCTGCTACATGGCTTTAGTGGAGGAGACAAGCTTTAACATATAATCACACAAGTGAATAAGTAATTATGAAGAGGAGTAAGTGTGATGAAAGCAAATATAGGACCTATTGAGATGGGAATGGGTGGCAGTAGGGAATTCCTCTCTAAGAAAGATTTCAGCTGGGACTTGAAGGAAGAGTAGGATTTAGCAGGGAGCAGGGGGAGAGTGTTTAAGGAGTGCCAAGGCAAAAAGGAGGAAGGACACTCCTCTGAGGAACCAAATGGAAGCTAGTGGTGGTGGGTGGGGGCTGAATTAGGGTGAACACAAGGGTGTGGCATGGGTGTCATAGTGCACTGGGCTAGTATGTAGACCTGACTGTGGAGGGCTGGTGGACTGCGTCAGAGGTTTGAGATTTTAATCCCAGTACAAGGGCAGCCACCAAAGGATTTCAGCCTGTGACTGCCAATTTGTGATGATGGAAACTCCAGGAAGCAAAAATATGTAATGATAACAGCTATAGTAGCATTTATTAAATGCTTCCTTGGTGTCAGGAGGTTTCTATGTTGTTATTTAATCCTCACAACACCTGGTGAGGTAATAATTGCTACTCTTTATTGGGTACTGACAGTATTCCAAGCGCCATAATAAATACTTTACAAATAAATCTCTACTCTCACAGCACACCTGTCAGGGAGTATTATTATCTCCTTATTTTCAATAATAGAATGCAGGCTCAGAGTGATTAAGAGATGATTAAGGTAAGTGGCAAAGCTGATGTGCAAACCACAGCTATACAGCCCTACCTTCCACAGACCTAGGCATGTAGTATATTTAAATAGAGAAACAACTGGAAAGGGTTAACAGTAGACAAAGCAAGATAAACAAGAAAGATGTGATTTGAGGAAGGCCTTTCAATATTCCTGAACCTCTCATTCTGACTGAATTTAGGACAAACCCACAAAATCTATATGTCATTCTACCTACGTAATTCACCAGCAACCCATTCAGCCACCTCGTGTCCATGCCGTACGTATTAGTTTCCTAGGGTTTCCGTAACAAATAGTCACAAACTCAACAGTAGAAATTTGTTCTGTCAAGATTCTGGAGGCCACAAGAAATCAAGATGTCAGCTGGTCCGTGTTCCCTCCAAAGGCCCTGTGAGGAGTATCTTTGTTTGCCTCTTCCACTGGTGGCTCCAGGCCTTCCTTGTCTTATGGCTGCATAACTCCATTCTCTGCCTCCATTTTACATGGTCTCTTCTTCTTTACTCAGTGTGTCTCTTCTCAGTGTGTCACTTATAGGACACGTGTCCTTGGGTTTAGGACTGGATAATCCAGGAAGATCTCACCTATAGATCCTCAATTTAAATGCAAAGATCCTTTTTCCAGTAAGGTCGGATTCACAGGTTCGAGAGCATGGGCACATCTTTTTCCCACTTTACCACGTGTTCCATTTCAGGAAGCTCCTCCTGTGTTCTGGATGAACAACCAGAGAAAACCCAAGGTATTACCAATCTGGTTGTGATCTCTTTGCTTCCAGAGGAAGAAGACCTCCCTGGTCAGTGTTCAGCTCTCTTGCTGTGGTTAAGGCTTCTGACCAAATATAGACAACTTAAAAGTCTACAGAAGCCCAAGGATTTTTTTCCATTTTGTATTTGGGAGTTTTGTGATATTTCAGAATTCACCAAAATCATATAATTTCCTTTTCTCTCCTTGATACGCAGCTCTCTTTCATGTTTCAGTTTGTACATAGAGCATTAGAATGTGTGTTGTTATTGTACGTAAGAGTAAAAATGTTTGTCTGGAGTGTAAATAATAGTTATGACTTGATCATTTCTTTTTTTCATTTTTAATTTGTCAGTGTTAGTCCAATGAACTGAAGTGAAAAAGATCTTCACACAGTCCCGAGTTAACAAATTCTTTTCTACTCATACATCCAGGCATAAACGATAAGGCATCGTATGTGTTTGGAATGGAACCCTGTAATCTGACCTGCAGATCAAAAAAGTGCTAATAAGTGGCAATCAATCTATCAGCCAACAAAAGGTTTTATTTTCACTCAGTAAGGGTTTCACGCTTAAAGGGGAGATGGATAATTAAGACTTCATGTTTCAAAATATTAAATATTGATTTGTAGACATTTAGCAGCAGGCATAAAGCTCTCCTGAGGGATGACAACAACTGTCTAAAAGATTATAAAAGATTTTATTTCTCTTGGTAGAATTTAGCATTTATTTCTTATTTAAAAGATGTGAAATGAGTTAGTAAAATATTATATCAAGGAGATAGCTTGGAGCTCCACAAATGGCTGTCATGTCTGCAGTGTGTGGCTAGCCAGAGTTAAAATAAAACCGTTTTGCTACTTTCATATTGGCTTTTGGTTTATTGATGTGTCAGAAGGTTTATAAGCTCTTCAACTCAAGTTTTGATTGTTTTATCCAACTACTGTCACTTCTTATCAGTATTAAAGGCAGAAATCAAAGAAAAGGCCCAGGGGAGGAGGACTTCCAAATGTTGCTTTTTGCTGTCACTGTTGTAATGCTGATACCCTCCTGACAGGCCCTTTTTCTTGACACCACGGGGTAATTAGGGGGATTTTTATAAGAGGTTTTACCAATTAGTTAATACATTTTCTGATTAAACACTCCTTTGTCTCAGCCATAGAGAAACTGCCTAAATGAGTAGGGGCTGGGGATGGGACCCACAGTCAGGGCTAGAGCGAAACACCATTGAGTCCAAATGTCACCTGAGCTTTGACTTTCCCAAGACCTTGAGTCAGTAATCCTTGTCAGTGCAGGCAACTGGGACAACGTTAGGGTCAGACATAATTTTCAGACCTTACAGAGTAATTCTGCGTTCAATAGACCCCATGTAATGTGTGGATTTCTAGTACCTTGATGAAATTCACTGTCTTTCCAAAGACACTGAATTCTCCACTAATAAGCTCTCTACTAATAAGCTCTTTTGGTTGAGGGAATGTGCAAGATAAAGAAAGGACAGCACATTGAATGGATGTGGGGACACCTACAAAACAATCTAAAGGTTCTGGAAATACCCAACATAGAAGATTGATAAAAATTGCAAAATTCCCCAGTGTTGCCATAGCATTCTCACAGATACAATTTGAGTTTCAACTTTATTTATCCTACTTAATGTACTTCGATACAAACAAGCATGCCATCAAAAATCATATGCCATTTGGTTTGTTGAATCAAGCTCTCAGTTGATAAAAGTAAAAACTGTGGTTCCAAGGCAGAACTCTTTTGGCAACATAAGGCTTGGAGGTGTTGGGTGGAGTGAAGGGATGGTGGCCTTGGGTCTGCTCTTCTGCTGGGGTAAGAGCAGAGTTTAAGCCTTAGAGTTCCCCAGGTGGAGGGTGCCTGGGAGGGACTTGGCTGGGCAGTCTCTGCTGCCTCTTATTTTGCTCTAATGGTGGCTTCCTACCTCTGAGCATCTTCTCAAATTTCCTTCTATATGGCATTCACTCTGGGGTCTTTTATTTCTCATTTTAATACTTTGAAAAATTGACAGCAGTTGGATTAAAAAAATTGGAATTTGGATTGAAGTTCTTATAAACTTTCTTTCCATTGGAGATCATGTAATGATTGGGCGTGTTGCTTTATCAGCTCCTGCCACTTTCTAAGACTGAGGTAGGTAACATCCCATAGGTGTAAACTGTGAAGAGAAATGAGCCAGGGCCTCAAGTTCCCAAATTGTATCCATGATTCTCCACTGGATGATCCTTGGATTTCCATGCCCGGTGGTGTGCTTTCTATTGATTTTTGTTTTCTAAATCAATTGCACCATGGGGCTTTAGAATTGCTCATTAAGGAGGTTGAAAAGAAGCAAATTTGGTTCAAGTTTTCGTGCTGAAAATTTGCACTCTCTAAACCTGAACTGCCTAGCACTAGGGCTCTGCAGCCCTTGCCTCATGCTTTGGTGGCTCCCTTGCATATATCCCATGGCAAAGTGGAAAAGATTTAATGAATAGCCTTGTGGTACATGAAATTGATTTTCTTAGCAAATATTAGTTTGGGAGTTTCATGTGTGAAACTGACATGCAGTGTCACAGTTCATTTTATTTTCTTTTTTGCACTGGTATATTCAATTTTAGAACAAAAGTATTTTTGTATTTCCCATTGAAGTTCATGTGATGCAGTTTAGAGCTATCTTTTGCTTATAATGAAACACTTAGAATTAAAAATGCATTCTTTTAAAGGCACATCTTTTTTTTATTAGACATTTGAATGCATCACACGATTTTATCAGCAGTAGTAAGTAGAGGATAGAGTAGGGAAGTGACAGAAAATCCATTTGGCAGAGAAAATAGGCTCTCTTCATACGTGTATGTGATTGCATGTGTGTAACATTAAGTAATCGTAATGCAAGTATAGACATCTTTTGGCATCATAATGGCAAGTCAGAAAATAAAATACAATTTTTAAAATGTGGTCTGTTTTGGTCACTTGATTATTCACACTAGCAGAAAATAGAAAATAGGCTAAGACAAGTGAATCTACTACATTAGATTCTAAATTAAGTCCTGGGTTATATCTCTTTTATAAGTGAAAGAGAATTTAAAAGGCAAGTCATCTATTTGGAAAAGAAAAGGAGACAACATAGTTAGAAATAAACAGTCATAGTTTGTTTTAAACATATATTTTATAAAACAAAGAAGCAGCTGTGTTTTCCATAAGAGAACCATTGAGAGTGCATTAAATGGAATATTTAAAGCTGTAAAGTTGAAATGGGAATTCATACCGATTATCATTGCCTCTAATAATTTAGATAGTATTTCCTAGTATGCAAGAAAATCTCTAAAGTATATGCTCATGTTCATATTTATATTTAGGTTCGAAAAAAACAAAACAAAGAAAAAAATCTTTTTCTTTCGAAGAGCTTCCAGGAGTCTTATTCTACATGTAAATCCCTTCTGATGATCAGGTGATCAAGGAAGTATTTGTCATTTCTAAAATACTAAACATTAGATTCTGAAGATAATGCACCCTGAAGAGGGGAAAACCTGGCTCGTTTAATAACGTATACTTCATTTACAGTTCCGAGGAGCTTCGTTCTTCTGGCTACGACATTTCCCCCAGTCATGGTTCTGATGTATGCAGATCTCTAAGTACATTTTAAATAGAACAACAACTGAACGATTCACTCAACAGGATTCATGAAGAGGAAATAGACATATTTCGGCATGGGAGAATATTTATGCATTATTTAACAGCAATAATGTTTGAATTCATACATTATGCAAATGCAGTTATAATCAGGAAAATGAAAGAACTTGGACTGCTGCAACATCCTTAAACCCACCATTAGGTACCTATTTGTGCATAACGTGTAATGCTGCACAATGTCTTACGATGCTACAGTGTGTCACTCGAAGAGAAAAGTTATCAGAGATTAACTGGGTATAAAATGAAAAGTTGATGAACCCCTGATTGCTACCTTGGTACTGAGTTCTATAAATTTACCCTCAAACAAGTGCAAGGATGTTAATGATAATTAACACGATATTGGAATAAAATGCACTTTACTCAAATGCTGCCCCCCATTAAAGCTTTCTCCCTATTTAGATATGGACGACTTCATCTTCTTTATCTAGAGCGCCCTGCTTATGTGCAGGCACTAGTCTAAGAATTTTACATGACTTACCTCATTTAATCTCCTAACAATCAGCTCATAACAATGCTATGAGGTAGACACTATTATTATTCCTATTTTACAGATGAGAAAACTTAACCACAGAGAGAATGAGTATCTTGCCCAAGGTCACTGAAGTACTAAGTGATAGAACCTTGACTTTGAATACAGAAAGTCTGAATCCAGAGTCTACTCTCTTAGTCTCAATGTCATGTTGTTTATATGTATTACTATGACAGTTACTTAAGCTCTACTTCCTTCTTTTAGAGTGTAAACTCCCTGCTTTAAAAATGATAATAATCGAGCATTTGTTATATCCCAGGCACTGTGCCAGGCTGGGTGGATGCACAGATGAGTAAATATAGCCCCTGCTCTCCAGGGGCTCACAGTCTAGCAGGGGAGATATACATGAAACTAGACTGCATTGTGGGAAGAGAGAGACAGGCATGGAGGGGGAATTAGAGAAGCAATTGGAAGGGCCTCTAACTCTTCTGGAGGAATGGGAGCAGGAAACTGAAGGAAAGCTAAAGGAAGAAATCCCCATGACTGGGCTGCATCCTATTTGCTTGGTCCTTTCCTTATCCTCTAGCTCCTGGCATGGGATTCTGCACAGAGAAATTGAATACGTAGATCAGTTTAATGTTTCATTGGTTGAATTAAGTCACTCTTTCCCAACACCAGGGACTTCCGTGTTGGTGATTTTGGGTGCCACAGTGTCTGGGGAGAGTTTAGAGAAGACATGTGCCCTGATTTTAACTGAAAGTAGTGGTTCCTGTTGATCTGTAGAGAATGTTATAAAATCCATGACCTTGACCCAGGGGAAAAAATACACCTATGTGGAATTCTGTGAAATTTCAAGGTGTTTGTGAACTCTCTAAAACCACTTAGGACCCCAGGTTAGGGACCCCTGGTCTGAAGGACGGCAAGTTGGATGAGTAATAAGCCTACTAGTATATAATGGCCATGAGTACAGATCAGTGGTTCTTAAACTTTCTGGTCCTGAGGGACTTCTTTACATCTTTAAAAAATATTGACTTTTTAAATTTTTAAATTATTGAAAAACCCTCACCCCAAGTTTCTGGTTTATGTGGATTATATCAATCTACACTTATGTGAGAAATTAGAACTGAGAAATTTAAAAATATTGCCTATTAATTCAAAAATTGCAACAACCCCCATTATGTGCTTACATAAATGTGTTATAGAACATAACTATGATTTCCAAATCACAGAATTAGCAATGCAAGTGGTATTAGTTTACATTTCTGTAAATCTCTTTAATGTCTGGCTCCATAGAGGATAGCTGGATTCTCAAGTCTGCTGCTGCTTTTAACCTGTTGGGATATGTTATTTTGGTTGAGCATATGAAGAAAAATCACTCTCACATAGATATGTAGTGGGAAAGGGAGGAGTACCTTGAATAGTTTCATAAGATCATTGTGGACGTTCTTCTTTGATATTCCACCAAAACTTGGCAAGTGGTTGTTTCTTAAAAGTTATTTGAAATGTCAAACTTGAAACCATATTAATGAACTTTTTGTACTGTTACTTGAAAGTCCACTAGTTTCTTTTTGCATTTTGAGTGGATCTTTTGCTCCTGCATGATTTTTATAAACGTTTGCAGTGTTATTTGGAAATGTAAATTCACTGAGTTTTGCAGATCTTCTTGACACATTTCATTATACAGCATTAAAAAATTGCATTCACTAATATCACCATCAATCTCACCCCAAAATCTTTAACTTTGGGAAGCTGTCAAACTCATCATTATGGATACAAGATTTCCAAAATTTCAATTTTCATGTGAATGAAATTTAATTTTATCAATGACAACAAACGTCAGTTGCTTTTCTTGAAGCGATAGGTTCACTTCATTTGTTTTTGAGAAAATGTCTCTTAAATATACAAGATTGAATAATCATAGTTTGTCCGTCATTCTTTCAAGTAAAAATGCTTTTCCACAAAGTGACTTTTTCAGCTCACAACACAAACAATCACAGAAGTGTTTCTCCTTGAGACAAATCTTGTGCTTCTCTATGCAACCAAATCACTTCATATCTACTTCCCATTTCATCATCTTGATTATTAAATAGTGTATTCAAGAGTAGTTTTAATAAAATTAATTTTATTGTTTCATAAAGGACATTCTTAAGGGAAACTGGCATTTTTTAAAACTGTAATTGCATGGCAGTTGAAAAATACGATTATATTGTATAGCTGGAGGTCACTGCCTTGATTTTGCAAAGGCATCAGAAGTCCTATCCAGCATTCCTTTTGCACCATTAATGCAAACCATCAACACAATGATAAAGGCAAATAATGTCTTAGTATTATTATGAAAGTAGTTTTGACCTTGAAGTTGCCCTGAAAGATCTTAGGGACCCCTGACATTCTGCATTCCACAATTTGAGAGTCATTGAGGTAAAAGGTACAAAGAGAAATTAGCTTCCTCTATGGAGGAAAGTTGAAATAAATATGGAGGCAAGTTGAGAGGTTTGGGGAAAAGAGATTTTCAGGGAGAGAAGCTAACTAATAAAAGTATTAGTGTGTACCTAGGTGTGTTTCAAGTGCAAGGAAATACTGTAGACTTCTTAGATGTCCAATACACCAATTTTTTTTTTTTTTTTTTTTTGCGGCACGCGGGCCTCTCACTGTTGTGGCCTCTCCCGTTGCGGAGCACAGGCTCCGGATGCGCAGGCTCAGCGGCCATGGCTCACGGGCGCAGCCGCTCCGCGGCATGTGGGATCTTCCCGGACCGGGGCACGAACCCGTGTCCCCTGCATTGGCAGGTGGACTCTCAACCACTGTGCCACCAGGGAAACCCACCAATTTTAATACTGTATTGTTCAGGATAAGGGTGTGAGACTCCTGAAGCAATCATTTTCCTGGCTGCAATTTTTGACCTGAGTGTTTCAAACACACCAATATCTATTTCTCTGGGTAGAATTTAAAGAAGGAGTCAGTGGGAAATGGTAGGAGGGAATTACACTCAACCAGCTGAAAATAGAGATTTTTAAAAACCTCACAAAACAAAGGCTTTCGAGAGTGAACTTACACTGCAAACCCATAAGCTTCAGAGAACCCTGGTTTAGAGAGGAGTGTTGACAGAGGCAAAACTGGAAAAGCAAAAGGCTGTTCTGCAGTAATTAAAACTAAACTGAAGAAGTCAAAAGATGCTTGTTATTCTGTGTTTTCATAGCAGTGTTCAGCAGTGTTCAGCTGCCATGGAAGAGGCTCTATTAGCATTTACTTTACAAATCTCATTTCTTCAGAGGTCAGAGCTCAAGCTGAAAATTCACTTCTGGTGGAAATTCCTTACCTTTCTGTTGGCCCATATCACAAATGGAATGCTTCCTAGGTTTATTTTAGTTGTCTAAATATTGTAGGGTTGCCTGGTAATAAATCAATTTTATGTAATATTTTTCTTCTCTTTATCTTTAGTCATCTTGAAACACTAAGGGTTTCTTGCATTAGAGTAGAATCCTGTATAATACATAGATCACTGATAGAAAGATAATTTGGTGCTGTGAAACAGGTTAATAAGAAAGAATATTACTAGCCATTCATCTTGCTGCCTCCAAGGGAAAGAATATCTTCCAGAGAGATAGCAGTTGAATGTCTTTTTAAAAACGCAGTGGTAATTTTCCCACCAAGATTATTGGTATGTGGATGGAAACTTGCAGTAGAAAGTTACCTAAGCTTCAAATTTCATTCATACTTTGTGATTTCCGTGACATCACCATTTCTTTAAGCACAGTTAAGGTATATTGTGTAGTACATTTCACATAGTCCAATATGCGGTTATTTCTGGGACTAGGTTAGCATTTGGTGGTGTTTCCTGCCAAAGAATTTTGCAAAGGAAAATGCTGTGCTTGGGTAGTGCATGAAGAATGTAATCTGCCGGGACTCTTGAGTACCCACCACATGAATAAAAATATGTGCTCTCAGCAGAAAAAAAAAAAAGCTTAGACTAGAAAAACTTACCCTGTTCTTCTGACCTCTGTGAGTCATTGTCACAAGAGAGGACAAGTAAGTACACAGCTCTGGAGATAAAGATAAAGGAGATAGGGTGGTAATCTCATGTTTCTACCTATTTGGAAGAAACTATTTTTTGTGATCTGGAATGTTGTAGACATTCACACTTGGCTTTGTAACTAATATAGTGATTAAACACATTTAGGTAATTCTGGACTGGGCATCAATGTTAGATTAATGGAAGACCTTCCTGGTAGTGCAATCTGTTCAACTACCCAGAGGGGTTTCTCAGAGGACTTTTTGGAGGTATCTTGTTGGGAAGTTTATATAAGAATAATCATTGAATTAAAAAATCACAGTGATAAAGGGGGCCTTGGAGATGGTTTATTAATGGTTTATTACCATTCATTTCTCAGGTGAAATATGTTTTCAGCTGTTTAGGATCAAATCAGATGAGAGCGAACCTTTGGATGGGCAATAGTCCAGAGAACTCCTTGAATTCCTTTCAAGACCTAAGTTTTCATGATTTAATAATAAAAAAATATAAAAATACTTGCATTGAAATAAAAGCCCTCCATACATTCTAGCTATCATTTTTATTATCTTAACTGTTGGTTAGATGCTAAAGAGTGAAGGGGTAATAATAAAACCAGGTCTGAGAGAAAAAGGCTGAGAAAAACACTGTCTCTCTATAGAGCTTTTCAAGGCAAGTGAAAGCAGCATTAGCCTGCTGAGTGGTCGTGATGGGGAACAGTTGAAAAGAGCTTAGAATTTCCAAATCAGCACAAAAGCAGTACAGGTGTCACTTCAATCTCATATAACGTTATACCCCCCCCTCCCCAAAACCCTTGTTCCCTTCGTGAGTCAGAACCAATACAGCTTAAAAAGAGGCCACGGGAAGGAAGCACGGTGTTTGCTTACTCATAATGAATACTCTCCCTGTGATATATTGATAATATTGCTGCTTTTGTTTTTAGAGGTATAATATATGCCCCCCACCATCACACACACACATATTCCAAGCTGAAACATGGCACCAAGAGCTTCATCCTGCACAGTTTCATTATTAATAATGTTATCATTAATGCAAATGTTGACACATTATCTGCACAACCATTTTCTAGTAAGGAAATCCACAAATAACACTTGACATCTTGTTTGCATAGCAGCTACAGTGTGTATTTTTCACTGTTCTTTGTATCTTTACTGCTTATTGGAGCACCACATCATTTTGGCCTAGTTCAAAATCTTTTAATATGCAAACCTGAACCAACATCAAAGGACAAATCAGCTTCAAAATGATTTTCCACACTAACAGTCTTGTACATCGCCACCAAATATTATCACATTGATTACTACACAGTTTTAAGATTCAATGGTTTTGAGTTGATTTTTTCCATACTAATATATGTGGACTTTCATTATATGATTTTGGGGTCATAATTTTTTAGTTCTTTTCTTAAATCTTCATTAAATGTGCAATTTTTAATACAATTCAGGGTTTTCTAGCATCATGATGTTAATGATACTTCAATTATTTTACGCTATTGTTTGCAATGCAATTAAGCAAGACACTGAATCTTTAATATTAACGTTTCTTCTGTATGCCTACAAGCATTACATAACCATTGCAAACTTGCTACAAATTCTGGAGGATTTAAATCAGAAACAATCTTTGAAGAGCTAGACCTCACCATAGGGGGCAAACATCTTGGCTCCTAAGAAAGGCATTGTAGAGAAGGTTTGCTAATTGATTTTTCCTTATGAACAATCTGTTTCTCTTCCAGTTTATTACAGGAGACACTGGCATTTGTCATTTTTCCAATATTTGGAGCTTGCTGCCTTAATAAATG
This sequence comes from Delphinus delphis, assembly GCF_949987515.2. Lineage (NCBI taxonomy): Eukaryota > Metazoa > Chordata > Mammalia > Artiodactyla > Delphinidae > Delphinus > Delphinus delphis. The sequence continues at coordinate 84,840,887 of NC_082683.1, forward strand.
CACATATCAGATGATGCTCGCTCCCTGTCTGATGGGCGAATGGTGTTGGGCAGAGGAAGGTCACACTGATGTTAAATTTGCTGCTGAGCAAAGGATCACAGTGTAAATGGAATCCTGAAAGCCGGGAAATGTGAGTGTGCCAGTGTAAATAATCTATTAATTATTGACAGCTAGGGGACTGAAAAATTCCTATTTAGTCATGACATCTTCATTTTCACGCTGAACCATTTCTGGCATTTTTAAAATTAAAGTTTTCTTTTACTATAGATATGAAATATTTCCATTTATACTAAATCTCTGCTGGTGCTTTCTTCTTCTTTTGACATTTTGTCTGATTTTTGCATTTTAAGGCAATAGCAGATATGGCAAGAGGCAGGGAATGATCCAAGAATGAGAAAGAGAACCATGGTATTAGGATTGCTTACACATTACACATTTAAAAAATTCTGTCCCTACGTAGAGGGGAAACAAATCCCCAGGAAAAATGTAAGTGGTGTTTGAGAAGCTTCAGGCACATTCACTATTTATAGAAGTCAAATGACATTGAAGATGCTGACACTTGTGAGACCATTTAGCAGATATCGCAGGACTGTAGGTCATTTTCAAACATTTAAAAATATTCCAAGAAAAAGGACAAGGCTAATGTAAAATATTTTAGCGTCCTTGCTGTAATTTTTTAAAGTTAGTATTATAAACTGGTCAATGACATGATACCTTCATATATTCAATTTCTTTATCTCTACTACACATCATCAGGCTTGCTTTATTTCCGGCATCAGCTATTTGTTTAACTGAAGTAACTGGCACTCTGCTCATCAGAGTTTAACTGGAGAGAGTATAAATGTAGCCTAACGAAAAGGTTGGACCATGCAAGAACATTTGGGGACTTCTGAGGCACAGTGGGTTGGTGCCCCTGACATGTTGGGGAATGGCTTTTATTAACAGCACACTTCCGTTGGCGAGGTAATGTTCAGGCCTTTGATCACTATAAAGACCCTCTCTTCTGGGTTTCTTAACAAACTAAAAGGTTGAATCAGGTTCCCTGAAGTTTGTGAACCCCTTTTTGTCCATTTGGGTCAAGTTTGAAGCCCAAATGGACCAATTTATGTTTTCAGGTTAGTGTTGCTTTGAGTTGAGGAAATATGTTTGAACTTTCTATTCAGCAGTCCAACTCAGGGGGTGTGAATAACGGTGAACTGTTCACACGAGCCCCAGCACACCTCCACTGCTGGGTCTCCTACTGCTGGACTGCTGGTCCAAACTGGCCTTAAAGGATTTGCCACCAGGAGGAGGTCTTTCATGTTTCTCTACCTTTGATTTCCCACTCTCTGCTACTGATCATTTATGATAAACTGGCGCCTTTTGAGGTGAGCAATGTCATGGCTGCTGTCTACATTTGAAATGACACTACATTGATGCATTTTACAACTAAAACCAATATGAAATACATGATATTTAAAAGGAAGGTTTTAGGTAATATGTCTAAGATAGAAAGGGAAAAAGTGAGAGGGAAGGGTTACCATGGAATAAATGTAAGTGTGAGGAATTTAACTATGTAGTTTGTTTAAAAGAAGAAAGAAGGCAGGAAGGATTCGTCAAGAAGGAATCCTTCAGAGGCTAAGCTAAGAGCAAACCATTATTCCTAACAGAATCACATAGTAGGTATGAGTCTTTGTATCTTCAATTTGGAAAGATATTTTTCTTTTGGGGGGTGATGCTGTGCATTGTGTGTTCTACAACAACAGTATCTGAAATGGAGGAAATATAGATCCATCCTCATTGCTTATAACATGGGAGAACTAGCTCAGCCATAGCCCTAGTGGTACTTGAAATGCTCATTCTGTCCAGCAGAGGGCACTAGTAACTAGTGCACACCAGTAACACATTCACGGTATTTCCCATGATGAATAACCATATTTTCAATACATTACAAACCACAGTAATGAGAAGAACCAGTTATTATTTTTGTTCTTGTTATCATGACATAATATCTTTTATTTATCCCAGTGAACATTTCCAACTTCTATAGCTTCAATTAAAATATCAGTGCCGGATTCAGAATACTCTCTCAATGTCCAGAATTGGTCTATTAAAACAAATCCACGCAGATGTTTTCACGTGTCTGAATAAAAGGAACTTTCCTGACTTTTTCTCACACTAACACTTCTATTCATTTAAGCAGGATTCCAAAGCAAAAGGGCAACAATTCTAAACACTGGAGATTTTTGAATGGATAGAAATGGTGCTTCAGAACTTTTAAGAACCGTGTCTCTGCTGCCCCAGTAGGAACTTTTCACTGAGGAAACACAGTCAAGGTTCAACACATCTTGATTTCACAGACAGACTCCAAAAATTTTAATTAGCCATCTCCTTACATGTTTAGATATTATTTATGTAACCATCTTATTCCATATTTAAACACTAATTGGGCAGCCTGCTGACTGTTACTGAAGAATTCCTTGGAGGGTGACAGGTATTTCCAACCAATGATATTTTGATAACCAAAATATCATTCGCAAACTTTAACTAAAGAAATTTGGCCCTTTTCATCACCCTGGACCGGATGTATAAAAGGAAGAAGCCATAGAACTTTATATATCTTAACGGCTCCTCAGTAAACTTACCTATAAAAAACAATAGCAAACACCTTCAAATCACTGGCAAGAGTTTCTTGCACTATTTTTGTGCAGTAGCAATCTAAAAATATTATTATTGAATGATAGTTATCTAAATATAAAGTCTATGCATATTCTTATTAAAAAGAAATGTTATGACATTTTTAAATTAATGTCTTTTTATATCCCCATATGTACATATGTGTTTAACTTTGGATCTGTGCGATTCTCCTGTTTTAGCAGGGAGACCTAGACCTTATGAATATGTGTGGTAATTAAAAAGTAAATAAAAACATGAATGTACACTGCACATCATTGAAATGACACACTTTACTATAAAATTATACCTTTTACGGCTTTCACTGAAAATATAGACTGTAGCGCTGGTTGATCAATCAGAGTTTTGAATTTTGTTATTCATATTTCTTATCACCTGTTTATGAGCAGTGTCCATTTTGCTTTCCATCACAGTTGTGCCTGGTTGAGTGCAGAAAAGGTTACATGCTAACATATGGTAAAAGCTTATAGGAAGATTTATACCATTTTGAATGGATTGTTTCAGGTTGCCTGCATTTTTAATACCGCTTTCTTGTCACGGAGAAGAGGAGTTTGTTATTTTTGGCTTTCATTAGAGTTCTCACTTCAGAGTTGGTTAGTGGGGGTTTCTGCTTTCAAAGCTGACATCTCTTTTCTTTTTAGCATCTGTTACATAAACAGGGTGAATAGCTACAGGGTTCCAAAATCGCGAAGGAAGCAGCTAACCCGCTTATTCCTCGCTCGACAATGTAACTGACAGCACGTAGCTCTCTCCACCCCTGCTGTCTCAGTTTTGAAGGGAAGCGCTGTTGCGCCGCCTCCCCGACACCAAGGCGCTGACAATAGGCAGATCTGAGGCAATGAGTGTTGCTGGGAAGAGAGCAGAGGAGAGAAGCCTGGTGGTGGGAGAATGAAGGTAATAAAGGAAATTATTAATACTTTATAGTGGTTTTTTTGCATCTTTATCTCACTGATTCTCATACCATCCCTTTGAGAATATATAATTATTACCTCCTGTTAAAAATTCTATATACATATTTGTACATATGTGTATTTTAAGTAAAGAAGAGGAGAAATACTCTAGGTAGGAGAATTCTTTTTTCTGTTCTCTGAGCAGGGACTGGTCAAATCAAAATGTCCTAAACACAAGGGAAAATATTACCTCACACAACAACAAGCTTCAGTGTAGAGTGGTTCCAGGGCAGAATGATGTCTTCAAGGACTGAACGTCTGCCATGGCCTTTCTGCTCTGCTGTTCTCAGAGCACACTGGATTCACACTCAGCTTGTGTCTTCATGGTCATAAAATGGCTGCCACAGCTCCAGGAGTCACAGTTCACATTGTCAAACAACACAAGATCTAGCACAGTCTCTTAAAGATAGCAAAGTCTGATGCATCAAATTGTACTGTTTTACCTCTGAGCTCAGTGGTGGCTTAATTCCCAAGCTCCACAGGGAAGCAGAATGGCTCCATTTGCTCCTGTCTCTCGGGTTCAAGCACATCATAAAAGAAAAACAGAAACAAAGACCTTGGCCTCAGAGAGTTAAGTAATTTATTCCAGGATCCAGGAGCATATATGGAACACAGTACCCATTGTTCTGTCTCTAAGTCTGTCCTGGAAGGTGTTTGGGTTAAAAGAAGACAGCCCTTTCAGATATCTGTTTATTTGTACAGAATATTCACTTCTTTGTACATAGTAGGCTCTCAATCAGCATCAGTTGATTTGATTTTAGGTTTAAAAATTAAATTAAAACGAAGTTCCCTCAGGCTATTTGGCTTTGCTCTCTCTCTGGCATTTCCCTGTGATAAGTTTAATTGAATTTGAACCAGACTCAACTGTGAGAAATGTCCAGGACCCAGATATCTTTTCTTTTGTGTTTAATTTTGTACTGATATCAACATAGATGGAGATAATCAGACTCTGAACTCATTCTGCTTCTCTAGGATGCTAGCTTCACTTTCTGTAATTAATCAGCCAATTAATCTACAATGCCTTTTGAGTAACCCCACTAATACTCCATTCTACCTGCTGTAAAGTATGTAAAAGGTGCTTTTCATCAAGGAGCTTGCAATATATTTGGAGAAACATGTCAAATACAGGTAAAGGGTTGACTAATGGTTTTAAGGTTATATATGCATCAAATAATCAGGCTCCCTGGGAGGCTCAGTACACAAACAGGCAGACGATGTGAGCTGGCCTTTGGCAGGAGAACTGGCGACAGGGAAGCAGAATAATAACTCTGATGGAGAAGGTCTATTCAAATTTTATGAACATGAGTTTTCTCAGTTATCTGCAGCTGCACCATCTTGGAGGGATTGGAACTGAATAGGCCTCAGAGGCATACCTCGGGCCTGGAAAACTGGGCCAATTGCTTAGGGCTGTGAACTCTATGCAGTGGGAGAATGATTCAGAGAGGCAGCCTTGAGGGCCAAAGGAGGACGTTTTTATTTAGGAAGATTTAACTAAGAGAAAAAGTTTGCAGGATCTATCCAAACAGTCAGCCAATAAATGCAGACCTCATCCCCAGCACAGAGCCCACCAAGCCACACAGCCTCTTTTATGACTTATTTAGTATGGTTTCTAATTCAACCTAATTTCCGCTGCCTTATCAGCAGTGTAGGCACACTGGACTTGATAGCAAGAGTTCTCTGATCTGTTGTTTTTTCTTTCAGCCAGAGTCTCTGAAGCTTGGATCAGGAATAGAGGTGTCGATTTGGAAGTCAAGAACAGGAGATGACTACTGACACCAGATAGGTACGCTACACAGGCAAGAAATTACAGAGGAGATAGCCAGAGATAGAGCCCAGAGGATTGCTCACTAGGGTTGATTCTAACCAAACTTGTCCCTGGATGTCTCATTTGTAAAAAGAAGACCATAATAGTATATCCATCCCACAGGATATTGCAAAGTTTTGGTGAGTTAACAGATGCAAAGCATTAGAAAGTTTTTGTTTTTTTTGCAGTACGTGGGCCTCTCACTGTTGTGGCCTCTCCCGTTGCGGAACACAGGCTCCGGACGCGCAGGCTCAGCGGCCATGGCTCACGGGCCCAGCCGCTCCGCGGCATGTGGGATCTTCCCGGACCAGGACACGAACCCGTGTCCCCTGCATCGGCAGGCAGACTCTCAACCACTGCGCCACCAGGGAAGCACTAGAAAGTTTTTTGACAGATAGGAAGTACTCAATATTGTTATTAAGGTTAATAATTTTCTAATTCTCCCATTTTCCATTCTTCTCCCTTTACACATTTCTCCTGTCAGTGCTAAACTGCCCTGGTGTCTGCATACCCTCCTTGGATGTTTGCAACCCTCTCCAAGCCCCTCTTGAAGTATATGTGGGCCTCCAGTCCTCCCTCTTGCCTTTCCACAATCAAAATTTAACTGTTCCATATCATGTAATTCAGCAATTCCACTTTTGGATGTATATCCGGGAAAAATGAAAACACTAAATTGAAAAGATACATTCACCCCAGTGTACATAGCAACACTATTTACAATAGCCAAGGCCTGGAAGCAACCCAAGTGCCCATCAACAGACAATTGAATTAAAAAGATGTGACATCTATATACAATGGAATACTACTCAGTGAAATGAAATACTGCCATTTGCAGCAACTTGGATGGACCTAGAGAATATTATGCTAAGTGAAATAAGCCAGGTAGAGAAAGACAAATACTTTATCACTTATATGTGGAATCTAAAAATTATGGAAAACAGAGACAGACTCACAGACATAGAAAACAAAGTAGTTACCAAGGGGCAGAGGGAAGTAGGGAGGGGCAAATTAGCAGTACGGGATTAACAGTTACAAACTACTATACATAAAATAGATAAGCACCAAGGATATACTGTATAGTACAGGGAATCATTGCCACTATCTTATAATAACCTAAAATGGAGTATAATCAGCAAAAGTACTGAATCACTATGCTGTATACCCAAAGCTAACACAATATTGTAGATCTACTATACTTCAATAAAAAAAGAAAATTTAACTGTTCTATTTCAAGCCCCACTAAGTCTGACATGGGTGTTTGCATTATAAGCAGACAATGCTTTAATGTCTAAAGAACGTCTCTACTGCTGAGATATGAGACATCGACAGTGGTTTCCTGATTCAGGGCTCTCTTGGGTGCCCTCCTCAAAATACACTTGTAAGCAGTCCCCTACTCATGTGATAACTTGAAAGCAAAGCAAAATAAATGGCAAAGAAGTAGGCACAGAGAAATGAGCAGTAACGGATGCTATCAGACTATTTCCACAGAAACCAAGAACTGGTTTAAAGAGAGAAGCAAACAAATTTGTGGTCATTTAAAGCCTAAAGACACATTTAATAACTTTTTGTTGTTGTTGTTGTTGTTGTATGCGGGCCTCTCACTGTTGTGGCCTCTCCCATTGTGGAGCACAGGCTCCGGACGTGCAGGCTCAGCGGCCATGGCTCACGGGCGCAGCCGCTCCGCGGCATGTGGGATCTTCCCAGACCGGGGCACGAACCCGTGTCCCCTGCATCGGCAGGCGGACTCTCAACCACTGCGCCACCAGGGAAGCTCTAATAACATTTCTTAATTTCTTTAAGTTTCTATCTTTTTCCCCCTATGGAGGAAATCTACCCGACATAACATAAACCACTAATACTGCGCTCTAGGCAGAACATGGCTCTGTAAGCAGTGCAGGCGGGTTTCAGGGAAACTAACAACATTATTGATTTTAGCCAAGCTTATTAGAATCAGTGTTACATGCCCTCTTCCTCTACCAGATTGTATTTGGACTTCATTATGAAATCTCATTACATTAAAAAGAGGCAGCAATGAGTTCTGTAAATAAAAAATTTCCAAAAATGGATTTGTTAAAATTAGTATATCTGTGAAACCTGCTTTGGGTATCAATCTGTCAGGAAATGGAATCGTGTATTTTCTTTCTATCCTGCATACTCCCTGCTCTTTTTTCTGATTGAGAATATTCGCCAAATCTAGCGGCATACAGAAAATCATCCCTTGTTTTCCTGTTAGCAACCTCAGTGCAGCATACAACTGGGTGAGACATCAGATCACATAATGACTACAGGCAGCTTGAAGAGAAGAACATGGGTTTATTCCCCTTTCCATACAGCTCAGTGACACAATAAACTCGTGAATCCCAAGCAAGAGCTATGACAATGGAGTTAAGTCTGCAGCCCTCTGGCCCTGGTTTTTTTAGTGCAGAAATATGAAGGACTAGAAGAGATTTGAAATCACTCCCATTTCTGCTTTAATATGTGGCATATCATTTGGATTAGGCGGCTTAAGTGAATTGATGAAATTGATGGAAATGAATTTATAGTGGAAATTGTTTTTCCAAAGCAAACAGTTACCACATGTACTTTCCTCTTAGACCCTCACTCTTGCAGCTGTTTATTCAGTATCAACACACACAGTCTTGTAAATACTGGAGAGAATGATGAAAACTCTTTAGCCGGAAAGCTGAGTACTCTTTCTTCCAAAATTACAAATACAAACTCAACACCAAACTATGAGTGTGGCTTCACTTGGCACTGAGGAGAGATTCTGGAATCCCCATTTGAGAAGCAGGGAAAGATGAGAAGTCCAAGGCCTTCCTGGAGGGACTCGGAGGCAAACCTCTGGCCTGCTTCACGCATGGCTCCCCAGTAAACTTGCACTGGCTTTGTCCCAGAATGCTTCCTCCCCACCCACCCAGTTGACATTTAGGATCTCTATAGATCTGGGCATTGACCTGATCTGTTGGATTAATACTGACACGGGGACAAAGACCTTGGTACCAAGATACTGAGCAGAATATTACAGAGTAGGGAGAGCCACACAGAGAAGTTAGAACTCCCAGGACTCAAGTCTCCAGGTAAAGGATGACAGTTGAAGTGACAGGCTGATTTCTCCCTCTTCTGACATGGTTTTTCCCATCCACCATAACCTCTATAGATTAGTAGTGGTGTCACACATTTGCTCAAGCCATACACAGCCGTGCTGGGGAAATGTAGTGTCTTTATAATCTATAATTGATCTGAGTCTTCTTTATGAGTCCCCTCTCTCCTGGATGCTTTGAGTTGCCAATAAACAAGATATCAGTCTCCTCTGCTTTAAACAGTCTCATTTCAGCCTCTGGTTCATCTGTCTGGCCTCCTCCCAGGACTGCCTATGGGCTGCTGCTCCTAAACCATGGGGACTTGGCTTGGTCCCAAAGTTTAGGGATGTCCTAGAGATCTGGAGCCTGGAAAAGCAGGCAGGCACTAGCTGCAGTGTTCCTAAATTCCGCTAGAACTGTAAGTTTTTAATTCTCGTTCCCTCTTGGGCTGTGACCTCAGGATGGGTGGGGCAGGGGAGGGGTATTGTATGCAAAGGAAAATGCATATGCATCCCTTCCTCTCTTTCTTTCCTTCCTGCCATTGCTCAGAGCTGGCAAGGTTGGGCTTTTATTTTACTTTCTCTTCCTTTCTGATCAGGACTTCTTACATCCTTCATTTCCCTTGCAGAGATCATTCTCACTGGTCATTGAGGTTTAAAGAGAGAATCCAATTCACCAATAAAGAATTTCAACTCAGAAGGCATTTTGAAAGCATTGCACCCATTGCCCACTCTTATATTGGTAGAGGTAAAATTTGAGTGGCATTATAAAATATTGGCATTATAAAATATTTCCCATATAAGCTTTCTTCACAATGACCAATTTCAGAGGCAAACTTGAGATGTCTATTGCCCTAGCTCCCATGTTGTCTAGCTAGATATCCTGACCTCACTGGAGTCTCCTAAAATTCTTTAAACCAGATGGGTATTTATCTTTAGTTACCACAGTATACTTGGAAAAGTGTGCATGATGCTTGTAAAAGAAACTGTGAAGGGTTTTGTATCAATCTGGCTGTTATCAGTGTGTATTTATGTTTACAAAATTCTCTTGTACTGATTTCATTAGAGCACTTTGAAGCAAGGAAGTCTCTCACTCCTAGTTTGTAGAGTTGTATATACAGAGGCATTAGGTTATGAAATTAGTTTTCTAAGTTTCTACAAGGGGAAAAATGATCTCATTGCACTCAACCCTAGTCAACCTCCCCTGGAGTACATTATACAATTCTGTATACAAGCAGTACATCTCTCGGAGGGCAACTGGGACACAATCATTCAACATCTTTATTCAACAAATATTTCTTGCACTCTACAGGCCAGCTCTTTTTTGTCGGTGCTGAGGACAGAATGGCGAAGTGTTAAATAAGGTAGAAAAAGTCTCTATCCTGAGGGAGCTTGTATTCTGGCAAGTAAAATAAGAAAGAGGATATGGGCGTGGACGAAAAATGTCACCTGCCATATCAGTCAACAAAGGATGTTGCGGTTATCAAGCCTTCAGCCACTGCAGCTGCCCCAACTGTGCACCCTGAGGGGATTCGGGATGGAGAAAAGCAGGATACTGGTCCTAGATAACTAAGGTGAATATCAAAGGAATGACGTCAATAAGTCCAGACTTTTGCATCTTCCCATACATAGAAAAGCACTAAATTCATTAACCTGAGATGTCTGGTTTTCTTTAATTAACGGTAATATTTTGATGCTCCGACTACCTGATTTTTTTGTTGCAGAAACTCCTATATATCCTGGCTCCTCCCTTACCTCTTCAGAGCTGTCTCTCAGAGCTGTCTGAGAGGCCGTCTTCTGGGCTTAAGTCCTCAGCAAGTCCACTGGAAAAAACATAATTCTCAACTTTTAGGTTGTGCATTTTGTTTAGTCCATGTGGGTAAATATAAAGAGTACCTAGGGAACTTCAAGAGTTTATCCATCAGAAGAAGAGAAACCTTGGGGAAGGGAGAGTGAGATTTGACAATTGTAAATAGTACATGGCCTGAATTTTAGAAGAGAGAGGAACTCATATTTCTATTTGGTGTTGCTGTGTAGACAGGACCAGGGTCAAGGGGGAGGATTAGGAAGGCATATCTTGCTCAATATAAGAAAGAACTTGGTAGCAATTAGAGTTTTACTTCACCTGTCTCTGTAGAACCCTAATATACTGCTGGCGGGAATGTAAATTGTGAAGCTGCTTTGGAAAACAGTATGACAGTTCCTCAAATGATTAAACATACATTTACCATATGACCCAACAATTCCGCTTCTAGGTATATACACAAGAGAAATGAAAACATACATGCGTACAAAAAGTCGTCCATGAATGTTTATAGAAGCATTATTCATAATAGAGAAAAGGGGGAAACAATCCAAATGTCCATCAATGGACGATCAGATAAAATAAATGGAATATTATTTTATTGGCCATAAAAAGGAATGAAGTACTGATACATGTTACAACATGGACAAACCTTGAAAAGATTATGCTACATGAAATAAACCAGTCACAAAAGACCACATATTGTATGATTCCATTCATATGAAAGGACAGGATAGGGAAATCTATAGAGACAAAAAATAGATTAGTGATTGTCTAGAGCTGGCAGAGGGGTTGGGGGGCTAGGAGAATGAAAGCTAATTTCTTTTTGAGGTGATGAAAATGTTCTAAAATTGATGGTGACGATGTCTGCCCATATCTGTGAATATGCTGAAACTGTATACTCTAAATGACTAAATGACATGAACTACAGTGTAAAAAAGCTGTTAAAAAAAGAAGTAATATTTGAATCTGTGGTTTCAACTTTTCAAACCAGATTATGGGACACTCCAAATTACAGCTTTGGTTTGAAAGAAAAGAGAGGGTCCATTTCAGCCTCCTTTTGAGCCTTTTAATTCTCTATTTTAGCAAGTATGGAAATCAGACATTGTCTGATGACTTGGGGAAACTGGGTTTTCTGAAAGATAACCCCTGCCTTTTTTTAGTGCTTTCTGTGTCCTTTGTCCTAGGTTCTCACTCCTAAGGATGCAACGATAAGATTCAGAAGAGAGAAAGATCTGAGAAAATTCACAAATCAGTTGATACTCTTCATCTCTCAATGAGCTTTTATCAAAAAGGACAATTTTTCAAAGAAACGTATAATAAAAGAAGGGTATCACTCATCAATACAAGCTTGAAATTTATAATAAGGAACAAAATATTAAAATTTCATAATTTTATTGCTTGTTATATAAAATAATAAAATTTTTACTTGTTGGTACTTACTGTCTATTGTGCCCTAGTCACTTTTAAATACCTTAGTCATAATTCTCTTTAGAGTTAAAGAAACAGTTTAGAGACACTGTAATTTGCTTCAAATCACTGTTTTTGGTTCAGTGGCAGAGCCAAGGCTTGAGTCTGTGTCTTTCAGACATCAGTCTGCTTTTACAAGTTGCCTCTGAAGAAAGTGGACCAAAACTACAGCTTGAACGTCCTTACCGCTAAGGAGTACAAAACAACCTAAGAGGTAAGCAAGAAACCTGGCTATGTATAAGTTCCCTCCACAAAGTTATCAAAAGTGAAAACATATCCTAAAGTGAGTTCTCCCGATTATTTCTTAATAGGTCAATACCATTGCGCAAAGTCTTGAAAATTCAAAATTTTCTTATTTCATGATTACTGGATTCAAATGGCAGCGCTCTCGCTCTGTCTTTTTCTCTTGCTTTCTCCCTACACAAATTGCTAGCTGTTGAGCTGCCAACAAACCAGAGCTCCCCTGGTGCTTCTCACACATCTCCAGAAATGATGTCAGACCAGCTCGGCTCATGTTCATATTCTCCTTGGCTGATGAAATATTTAAACAGTGCTGATAGCCTCAGATGGCATTTTAGATGCTGAATACACCACCCTGTGGGTCTCTTTCCAGAGGAACAGTAGGCTGCAGTGTCCTGCATCCATCTCTCTCCCATGTTTATGCTAAAAATGACACTTCCTCCTAATGCTTTTTAATCAAAAGCAGCTCATCACCAATACTAAAAAAAAAAGTCATTGCCAGTAGGCTTGACTGACCAAGTGCACACAATTAGTAAGACCTTTCGGAGGAAGAATGTACAGAAAATGCTCCATTCTTTGACTTTCAATTAAAATGATAACTGCAACAGATCAAGTGATAGGAAACCTGTTGCCTTTCTGTCAACCCTGAGGCTGGTGCCTGGTGGGAGAGCAAGGCTGTCTCCGCAAGCACAGGTGAGCAGGTCATGCAGAGTGCAGCTTTTACACCCAAGCTAATTGAGGAAGACATTTTCATTTTGACCTGATCCCATAGAAAACAGACAAACAAACCCAAAACGCTTGTCGAAGAGCTGTGCTGACACAGGTAAGGTTAATAGGTGTGAGGGACTAGACTTTCCTTAATATTAATAAAACATAATTTGAGCCTTAACACAGTGCCCTTGTTCCTTAATTTTGATGGTAAAAATCAAACCGTTTCCCTTCAATGTCGTTAATGGGGTCAGTCTCCGAGTCTGAGTCGGTTGCCATGCCGCCAGTCCTGCGGAATCCTAAAAACCATCATCATTTGTTTCTAAACAGATCAAGAGCTATTTACCATCTCAGTGTTTTGTGCACAGCTGGGTGTCTGGCAAATGTCCAATATCCATTAACATTTAAAAATTAGTCCCATAATGCATCTTTTCTAGGGCTTGAGAAGTATACACAGTGACACATGTTGGGAACCAATTACACTTGCACTACCATTAGTCTGGCTGCATTCAACTTCCCAGCAAATGCAGGCTAATTTAGTTTCCAGAATGGTGTGTCTAAATTCATACAATGACCTTAGAAAAGACTGAGTATCTAAAGATTTAAAGTGGAACAAACTGCTTAGCAAGAATATTACTTCTCATAGTGAAACATGAGAACACATTATGTGATGATTCGCTGAATTTCTGCATGTTTCCTTTTAATCCACCTTTCTAATACTTGCAGTCAGGATGAGTCGGGAGGACACAGTTGGACTAACAGATCTCAGTAACCATTTTTATTCCCTTGGTCTGCAAAGCTAACATTACTTTGTATGTTAGCAAATAATTAAAAATGTGTCTATTCTTTCTTACTTCTGGGGTTATAGCTGGGTTACCTGATTCCATTTGTTTAATGAATGAACAAATCCTGTCTTAGGAGTAGAGCATGTCAAACTCTATTTGGGAATCATACTATGATACTGCCCAAGATGAGCAAAGCAAACTATAATGGGTGGTTTGGTAAAATGCCGAAAGTAGAGAAGTTCAGAAATAAATACTTTCTAGAAAGTGTTCTTCAAATTTGCACTGTCAGAAAAATTCCTCTAATAATATCCAAGGTGAAAGAGGGAGTCAAATCTATCTGGGGAGCAGCGCCCCCCTTTCTTCCCAGGTGTCCATTCAGTTTTCAGTCATCAGGATGGAAACTGATTGGCTTCTCTGGCTGATGATTCTGGAGCGCATAGTGTCCAAGCTTATCTTAGCTCCCTTAGTCTATGTCATGCTGTTTAATAAAGCTAAATTGCTCACATAAACAGAATACTGTGCCATGGGCTTTTAGGATTCAGAGGTAGTTTAAAAATATAATTTTTCACTAACATTCAACAGAACAATTTAGCAATAGCTTTACAGAAAATTGCAGGAAAGCAGTAATTTTCCAAATGTGCACAAACTGATTCAGCAATTTACAAATTAGAGACTTTGCGGTGGGGGGTGTGTGTGAGGATGTGCACTGAGCTAAAAAAGTTGTCCTCTCCTAGGGAAGATTTCCCATGCCTCAGGCCACGCTGGCGAACATTATTCCGTTTTTCTCAAGCACCTTGAAATATCATGGTAAAGCTCCTTTTGGAGGTTATAATTGTTAAGTTAAAATTGCATTGACTGAATTGACTTAAATTGGGGTTGATTCTAGGAAATGTCAAGGCCTCTAATTTAAGGGTAATTTCTAGTGGGTTCGGAGGCCTATGTTAGGATCTCCTCTGGTGTGCTCTTATTTTGAGAAGACTATATATTTATAATGTTTTGGGTTGAAATGCTTTTAAACATCATAGGAAATACAACTGCTTCATCAAGGCTGTTGATTTGTGTCCTTACTGAGTTAGGAGTTTGGGGTTAGCATTCTTTTTTATCATTTAGGGAGTGTGAATCATAGTTACTGCTTAAAATTTGTAGGAGAGGCACATAGACATAGTAGATTAAAATAATAAAGAATACATGTGCCAATCGGGGAAAACATCCAAACCTATAATTTTTCAAAGCTGTTTATATTGTATGTTTCCAGGTCATTTTTTTTCATGTAGGGATTAACCCAACGGGTGTAGAAGAATTTGATTTATTGGATGAGGAGAGCTTCAATTTGGTTGAGAGTATTTCATTTTAATAACTTGAAAGGTAAAGATTTTTACCTCTAACAGTAATTTGAATGTGTGTCCTGCTTAAAATAACTAGTTCAAAATAGGCTGGGGGAAAAGGTGCATTTTATCTTTTGTATAAAATGCATGCAGGGTTATGATCTCATCACACATACAAAAACCCTTTACAATTGGAATCGTGAACAAGAAATGTATTTCTTCCAACTTAATTATTTAGTTTCCTACGAAGAAGTTGCTCTGTAGAGGTCAATTATCCTTCAGGGATATCCTGGAAGAAATGAACAATTAGCTTGATTTTCTGTTGAATTTAGAGCTTGAGACTCAGTATGTGATCTATTAAAAAAAGGAGATAATTCCTCTTAAACCATGTCCTAATCTACATGGGAGCCTTACACTGCAGGTAAGAAATCAGCAAAGTAATCCAATCCACCACCATGGGGCCAAGACTGAGCATCTCGATACACAACAATCATGGCTTCAAAACATTAAAAGAAAAATCTCTTATGGGGAGCAACGAAAGATAACAGAATTCACTCCTCTTGAAGTGTAAAACCTTATGAAATGGAAATGCCATCTGATTTTTTTTTTAACAAAAGAGAATTGCTCAAATCTGATTAAAGGAAGTAGCAGCAAACATTGTAATTTGGGGTAATCAGGAGAGTATACAGGTTTATGGAGAGATGAAAGGCAAGAGTATGACTTTCATAAGCTTCAGACTATCGAGGAGGCTGACTATTACCTGGCTCTGCTCTAAAATAAGCTCTCTTACCCCAAGAAACAGAATTTAAAGTGGGGACTAAATTGAGTTAAAAAGCATCCTACACAGAGCTTTTCAGAAAAGCACTGAATTCGCCTACGCGATGAATCTAGAAAAAAAAATATTTCCTCTCTGGAAATGTCTTTCTCTCTCTTTTTGAGTTAACATGGGAGTTGTAAATACAACATTCGCTCTCTCTCTCTCTCTCTCTCTCTCTCTCTCTCTCTCTCTTTCTCTCTCTCTCTTTTAATTTGAGGATGGTAGTTTCAGCTGGTTCTATTCCCTTGGAGAAGCCGGGGCTATGCTTTAAGCTAAATAATATTGGATGCCCCTCAGGATCTTTACATCACCTTCATGTCACTGATTGAGCATTTCTCCTGAGGAAACATTCATTTGTTCTGTCTCAGTCCTAGGACTCTGGCTTTTAAACACACACACACACACACACACACACACACACACACACACACACACACACTTGGGAGAGAGATGAGAATATGCAGAGGGTTTAAAGAAGAAGAACTCAGGAGTATATTATGGAGTGGGAAATTGTTGGAGTTGTGTCGTTTCAAATATAATCCCAAGAAAACAGTTTAAAGCCAGTTGCTGGTTTTCTTTACAAGAGGAAGAACGGTTTTATCAAAAACCACTCTGTGGGTGGCAGAAATAAGTTTCTCCATGGAGAGGGGGTAGAGCTCTCTTGAATGGCTGCTACATATGATACCAAAGATAATTTGTAATAATATATAAAGAGAGCACCCTGAATTCATTTAACCAATTTCAATGCGATTTAAACACTTTTCATGCATTTTCATTGACTTTTACAGCATTCTGGTGAGGCAGAGTGGGCAGATCTCATTTCTGCCTCTGCAGTTAAGAGATGGCTGTGATGAAGACTAGAGCCATGGATGTGTGGAGTGGTGTCTGGTGATACAAGATTAGGTGCTTCTTGTTGAATCCCTTTTCAAGTTATTTTTCTGATATATTTCCCTTTCAATATTTTCTGTACTCAGTTGCACACTGCTTCAAGTCTTGCCTGGAAGGAAGGGAGGGGGGTGTCCCAGGACTTGAATCAATCTGAAAGACATGCTCTTTGATTTTAATCCCCCTTTTCCCTTAAACTCAACTTCTGCTGACAGCCTCAGCATGACCTAGTAATCTTGAGCCATCGGATTGGCATCAGATGTGGCCAGAAGAGATTTTATGAGGAAATGTGTGTTCCTACCACTCAGTCTGGACTTGTATCTCCAAAATCAAGGCAGCTTAATGTGTCCTGAAAGATTGAGTAGAGGCAGCAATCATAGATTTTGGTGTCAAGACATGCCTGGATTTAAGCCCTGGCTTTGACACTTAGTCTGAGTCTTCCTCATCTGTAAAATGGAGATAATATTGGTAACCACCTCGAAGGATTATTTATTTAGGTGTTGGTGAGGATTAATGAGACAATGTGAGCAAACATGCGGTCACCACAGACCCATGCTGAACCAAATAGCTCATGTCTCTGTGATGCATAGTAGCTGTGGATTCAGAAGTGTCTTGACCTTAGTCTTTTCTGTAGTGTGCTTTCTTGGTCAAAGCCCCCAAATGCCAGCTTCCTCTGTTATACCATGTCAGAACCCCACAAAGGAACTTTCCTGAGTGTAATTTTATATCAAATATATGTTACAGAACTCTTAACATAATAACTTTTCTTGGCCTTAATTATTTCACAGTATATACCTACATCAAATCATTATGTTGTACACCTGAAACTAATATACTGCTATGTGTCAATTTTTTCTTGATTTAAAGAGTAAATGAAAGTAAAGATGACTGAGGAATCCATTAACTAATCTTTGCCCTATCGAGTAGTAAATTTTGTCATAAGAAGGCCTCACACCTCATAAAACTCTCTCTGAAGGTGCAAAATACGTGTGGTGGCAGTTTCCAAAAACATTTCTGTACTTTGTTACCAGCATCAAACGTCAGAGAATGTTAGACCCAACAGCACCTTGGAGAGCTCCAAACTCACTGCTCAGCCCATTTTGCAGATGAGGAAACCAAAAAACATAAAATGGTCACACTGCTCCTCAGTTACTAAGTAGGATAAGAGCCTTGGACTCCTAATTCCTAGTATTGTGCTTTTTATATCTCATAGAATAAAACATAATCTAATATTTGTGGATACAAGTCTGAAGGCAAAGACTACTTGTTCATAAAACAACTGATCCATGTAAACAAACCAGTTATTCAGTCAATTTATTCCTTGGCCGGGGAAGGAGGGATGAGTTGCTGATGGGGAAGGGATTCTTAAATTGGCTGTTTGGCTAATTGTTTGATGAAAGCACTCACAGTTCGGGCCAGTGGTCATTCCAATAGTCTTCTAGATACAAACAGATCAGAAAAAAGAACTTCAGTGATGCCCCTTCCACTGCTGTTCTGGATGAATGGGAGGCAGTGGTTACGGCCATGGGCATTCAATTTGATGGAAAGAGATGGTTTTCATTCCTCAGGATTTACAGGATGCATAATTGTGGCTAGTTGTCAACTCTGTCTTATTCCAAAGGATGGCTCTGGGTGAGCCGTCACATTTTTTTTTCCTTCCACAGTGATTTGTTTCCTCTATTCGTTTTTCCTTCAGTGGTGCATTTACACAAGGCCTAACAATAGATGGACACCAAACTCAAGGGCACAGTCCAATAGTTCAAAAGGCCTTCTCTGGGAATTAAGGGGATGTTTGAGCAACCACCAGAATGACAGTTGAAGTCAATACAAAGCAACTTTAGTTTTTCTTTTCCTATTTGCTCTTAGAATTATGCATTTTGCCTACTGAAGAGTTGGTGAAGCTTCCTCTCTAATAGTAAGTTTTAAAACACCCCAAAGCATTTCCTACTCCATCCCCAAATTGTTTTTCTCTGGTAGAAACATTTTATTCTCCTAGGTCTCTAAAAGTTAGAAAATGTTTCAAAGGTGGCAACATCTGTTCCCTACAGTTTATCTGTTCCCAAAAGAGCTTTGCAGAATCACCTTCACTAATGTGGAGCCAGCACTGAGCTCTGTTACATCTGCTTATGTACCACATATCTGGATGCCTAACTACTTGTGTAATCTGAAGACCGAGATCTTATAAATGATGGCTCATAAATTTTACTACCTGAACTTTACTAGCTTAGAGCCCCCAGTTGCTCATTTGAGAATCTCAGTCCCTCTCCCACATGATGCACTAATCATGTATGTAGGCCCACCCTGGGATACATTCACTTAGGATTCAGTCTGTCAAGTTCTTTGCAAGGTGCTTTACTAGCCTTGCAGTGTTCTTAGAAAGAAGACTCTTCCTGGGCACAGCATTTGTCTGGGAATGGCCCCAAGAGCCTTTTGGGAGACTGAGCTGCACCATTATGGGGGGGTGTCATGGGGCTGGAGACCCAAGAGAAGAGATAAGAAAGGCCTTCTGCCCTGCTCTGTGTTGTACTTTGTCACCTGGACTCCACAGTAGAATAACTTGGGTTCAGAATCTTATAACATTCAGCTCCGTACATCCTAACGTCTTCCTCCCTTTGTGTCCAAGACGGCTGCCTATCGGACTGGTGGTGGAGAGGAGAGCAGTTGGGAGAATGGGAGGATACTGTGCTATCCTCTCCGTCACTCCTTCCTTCTCAGCACCCCTCATATATACAACCACAGCAACGCTACTAACCCCACAGTGCCTCCTTTGGTTGAAACTCCAACCTCTTTGAAAATTCACTCATGGAAATGAATATCCATGTGTGTGATGGGGCATGATGGAGAGGCAATTGGATAGGAAAGTTCTCTTCCTGAAATCCTTGAGCAGTGTAGGAACTCAGAGTAGGAAAGGCTGGAGTCAATCATGTGGTGAGGCCCTTCTTCTCACACTGTCAGGGTGTCTGGTTCCTTCTGGCCGGCAGTTGTTTCTTAGGCTGGCTGGTTGTCAGAGGTAGATCCTCTTCTCCATGTGTCCGCCTCAGCTGGCTTCCAGGAGAACAGAGCATGCTGGTGACTGTTCTCATCAGTTCTTTATTGAAGAGCTCACATGCTTGCACTCAAACCATATAGTAAGGGGATGAATGTGGGGAGATTGCATGGCTTCTGACTCCCTACATTGGCCTTGAGGGTACGCCAAGTGGATGCTCTCTTGCTCACTAATTCTCCCTCTTCTCTCCTCTCACCCCTTTAAAGCCCTTTCCTACGTGAGTTCCCAGCACCATCCCTATTCCCTTCCTACTCCCACAAGTTCTCCCAGAAATTCAACACCCTCGCCAGAATAATGGAGCTGCTGTATTCTCTCCTTGGGTCCAGAAAAGTCCACAATGTGGGCCTCATGTATCCACTAGATGTTGTGGCTTTTTTCCTTCTATCGGCTTTTTGCTGGTCCACCAAATGCGCTCTCAACTAGAGCCCACTGGAGCTACAGAAAACATGCTCCCCCTCTACCTCTTCCCAGGAAGCTGTCCTTTGGAAGACCTTGTACCTAATCTTTGGTACAGATTCCCATTTCTCCTTATTAACAGACCTTTGACATTGTTTCTTGAGAATGATCCTGGCTTTCTATGTTCCCCTGCATTACATTCCTTACATTTATTGGCATGGATGGCACCAAATCTAAATCTCTTCTTTCTCAGGTGAAACTCAGCCTCTTTGAAAATTAACTCATGGACATATGTGTACAAGCTGACCCTTGAACAACATGGGAGTCAGGGGCACTAACCCTCCCGCTTAGTCAAAAATGCCCGTATACTATAATTCAAAAAAAGTCATGTACCAAAATGTTCATTGCAGCTCTATTTACAGTAGCCCAGAGATGGAAACAACCTAAGTGTCCATCAACAGACGAATGGATAAAGAAGATGTGGCACATATATACAATGGAATATTACTCAGCCATAAAAAGAAACAAAATTGAACTATTTGTAATGAGGTGGATAGACCTAGAGTCTGTCATACAGAGTGAAGTAAGTCAGAAAGAGAAAGACAAATACCGTATGCTAACACATATATATGGAATTTAAGAAAAAAAAAATGTCATGAAGAACCTAGGGGTAAGATAGGAATAAAGACACAAACCTACTAGAGAATGGACTTGAGGATATGGGGAGTGGGAACGGTAAGCTGTGACAAAGCGAGAGAGAGGCATGGACATATATACACTACAAAATGTAAGGTAGATAACTAGTGGGAAGCAGCCGCATGGCACAGGGAGATCAGCTCGGTGCTTTGTGACAGCCTGGAGCGGTGGGATAGGGAGGGTGGGAGGGAGGGAGACGCAAAAGGGAAGAGATATGGGAACATATGTATATGTATAACTGATTCACTTTGTTATAAAGCAGAAACTAACACACCATTGTAAAGCAATTATACTCCAATAAAGATGCAAAAAAAAAAAAATGCCCGTATCACTTATAGTCCTCCCCAACACCAATGGTTCCACATCCGGGGATTCAACCAACCTCAGATCATGTAGTACTGTAGTATTTACTATTGAAAAAATAAAAGCATGGATAAGTGGACCTGTGCAGTTCAAACCCGCATTGTTCAAGCATCAACTATGCATGTGTGTGTGGGGTAAGACAGCTCCCCAAATTTCTCCCTGACCACAGAGTTGGGGTGTAGAGGTGGGAGGACTTGCAGGTAGTTTTCACAGTGCACCAACACGAACGACACTGCTGGGGATGAGGGGCCATGCCCTGTGCACACTCAGTATGTTTTCACACAAGTCCTTTAGTCTCTGTCTTAGGTTGGGTCCCCCAGAAACAGACCCCGAGACAAGGATTTAAGTATAATTAGTTTATCTGGGAGATGATCTCAGGAAACGCCAATAGCGGAATGAAGGTGTGAGACAGGAAAGGGAAGGAAGGAAGCTAATGTGTGTGCAGTGGACTCCCGAGCTCAGTCCTCTGCCAAACTCTGGGAGACTGTAAGCGACTTACATTAGAAGTGTCCCACCCAAGGGGTGGGGAAGATAGGTATTTATTCTTCTCTGTTACTAATGGCATGCTACTCTGGGAGGGATGAACTCCCTCAGCATTTCGGGCAGGCCCCGCCCTCTGTTAGAAACCAGAGAAAGCCCTCCGTGCAGAGTCATAGGTGCTCGCAGTCAGAAGCCGATAATAGCTTGCATTGGTGCAGAGCCAAAGGGAATGGGCAGGCCACTCACTGCGCCGTCTACTACTGCTCTATTCAAAGATATGAGGAGAAATACACTTTTATACTTTACTGGTCTGTGACCCAGAAAGGTAGAGACCTCTCCCTTCCTTTGGTCAGAACCTGCTCCATGCGGTTTGCTGGTGTGGTTTTTTGAAATGAAAGCCCTCCCTACCCCCATGCCACAGGGAAGGATTTAGCAAGGAAGAAGGAAGACTGACTGGGATATTGGGTCGTTTATGATCGTCCGTCTTTGTTTGGAAAGCTCCTAAGAAGGTGGCTAGTACCTGTTTAATGAAAATAAGTATTTTCTAAGTGGAATAATAAATTAAAAATTGGGATTTGAAGCAAGAACCCCTGATCTCAAGAGAGGTACTCTTTTCATTTAGTTCCACCTTTCCCTCATTAGGGGGTCCCTGAGCCCAGGAGGCTGGACACAGCAGTTGCCACCAATGATGGCAGCAAAAGGGTTCCCTCACTGGGAATTCTCCACCCTGACTGATAATGGCTTTTGTGTGTCTAGGACTGGGATCTGTAAATTGGCCTGCCAACCTGGCCAGAATGCTAAACCCCACTCCATTAAGGGCCATTCAAATCAACCAAAATGTCAGCACTCTTAAAAACAGATCTATTAATAATTCAAATGTTTTAGTAACAATACAAGTGTTGTCTCACATTATATTAGAAACTTTGACAATGTTTGCCCATATTTATGATTGCGCTGGCTTTCTTTTTCAGAAATAGTATGATTGCTAAGCACTGACACATTTGTTTCTGCACTGAATAGTCTGATTAGATGAAAATATCCCAAAGCCCATAGCTCTTATTTCAATAAAGAAAATTTGTCTAGGAGAACCGTGAATTCATCCCAAGAAAAAAGAAGCTAATTTTAGCATAGGATTAGTGGTTTTTAGGTGTTTTTGTTTCTTCTAGTTCTTTGATGATTTGTTATGGGTAGTAACTTTCTAATCAGGACTCATTCTGTTCCACCGGCTGTAACAGGTACTGAAGTTACCATGCTGTGGATCTGCACACGCATTATGTGCACATGCACATGCATTTACACACTTACTGTATTCACTCATCCATTGCACAAATACTTGCTGATCCATAAATCTGTCACTAAATGTATAAACTTATTTGAAGGCCTACGATAAGGTCACTGCTATGCTAAAAAGGAGCGCACAGACCTTGTATCAGGAAAGACCTTAATTCAAATCCTATTAGTTGCCTAAGACTGAATAAGTGAGTTCAACTCTTCAAGTTTCAGTTTCTAAATCTGTCAGATTGTGATAAAGAAAACTTATCTCATGATTGATGAGGGTTAAATTAGAGAAGACATGTGAGTAAATTAATATTTGATTCTATGGATGACGCTATGAGGTTGATATCACTATGCACATTTTTGTAGAGGAGGCAAGCAGGATTCTCCCAAATATGATTCTCCCCAAGTTGCACAGAATGGCATCCATGTAGTTAAAGCAGGAGGCCACGTTCTGATTTATATACCTGACGTCTTGCCCTACAGTTTTCAGGCTGATATAGAAGTAACAGGAAGCTTCCTTTTATCTCAGGTGACACTACAATTGTTCTTATCAGGTAAGAGACATAGAATCTCTTTTTTTTTTATCAATTAGATACTCATTAAGGTTAGCAAACTTTCATTGATTGGTAAAGGAGTATGTGGCTAGTGAAAGGGGCAGTAGCAACTAAACTGCAAAGCAGAGGATGCCTAACAACTTCCCTGAAAGTATTTTCATTTATTTCCATTGGGTTTTATTAAACATCCAGCATTACAGCCTAGGAAGGCTGTTTAAATATTCGAGCGGGAATTGATTGTGTGTTTTGACATAGTTGTGCTTTTGCAGGAGTATCAATGATCATATGGATTGTTTGTCCGTTTGACGAACTTCTTGCATGAGTGGTGTTGACAGTCAGACTGTTCCTTCAAGAGCATGTTTGGCTCCACCAGGGTCCTTTTGTAACATATTAGGGTAAATATTTTTCTTTGTGTGTGTGGGAGCACATTGCTAAAATCACAAAGGAAGGCGGTGGGAATATATGATTTTCGTATACAAATATTTATTTTACAGACATTTCAGAAACATTTAGTGCATACAGCTAAGTAGATCTATATATTGATTAGGCTGGCTTGTTCCCAGGGCAGGAGAACTTGATTCATCTCCTATAAATTCACTACTCTCTTTAGAGTTTCAGGATCTTCACCGGCAGCGTTTCTCCCAGGGTATTAAGGCCTTGGCCACCTACATAGGCATGGGTAAAGAAGAAAAAAGTAGGAGAGGAAGGCAGCAGCATGAACAGAATATTTTGAAGATAGAATTACAAAGCATAAAAAATGTTTACCTTTGATATCTTTTGTATAAGAAACCTCGGAAAAATAATTTTTATACTTCTCTTCATATTTTGACCTACTTTTGACAAAGGGAGGAGGATAAGGCAATAATGAGATGGGGTTTGGAGCCTCGTCCACCTGAGCCCTCCTCTACCCCTCAGTGTGGCCTGAAGGAGGTTCCCAACAGTCCCGAGCCTCAGGCTCACCTCCTAAGAATGAGAACCTTTATAACTCCCATGTAGAGTTGTGAAGATTAAAGAAAATGTATACAAAGTACCCAGAACACAGTAAGTAATGAATCATTGTCAGATATTTTTATTTTTTAACAAGGTTATTATAGCCCCTGGGAAGACAGAATATCTACTGGTTGGAATATGGTATTAGAAGTGGGCAAGGTGCAAAATTCTGTTTTTAGCTCTACTATCGACTCATTACATATTTGGCATTAGGAACGTACCTTCTCGTTTGTGCCATTTAATTTTTAAGTTATCTGGAAAATATGATGTTGGAATTTGGTGATAATAACAGAGCCCAAAAGTGTTTTCAGGAAGGAATCTGGAGATAATGGGGGAGGGAATAGATCACACAGAGCCTTGTTGACCATTGTGAAGATGGTGACTTTGACTTCTACCATGTCAGGGTTTTCAGTAGAGGAGTACAGTTACCTGAATTAGGTTTCTAACTGACTCTTGTGGTTGCTGTGTTGACACTAACCTATGGGGTGGGGTTTGGGGAGAAAGGTAAGGCAGTAGGCAGAAAGACCCATCGGGTGGATGTTGTAGTAATCCAGGCGAGGGTTGGTGGTACCTCAGATGAGGATGGTTGCAGTGGAACTTTTGAGAAGTAATTATATTCTTGATGTATATTCAAAGTAGAGACAATAGCATTGTAGATGGGTTGGATGTAGGGTGCAAGAGAAAGAGAAGAGTTAAGAATCACTTGAAAGTTTTGGCCTGACCAAGTGGAAGGATAAAGTGCCACCAACTGGGAAGGGGACAACTGAAGTGTTGATTTGGAGCAGATTTGGGGTGGAAGATCAGGAGCTCAGTTTGCCACATGCTGAATTTTTAAATGTTTATTTAATTCTAGGTCGATTGGGCAGTGAGAGGTATGCATCTAGAGTTGGAGATATGGATCTGGAGTTAGCGATATGTATCTAGAGGTCAGACTGGAGACACAAATTTGGAAATCACTTGAATGGAGGTGGTATTTAAAGCCATAGACTGGATGAGATCACCAAGCCAATTAGTGTGATAGTAAAGAGGACCAGCTGTTGAGCCCTGGGACAGTTTACTTCATGAAATAATGTCTCCCAAAATTTAAAGGAAGAGCAACATTATTCAAAAGAGCCCATATCTACATTTGATCACTTTTGTGACTTGTAACTGTGAAAAATATAAGTCGTCCTTGCTTTTGCTGGGTTTCTGCTGAAAGAGAAGGTATAGTAAACACCAGGGGAAATTTGATGTTTTTTGAATGTCTCTTAACTGCCATAGACTTGCATCTGGAATATATAAAGAATGTTCAAAATTCAATAATAAGAAAACCAACCCTTGATTAAAACATAGACAAAAAAAATTTTTTTAATATCTTTATTGGGGTATAATTGCTTTACAATGGTGTGTTAGTTTCTGCTTTATAACAAAGTGAATCAGTTATACATATACATATGTTCCTATATCTCTTCCCTCTTGTGTCTCCCTTCCTCCCACCCTCCCTATCCCACTCCTCCAGGCGGTCACAAAGCACCGAGCCGATATCCCTGTGCCATGCGGCTGCTTCCCACTAGCTATCTACCTTACGTTTGTTAGTGTGTATATGTCCATGACTCTCTCTCGCCCTGTCATAGTTCACCCTTCCCCCTCGCCATATCTTCAAGGAAACATAGACAAAAAATTTGAACTAAAACTTTACCAGAGAAGATATAAAAATTGCAAATAAGCACATGAAGAGATTCATAGTATCATTAGTCTTTATGGAAATGCAATTTAAAATCACAATGAGATATCACTGCACACCTACTAAAATAACTAAAAAGCAAAAACAAAAGAAGAAAACAAAAAACTGATAGTACCAAATGCTAAGGAGGATACAGAGCAGCTAAGACTCCGATGGTTAGGAATGTAAAATGGTACAGCCACTTTGGAAAACAGGAAGTTTATTCTTATAAAGTTATATTTACTCCCCATAGACCCAGCAAGCATATTTACCCAAAAGAAATAAAAACTTATGGTAACACAGAAACCTGTACACACCTATTTGTAGTGGTTTTATTCATAACTGCCCCAAACTGGAAACAACCCAAATGTCCTTCAACTGGTGAATCGATAAACTGTGGTACATCCTTACCATGGAATACTATTTATCAATAAAAAATAAACTACAGCTACACACAGCAACATGGTTGAATTTCAAATGTGTCACGGTAAGTTTAAAAACCAGATTCAAAGGCTATATATTGTCTGATTCTATAAAGACAATCTATAAAGACAGAGAACAGATCAGTGATGTGATGGACTGGGATTGTGGAAAGGAGTTGAGTGCAAAGGGCAGAAGTGAATATTTTGGAGGGAGGGAACTCTTCTATATCTGGACTGTGGTGGTGGCTACATGACTACACATTTGCCGAAACTCATAGAAGTGCTCACCAAAAAGGGTGGATTTTACTGTGTAGATAATTATATTGCAATCGCCCTGATTAAAAACAGGATTTCTTTACACTAACAAAAAACAACTGGAAAAGAAATCAGAACAAACAAACAACCACATGGCTTCACAGTGTTGAACTTCTGGGAGACTACCTCAAAAGTCTAGAGAAAACCGCATCCCACGCTGAAGTCTTTCCCAAGGGCTGGGCAAGAGGGAGCGAGTCAGTGAGGACCCCTTTCATTCGCTGCATCCAGTGCACTTTGACAAAGCCAGAGACGGACTTGCTGTGGACCATTGGACAGCACATCGCCTCAGTGAAAGATGATCCAGCCTGATGTACTACAAAGCACCAGCATACAACAAGCTTGTTGTATTTTTAGATCCCGGACTCAGAGACACCATGTATGGTCTTTTCACCTGGGGTGAGGTTGACCTAAAACACTACAGGCAGATTCTCTGGAGTAAAAGATTTTTAACTACATGTCAGCGACGACTAGTTACAAAGGGAAAGAGAACTTGCCCCATTTGACACTAAATGACAGAACAATGTGACAAAAGCTAAAAACAGCAACAACAAAAATCAGTCTTTAAGACAAGAGGCTGATCCCCAGTAGCGTTAGGAACAAGCCTTTTGATTATATCTTTTGTCCCATGAATAGTAAATCCCTACCCTCAAAACGCTTTCTAGGCTGGTCTCCTAGATTTTGGTCTGATGACCTCCAAAGTACAATTTGCAAAGTTGAAGGAATCTGACCTTGTTTCATGTTTAGTTTCCATCTATCTCTGCAAAGTATATTCTGGAGAGGAAGCCACAGGATCTTGTTGTCCCCCTATACATCAGGTACAGCACAGACCACATGTTCTATAGCTTTTTAGAGACCCGAGTAATGCGTTAAAGCCCCGATTAGTAAAAATGTTCTTTTGAACCTCTTGACTTAGTCTTCTAGCTAGGCTACTAATTGTAATATTGGCTTTCTATGAAACTTCAGCCTCAGTAATAAAGTATGGAGTAAGGCTTTGCTAGAACTAAGCTTGCAGAGACACCAGACAGGGTTCCTGCCATAAGGGCTGGCATTAGGGTAGGAAGAAGCAAGACTTAATAATAAAAAAAATCATGATGACAATGATGATGACGATGACAATTCCAAGTAGCATATGCTACATCACAAATGTGCCCAAGAAATAGGAAACACAGTAGTGAAGCAGCACCCCGTAAACAGACGTTTAAGAATCAAACAGTTCTGCCCTGAAGTCCAAGTTCCATTCCTTTGTGCCTGTGAAACACTGGATGACTCACAGACCCTCCGTAAGTCTCAGTTTCTTTATCCAGAAAAAAAGATAACTGTAGATTCTACTTGTGCGCGTTAAAGGAGATCACACCTATGAACGTTTACGCACAGTACATGGTACAGCAAGCACTCCGTTAGTGTTAACTATTGGTAGTGGATGGAAGCGGAAGTAGTACAAGTCGTAGTGGGATTGGAAAAAAGTGGCTCTTTCTGCAATGGTATGTCAAGTGTGCTCTCGGGGGGCAGATCCTGGCTGGATCTATACATTTGGGAGTATGAACAGTACTTCAGGTCACGGTAGTGGAGTGAGATTAAGGAAAGAACATAGATTGAAGAGAGGGTATGGCCTGGCAGAGGGCCCTCTAGCACGCCAAAGTCTAGAGGTTGGGCTGAGAAGGAGCTACTAAAGTTGGATTCGTTTTCTTTCTATTCATTTCAGAATTTACCTCTATAACACTTTAGAAATCCCCCCAAAAAACACCACAGTCATGGAATTAAGCTTCAGCCTAAATCCTGACAGGTAGCTCTACTCACTTTCATTTCTGTCATTATTAAGGGAATGTGAAAAAATAAGTTAAACTTTTCTTGGCCTGTGTAATTGTAGTCCAGGTCTCCATTGTCAAAGTAAAGGGTTGAAGCAATTATCTAGATAATTCAGGCAGAACCTACCAGGCCCCTGGGACCCCTCTCTCCTTCTGCTGCTTTTGCCTGAGTAACTAGGGAATCACTTCAATCCTCTCTCTGCTCACGTAACTCTGGTCTTACTATGTCTTTAACCATTGGAACTTGTCACTGAAATAAATATATCATATTGGAAACAAATACCAGGGAGGGAAGGTACTCTCATTTCACATGTGGATGTATTTTATTTCCATATGGACTGTGCTGGGAGCCAGTGCAGACGGCAGATCTAAAGTGTAAAGGATAAATGAAGGCAGACAGGTAGGAACTGAGTCCTTGTCAGTTTGAAAGGAAATCAAGCCCCCTAAAGGTGAAGGAGCTGAATTTTCTTGACAAGATCCTGTATTATCATTTATTGTTATTTATGGCTCTTTGGGAGAACAGCAAGAATACTAAAATAAAGGAGAACATGTTGACCCATGTCACAAAACACTATGAATTTATAACCTCCCTATTAGAGATATTTTCCTAATCAAGAAGTAGCACTTTAGCCTCAAGAAAAGGGATGTGAAAGGGGATGAGAGGTTTTTGATAAAAGACTAGAAAATTGTACTTGCTTAAATGCCCAGGATGGGATAAATAACAGCAGAGTAAATGAAAATCTCACCAGCAAATGACACCCTCCCTTTTGTGTGACTGAATATAAGTCCATGGAACTTGCAGTTGTGCCCAAATAAAGAGAAGCCACCGGCACTAACCCAGCATTGACAGAGGCTGTCAGATCTTATCTTAATGAGGCACAGATCCTAGGACAGGAGACGAACAAAATGAAGCTGTGTGATAAGGTACACAGTGCAGTAATTGGATCAAGCTGAGGCAGTGGTGGTCCTTAACAGCAGCTCTGGATACAAACGAAAGGGCTGCCACTTGAAAATAATTTGCTACGTTTCAGTGTTACTTTTGTCCATAGACTTGTGTGTTAGAAGAGTCTTAGACTTTCCTTCTCCATTTGCCTTCCAGAATATTTGTCTCTAACCACACTTCAGCAAACTTAACAACATGGGAATCTTGAGATGCTTGAAATCCTTTATTTACGTGAATAGAATGTACTTTCTCAGCTCTTACCTTATTCTGCCTCCAGTAAATTCCCCATGTTGCTCGCATAGTGTTGCAATTTGCATTGCATTGTCCATGATTTGCCAGGATTCCCCCAAGATGCTAGGTAAATATTGACATCCCATGCTGTGAAATGAGCTCTCCAGAATAAGCCGAGGTCTTGTTACAATTAAAGAAGTATTTAGCCCCTGTGATCCACACTTACAGCAGTTCCATAGACATTCTTTCTGTAATATATTGCTTTGTAACAAGCTACTCCAAAACTCAGTGTCTTTAAACAATAGCTTATCATCTCTCATTATCCTACAGTCTGGATGGGGCTCAGTGATGCAGTTCTCCTGCTCCATCTGGTGTTAGTTGGGGCTGGAACATAAGAAGATGGTTTCTTTACTCACATGTCTGGGCCTCACCTGGGTTGTCTAGAACAGCTGGGGGCTGGTCAGGCATCTCTCTCCACATGGCCTCTTCATGTGGCAAGGTTGGGCCTCCTGATGGCGTCATGGTCTCAGAGAATCTGACTTCTTACATGGTGCCTGGCATCCAACAGGGAAGATGCAGAAACTTCCAGTCCTTTTAAATCCAGGGCTTGTCCCATAACATTATTTCTGCTACACTGTACTGATTAAAGCAAGTGATGGGGCCAGCCCAGACTCAAGGGAGGGGAAATAGCTATTTCCCCTCTTAGGAGACAAAGATGCACCATATATGTACAAAAGGGAAGGAACTGACCTTTAGGGACCTTAGAGAGGCCTCCTGACTGCTCTGGTGGGGACTGAGGAGCATTGGACATTGGATTCATTGCTTGTAGATAGTTTATTTCTAGTGTAGAGCATATTATTTCAGGGATATGAGGTACCCTAGGCATCATTTAAAAGGCGTTTCTCCATGTACGCACTATTATATTTAAAATGAATAACCGACAAGGACCTACTGTAAAGCACAGGGAACTCCACTCAGTATTATGTAACAACCTAAATGGGAAAAGAATTTGAAAAAGAATAGACACATGTATGTGTATAAATGAAGCACTTTGCTGTACACTTGAAACTAACACAACATTGTTAATCGACTATACTCCAATATAAAATAAAAAGTTAAAAGAAGTCAAAGGCAAAGAAAACGTGTTTCTCAAACAATTTTATGGTTATCCATAGTAAGAAACATCTTATATCATGATCCAGTATAAAAAAAATTTAAAAACATACACTTAGTAGTTTCATGAAAGAATATTGATCTTTAATACATGCATTGAACTCTGCTGTTTTTATTCTGCTTCATTTTAAAGAAAGTTGGTCTTGACCCATTGAAACTGGTTTTATGATCTACCAATGGGGTAGCATCGTGATCTGAAATATACCAATCTAATCCTAACTATTCATTTTACAGATGAGGTTGCTGAGGATTCGTGGGGTTGGGAGACTTGTTGGGCGGAGGCAGAACTAGAATGCAGGTCTCATGGCTCAGAGGCTAAAGCTCTGCCACTCACCACAGTGCTGTAAAAGCTGCAGCACACGGCTTCCCTCCCTGGTGGCGCAGTGGTTGAGAGTCCGCCTGCCGATGCAGGGGACATGGGTTGGTGCCCCGGTCTGGGAAGATCCCACATGCAGCGGAGCGGCTGGGCCCGTGAGCCATGGCCACTGAGCCTGCGCGTCCGGAGCCTCTGCTCCGCAAGGGGAGACGCCGCAGCAGTGAAAGGCCCGCGTACCGCAAAAAAAAAAAAAAAAAAGTTGCAGCGCAAGCAGTGATCTAATGTGAGCTGTTAATTTTGTTTACTTTCTCATTCTGGTCTCCAAAAAGGTGCAAATGAAGGATTTTTTTTAAAGAGCGTTTTCTTTCTCATTACCCTACAACTTAACCATGCTTAGTGTATTTATTCAAGCATGAGCATCAACTCACAGCATTTTCAAACAAGCACAAAAAGCACAACCTATCTCTGCCCTCAGGCTATTTTTTTGGTAGTTTATTTTCTTCACAACCCTAAGATACATAAAAGAAATAAAAGTTCATAAAGTCATACCTACTTATTAGAGCAAAGAGGGAACATTTCCTGACCTCAGTGCTGTGAAGAAAGGGGGGTGGTGGAAACGTCCACAGGAGATTTTGAGGAATCGGGCTGTCTTCCAGGAAGAGTCTTAGTATATTTCTGCCTGGAATCATAGACTGACTGGATGACCTCTGAATCCAAATCATTACTTATCTCGGTGTAGTGGTGTGATGGGGGCTGCATTAACTGATGGCCCAATTAGCTTTCCAACAATAAAACTGCTTATTAAGTAAACTAAACTATCTCTAAACATGGGCCTGCAGTTGACAGTGCAGAGCTGTACAGATGTTACTTTGGTTCTTCCTGTAGCTTGAGATTCTACTGCAGCACCGTCGAATAGAAATATGATGCGAGCCACATATGCACCACTTTGAAAATTTCTAGAAGCCACCTTCAAAGAAGTAGAAAGAAACAGGTGGAACTAATTTTTAAACTTTATATTTTGAAGTAAATTTAGACATAAAAGAGTTACAAAAATAATGCAACATTCCCAGACATCTTTCATTCAGCTTCTCTTCATGTTAGCATTCTGCATAACCACGGTAAGGTTATCAAAACTAAGAAATTAACATTGGCACAATATTATTAACTAAACTACGGACTTTATTTGGATTGGGGAAATTAACCCAATTTCAACATGGGATCAATCTAAAAATCATTAACAAGATATTTTACGTTCTTTGTTTTGTGCTAAACCTTCAAAATCTGGTGTGTATCTTACACTTATAGCATATCACAGTTGGGACCAGCCACATTTCAAGCACTCAGTTGCCCAGGGTGGCTGGTGGCTCCCACGTTGAGCCAAGTAGTCCTACCGTA
The DNA here is from genome assembly GCF_949987515.2 of Delphinus delphis. Classification (NCBI taxonomy): domain Eukaryota; kingdom Metazoa; phylum Chordata; class Mammalia; order Artiodactyla; family Delphinidae; genus Delphinus; species Delphinus delphis. The sequence continues at coordinate 84,873,532 of NC_082683.1, forward strand.
ACAAGTCAGAGAAGAGCTGCCATCAACAATCGACTTCCTCTTGTGTGACCCCTATGGTAGGTACTTGAGTCCATGAAGCACTGATGGGCAGGACAAAAGAGTCTATTGTTGACGGCACTGGCTTAGGGGTCAGGCAGAGTGGAGTTCCAACCTTGCAACTTACTGTTAGCTATGCGACTTTGACATCTAACTCAAATTTTCAGGGCCTCCTCTCCCTCATCTATTAAAAAATGAAGAAAATAACACCAACTCATGGGGTTACCAGATTGATTGAATGAGATCACGCGGTTAAACGCTGGCACATGCCTTACCGGGAGTGGCTGCCTGGCAAATGTTAGCTTTTAGTGGTTCTCTGTGTCACGGCCAAAAGATCAAATATATGTGCGTTTTCTTCAGTGTTGAGTGCTAGATAGTAAAAGTTGGTTTAAGGCTCTGGTTAATATTTTAGGAAAGCTCGATAAGTGGTTATTGAGTACCTACTATTTTCCAGGCACGGTGCTAAGTGCTAGAGGCAAAAATGTGAATAAAATCCCTTATGGAGTTTTCTCTGCTGAATCTGAAAGACTATTTATGGAAAAGGAATAGCTACCTAAGATGTTTTTAAAATCAATGGATCAGGCTGCATTTATTACTTGGATTAAAATTTACTTATTTCCTTGTTACAGAATGAGGTGGCAAGCTCATGGAGATGATTAGACATGTCAAAGAAAACTATCCATGGTAATGACAACAGTTAAATCCAACATTTCTTGAGCACAAAATCATCATGTGAACCCAGAAATATAACTCTAGAGCTTTGCCTTGACTATTACCTTACAATGTCTCTAGTAAGGTTTTTGTTATCTAAATCTCTGAGTGTAGTGTATGTCGATTTTTAAAATCCTGACACATACAGAGAATCAGGAAACCACAGTAGTGACTCTTCCGAACTTGTAAGATAATTGTCTTTGGGAAGTTGTCCTATGGACGATCCTTCCCTTCCTCCCTCCCTCCCTCCCTCTCTCCTTCTCTCCCTCCCTTCTTTCTTCCTTCCTCTTTTCTTACTTTCCAATATTTCTTGCATCTATAACGTAAAAATTAGACAAGTTGGACAAATTATCTCATGATACAAAGTAAATGCAATTTGAGGAATGAACTACCTTGAACTTTCAAAATAAAGACTAATAGCTCATTGGTGTGTTTTAAAAGATTCTATTCATAGTGCAGTGATCACAAGACAAACAGACTGAATTCTGGCTCTTATATATAGATATATTCCTTTTGGGCAACTTAACCGATTTGACTCTCAGTTTCCTTATTTATAAAATGAGAGTAAGAAAAATGCCTTCCTTTCAGGAATGCTTTGAGGATTAAAAAAGATAATGTATGTAAAGCTTGTATTACAACATATGCTTTACACACATCGACCACGGAATGAGTGTTCAATATATGGTTGTTTGTCAGTCCAAGATGTCAACCTACTTGCAATTGCGGGATGCTGAGGAATAAGAACTAGTGTAGCAAGAATGCAAAAAGAAAGAGTCCTTTAGCTTTTAATTAGCTAAATGGTATCTTTGTGCTTAGATGATCATTTTGAAATCTAGATTTTTTTAAAGCTAGATAAAACTTTTTTTCCCCATTCTACTCTCTCCAATTTAACTTTTCGAGGACCAAATATAGAGGATTTTAAGCATGATGTTTCTTTTATCACTTAAAGAGGATTGACTTTCTACCTCAGCCAGCAAGGTCATGAGACTCATTGCCCCGGCATGGAAGGAGACGGGGGGGAAAGGAAATGGGAAGCCCGAAAATGGCCTCTTCTGTTCCAGGAAGATTTGGGGAAAGGGTGAGCTGAGATAGAGTGAGGAGTTCTTCCTGCTCCTGGTTGGGTCCACTTCTCACTGGCACAAGGAAACTTAAAAATCACCCAAATAATTTTGTGGTCCTGAGAAGTGAGTGCTAATGGCATGGTGTGGGGAGAGGATGCAGGGTCTCTTAACAATCCCAACCTTTACAGTGGGTCTCCGCCCAACTTGGCTTAGAAATGATGGTGCCATGACTCTTAGGGATGAGCCTTAGGGAGCATCACTGGCTCTCCTTGGCCTTTGTAAGGCTTAGCAAAATTGGCCTGCTGTGGGGATGTAGAGGCCTTGAGAGGCCAGAAGACTACCAGAAGTTGGGATGAGGAGGCCATGCAGCAGAAGACTCCAAGCTGCATGCAGGGAATGAGTTTAAACGGTTGGGACTGTGAATCTGGCAATGAACACCACCCTCTCACTGTCAAAAAAAACTGTGAGATAGAAGCAATGTGCCTCTGCAGCTTAAGTTCATGGAGCAGGACAGACCAGACCAGACCATGTGTTACAGAGGACATGGGGTTATTTGTACATTCTATTTCCTTAGCACAAGCACTAGGTTGTGTTAGCTACATTCCTCCATATACTCTGACAACATTTTTACAAATAACAGGGCAAGGACAAGATAGTTTGAAATACTTAAAAGAGACTCCTATACCAGAAGAGACTGAGCTGCCTTAAGGGAATAATTAAACTATTGGATCTAAGTTTACCAGATTAGATTAAGATTTATATTCTCCTCTATTAGCTGGTAGTATAGATGTGTATGTTTGTATGTGTAGAAAAAAATGGGAGAATGAGAACATGAGAATATAGCCAATATTTTACAATAACTAGAAATGGAGTATAACCTTTAAAACTTGTGAATAACTATATTGTACACTTATAACTTATATAATATTGTACATTAACTATACTTCAGTAAAAAAATTTTTTTTAATTTAAAAACTAGGATATTCCTTTCAAGGAGATGGCTAAGATTGTGAGAAGAGCACAGTTTTGTAGGGGGAAATCAAAAGTTCTATTTTGCACATGTTAAATATGAGATGCCTATTAGACATCTAAATGGAAAGGATGAGTAGGCATTTAGGTATGTGAGCCTGAAATTCAGAAAAGAGGGCTACACTGGAGATAACATGTAGGCATTATCAGCAAATAGCGTTTATGTGCCAGGGCATGGCTGGTCCTTGGCAATTCAAGTGTTTGAAGAATGTATACTTTTCACTAGTTATCTTTTGTCAACATTGCATGCACAGCTGGGATGGGGGATGGAAGCTTGACTGATTTTCCTTTTCCCTTGACCATAAGCCTAAGAAAAATGGAAAAGTAGGAATAGAATTAGTTGACCTAGAGGGTACGTATTGGTGCTGAGTACAAAATTCTTAGACATCTGTGTGGTTTCCCATGAGGAAGGGAACGAGGCAAACCTGCCCACACTCCCTACAAGCTTCACAGAAGGAGTAGTGAGGACACAATTTGCATGCCACCCACGTCAATATTTTGAGAAGAAAAGTCCTATCCTTTTGTAGCCTCCTGGTTTAATACAAAGGTACAAGAAGAGTAGACATGAAAAAGGACATTGAACATTAACAAAAGCCACTTGTCTCCCACTGTTTCCACCTCTTTAACTTCTAAAAATAACATCTTTGAGAGCTGGGCCTACATATACATCTGTCTGTTGGGGTTTTCACCATCCTTGTGTCATATTCATGCTTCATGATGAGGAGAAATTTACGGCATGTACCTCTCACTCCCTTCCTTCCATTTACCTCCACATTTACCTCTCCTTCACACATCCATCTTCCCCAAGTGTGTTCAGACATGACAGTGGAAGTAAATGCTCTATTTCATGTCACTGGGGATGGACGCCATCTTTCTACGTAGATGCGCATGGATCGATCTTCTCTGCATCACTGACATAATATAAAACTCCCACTCTTTTGAGGTCCCCACAGGTCCATTGTCATTCCTGACTTGTTTTCAGTTGCTGATTCTGCAGAGTCTATCTTGTTCTTGAGATAAACATAGTCTCCTTTTCTGAGAGCCTTGAGCAAAGTACAGGAGAAAGGTTAGTAAATATTGGCAGTAATGACGTTAAGTTTGCTAATATTGACAGCTACCATTCATTAAATATCTTCGTATGTTCTGGGTCACTATGTTCATCTCTTTGCCTGTCTTATCTCAGATACACGTGAAGTGGGGTTTGGGAGGCCAAGTACATGGTGGTTAGGGCCAAAGCTCTGAAGCCAAACTGTCTGGGTTAGAATTTTGGTAGCATCACTCATTGCTGTGTGATCTGGATCCCCATTTTTCTTGATTTTTTTCATCTGAGTAATATGAATAGTAATAGTGAGGATAATAAGGGTACCAACTGCAGAGAGTGGCTTCAAGGACTAAATGTGATAATATAAAGAAACAAAATTTGACATATTAAGAAACTAGAAAAACACTCGGCCCATAGTAAGTGATCCATAAATATCAGCTGTATCAATATCAGTATTATATTTGTCCTCCTGTCAAAAATGAGAAGAATAAATCAAATGCAAGTGATCCTAAACTGCACCATGATAGGTGGTATGTCTGGACTTAAAGTCAGGTTTGTTTCAGGCTATATATCTTCCAGTGGTACAGGGGCCAAAATGGCCCCATAACAGACTTCTGACATTTGTATATAACTAATGAATGTTTCATTCTAACATAAGAAATAGTGGTAAACACATCATGTGCTGTATCACACAGGTACATGTTATACCACTGTCAAGAGAAGACCGCAGTGTTCCCATTTTACTCGACTCTTGCACTAGTTCAGGTGGCCCTGATCTACGCGCAAACTAAAACAACAACAATAATAACAAAACCCCCAGCAGCTATATGAGAAGGTCAGTGCACCTGACCATTACTACATCAGATCCCAGGCTGCAGATCCTGTCTTCACAGTCGAGCCTGTGCATGTACTTTGTACTTTAAAGCTTTTATAATTATCATTCTGTGATGCCTACTGTGTGGGTACCAATACCTAGGAATATTTGTGCCATCTGGGTAGAAATTAAAAGTCCCTGAAAGTTGACATTATAACTCTCAATGCATTTTTCTTCTCTATTTTTCTGGTTTCTAATGTTGACAACCACCCACATGGTATTCACTGGTTCTCAGTGTAGCCCACAGAAACGCCAGCTGGCTGCATGCCAGTGTCAGGAGGATGAGATTGTGGAGAGCTTCCTCATAGCAAAGCCTTGTCAACGACCAGCATTATTTCGGAATCTGAAATCTTTTTCTTTTTCTATCCCTTTGGTGTTTCTCTTTCCACCTGGGAGTGGGACAAAGGATGGGTTACTAATTATATTGTGGTAGCTGTGATTCATAACAACCCCAGCCCTCATCCTTATGCAGCATCACTCACTTAGCTGGTCCAGCTAATACTCGGAGATCGGATGGGGCTGCCAGCGTGCACATGCAACAACGCAGGAACTCAGCTGTGCCTCCTAGTAGCTCCGCGCTGGCTTTTAAAATATGATTTGTTTTCTCCAAACCTGTCCAACGCACAACATCCAGAAAGATACATGATAAAAACACAAAATCTGCCTTCTGCTTATTTTTGACAGTTATAACAATCTTTGTCTTCAATTAATAGAAATGTTAAATTTATCTGTTTGAGAATCAATGACTACCGAAATTCAAACAGAAGCATTTCAAAACCCAAGACCTTTCTTCTATCCTAACAACAACTCCTCAGGTAGCAGCACAGACTCCAAGGAGCAGTCTTTAGTTTGGAATATGGTCTTGTGTACATTGGATTGCTGATTAGAGCAATAAAAAATGAAGGAAGTTTGCAGAGTGCACAGCACTTCCTAGACTGTATGAAAACATGTTATCCTTTACTCAACAGGCATAATGCTTTAAAAATGGAACCTCACTAGCTTCAGGACCTACTTTGGCCTCCAAAATCTCCCAGCCAAGAAATCTAAGGGCTTCTGACTGCATGTATTTTGCACATAATGTGTGTGATGTGTGCATATCAGTATAGTAACTCTATGTGTTACTATGCTTGTATTAATCTGCCAGGAATGAGAGCAGTTCACTGACTTAAATGCCTTTAGAGAATGATGGAGTCAGGTTACAGAGGCTTGTCATTCGAGGTGTATTTGGTTTATACTCGGTCCTGTGGTGGTTCAGAACTCTGTATTATCACATGTGGAGCATCGTCTCCTACCAAGGCTCTCAGGGGCTGCCATATTGGATTCCAAGTGGCTCTGAGTTTGGGAGCAACAACAGAAAAAGAGGGATTGATTGATGCTCCTCCTCTACCATAGACCTGAGGTTTCCTTCTATCTGCAATTCTGGACCCAGGGCTGTCTAGTAATTTATTTAAAATGTAGCTATGGTTTGGAATATTTAAGTTGTTCTTGCTCTGGGTATATTGTGTATTTCTTTGGTAGAACAACAGATAAGCTAGTATTTACTGAGTACTATGTTCTAGGCAGGTTCTAAGGGCTTTACATGTGTTAGTCCATTTAATCAGCATAGCAGTCCTATTAAGTAACATTACTATTTTCCCAATTTCCTGATGAGGACATTAAAACACAGCAAGGGGCTTTCCTGGTGGCGCAGTGGTTGAGAATCTGCCTGCTAATGCAGGGGACACGGGTTCGAGCCCTGGTCTGGGAGGATCCCACATGCCGTGGAGCAACTGGGCCCGTGAGCCACAACTACTGAGCCTGCGCATCTGGAGCCTGTGCTCCGCAACAAGAGAGGCCGCCGTAGTGAGAGGCCCGCGCACCGCGATGAAGAGTGGCCCCCGTTTGCCACAACTAGAGAAAGCCCTCGCACAGAAACGAAGACACAACACAGCAAAAATAAATAAATTAATTAATTAATAAACTCCTACCCGCAACATCTTCTTTAAAAAAAAATTAATAAATAAAAAACACAGCAAGGTTAAGTGATTTTCTTAGGGTCACACGGTAAGTAGTAGAGGCGAAACATGTCCAGTTCTTTTAACCACTATGGCCATGGACTTTGAGAGACAGCTTTTATGTAGAAGTAGCAGTAAGGAAATTTTTTAATATCAGGTCAATCCAGAGGAGAAGCTAGAAACCTCTGATTTATGATACATAAACTTCTTGGTTTTTCAGGCTACTTTGCCCTGTTAGCAAGAACATCTAAGAGTCCTGGAATTGGGGGAAAATCCTAAATCTATTCTAGCTACACATTTTCTCCTTTTGCAACAAAAATATTCTGAATGTGTAAAATACATGAAAAAATTGCAACTAGTAAGAGATATGAACATAAAGACGTTCTTACCCCATGTGGTGGTAATAGAATAGATGTTTCCAGAACTGGTACTATCCACAGTTTTAAGTCTTACCTAAGGAGGAGATGAGGCTCCACTCCAAAGGAATGCAGGGTTCACTATATTAAACCATTTGGCTGGTGACTGTACCTAGAGTAAGGAGTGCTGCTGTACCCACCAATCATTTGTTAGCTTCACACACAATTGTAGGACATTTTCTATAAATGCATTTTCTGTAGATGGTACATTTGATCAAGGGCTAGACATTTCAAGGGATGCCTCTGAGTAGAAAGTTTTGATTTGCTACTATTAGGTCTAGCCGTGTCTCACAATGAGTCTTGGTTCCCCCTGAGTTCTGAGAGGTTGCAAGTATCTGAGGTAGTACTGAGTGACTGGTATTCCCAAGGAACCTAATACAATAAGGACCAGTTGAAACTCTGCCCTTGGAGACTCATGTATACTTCACCTTGGTCTGTGGCCAGGACACGGGAGATGGAAGAGCCATTGGTTCATTTATTTCAATTAATTCCATATCACTCCACATCACCAATCCATTTCACTCCAGAGTAATACCAACAGCGTTCTCTTTTGGCCTGAACCAGTGAGTCCTTTAGATGTCCAGTGTTACCTCCTAATTATTTTCATTCTTGCTCCCCCTGCCCACACAAAAAAAATCATTAGCAGTACTGTGCGTGATTTGGTCGATTCACCTGCCAGTTTTGCTACACTCAGATTTCTAGAGCAGATCTGCAAACGAAAGGGTGTCCAAGTAAAGACTCTATGTGTGAGGATAATTCACTAACTAATGGTTGCACTGCTAATTTGATTTTGCTGCTGATCAGAGATATGAAGAGAATTGTAATTGAAACGCATTGCCACCAATTTGTAAATGTTGGTACACATTATCCATCATTGTTATGCTATTATGCTATTAACATAAATTATCACATAGAGGTAATTTAAAACTGTTAACTGATACAGGTATAACTTTTTCCTGGTGATAATTACACATAAAGGAAAGAGGTCAGGCTAAATGTTGCATGGTATTATTGCATGGACTATTGATGGACAGTAGTGATTAAGTGATGTTAGCGCTGAAAAATTACTTTGTTCTTAGCATTTCTATTAATTTTCTGTTATACATGAATTTAAAATATCATATTCAAATAAACAATAAATTTTTCTTAAAAACACACTTTCTGGGTTAACTTTTCTAAAGTCACTATTCTGCTTCATATTAATTTAATATTGATTTTAATGAGTTTTTATTTCATGTTTTTTAGCTGCATACTTGGCTATAAAACATTTTCTTTAAAAAGTTAGAAGACACTAACTCACTACTAGTGAATTCTTGGTTGAGTCCATGAATTCCCAATTCATTTGTATATTGATGAATTGAATTGTGTCCTATATTCTTAAGCAAATTGGTACCAGAAATAATAAGCTTATGCTTCAGAAGGTGAGTATTCAGTTTGACTAAGGGAATTGGGATATGTGGGCAGATTCTGTGTTGATGCTATGATACTATGAAGAAAGATTTTCAATGGAGTCTATCACGTTATGTACTGTATGTGGCTCTGGGGATATAACTAATGAAAGGCAAACTGAGATCAATTATAGGATGAGAAGTAAAGTCAGATGAGGAGCACTGAATATTTCAGGTTTAAGCTTTGAAAATCTTAAGTGTTTGAAGCTTCTCAGCCAGAGGTTAGGTTGTCAATGAATATCACAATAAAAACACTGGACAAGTCATTCCTAGAAACGTTCCATGAGATCTTACTACAACTGATGTCAAGGACAAAATGTAAAATAACAAATAGTCCCTTAACAGAATAATGTGCTATAATTTTATCTCCTCCCAAAGGGTTCCATCAGTGCTAGGACTGTTGAGTCTATGAGACTCATGTGTTGCAAGTATTTATGAGATGGAGAAGAAACAACATAGGTGACATTCTGCTGCTGTGAAATGGAAGGCCTAGACTGATTTCTCAGTGCTCAGGTCAGAAAATAGCTGCACATAAAGTTATAGAGAACACGTGACAATAATTCTTTGTTATTCTCAACTGTGGGACACTAAATTCTGAGTCAGGACTTAGTGGGCTGTTTCTAAGTGATAAGTTCTAATAGAATCACGAAGGGTGAAAGACAAATCATCAAGATTACTCTTGAAAACCTCAGGAAGTTGCACTATCGAAGACCTAGACACCCTCTTAAGAAATCCAGAGCCGCCAGTTTTCTCACAGGTTGTGTAGATCAGATTTCTGTGCACACCAAAGGCAGTAGATGTCATTTATTTAGGGCCATAATGCACAAGAAGGATATATGTATAAGCACCAGAGTCTGAGTCAACAGAGCAAGGACAGTCACATGATGAGGGGCATGTAAGAACCGGGACAGGTTGAAGGAACAGATTTTCATCTTCTCACATTCCATCCACAATTCTCTCTGAGATTTATAGGGACTGAGTGAAATTGCCGAAACTACTGGCCTAATTGCTTTATTTAAATGGCTATCTTTCACATTCTTCTTCTCTTTGCTCCCTCTCTTTTCTCTTCCTCTTTTCTCCCTTCCCTTACCTCCCCTCCACTACTAACTCTCAACAGAACATTATTTAGCATCACCCTGACAGTATCTTTGAGATAGAATAGAAGCATTAAGACTTAAAAAACTTGTATGTAGCGTATTCTCAGCTCTAAGATCTCTAATTTGTTCAAACCTCTATGACTTATTTTATGTTGGTAGGGATTCTTAATGTTTTTGTAGGTCCGAGATTTGAGTAGATTCTGAAAGGACCCTTTCCCAGAAAAAGGTACTATAAACATTCAAACTCGGGTTTCCCTGGTGGTGCAGTGGTTGAGAGTCTGCTTGCCAATGCAGGCGACATGGGTTCGTTCCCCGATGCCGCGGAGCGGCTGGGCACGTGAGCCATGGCCACTGAGCCTGCGCGTCCAGAGTCTGTGTTCCGCAAAATTCAAACTCAACGTAAAAATCAAGATCCATTCATGGTCCTATAATTTTTAACTAAGATTCTCTAGACCACCACAGGTTTCTCCTTCAACTAGCATGTGGTCCACATTCTCACAATCTAATAGTCTCTCCTATATCATCACTTTAGAAGGGACCTATAAGGATGATAAGGACAGAATACTAAGATTTAATAGCTAACATTCATTAAATGCTTAAAGATGTACAGGCACTAGTATCAGTTAACTCATTTACCATTTATCACAACCCGATGACAAACGTGCTGTTATCCTCATTTTACTGTTAAGGAAACTGAGGTACAGGAAGGTTAAGGAATTTGCCTAGAAAACACAACTAGTAAGTGACTGAGTCATGATTTGAGGTCAGAAAGTCTGGTTTGAGAGTCCAAGCTCTTAACCACTATGCAGTATAAAATTAACTGGGTGTCCTCTCTACTCAGTTTGGTAAAAAGAGAAGAGAAGATGATCATGGCTACACTGTACCGTCAAATTGTGACCCCGTGACAGTGGTTATTTCTACGAGTGCTTCCCTCCTTAGAACAGGATGTGCTGCCTCTTAGTACTTGAAGCTGGCTGCTGACCTACAACTACATCCAGCCAGTCTTACAATCAGTCCCCTTGGTAAGCACTTGAATTGATTTCTAGCAGTTTTACAATCTGATTCCAGATTCCTAAAATGACTATACCTACTTTTCAGAACAGGTTAATTACACATTACTGTTTGGTTTACAATCAAAATATAATTTCAAAGACTATTTAATTAAAATAATATTATTTAGGACATGTGGCTGCAAGTATCAGAAATTTAACTTGTTATAACTTAAGGAAGAAAAAAAATTATTGGGTCATGATCTCCAAAGATCTACAGAACAGTGAAGTCACGGAAAAATACAGAGAAGGTAATACTATTGGATATCTTTTGTCCTCATCTGCTTTTCCTTTTATTCATTTTCCCTTATTGCTAACTGGCTTTTTCCAAATGGCAGGAAACATGAAGCACCATAGCTTACACGTTTTACATTTTACATCTTAATCACAAAAGGGAGACAGTTTTCTCATTTTCTTCATGTTCAGTTCAAGAATCTAAGACAATATATTTTATGGACACAACTTGGTTTAATTTCCCAAGGGTTTGTTCCCTGGAACAAATAAAATGGGACTAGGGATAGAGGGGTTGGATCATTTGAAAACTTATTAGGTCTATAGAAGTATGTGGATGGAGTAGGAAGCAAGAAGTTCCCAGGAAAAGGGACAGAGTGATAGACAGCCCTTACCGAATGGCTATGACAGAAAACTCAACTCAATTTATTTTCTTGAAGTTAGCATTAAATTATAGAGAACTATTGTAAAGAGGGCTTGAAAACTTATTTCTTGCTTTACACATTGAGAAAAAATGGTATGCAAATTAAATTTGTGTTAATCCAGTAAATAAGTGACTGTTTGGAAAAGTTTTATTACAAATATTTCAGCAAAAGTAATGTTATTACAGTAAATAATATCAACCTCAGTTTGGATTTTCATATCAGTTTAGAGTCAGATAAAATTGTAACAGGAAGCCAATGGGAATAAGAAGCACCTTTCTTCAAAGCACAGCTGTGGCGTCCTGCCGAATGACCTTCTGGAGGAGTCTGGGACTTGCACTGAGGGAACTAAGTTCAGAAGCAAAGTGGATGGGTACAGTTTATGGACTGACGTGTCAGAGGTTTCCTCATAGTCTAATGCCACCTGGTGCTTTTTAATTAAATAAGCAAAATAGAATTAATACACATGACATTTTAAGTAACATGATTCTGAGACATGGGCCTGAGTCCGCTCCTAGAAGAATCTGTAGTTTTCAAGAGGGAGATTTCACCGGTGTAGCTACACCTGCCTTACATTGCTGTCACTGTGCTGAGTAAAAGATGCTTCTACACAAGCGTGTTCTTAGGAATTATGTTAGTAATAAAGGCTTGTACCTTATGGAGGTCATATTTTCAGCATTGAACAAGAATCAGGATGTGAAGGACAAGTTTCTCATTCTGTCTCACTCACATTAAGTGAGAAAAAGAAATTTATGTGTGAGACTTTATGTATTTAAAAATACATGTGAGTCAGGACGGCCTCTTCAATAAGTGGTGCTAGGAAAACTGGACACGTAAAAGAATGAAATGAGAACACTCCCTAACAACGTACTGAAAAATAAACTCAAAATGTATTAAAGACACTATAAAACTCTTAGAGGAAAACATAGGCAGAACACTCTTTGACGTAAATCACAGCAAGATCTTTTTTGACCCAAGATCTTTTTTTATTTAATGAAAATAAAAACAAAAATAAACAAATGGGACCTAATTAAGCTTAAAAGCTTTTGTACAACGAAGGAAACCATAAATAAGACAAAAAGACAACCCTCAAAATGGGAGAAACTATTTGCAAATGAAGTAACTGACAAAGGATTAATCTCCAAAATACACGAACAGCTCATGCAGTTCATACAACCAAAAAACAAACAACCCAATCAAAAAATGGGTGGAAGACCGAAATAGACATTTCTCCAACGAAGACATACAAATGGCCAACAAACACATGAAAGGATGCTCAACATCACTAATTATTAGAGGAATGCAAATCAATATTACAATGAGTTATCACTTCACACTGGTCAGAATGGCCATCATCAAAAAATCTACAAACAATAAATGCTGGAGAGGGTGTGGAGAAAATGGAACCCACTTGCACCATTGGTGGGAGAGTAAATTGATGCAACCACTATGGAGAACAGTATGATGGTTCCTTAAAAAACTAAAAATAGAGCTACCATATGACCCAGTAATCCTACTACTAGGCATATACCCAGAGAAAACCATAATTCAAAAAGACACATGCACCCCAGTGTTCACTTGCAGCACTATTTACAATAGCCAGGACATGGAAGCAACCTAAATGTCCATCAATGGAGGAATGGATAAAGAAGATGTGGTACCTATATACAGTGGAATATTACTCAGCCATGGAAAGGAACGAAATGGGGTTATTTGTAGAGACATGGATGGACCTAGAGACTGCCATACAGAGTGAAGTAAGTCAGAAAGAGAAAAACAAATATATACTAATGCATATATGTGGAATCTTAAAATTGGTATAGACGATCTTATTTGCAAAGCAGAAATAGAGATACAGATATAGAGAACAAGTGTATGGATGCCAGGGGTGGGGATGGGATGAATTGGGAGATGGGGATTGACATATATACACTATTGATACTATGTATAAACTAGATAACCAATAAGGACCTACTATATAGCACAGGGAACTCTGCTCAATGCTCTGCGGTGACCTAAATGGGAAGGAAATCCAAAAAAGAGGGGATATATGTATACATATAGCTGATTCACTTTGCTGTACAGTAGAAACTAACACAACATTGCAAAGCAACTATATTCCAATTTAAAAAATAATAAATAAATAAATACTAGATCTGCCATTTAAAAAAAAATATGTGGGAGTCAGATTGAAGCCTTTCTCCTTGACCAGCTTGAGTGAGTGTGAGAAACAATGTGGTGTGGATGGGCACATGCAGCTCTGAACTCCATCATTTGGAAAAATGAATAGCAGAAAGTTTTAGCTTTAATGCTTTTAAAAAATGTACTTTACTTTTAGATTTATAGTTAATATTTAAAAATCTCTTTCATCTACCATTAACTCTGGGAGCATGATGATGGAACACTAATATCAATTTGTAGCAGTTTTTGGGGGGGGAGTAGATGTGTCCATTTGCACAGCAAGTTCAAAGGACAATTTAAGATTGAACAAATGTAACCACAAATTTATGGTGATAGTAAGCCATCTCAGTAGCTTGAAAGGGAAAAGATGGTATATATGGGGAGAGAGGGAACAGAAGGATGAGATATAGTGGGGAAAATGCAAGAAGGGTGTGAAATTGGTAAGAAACAAAGTGTGTTTATACATAATCACAGACATCGATTCTATATAGAGGAAAAAGAAAATAGGATGTTAGAATTATAATTTGTGAGAAAGAAAATCCAGCATGCTTCTTGGTCATTTAGAATTATGACTCGTTACCCATTATGCCATTGGAAGGCATTAATACATAGTTGGTCAAGAGTATGGGCTGTAGAGTCTAAGTTCAAAAACCTTTCTTACTGGTTGTGTGACCTTGGAAAACTTAATCTTTTAAATCTCAGATCTACCATCTTCAGAATGTGGGTAAGAATAGAAGCTGCTTGAGAAGGTTATTCTGATTAAATGAGCAAATCCATATAATGTTACTACCATAGTGCCTGCTACACAGCAACCGCTTAATAAAGTTTCCTATTATTTATGATGCAGTCATTAATTCCCCCTCCTCACTTATGGATAGAAAAATCTGCCCCAACACGCACATGCACATCCTGGTCATATTCTTGGCTTCAGTACTCACTGGAATGGCCTTAACGTTGTCTGATCATGGATAACTCTTTGACCAAGGAATAGTAATGGACTGCTCAAGATAGAAGGTGACAAAGTCGTAACTACCATTCCTACTGATGGGTAAGCTGAGTCCCAGAATGCCTATGCATTCTTCATAAGATTACCCAACTAATTGGTGCTAGATTAATGATTTTTCCATTATAACATTTATTCTTAAGATCCTCTGGGGGCCAGGAACCTCTCTGAGCACCTGACAAAAGCTGTAGACTTTATCCTCAACCAATGTATCTCTGCACATATAAAACATTTTGCATATAATCTCAGGGAAATCCCCCACCACCACACTCAACACACACACACTTTCACAGGCTCTTGGTTATGGACTCTAGCTGATCAACACCCTCCTGATTTTGCACCTTGAAAAAAATAACTTTCGGTTAGATTCATCCTTGTTTTTCTTCCCATCCTTGTCCTTCATGTAGAGACTTCCACTCTCTCTTCCCCCTGTTCTCTAGACTATAGACACAGGAACAGGAGATCTAGAAGCAATGACTTATGTTATATTTTAAAGCTGGTTTGAACCTAGAGGTCTTACCCCCTGCATCCTTTGGAAATGTTTCAAGAAATACACAACCAACTCCAAGGAAAAAAAACTTCTACCAAATCCCTCAGGAACAGAGCAAAGAATAAACTAGGAAAAACATAAATGTGGGAGTATGTCCATATGTGTGGCTGTTCTAATTTTTATTATATCAAGAACATGTGAAATGAGATGGTGCCTCTAGATTTGTGCTCATAACAGAGAAAAAAATTGCCCAAAATCATTGCTTTCTTTACCTCCTGCAGATGATGACTTGTGGTTCAGCTGGAAACTTATATCCAAACTAAAGTTTTCCCGTCGGTGGTGGAATGATTTATTTTTTTCTTTTGGAAAAGTTACAAGCATCTCTCTGTATGCAAAAGAGTGAACAGTGGTAGACATAAGAGAATGGAAGGAAAGGAGTGATTTGCTTTCAAAGTAACAAATGCTTATTAGAGTATTAGTGAAGGAATAAGAGGGTGAGGCAAAACATCGGAGTGGTGAGAGGGGAGAGAGGAGAGGAAAGGAGAAGCATAGGGAGATCAGATTGCCAGCAGTTCATCCACCCCTCTGTTGGTGGCAGACAGAGGACCCCCACTGTCCCTTCCAACCTAGCCTAAAGCCCCCAGATAGAATAGCATGTGCAGTAGCATATGAGGGATATATAACAAAACTCCACAGACTGGGTGGCTTACACAACAGACACTTATTTTCTCACAGTTTTGGAGTCCGGAAGTCCAAGATCAATGTGTTAGCAGGGCTGGTTTCTAATGAGGCTTCTTTTCTCGGCTTACAGATGACCACCTTCTCACTGTGTCCTCACGCGGTATTTCCTCTGAGTTTGCACATCGCTGGTGTCTCTTTTGTGTGTTCAAATTTCCTCTTATAAGGACACCAGTCAGACTGGATTAGGGCCACCTTAACGGCCTCATTTTCTTAACCCCCTCCTTAAAAGCCTTATCTCCAAGTGCAGTCACATTCTGAGGTACTGGGTATTCGGACTTCACCGTAGGATTAGGGGGAGCCACAATTCAGCCCATAACAGCAGAGTAGCTTGTCAGCCTGCCAGCCTCATAAAAATAGTCATCCAGGCAGAGGTGAGCAGAAGTTTTTGTATTTTTCATCGGAGTAATATTTCCATAAGGTAGAGTGATGCAAGGTGGGCTTACCACTTACATTTTGAGCCATCAGGATTTGGAAGATATAAGGTAGATAGTGATTACTTTGGCTCTTTGACCAAGGTAAGTCCCAAATCCTACACCAGCTCTCTCTGCAAAAATCTGAAGTCTCTGGAACAAAAGATTTTCTGTAACCCTGAGAATGGATCTCCAAGAAGGCTGCCAACCCTAACATAAAGGCTTTGGTCCTGTCCAGCTCTCACTGCTGTGTATACTCACCACGGTGGAACATTTCCAATCCTGTCAGCTTGTCTTTGATTTTACATTTTTTATAGTAACTTTCTAGCCAAATATCAATGCTGCCCACTGTCTTTTAGATGTTCAAAATCAAAAGTTGCACAGTGGCTATGTTTTTATTTTATTTAAGGATTATTTCTATTTTTGGCAATCTTTGACAGCTCTTTTCAGCACTGACGCTACAGTAAACCCATTGAAACTCTGGCTTTCATGGAGAGCAAACAAGCCAGAGAATTATTTCACTCAACTCAGATGAGAGACAGATTTTTGTTATTTTCCGTCTCCAAAAATCCTATATATCTCCATTAAAGGTTTACCTTAAGAATGGAATTTTGTGTCTTGCTTGCATTTTCTAAACTTTGGAGTATTTCACATAAAATAGAAAAGTACCTTTCATATCTTTTATTTAAAGCCAGGACATCTTCTGGGCCAAAGAGGTGACTTTTAGAAATGGAGCTAGGACATGATCTTTTGCCCCAAATGGGAGACAAATCTAAAGTGTGCTGAGCTAAGAAGCCAGACAGGTTTCAGAAACCTCTTACCATATTTATTTTTATCTGTATACTTCATCTCGTGTCCATTCCCATATGATCTGCCATCAATTACCCATTGTAATGGAAACCTCGAGTTTCTTATAAGGTAGAGATACAATAAAAGTAACTGGAGGCCAGTGAGACTGCCAGTTCAGCTTTTGTCTGCCCCTGCACATCCCTGACTCCTTCCTATGGCCTTGTTGTTAAAAGCATCCATTTGTATATTTCTTCCTTTTTGCCTTTTAAAGTTCATGGGGAAAATTATCGTGTTTTGTTTCAAGGCACGTTGGAATCAGATCAGGAATTGAAATCCTGGCCCTACGCTTGCTGTGCCGACTTGGACTAGTTTCTTATCCTTTTTTCTGCCTTAGTTTCCTCATCTCTTAATTGGTGCTACGAAAAATAAATGAGATTACATTTATAAAGCACTTAGTCTAGTGCATGGCTACATAGTATCATCACTCCCCGAGTGGAAACTATTTGTATATTTCTTATCTCTCTCCTTATTATCTCTTTCATTTTGGTCCCATCTCCTCTCCTCTCCTCCCCTCTCCTTTCTCTCCTTTACTGTCCAGTTTTCTCTTTCTCCTAACAATAACATAGTATATGCACACCTTTGTCTGTGACCCAACCCAGTGAGTCTCAAGCAAGGGCTGTATTGGATATACGTAAGGATATTTAAGTATTTCAAAAGCCTGAGGGAAGTCTTAAATTGATCTGTAACAGCACTTCATTGTTTCTCTTCTTTTGACTCCAATTAGGTGAACTCAGTATAAAGAAACTGCTTCCTGTTTATCAGCAGCTCTGATGAGTTATAAATGTCTTGCATTAATAAGAGAGAGAGAGAATGGGAAAAAAGGATCAACTTATAAACACATTTTTTTCTGGGAATTACATCTTTCAAAATGTGGAGTCCATGAGAATTGAGAAAGAGAATAAAAAAATTAAACACATTTTTTTCTCTTTTCTCATCTCTAAATTAAAAAAGATATAGACTAGATGCTTTTACCCGTCCTGAATACTAGTGGTATGGACCATGTCAGCCTGACTTTAACTGAAAGGTGTTTTGGTGTCTGAGGCCATCAGCCCTTTCATTGAGGGACACTATAAGAAAAATGTTTATGAATCACACCATTGTGTTAGTTGTTCAGGAATATTATTGAGGACATTGCCTGCTACATTATTAAGCGTGGCTCATGTATGAAAGCCATTCCACTATTTCATATTGGCATCTAGGAAACTTACAGTCAAATTCAAATCTCAATTCTAGCAACTGAACTGGTCTTTACAGCTTACAATTTATATTTTATTATCCCAGATCCTGGTGTTTAAAATACAACGTTTTCAGATTTTTCAATTTTGTAATATTTACCTCAAACCCTCTCTAGAAAAATTCAGAGTATGCATTAGTAAACAACTCTCCTCCCTCCTCTGGCTTCTGTAACTTCTTAGCACTCACAGATACCATTTCCTCCGAGGCTATTTCATTCACTCGCCTTCTTAGTCTCTGTTTATCTCCTGTGTAAAATCAATGACTAATAATTTGTGCACATGGACAAAAAGAGAGGCATCTGTTCTTTCTCCTCTCCCAACCTCTAATTTTTGCATGTGTATTTCTGTTTGGCTTGTAGATGTTATTCTATGCTATCCGGTAAGAAGAAATCTACAGTGATAACTCGTACCCCGTATCATACCTGACTTTCCCTTATGGTCTTAATTTTGTTAGTGAAGACTGATATTTTTCTCTTCTCTATATTTCTCTTTTCTTTTGTTTGAGACTATCCCATATTTTATTTTGGAATATGTCATATTTTACGTTGAGAAGATGGACTCCGGACAAAATTGTTCCTGAATTGCTTAGTTTGTACCTTACTTAAAAACAATTGGTTATTGCAAGCCACATTACCCACAGAATGTAGCTGGCTCATGCCAGTCCTTGATTTAGTAATTTACTATAGATTATTGAAGGGGTTTTGCATTTTCATTTTTCAAATTGTTTCAAGAGCGTTTTGGTCATTTACAACAAAAACTTCAGTGAGCAGGATACACATGTAACATTATTTTTTACAGAAGGATTGCTGAGACTCTGATAACTAAGATGGCATGTGGGTTAGCACATGGTGAAAGCCATGGATCTTGAGTAGGACTTCTGGGGTTTGAACCCCAGATTCTTCATTTATTTGCCACGTGGTTTTGAACAAGTTACTTAGTCTTTCTGTACTTTATTGTTTTTGCTTTTTAATCTGTAAAATGGGCCCAAAATGACACTTTTAGCTTAGCTCAGAGCCTGGCACATGAGCAGTATTATTGTTTTGATGATTTAAAAATTTCAGGATAAAATTGTCAAAACTGGCCTGCAATGAACTGGAACGTAATTACACATTATTGCCTTAATTCCATGTCTCTTGGCTATTAGCTGTTGGGTTTCTGTTATCCAGAGAAAGCTGTTCTATAGCCCAGCATTATACTTGTACATTGGGGAACAAAAGGGAGCTCATGTAAAATGAAGCTGAAAAAGAAGTTGATGATTTAAATAAATGAGAATTGTTTCTTATAAAACCCGGGAAGGATAAAGAACCCCACTCAGTTCATTAACCAGTCGCTAAATGGTGTTTGTGTTATCTCCATGAATACTAAATGAATTCATTATGATATGTGCTATTATGGTGAATAGCAAATGAATTCATAACGATGGGCTTCATAAAAATATTCCTAATGGAGAAGTTATGCATTATCAAGCTGGTTTCTAGAGTAACTAGGGCTTACACTTAAATGGGGGAAATAAATAATACTAGTCACGACATTGGTTAGTTGGAGTTATTTGGGAAGGTTCTACAGAAGTGAGAACACAGTTCATGTCTTGGTAATATATCAGTAGCCTCAGATGACTCTCAGTTTTTGGTTTCTGTCTTTTGTTACTGATGGCTGATATCTATTTTTGTCTTTGATTCAAAGAGAAGGATCCAATTATATGCAGCTAGTCAACAGTAAACCTTTACTTTGTGATTAGAAAGATTAAGTGAGAAAGTCTTAAAGCGGTTTCAACCTTTCCTGCCCAGAGGCTATCTGAAGGAATGGTTATCACACTTCACCAATCTTCAGGTCAGTTGCTGTACATAAAATGCAGTGAACCCCCTCATCTGCCCACTTTCTCTCAGCATAAGAATAGAATAAATTTTAGAATTAACGGCATGAATAGTGTACCCTTGAAGTAATATTTGAATTTTATTGACCGTCATAAATAGATTATGAAATCATGGCAGCAACAAAAGCACAGATGGTGTCTTATCATAAACCTGCAAACTGCAAGCAATGAGCCTGAAGACCCCTCAGAGGGCACTTGTGGGCCATCAGTGGTCTAGAAACCACACTATGCTAACCTCTCATCTAAAGGTAGAATTACTTTCTTAGAAAAAAATTCACACAACTTCTTGATTTCATAATAAAATTAAAATACATCCAGGGCTTAAGTTTCAAGAACCAGCAGTTTTATGTGTAACCCTAATTTATGAATTACATTTGAGCCTCTAAGAGAAATATTTACTGAGAAGTATAAAAAGTAAAAGAAATACAAGGTAAAACTTTACTAATGCAAGCAGCTTAACAATTCAATTAAATAACATTACTTGCAGCCTACAATGTGCAAGGCATTGAGGGAGGTATGTAAATAAGACACTGTGTTAGTCTTCAAGAAATTTTCAATAGAGTTTGTCGTGTACATATTTCACTATGATATAAATTAAACTGGGATAAGACTTAGAACTAATACATATAATGGAATGTGAATAATTATAGCAAAATAACAGTAATCACGTACATAGGATTTTTTTGTGTGCCAGGAACCTTTCTAAACACTTTACATAAGTTCTTCATTTAGTCCTCACAACAAGCCTATGATGTAGGCACTACTGTTATCCCCAATTTACGTGTGAAGAAATGGAGCCACAGATGGTAAAGTAACACAGAGATAGCTGACTGTGACCTTTTCTTGCTTTTCTTCTAGGAAGGAGTGTTTTACTGAGAAGAATTTTGAAGCTGTAAAAGAGGGTGGAGTCAGAAGATGGAAGAAGGTTGGATTCCTGATACCATAAAAAAGATCGGACTTTCCAAAACAGAAGGTGGTATCAAAAGCAACAGAGATATAAAATAGGGTGACTGGTGAAAAAAAGCAAAGAAAGATGTTTGATAACTAAAACATCAATGGTATTTTTAAGTGAGTGGTTCATGGAAGCATTAGTGCATAGACATGATTTCCAGATTAAACTTAAAGAAAGAATAGGGCATAAAAATGTGAAGACAGTAAGTGACGCCTGTTCTTTTGAGAAATTTGGTATTGAGGGCCAGGGGAGCAAGGATGAGATTAGTTATAGGTATTTTTAAAAAGGAGAGCTTTTCAAAATAAGCATGGAATAAATTTAAGAGTGATTGTCAGAGGGGAGGAGTCGATGGAGACAAAGTGATTAAAGATGCAATCATCCCACCCTTTCTTGGGAGGGATATGCAATTTTATTTAATTTGTTTATTGAAATATAGTTGACATACAATATTATGTTAGTTTCAGGTGTACTACATAGTGATTTGATATTTACATACATTATGAAATGATCACCATGATAAGTCTAGTAACCATCTGTCCCCATACAAAGTTATTACAATAGCATTGACCATATTCTTTAAACTGTGTATTACATCCCTGTGCCTTATTTATTTTATAACTGGAAGTTTGTATCTCTTAATCCTCTTCAGCTGTTTCACACTGCCCCCACACCCCACCCTTTAGGCAAACACCCTTTTCTTCTCTGTATCTACGAATCTGTTTTCATTTTGTTTTGTCTTGTTTTTTGGGATTCCACATATAAGTAAGACCATATGGTATTTGTCTTTCTCTGACTTATTTCATTTAGCATAATACATTTAGCTCCATCCATGTTGTTGCAATAACAAGATTTCCTTTTTTATGGCTGAGTAATGTTCTGTTATATTACAGCTCCTTCTGTTATATTACAGCTCCTTTATCAAGTCATCTATCAATGGACACTTAGGTTGTTTATATATCTTGGCTATCATAAATAATGCTGCAATGAAAATTTCATATATCTATTTGAATTCGTGTTTTTGTTTTCTTCAGGAAAATACCCAGAAGTGAAATTGCTGGATACATGGAAGTTCTACTTTTAATGTTTTAAGGAACCTCAATTTGTTTCCATAGTGGCTGTACCAAGTTACAATCCCACCAATAGTGTACAAAGGTTTTCATTTCTCCACATCCTTGCCAACACTTGTTATTTGTTGTCTTTTTGATGATAGTCGTTCTGAAAGGTGTGAGGTGGGATCTCAGTGTGTTTTCAATTTGCATTTCCTTGATGATGTTAAGCATCTTTTCATGTGTCTGTTGATCATCTGTATGTTTTCTTTGGAAAAATGTCTATTCAGGGCCTCTGCCCATTTCTTAATCTGGTTGCTTTTTATTATTGAATTGTATGAGTTCTTTGTATATTTTGGATATTAACCTCTTTTGGCTACATCATTTGCCTACATCTTCTCCCATTCAGTAGGCAGCCTTTTCATTTTTGTTGTTAGTTTCCTTTGCTGTACAAAAGGTTTTTAGTTTAATTTTTTTTTCTTTTGTTTACTTAATTGAAGAAACATAAAAAATATTGCTAAGATCAATGTCAAAGAGCATACTGCCTATGTTTTCTTCAAGGAGGTTTATGGTTTCAGGTCTTATGTTTAAGTCTTTAATCCATTTTGAGTTAATTTTTGTATATGGTGTGAGAAAGTAGTCCAGTTTGAGTTTTTGCATGTAGCTGTCCAGTTTTTCCAGCATCATTTATTGAAGAGACTGTCTTTTCCACATTGTGTATTTTTACCTCTTTAGTCATAGATTAATTGACCATATAGACTTGGGTTTATTTCTGGGCTCTCTTTTCTGTTCCATTGATCTATGTGTCTGTTTTTGTGCCAATACCATGCTGTTTTGTTTACTGTTGCATTGTAATAGTCTGAAATCAGGGCACGTGATACCTCCAGCTTTGTTCTTTTTTTCTTTTTTTGGCTATTCTAGGTCTTTTGTGTTGGTATTTTATAGAATATTTTTTCACTTCTATGACAAATGACATTGGTGTTTTGACAGAGATTGCATTGAATCTGTAGATTTCCTTGGGTAGCATGTTAATATTACCAATATTTATTCTTCCAAACCACGAGCACAGAATATTTTTCCATTTGTTTGTATTGTTTTCAATTTCTTTCATCAGTGCCTTATAGTTTTCCAAGTACAGGTCTTTTGTCTCCTTAGTTAGATTTATTCCTAGATATTTAATTATTTTTAATGCAATAGTAAATGGGATTGCTTTCTTAATTTTTCTTTCTGATAGTTCATTTTTAGTGTACAGAAACACAACAAATTTCTGCATTTTAATTTCATATCTTGCAACTTTACCAAATTCATTGATGAGCTCTAGTAGTTTTTGATGGTGTCTTTAGTATTTTCTATATAAAGTATCACATCATCTGCAAAAAGTGACAATTTTACTTCTTCTTTTACAGTTTGGATTCCTTTTATTTCTTTTCCTTGTCTTATTGCTGTGGCTAGGACTTCCAATACTATGTTGAATAAAAGTAACAGGAGTGGTCATCCTTGTCTTGTTTCTTATCTTAGAGGAAATGATTTTGCTTCTAACTGTGGAGTATGATGTTGTCTGCAGGCTTGTAATATATGGCTTTTATTATGTTGAGATATGCTCCCTCTATACCCACTTTGTTGAAATTTTTATCATAAATGAATTAACTCTGCCCAAAGCTTTTTCTGTATTTATTGAGATAATCAAATGATTATACTTCTTCAATTGGTTAATGTGGCATATCATATTGATCAATGTGCAGATATTGAAGCATCCTTGCATCCCTGGGATAAATCCCACTTGATCATGGTGTCAAAAAGATTTGTTGTTAGTTATAGGGATTGGACACCATGGTGTGAGGAAACATGGCTCGATGGTGATTTTCCTAGCTCAGGCTCTTCATTAACCAATGGACCTATTTCTTATTATTGTAATCCAAGAAGGGAAGGAAAGGAACTTGTGACCAAGATGGAGAAGAAAAGTGAATCCAGGGAGTAATTTCAGGGAATCCAAGAGAAAAGTTTGCTGATTTTTTCAATGTTTGGTACATTTCAATATCACTTGCATGTTTTCTGAAGAAATTTTTATCAATTTTTCAGACTCTGGACCTTCATTAAAGAAAGTTTTATAACACACACACACACACACACACACACACACACACACACACACACACCCCTACAGTTACTCTAACTATAATACACAAAAGCCTTAGTTTTGAGTAATTTCCTATATTACTTAAACATGTAATATAAGGTATATATAAGGTATATACCTTATATATATATATATATATATATATATAAGGTATATATATATAAGGTATATATATATACCTTATATATAAGGTAACTTTATATAAGGTATATATAAGGTAACTTTACCTTAACTTCATTAAACCAATGGCATTAGAGTCTATCTAACTTATTAATGGCACATTACACATTTCAGAAATGAGAGAACTTTTCACATAGTGTCTAGCAAAATGTTAAATGAATTAAATGTAGTTAAATATGAGCTTTAACACACATCTCATTTAACACTCACAAAAATCCTGTGAAATAGGTGTCATTATCCTATTTTACACATGAGGAAACATGTTAAGTGACTTGACTAAGGTTACAAGGGGTGGAGAGGAAAAGCATGGTCTTGAATGGGTTTCAAATATCCTAGTAGTACTTTCCCTTGCATTACATTTGTTTCATTTGTACTTAAAATTGAAAGTATAAGGCAAGTTTAAACTATAAACTTCACTGTGTATTAAAAATTATAATATTTTTGTGTAATGACTTCTAAAAACTGTTCACAGTCTTGTACTGTGGCTTACACCTCAGCAGAAAAAGCTCTCAGCTCTTTGAGAGTGGGACCATTTTATGTAGCCTAAAAATGCTCTCAAATGAAGCCATTTAGTAGCAACTCCACAGACAGCCTCCGGAATATAAAGTATGAACAGAGTCTAAATGGGAAGAAATGTTTTTGTGGGGGAAGAATGCTATTATTAGTATCCTTACAGTCACCATGCTTGTGGTGTGGAACCTGAAGAAAAACAATGATGTAGATTTATTGATACTAGTCTCTAGTACCCTCCTGGAGGTAATTGATAATCAATTACTTATCTGACCTTAATATCTTTTCTATTTCTACCATAACAACCACAATAAGAACACAAGTGGTTTAATGCAATCATTTATTCCTTCCACAAACTCTTTTTAAGTAATTATTTGGTGCCAGGCACTGGGATTAGCATTTTCACTACAAATATGAACAGAGTTCCTAATCTATTCCCTTGAGGCTCTTGTTCTCTATTGTGTGTATTTTAGGTATATATATATACACACACACACACACACACACATATGTAGTATTACACATAAGACTGTTAAAATACATTATAAAAGATATTATATTAATGATAACCTGGCATTATGCATCAAACTAACAGTTGTCCCAGACGACTCAAATTCTAAACTTTTTCAGGAGAGAAGCTGCCTTATACAGCACTTCTCTTCCCTCCCTAACAGCTCCCCTCCTCACCAGCTGGTACAATGGCTTAGACTTAATGAGTGGCCAAAAATACTAATTAAATGATTTCTTGATTGGCTTTTGATAATCTTTATTCTTTAAGGTATATATTTAGCATTTTTCTCCACAGCAATAATTTTTAACCATCAGATAGATTTATTCTTTCATCAAACTCTAATAAATGCTACTAGACTACTACTACTAGGTAGTTTCTGGATAATTGTCACTGAGTTCAATTCACATCTAAACAAAGTCTTGATGCTCCAGGATTACTAAGGATGATTTGGCATATGTCAAAATTATTTCCTAAGGTCAGTAAATCAGGCAGTGTCTGCATAATGCCACCACCATTACATGATCTAACTTTCACATTCACATGTTGGCTTTATGTTTGCCCATCCAGGGGAGGAGAAAAAGTGAGAAAACCAAAATTTGCTTGGTCATAGAAGGCAAATCACTCAGTCAATTGTCTTGCCTCTCTAGGAAGCTATGGCTCAAAAACAAATTGAGCATATCTAAAGCTGATAAAGTGCCTAAGCTTCAAAAGCAAAACAAACCCAGAAACTGATAAATCCCTTTGCTTAAAAGCAAAACTGAAGAAATTTAAGTGACTAAGAGAAAAGCTTTTGTTTAGCAGCCAGGGATATGACACATAGTCTTGTGGGAGATGGGATGAGAATTAAATGATCGCATAAATGATCCCACTGTTTTAATGGATGATTATGAAAAAAAAATGTTGTCTCATTTTGATCAGGGTTTACGGTAATACAGTGGAACAAGTTTGATAATTAAAGAGCTCCAGGAAAGCTGATGTTTATTTAAAAAAAAATTAAAATAAGCCATTCTCCTCACTATGTAATTTAGTTGACGACATTTTTTGTTTGTTTATTTTCATGAAAACCACTTCATTCTTTATCAGCTAGGCTCACTCATTTCTAAGAAGTCAGAATTATGTGCCCCCAAAGTCAATGATGTACATTGCAGAGCAATCAAATCAGCTTGAAGCATAAAGTCATTTTGTGATTAATTAGATTTGAACTAACTCTTCTTTGGAGGATACTTTGTGATAAATCCCACAATTTTGTGTGTGTGTGTGTGTGTGTGTGTCTGTGTGTGTGTGTGTGATTTGGGCAGTATTTAGCCCCGTGACCCTTTCTTACTTGTTGAAATACTCTCTACCTTTGGACTGCATGATAACTAACTCTCTTGATTTTTTTCTCAATTTTTTTACTTCTTAGTCTCCTTTCTAGGGGTTTTCTTCTTTGCCCCATCTCTTTAACTTCTTAGTTTTCTGCCCCAGTTTTAACATGTGATGAAGGGCATAAGCTTTGAGACAGATTGTGGCTTCTCAATAACTATGGGACTTTGAGAAAATATTTTAGCTTTTTATGTCTTGTTTTCCCTCAATAATATGCCAAGATAATTGTACTTGCCTGTTTGTTTCCTAGGGCTGCCACAACAAAGTACCATGACCTGGATGGCAGTCTCACAGTTTTAGAGATTAGAAGCAAGAAATTTAGTTGTTAGCAGGACCATGCTCCTTCTGAGACCTGCAGTTTTGCCTCTTTCCAGATTCTGGTGGGTTGCTGGCAATCTTTAGCATTCATTGGCTTGCAGTTGGGTAACTCCAGTCTCTGTCTTTGTAATCACATGTTTTCTCCCTGTGTCTATGTCTTCACATGACCGTCTTCTTATAAGGACCAGTTACATTGTATTAGAGGTCTACCCTACCCAGTAGGACCTCATTTTAACTTAACTAATCACATCTGCAATGACCTTATTTCCAAATAAATTCATATGCTGAGATACTGGAGATTAAGACTTTTGGGGGGACCATTTCAACCCATAACACTGACCTATGGCATTCTTGTTTGAACTAGAATGACTGATCAATTGCTTGGCATCTAGTAAGTGCCACAAAATTATATTCCCTTCCTTTCTCCTTCATGCTGGGTTATTATTACAGTGTCTGTCCATGACTGATTTCAGTCTGTCCCAATGTCCTTAATCTTTTTCCAAAAATGTGCACTGAATGTGGTGAAAGTTGGGTCACCACATTGATCTCTATTGATTCTCATCCTCACGCTGGTTTCTGAGGGCATGGGCTTATTAATGTTATTTGGTGTTTTTGTTTAGAGAAGCACTTACTTGCACCTCATGCAGTGTTTACCCATTGTTGGTTTCTTTCTTTGTCATCTTATTCAGTTTTACCGCAGTCTCTTCCACACCACAATATGCTTTTGTGCAAGAAATCAGATTACTCTAGGGAGAGGGTTAACGTCCACAGAGAGTGGACCCCAGGAGCACCTGATCTGCTACAGGAGGCAAGATGGCTCTGGAAGACACAAACTGTCCTAAGTTACGGATGCTCGAAGAAGAGTGGTTAGTTTTCATTGTAATACTTTACTTTTGGCTATGCTTACCTCCTGCCAGATTTCTAATTCCCTTGACATTTAAGATTGCCAAATCAGGCCATCTGTAAACATGAAAAGTTGTAAAACTGGGGTCTTTCACCAAAGTGATAGTTTTAATATTCTGAACAGAAGAAGGAATGATTTTTCTGGTCCGGAAAGTCCCAAACAATTTGGTTTGGAGTGGGTATACCTTCTTCCTTCTCTACCCTCTGTAATTTCTAGGGCTTTCTAAATGTGGGTGGATTTTGGTTCAATGACCATCTTTTAAAATTTTTCTTTTTTCCTTTCTTTCCGTCCAGAATGCGCCTTGGCAAGCATTGTGGAGAAGCCCAGCACAGCCTTTCATGAGCCAGAAAGGTTAAAACTGTGATGAAAGGACAGCACCAGCTCTCTGGTGCTGGTGAGTTATTCTGTTTATTCTACATATGTTTCCTTTTAATTAAAATGTCATTTTTAATTAAAAATGAAATGTCAAGAAGGAAAAAAAATTGGCAAAGTCTGGACTATTGCAATGAATGCAAGCAGAAAAAGTCAGTAGAGAGGAAAAAACTTTGAAAGGATGAGAACCGTATCTCATTCCCCATTTTTGTAGAAAGAAAAAAAATCTGGAAGAGGATTGGAGAGGTTTGAATGGTCCTTGTTGTTCATGGCACACACACACATCTGCTTTATAGCATGTTCCCATAATTAAAAAATATATATTCGATATGTGGGCACACGCTTTAAGTTAATGAGTGATACTGATGGGTGCCACATTTTTCATGAGTGACAGAGCCACTAATGAGATGCAACATTGACTGCAGAGGGCACCAATAAATTGTGTAAAACACACTTGCTGGCCATTTATTTAATATATTTTACAGAAGTGTAATGCCTTATAGCTTAATATGGGGCTTTTATTTTGTTATAAACACCCAAGCCTACAATGGGCTTTTCAAGAATTATGCATCATTTATGCCTCCCATTTCAGCATCGCTCTGATAGAGAATGTTCCACATTATGATTAAATCCTCAAAGGGATGCTTCCATAGACAACTAAATTCCATAAAAATAATTGCATGAGAGTATCCATCCCTTTTTCTAGAGTGTAGGAGCTGACACACGGTTAGGAAGATGGTGGGGCATGTAGACATCAGCTGTGGAGGAATGACAAAAAAGTAGTTTTTGTATTGAATAAGGGAGAAACCAATGAGGAGTGAACCTCTCCCCAGCAGGTAGTACTTTGATTTGGCCTTTCATCTCTTTCATTTTTGTCTTGTTTGCTCTTTCGATGAAAACTTCCCTTCCCTCTCCCTGTCTGTCCACGTTGGCTTTATTTTCTTCCCTCTGTGGTACTATGCTTTTCCTTGACTCGCGTCTGTGCATATTGTTTTCCTTATACTTGAAATATAATTTTTCCCCCAAACTCTCCCCTAACTCCCTTCCTAGCTACTCCTTCTCATCCTTTGCATCTCAGTTTATAAAATCAATTCTCAATAGCATCCAAATCTACTGCCTTTTTTCTACCATCAGTAGGTTCTGTGATTACCCACCCACCATGATATTCTTTCATAACACACTGGACCTCTCCCTTGTAGCTCTTATTGCAACTGTAATTATATAATGAAATGCTTAACTTCCAACTTAACTTGCCTACTTTTTCTAGAGTGTAAGCTCCAGGAGGGGAAACCATGCCTACCTTATTGATGACTATGTCTCTAGCACCTGGCTCACTGTCCAGTACATAGTAAATGTTAGATACATATTTGCTGTTGAAAGAAGTTTACGGTCAGTGAAGTAAGACTCTGTGTGTGGTTAATATGTTTTGCTACAAAGCAGGTGGAAAGTAGTGTAGGTTCCTGCAGATTATGAACAGGCTCTACAAACAGTCAAGCACACCTCTACTGTAGATTTAGCTGTCTCTAGTATGGCTATGATCCATGAAAATGATAATAGTGCTTAGAGTTTTATCCTGAAAAGATCAGGAAGAAAATGCAATTTATGGAGACATAATTCAGTAAACCGATATTAAGTTTCTACTGGCAGTGTGCTTGGTACCTACTGTACAATTTAAGAGCTCTCAGTTTAGTAAAATTTGTGGAGCAAGTGAGAATGAAAGAACATTTTTCTGCTGGCTATGCTTTTTGTTCTCCACCGGTAAATGTTATCTAGAGGAAAATGAAGGTTAGGTATCTGCCCAGTTCTTCACTGGGTCTACAAGGAAACATACTTGTAACTATTTACAAAGCTGAACCTGAAGGAGATCGAAATGGTGCTAATTGTTTACCTTAATAGCTGATGAACTAACATGAAATGACTGCTTTTGTTGAAAAATAAATAAAATGGTAGAAATTTTATTAGGTATATATTAATTTCCTTGCCTCGTCCTCAGTTTTGTAAATATAAGTAATAAAAGTAAAGACATCTCCTATCCATTTCACTGGATATTTTTTGACAGCTATCTTTGAAAAATATTGAAAAGGTTGCCCCATTTTTCTTTATCACCATGACAGTCCAGAAGTCCTGCTTTGTGTCCAATTGAAATCCCTCCTGTTTTATTAAAACAATTTCTGCTTGTTTGCTTCTCTGTATCCACGGAGAACAACTGATCAGCATATAAAACCCTTTATATTCTTGGAGGCAGTAATTTCCTGTGAGATATTTAGTTGAAAGTTTCATAAACTTTAAGAGAAAAAAAGGACTGTGATTTTGTAACTTTACATTGTGTAAAGTTTATACTTTACAAAAATATTATCCAAAGTTTTGGACATAAAGATAATTACATTTACCTTCCTGTGTGACAAATTAACTCTAACCCTCTTTTAAATAGCATTTTGAGTCCCATCATAATACATTTAAATCACATATTTCCTGTCAAACATGGTTAATTATTTTGAAAGTGTGTGCATTATAGCACCTCTTTTTGGTTTCTCTTAATTTCTTGGTAAATCTCTTCTACTGTATTCTATCATTTAAATTTGTAATTGTTCCAATATGAATTATCACTCATTTTGAATTGATTTTGGCAATTTGATTTTAAAACCTTGAAATCTGATTATGGATAACCAATAAAAAAAATTCATGTGAGAGACAATAAAATATTATCTTTTAGGGTTGAGTGATTCGATTTAGGAGCAGTTTTTAAAAATAGCTTATCTCTAGCATTAATTTCACATTAGTTGTCCACAGTAGTCTAAGACATCCAAACATTTACATAACAAAAAAGGCAAAATGTCACTTAAACTGCAAACATTTGTATGTGATCTAGAGGTGAAGTTATTTTCTGGGATTGACAGCACATGGTATTAACTGTCTCACAATTTCTTCATTCTTCACAGCAAGGGAGCTCTTCTTCTTGGAAGTTCTATGATTGGAGGGGTCTCGATACAAATTAACAAAAAGTTCTGCCCAACTGTTTCCTTGGTTTTGGTGAAAGGCTGCCCTCTTGTGCAGAGATGAGAAGCAACTGTTTAAAAACCTCATTTGCCTTATTAGTGATGCAATTACTGTTGGATTCTGAAATGAACATTAAGACTTTGCTTGGCACACACAACTCATCATTTAGAAATACCAAGAAGCCACTCTTAATCTTCCTTTGGATTCCTTCTACTTTATAAATGAATTATGATTTCCATAATTCTTTTATGCAACTCAGGCCAAAGGTAAACTTTCACTTCGATATAAGAATATAGCCCACTAATAGGAAGAATATACATGGCTCCCCTTTTAAAAAATAAATGTCCCAGCTTACCCTTCCCCCTCCCATGTCCTCAAGTCCTTTCTCTAGTAGGTCTGCGTCTTTATTCACATCCTGCCCCTAGGTTCTTCATGACCAATTTTTTTTTTTTTTTGAGATTCCATATATATATATATGTGTTGGCACACGGTATTTGTTTTTCTCTTTCTGACTTACTTCACTCTGTATGACAGACTCTAGGTCCATCCACCTCACTACAAATAACTCAATTTTGTTTCTTTTTATGGCTGAGTAATATTCCATTGTATATATGTGCCACATCTTCTTTATCCATTCATCTGTCTTTACATTTTATTAAAATATTCTCTCATGGAAAAAAAATAAGTAAATGATGTGCTTATTTCTAATTACAAAATCTTCTGATCTGTTAACAAACAGGGTCATATAACTAAATAAAAAAGAAGTCAGGGGGCTTCCCTGGTGGTGCAGTGGTTGAGAGTCCGCCTGCCGATGCAGGGGACAGGGGTTCGTGCCCCGGTCCGGGAAGATCCCACATGCCGAGGAGTGGCTGGGCCCGTGAGCCACGGCCGCTGAGCCTGCGTGTCCGGAGTCTGTGCTCTACAACGGGAGAGGCCACAACAGTGAGAGGCCTGTGTACCTCAGAATCATTCCTTTTGGTCTGTTGAAGGCTGGTTCTTGACTTTGTCACCAGAGGGAGAGAAGAAACTTGGAAAATCCTTCCAAGATTAGCACTTAAAAGTGAAAAATAGAGCACACGCACTCTCCCACCCTCTTTTGGTCTTATTTTTCCAAGTATTTAGTTTCACCGAAGTAGTGATTCCAAAATTCATCTTTGATAAATAGATAGATAATAGTATATAATAGCAGTAGATAATAAGTGGATTATTTCTATCTAATACTTTAATAATGTTTTATTTTATGCAAATGCTTTCTTGCACTTTTTAAATTTAGGATTTTAAAGAACTTAACAAATAATTATTATTATTTAGAAAAGAATTAGTTGACTATCTGTGAAAGGTATGAGCAATGAAGAATACTGAGCATTGACTATCTGTGAAAGGTATGAGCAATGAAGAATACTGAGCATTGCTATCTGAATTAATTACTCTGTCTTTAACCCATAACTCACAGAATGGAGAAGTAAAGCTTTGATGTGGCTTACACTTTAGAATTCCATGAGGTCTTTAGTCATCTGATAATGTTCGAACTCCATCTTTTTAGAAGATAAGAATGACTTAAAAGCTAAAGGAGCCCCCCCAAAATAAAAATATATGTCCACACAAAAAGTTGCAAACAAATGTTCATATCAGTATTATTCATAATAACCATAATAGCCAAAAAACGGAAACAATCTTAATGTCTATCAGTGGAAAAAATGTGGTTTATCCATACAATGGAATATTATTCATCTATAAAAAAAATGAAGTACTTATACCTACTACAACATGGATGAATCTTGAAAACATTATGCTAAGTGAAATAAGCCAGACACAAAAGGCTACATAATGTATGATTCCATTTTCATGAAATGTTCAGAGTAGGCAAACCTATAAAGATAGAAAGTAAGATTAGTGGTTTCCTAGGAGTAGGGGTAACAGGGAAGGATGGAGAGGGAGAGGAGAAAAGGAGAGCTGCTATTAATGAGCACAGGATTTCCTCAGGAGGTGATAAAACTGTTCTAAAATTGATTGTGGGGATGGTGGCACAGCTTTGTGAATATATTAAAAAAACGTTGAATTGTACACTTTAGATGAATTGTATGGTATTGGAAATACATCTCGATAAAGTTGTTGTTTTTTTTTTTTAAAAAAAAAGGTAAAAAGAAAACAAACCCTGCCCACTGTGTTCTGTAACAAAGTCTTTTCCTTTATTGTCAATGTCTAACATTTGGCATTCAAAACTCTTCTTATGTGTGCAGTTAGCCTCACAGAACCTTCCTTGGTTTTTAAAGATTTTATGTCACTGGTTCAAATCTGCCTTCTTGTTTTATGAGTTTAATTATTATGAATAATATTCCTTCAGACATTTTTCCCCCCTTCCAGGACAAAATGCCTTGCAGGGAATGTAAATATTTTAAGTGTTGTTACAATATTTATATGTGCAGAAACAAAGAGTCAAGGGCGGCCCTTTGCCCTAACAGATCAGAGCACAGGCTTTGAGGTCTGACCGATTAAGATTCAAATCCTGCTTATTAGTTGTGAAATCTAGCACAAATCCTCTTTTTGAGTCTCAATTTCCTTAGCTGTAAAATGGGGACAGCTTCACACAGCTGTTCTCTCATGTATTAGATGAGATAATGCATTTAAAACACTTTGCAAAGTTGCTTAGCACATGATAGATATTCAAAAAAGAGATTAATAATAATTCTGAAGGAAACAATTTCGTTTATTTAACTAAAGTACATGACTAGAAAAGAGTTAGCTTCCTCAAGCCACTTTAATGTTAATTAGGGAGTTTTTGCTTTGGTCTTTAAAAATATGAATATTTCTAGAGCGTTCAATATGAAGATGCATTTTTTTTCCTTTAAAAAAAAGCTAGATAGAAACATGTAAGGAGTCATCACAGCTTTGGGAGAATGGACAAAATTATTCTCTTCAGGTATTATTTTCAAAATAATGGATTTTACTTGTCTTAGGAATTTTTTAATTCTTTTCATCACAATTGCAATCAGCACACTACCTGCTGTCAACAACAACAGAAACAGCTGGATCACCCATTTTGATGAGGGATTACTCTTCAGTATTTATAGTAACACCCATTTCACCAAGTGGAGCCCAAAAGAAGGAAAAAACAAACAAGTGACTTTCCTTATAACAGGTAACTGCTTTCTTTTGTATTAAATTTCCTTCCCTATTGCTTTCCCCAGCTTCAGAGTCTGAAGCCCGTTTTGCCACTCAGGGGACACTTTGAAAGCAGCCAAACCAATGTAGCTAATAGAAATTTAACTTAAAA
The DNA here is from genome assembly GCF_949987515.2 of Delphinus delphis. Lineage (NCBI taxonomy): Eukaryota > Metazoa > Chordata > Mammalia > Artiodactyla > Delphinidae > Delphinus > Delphinus delphis. Next base: position 84,908,287 of record NC_082683.1, read on the forward strand.
AATACAAAGCTTTGCTTTAAATATCCTGTAGAAGCATTAAGCAAAATATTAAGGGATAAAAATAAGCACATAGCCATGCCAAAGACCTTGAAATCTGAACAGAGACTAGGTTCGAAGTCAGACATGCATAAATGTCTTTTCTCAGTGATATTAATGAAATGGTTAATTCTGTTGTCATGGCAACAAAGAACAGCTGTGATAAAAAAGCTAAAGGTCTATACATAATGCCCAATACAAGGTCTCTCTAGTTCTAAAGCTGATTTTCTTAGCTACAATAGAAGTGATGTGTTTTCAATATCATCCTAAGCTTTCACGTCAAATCCTCCCAGTTAATCCAATAAATAGACAAGTAGCATAAAAAGGAATATATGTTTGTACATTATAAACCTTATAAAAGAAGTTTACCTGTGCTCTATCTTAAGAGGGGATCTGGAAGGTAAACATATGCTCCTGGAAAAATAAAAACCTTTACTGAGTGGAAATTGTAAAAAATAAAATATGTTCAAATGGGATATCAGAGTAATTATCAAACACATTATTGTCTAGCCAGTCAGTAGGAATGTATTATATGTGAGATAACAATATCACTGTCAACAACAGCAATGCAACAGCAAAAGTAACTCAATTTTTAAAACTCACCAGAACATAATAAGTGAATGAGTTTGTTTTCCAGGCCCATCGGTGTTGTTTGTGTGAAAGTGAATTCACTTCAATTCACTGAATAATCACACCAGTAAATCCACCCTGACTGCAGATCAATTTTGGACTCTGATAAAGACCCATATTTCATCTTTCTTCATAAATCTCTTCTCTCCACCTTCTGGTTCCTGGAAGTTGTCCTAGCTTTCTTGGTCTTCCTCATCTCTCCTCCTCATGGGTCTCTATCAGAACTATTCTCTCCACTCTCTTCCATGTTTGTAGCTCGGGTACTCATTGTGCCTTCCCTGCATTACTCTAATAACTGAATGGGTCCCCAATTTAATGTCTTCTCAGATGGCAGAGTGATCTTTTTAAAACACAAATCAAATTGTGTCATTTGTCTTAAAATCTTTCAGAGAGTCTCCCTTTACATTCAGAAAAAAATCCAAACTTCTTTCTTTGTTTATTCATCTGTCTTTATTTTTTAAATAAACACTATATATATTTAAGGTGTACTTGATGATCTGATGTACCTATACATAGGGAAAAGATTACAACAGTCAAGCTAATGAACATATCCATCTCCTCACATAGTTACCATTTTTTTTGGTAGTGAAAGCACCTGAAATCTATTCTCTTAGCAAATTTCAAGTGTATAATACAGTGTTATTAAGTACAGTCAGGCCATTCACTAGATCTCTAGACTTAACACATCTTACACAATGGCAACTTTGTATCCTGCGACCAACATCTCCTCATTCCCCAACCTCCCTGCCCTTGGTAACCACCATTTTGTTCTCTGCTTCTGTGTTTTCAACTTTTAAAAATTACACATATAAGTAAGAGCCTGAAGTATTTTTCTTTCTGTGTCTGGCTTATTTCGCTTAGTATAGTGTCCTCCAGTTTTATCCCTGTTGTTGCAAAGGGCAGAATCTCCTTCTTAGAAGGCGCTTCATGATCTGAACCTTAGTGACTTTACTCTCATCTCCTGTGACACCGCACATCTTCCTCTCTGGCCAAAAAGACCTTTTGAAGCTTTCCAAATGGGCAATATGTTCTCAATATCTGTGTCATTTTACAACTCTTTCTTCCTTTAATTTGAATGTCTCTTTTTGCTTCTCCATCTAATACTCTCCGATTTGTAATTTTAGATCTAACTCATATTTTCAAAGGTGAGCAACATAGTATTATATGTAATGCAAAAAAAAAAATTAAATGTCCCATAGTTAAATAATCTAGTTAAATAAATTGTGTCATAGACGCAATATGGAATGTTTCAAAGCCATTACAAACTATGCCAGAGATATACATGTATTGATACAGAAAATATTTACTGCTATTTTTTAGGTTACTATCAGGTGAAAAAACAGTATGTTCAATGTGATTCAAGTTTTTAAAATTAACTTTCTTGATGTATAATTTATATACTATAAAATGTACACATTTTAATTGTATAGTTTGATGGGTTTTTTTTTTTTAAATGCATACTATCATGTGACCATCGTCACAATCAAGATAAAGAATATTGCATCAGCCAAAACTTTCACTGGCTCCCCTTACTAGTTAATCCCACTGCTACCCCTGGCCCCAAGCAACCACTGATTTCCCTTCTATTAATATAGATTTGATTTTCTTTCCTAGAGTTTCAATGAAACCATATAGCATGTGCTTTTTGTGTTTGGCTTTTTCCTTCCAGCACAGAGATTTTGAGATTCCCCCATGTTGTTTTATCGATAATCCTTTCATTTTATTGCTGAGTGGTACTCTACTTCGTTATTCAGTAATTTATCTATTCACATGTTGGTGGACATTTGGGTTATTTCCAGTTTTTGCCTAATATTAATAAAGCTGCTATGAACAGTCAAGTACACTTCTTTGCATGGACATGTGCTTTCTTTTCTCTTGGGTAAATCTCTAGGAGCAGAATTGCTCAGTTGATTGGTAAATGTATGTTTAACTTTATAGGAAACTGCCAAATTGTTTTCCAAAGTGGCTGAACAATTTTACATTTCCATCTTCAGTGCATGAGATTCCAGTTCCTCTGTAGTCTTACCAAGTTTAATAGTGCCATTCGTTTCAATACTGGCCATTCTAGTGGGTGTGTAGAGGTATCTCACTGTGGTTTTTATTTGTATTTACCTGTTGATTAATGACATTGAGCACCTTTTCATGTGCTTGGTCATCTGTTTATCTTTCTGGTATCTATTCAGATCTTTTGCTCATTTTAAAATTTGTCTCTTTTTCTTGAGTTGTAAGAATTTAAATTTTTTTTTCTGGAAACAAGTTCTGTTTTATGTATGTATTACACAATATTACATAATGTTTTATGTAATACTTACATAATATTACATAATATTTTCTCCTTGTCTATGGCTTGACATTTCATTTTCTTAATGGTTTCTTTTAAATAGGAGAAGTTTTCTTTCTTTTTTTTTTTTTTTTTGCGGTACACGGGCCTCTCACTGTTGTGGCCTCTCCCATTGCGGAGCACAGCCTCCGGATGCGCAGGCTCAGCGGCCATGGCTCACGGGCCCAGCCGCTCCGCGGCATGTGGGATCTTCCCGGACTGGGTCACGAACCCGTGTCCCCTGCATCGTGTCCCCTACTCTCAACCACTGCGCCACCAGGGAAGCCCTAAATAGGAGAAGTTTTTGCATGATTATGTTTTGGTAAAAATAAAGCATAAGCACATCTATCAAACACAGACAAGAACTTAATTGCGTCTTTCATCTTCGCATTCCTAGAACCTGGCTCAGTATCTGACATAGTCAGTGCACAATAAAATTTGATTGAATTCATTCAGCAAATATTACTGAGCACCTACAATGTGCCAGGAACTATGCCTGGAACTGGGAACACAAGTTATATATGAAATACAGACCTTGCAAATAAGTAGCTTATAGTTGAATAAATGAGAGGCAGAAATACTGTATATGGACAAATCTCTATATTCTCTGTGCCTAGCAGGATTCCTAGCACTTACTAGCTACCTGAAAAAAGTGTGCTGATGAATGAACTGCAGTGATAAAAACTGAGCCTTGCATTTTTTAGTGCCATTGTTTCAGATACACTATCCATTTATTTGAGAGGATTTTTTGCTTGTTTGCTTATTTGTTTTTAACTTATTTAATAAATATGAAGGTGGACAACCCAAATAAATGAGAATTCGATAGAAGACTGAGAAAAGTTTATAGCAGAGTTTTGTTTGGAGTGACCCAACCAAGTGAGCTGTTACTCTGGGGTCTCTGCAGAGCTGATGACTCCTAAAAGGAGAGGGATCAGGCAAATAAAATTTTTTTCATTTTTTTTTTTTAGGAGAGTTCATCTTTAAATAAAAATAGAGCCCCAGATGTCTGCATGGAGCTATCTCCTTTTCTTCTCTATTAGAAGTGGTCAGATCATATCTCAAGTCAGTTTAAATGTCTTAATTATTAACAAGACTACGATCATTCTTTACATAGATGTTGTCTATGTATTCCTCAGTCATTAGAATCAGGACACTAGTGTCATTATCTGTATAATCAAATTGGATGATTTCATCCTCAGGCTCTCTAATCAGCATGATACTGGTAACTCATTTCCTGTGAAACATTAACTCCAAGATATTAGATATATCATTATTGGTTACTACATTTGAACCTTTTTCTAATAAGGGCAAATAGAAATCGTGATTGCAAGAAGTCTCAAAACATATGAATAAAGAAAATGTTCTTTCAGCAGATGATAAATTCTAGTTATGTAGTCATTCATGTGTAAATAGAAAAGGCAATCAGGAGTGTGGAAGGATTTTTTATCTGGATAAATTGATCATTGACTACTATTTTAGGCATGGGATGTATTTTTCCTTTTATGATAATACTTAACAGGCAGGTTTTTTAGTATCAAGATTTAAGATGGGAGATTAAATAAAGCATTTTTAATTTTATGGTAGCATTCTACAGGGTAGGGACTTTTTACAAATACTAGTTTCCTCTGAGTTTAGCTTCTGTCTTCAGTTTTGAGAATAAATCACTACCTGTGGGTGGAAATATGCATCTTGATACATTTGGTAACAGCTTTGAAGACAGAAAAACACACACACATTTTTTGGAATGCAAATAGAGAAAATGCACTTATTATAATCTTTGCATTTTTTGGAATGCAAATAGAGAAAATGCACTTATTATAATCTTTAGACAGGAATGCATTTCTGGGGAACACAAGGCTGTTGTCTAATTATTGGTGAATTCAGAACTGCTTGTTAACTTGTATTAAATTGAATTGGGATCATCCCTTAATCTGGCCAATGCATTGCCCTATTACATTTACTAAACTTTACCAGCTGGTTCATGATAATTCTTTCGTCCTTCTACAGGACAACTGGTTATATAGAATTCCTTAAAAAGCAACAAGACTTATTTTTTAAGTTTTCTAATTTCTTCCAGCAGCTGATAGGCATTACTGTAGAAAGCCTTGGAGACGACAGTGAACTTTGTCTGGCTTAGATTTGTATGGGAAAACTCTGAAAGAGACAGCAACGTTTTTCACACAGAGAGAAAGCCCTGGAAGAAATCAGTTACCTTCTTGGGGGGAAAGGTGGCTTCTATTGTTCTGTTCATAATTTAAAATCCTAATGATTGAAGAAGAGGGTTCTTGGAGGGAAGAAAGAATGATATATAATTTTATCCTCAACAATTAAAAACCAACAAACAGAGACCCAAACTCTAACCCAGTTGTAATGTTCCATCTCATCAATAAAGACAGGAATTTTTAAAGTTTGTAATTTTGTTAATTAATCTACCATTGCCTCAGTATCCTTGTCTAGAAAATGAAGATAATCATACTATCTTTGTCACTGACTTATTTTGAAGTTAAATCAAATTATTTAAACAATCCACTAGGACAATAGATGACACTTAGTACGGGCTCAATAAATATTAGTTTTACTATTAGTACTATTTTTAATACTATTATTTTCCACTTTTATTATTATTATGGATAACTCCTCTCTGGTTTCTGTAATGTTTAGGGTAAAGTCTGTAAAATGAAAAGAGCTGAGCATTCATCTTTGGGGGTGATCAGGAACTGACACTGGCCTTCTGGAGAGAAGTATCCTCAAACATTAGAGATCACCATGTCCTACTTAACAGATAGAAGGAAGCTGTGTAAGCCTTTCAGGCTTGCATCTTGGAGGGAAAAGGATGTCATGGGAGACCTTGGCCTGAGCCAAGGTCCTGGGACATGATCGTGTTTCCCACTGTTCTGAGAAAGCACCAAAGATAAGTCAAGAGTTAGTGGTAATCAATTCACAGTTTTATTTGGAAATACAGGTCCATGATCTTTTCTTCCACAATTCTAAACAAAACCTCCAAAATCCAAGAGGGTTTGGGGTTTTTTGTTTTTGTTTGTTTGTTTTTTAGTAACTTATCATTTGCCAGTAAAATTAACCTGACTTGCACTCATTTGGGGGTGAAATCTGAAGCATCATCGTCACCCTTAGAGTGAATACACTGATCCAGAAATATTAATGACTTCGTATATGGAGTGCTGCCCTCATCTTTCTAGGGATGTATATGATATACAGCATATGCATATGCATTTTTTTTCCTAAAATGTGAGAAATTCTGAAATGGGAAACACGTGTGGCCCCAAGCTTTGTGGATAAAGGATTAAGAACTACATCTCCTCACAGATTCACTTTGGTCTGGTAGGGTGAGCTGACCCAGTGTGCTCCATCGATTCCTCCCTGGGCCACTACCTCTGAGTGCCCACTCCTGGGGAGGCGTCTGTCATCTCCATGCAGCACCGGTGGGCTCGCCAAGAGAAGGGAGGCCATCGAGACTGAAGCCTCAGCCTGACTGTGGTGACTTCTTGCTTTAGAGAAAGCAACCCATCCCCACTTTTTTTGAAGCCAGGAGTCAAAATTTAAAGACTATTTGGACAATCAGAATTCAATCTGAAGGGTGACCTCCCCAGTGAGAGTAGAATATGGCCTTGTGAGTCGAACATTTCTAGTTCCAATAAAGCCTTTGTATATTGGAGACTTGGGCTCCTACCCATCTTTGGCTTTCAGTTTGGTGCTGAGAGCTCCTGCCGTAGTGAGATGTCCACACTTTGCCCCCCACTTCAGTAATGTAGCTAGTACGTTGGGACCACTCTGGGCTGACGCCTTCCCTCTTCTTTCCACTCATCTTGAAAATAAGACACTACCTCTGAGATTTATCAGTATCTAACCAATCATAGCAGACATATAAGGTCATGTTAAAGAAAGACTAAACATAGATGCTAGTCTTGGTACTTAAATATTCTAGAGAAGGAATGTGAATTGGAAAGGTGTTTGTTTAGTAATGAAATCCTAGAAATGGGATCACAGATGGAAATCATTAAAGCACCTTGGAGGGAAGGGACTCTGGCCGGGGGAGGTGACTAACCAGCCCAGGTGCTCTGGACGATTAGAAAGTAATGTCAGTGAACATTCCAACCATCTAACCAACTCCCTTTACTTTACTCCTGTTTTCCTTGTTAGAGAGAAAAAAATATGTTGACCCGAAGGCTTGAGAGTCCAAGCTCCTTGGCTGTTCTAGTTCTTATTGCACAGTCTGTTTCATAGAACTGTGTCTCTGAGTGGAGGTGATAGGAGTTTACCCCAAGATGTGGAGCTAGTCTGCTATGTGCGCTAATAAGCCCCCAAGACTAAGTTACCACCCTGGAGGCATTCTTGTAGGTGGGCGGCAGCCTTTCCTGAGACTGCCTGCCTTTGCCTGCAGAGAGCGGATGGGTGATTAGGAGAAGCTGACACGGTAACGTCCCTAGTTGTCAGATGGGAAATGTGCGTCTTCCCCTCCAGGTTTTCTTCCTGAAGGAAAACATCTATTTTGGTATTCTTTATTCTATTCTAAGGTTAGGGTACATCAGGTTGACAACAGTTAGTCAAATAAAAATATTTACTAAGCATCTATTGTTTTATCCTCACAGAGCCAGGCCTTAGGGGTGTGCAAAAGAAGGGGAGCTATGTTCCAAACAAACTTTAAACAAGAAGAAACCATTCCTGCAGCTAAAGCAGGGCAGGTAACTGTGGCTGGTTTGATTGACAGTGGGGAGAATTGGGGGTTGACTTAGTTAAAGGAGGGGGAGAGAGGTGTGAGCAGAGGTGGTGAGAGGTTCTAGAAACTTGGAAACAGGGAAGACACTTGCGTGTCTGCAGGGGCCAAGCAGCCAATGAGAGGGGTGAGTGGAGGTGGTCTGTCCACTTGGAGAGCCCTGCCTGAAGGGGCAGCTGCTTCTAGTTTTAGCGCAGGGGTCAGCAAACCTTTCCTGGAAAGTGCCAGATAGTAAATATTTCAGCCCTACTGTCTCCGTCATGACTTGTGACTGTGAAACTCTGTTGCAACCCCACTATGCAACTTGTTACCCATGACAGCAGCCATAGACAGTTCGGTTAGTCAATGGATGTGGCTTTGTTCCATAAAACTTTATTTACAAAAAGAAGCTGCCTTGGCGTGGCTGCTGAAGTATGCCAACCCCTGCTCTAGAACTGATGGCTGTTGGATCTGAGTTTTCAAAAGGATTTAGAAATCAGGATCGTGATGTGACATATTTTGATCTTAAGATGTTGACTCAGTAAAATTTTTAATGCCACCTGATCCAAGCAAAATCATGTCTATGGCCCCATTGCGGCCAATTTGTTCACTCTCAGGAAGATCTGATATAGGCTTGGGGATAAGCAGGATCTGACAGCTGATGAGGAGAAAGAAGAACTTTCTAATAAAAAGAATAGCATGAGAAAGACGATCAGGGAGCGGAAGGTGCTCGTGGCGGGTGGTTAGGAGTATAAACACTAAAGCCATCTTCTAGCTGTGAGACTTTGGACGAATGACCTCACCTCCCAGGCTTGGGTTTCCCATCTCTGCATAACAAGGATTAGATTAGTTATTATTTGTAAAAGTGCTTGAAACAATCCCTGGCACAGAGGAATCACCAAATAGCTACTGGGTTAATAATAATTTAAACAATTTGTTAAGAGGACTTGTAAATAACAAGCTAGATGTTTAGGCCAGCTTACTCTTAGGAATAAGTGCAAAAATTTTCACTCATTGTTCATTTTCCATTGATATGGGTGCTTTATTATTTGTAGTAGAGATTAGTGAATTCTACACAGGCAGACAACTTCCATTTGGTCCGGAGTCAAACTCCACTCCTGACTGGTCACTCACTCTGCAAATGTGTCTCTTGATCCCAAGGGGGACCAGATAGACTATATATACCAACTTGGGAGGAGAAGAGAGAAGGAACATCTAAGGAAATCTATTATATGCTAATTGCTCCTTAAGACGTTAGAATTCGTACCACAATCCTGTGAAGTAAATATGACAGTCTTCCCTCATCCTCCAAGTCCAGTAGCTTGCTGATGCTAAAAGTGGCCGTGACAGAAACTCAAACCCGGTTTAACATCAATGCCCATGTCCTTGCCTCTTTGGTAGCTGGGGTTTTCAAAATGTGTCTTGTGGCACTCTAGAATTTAGGAAAGCGACCATAAGCTCCTTGTGAGCAGAGATTTGTCTGTCTTTATGTTGAAAACACCAAGTCCTAGAGTATGCCCTAGGTATTTGTTAAACAAATGAATAAATATCGATACATAAATAAAGGAAGGGAGGAAGGGACATAGGACGATTTTTCGTGGCCTGTTTCAACCAGAGCAATTCCACCTGCATCTGCTTTACCCTTCTGGAAGCTCCTGCAGTGCATGTCACTGCCTCCTCACAAAAGCACATTATCTTCTCTGTGACATTTGCAGCAAAACTCAGAGAACGATAGTGTTATTGCTACATCACTGTATAAGGGTGTCTTCTCTAGGCCTGAGCTGAGATTAGAATCATCTAGCAAGTAGAGGCTCTTGAGCCTATGCTTCAGGAGCCCAGAATTCCCAACCATCACTTCTAGGACTTGCCCAGGCCTGTACCCTGGGTCCCCTTTCCAAAGGCAGATCCTACCATGAGACCTGTCATGTGCGATGTGGGACAGGCTCTTTGGAGGAAAATACGTTTTCGGTTTTTTTTTTTCTATTGACCTGCATATTGGCACTAAGGTGTCCACAGGCATGTGTCTAAGGCCACTGACAGGGGCAGAGAGAGTGCGGAGAGAAAGGTTTAGGCTGGGAAGACACTTTCCATTTGTACTTTTGTTCCAGGCACCGTAAATATTAGGGCCAACACATTGGACCCCTTTAACAGAAGGTAATATAAGGAGTGGGGGCAGCTTTTATTCCTTTTACCTGAAAGTAGAGCTGATGTCACAGAAGCTAAGAAGATTGAGAGTTCTGTTGCCTCTGGGACTGGAAGGATGTGAATGAGGATGTTAATGATGCAGTGGAAACTCAGGTTAGCAGAATCCAGGTTTAGAGTGATGGGACCCTGGTGTCTCCAGGAGCAGTGCTGGTGTGCAAGAGGATGGGGGAGCACATGGCCCCTTGGAGACAGATGTTAATCCTTTTGTTGTTGTTGGAAATTGGGAGTGGGATGTGCTCTTCAAAAACGGCTGACATAGGTAGGCTTGCAGGTGAGGGTTGGCTGTTAACATTTATTTCATAATGTCCGTGTGACCTCATTGGTCCACACAGTGACCTAGTGAGGCCTGAAGATATTCAAATCAGGTGAACATTTCACATGAGCACTGTTTTATTAGCCCAGTGCTGACAGTTCAGCATGTGTCCCCATCGGAGCTGTCCTCACTAAAATTCAGCCCTTCTTGCAATAGTTCTCTTTAAGTACGCTTTGTAATTCTTTGGATGAGGGTTTCTAAAAACCTATTCTATTGGGGAGCCCCAAATCTGTAATTTCCTTCTAATGAGTCCTGTTAATTTGATGACAGCCTTCTCTAACATCAACACCACCCTCCTTTGGTCTGTAGGGGGCTTCATAATAAGACAGATCCAGGGGGACAGAGAGCTGCTAGACACATTAAAGAAGCTAGCGTCCCCGACTAAGGAAGGACTTATTAATGATTTTAGTCCCAAAGGGAGAGACACACAGAAATTCTTCAGAAAGAAATGGCGATGGCGAAATCAAAGCAACCCAGATGGCCTATAAACAGGCTAATTATGTGGAGGACCCAGAAGCAGCTCTGAAGTTGCTTCCCCAGCTGCCTTTGGAGTCTGCCTGGTAGCCAGCTGCTGGCGAGGCAAGCACATCTTCCACAGGTCATCAGCAAAGTGATGCCACATATTAAAGCAAGCGATAACCCCCTAGGATACTTCTTTATGTAACAAAGAATATTTTACATCTTTATGGGTAAAATTCTAGAGGATTTAGAAACCTCCATATTATTCAATGAGTAAAAAGTACTTATAAATTGTTTTTCTTACTGGAAAGGCATAATTATGGAACACTGCCTATATGTATTTGTTCACACCCATAACCCTGATGTCAGATTAAGAAAATGGTACTAGTACATGGTTAATGTATTGTAATTGAGAGATAAATGGCAACATTTTGATGAATAATGTCATTTAATGTCAAAGTTTTCTTTATCATGTTAGAAGTAGCAAGCCCAAAGCTTGGTGCAGACTCTGAAATTAGAGGTCAGGATTGAAAAACTCTGCTCAATCTCTTGGCCTTCACCAGACCCTTTGTGACACCCTGACAGACATCCTAAAGCAGGGAGTGCAGGGCTTTCTCCCTAATTGAGTTTGGTGATTCTTTTTTAAATTAATTAATTTATTTATTTTTGGCTGCGTTGGGTCTTCGTTGTTGCTTGCGGGCTTTCTCTAGTTGCGGCGAGCGGGGGCTACTCTTCATTGCGGTGCGTGGGCTTCTCATTGCAGTGGCTTCTCTTGTTGCGGAGCACGGGGTCTAGGCGTGCGGGCTTCATTAGTTGTGGCTCGTGGGGTCTAGAGCACAGGCTCAGTAGTTGTGGTGCCAGGCTTAGTTGCTCCACGGCATGTGGGATCTTCCCAGACCAGGGCCCGAAGCTGTGTCCCTTGCACTGGCAGGCGGATTCCTAACCACTGTGCCACCAGGGAAGCCCGAGTTTGGTGATTTTAGCAATGTCTGCAGAGAAGCCAGGCACCTGATTCAGAATGGAGGAGACAGATGGTGGGAAAAGGAAGTGTGGAGGCTTCCTATTTAAAATGAATGGATCAATTTAACAATGGCCAGGATGATGTCATTAAAGGCATCTTGGTGATTACTAATTGATGTTCCCATGAGGTGAAAGACAAGTGCCCCCCCAGAAATCTAGATATTATGCACGTGTCATTTTTAACTATATCTCATAGGAGGAAAGAACAATTGTTTGTAGTAGTTCTATGTTCAATATACGGGCTTAGTTTAGAAACCTAGAAGAGATTCCTAGCTGACCCTTGCACTCTTCTGGGCTTACACACTGTTATAGGATTTTCTGGTGTACCTACCAGTCTCCATCATCGTACTGTGAGTTCCCTGAGGGACGAGCCATGCCATTTAAATCAAAATTTTATTACGGGGGAAAGAATGGTCTTTCCAACAAATAGTGCTGGGACAAATGGACATCCATGTGCAACAGAATGAAGCTGGACTCTTACTTTACACCATCTAAAAAAATTAACTCAAAATGGATCAAAAGCCTAAATGTAAAAGCTAAAAATATAAAAATCTTAGATGAAAACATAGGTGTAAGTTTTATGACCTTACACTAGGTAATAGTTTCTTAGATATTACACCAAAAATACAAGCAACAAAATAAAGTAGATAAATTGGACATCATCAAAATTTTAAAAATTTTGTGCTTCAAAGGACACGATCAAGAAAGTGAAAAGGAAACATATGGAATGAAAAGAATTTTTACCAATTGTTTGTCTGAGCAGGGGCTTGTATCTAGAATATATAAAGTACTCTACAACTCAGTATAAAAAAGACAAATAACCTAACATAAGAAGAGAATATGAATAGACATTTCTCCAAAGCAGAGATAAAAATAATACACACAAGAAAAAATGCGTAACAAAAAGCTATCAGGAAAATGCAAATCAAAACCACAAGGAGATACCATTTCACTTTGCTAGGATGACTATAATCAAAAGGACAGATAAGGGCTTCCCTGGTGGCGCAGTGGTTGAGAGTCCGCCTGCCGATGCAGGGGACAAGGGTTCGTGCCCCGGTCCGGGAGGATCCCACATGCCGCAGAGCGGCTGGGCCCATGAGCCATGGCCGCTGAGCCTGTGTGTCTGGAGCCTGTGCTCCGCAATGGGAGAGGCCGCGGCAGTGAGAGGCCCGCATACTGCAAAAAAAAAAAAAAAAAAAAAAAAAAAAGGACAGATAATAACAAGTGTTGGTGAGAATGTGGAGATATTGGACATTCTTATACTGTTGGTAGGAATGTGAAATGGTGCAGCAGTGACTTTGGAAAGCAATCTGGTAGTTCCTTAAAAGGTTAAACATAGTTACTACATGACACACCAATTCCACTCGTAGGTATACACTCAAGAAAAATGAAAACATGTCTACGCTAAGGCTTGGACATGAATGTTTATAGCAGCTTTATTAATAATAACCAAAGATGAAAACAAATGTCCATCAACCGATGAATGGATAAATAAAACATTGGTATATCATACAATGGAATATTATGTAGCCACAAAAAAATGAAGTATTGATACATGCTACAAGTTGGATGAAACTTGAAAAGATTATGCTAGGTGAAGGAAGCCAGTCACAAAGGACCAAATATTTTATGATTCCATTTATGAAATGTCCAGAATAAGCAAATCCACAGACAGAAAGTAGATTGATGTTTGCCTGGAGCTGGGACAGAGAGGAATGGGGAGTGACTGCCAGTAGGTATGGGGTTTCTTTTGGGGAGTGATAAAATTGATAGTGGTGATGGTGGCACCCCTCTGAATATACTAATAGCTAGTGAATGTTATACTTTAAATGGCTGAATTTTATGTTCATGAATTATACCTCAGTAAAGCTGTTAAAAAAATAATTTGTTGTGTACCCAGCCCACAATATGCCAGGACCTCAACCTGGCCCTGGGAATGCAAATATGCGCATGGCAAGTGCTTGCAACTTAGTGCACTCATAGGCAGATGCATAAGGAGCAAAGATATTATCAGGAGGGAATGATTAACTCTCATGTCTGGGGATGCCCTAGAGAAGAGGTCCCAACGTCTTGTGTTAGTTTTTGAAGAAAGAAAAAAAATTACTCCTTGTATGAAGAGCAATACAGAACAAGGAAGCAGCACATGCTAAAGCATTAGGGTGTTTTATATATTTTGGTATAGGGTTCATTTTGTAAACCTCTATGCTAAAAATGGGGAAAATAAAGAAGTTTAGAAAGCACTTCATTGGGCAATTGTTCTAGTATTGATGAGAAGTGGGAGGATGTCAGTTCTGGTCGAAAGTGTAGGATGGAGGGAATGGAGGGCAAGGACCACGCAGGGGGCATGTTCATGGGGCCCTCACTCTGGACCTCTGTGCGTCAGCTCTCTTCATCCGCAGCAGCCCCCCTATAAGGTCTGTTTACTCTTTTTTCACTTTAGAGACAAGGGAAGTGAGGCACAGAGAAGTTAGGTAACTTGTCCAAAGTCTAAAGCTAAGTGGCGAAATTGGGATTTCAAACCTGGGAAATCTGTCTCCAGAAACTGAACTTTTAGCCACTACTTTATTTTGCATCCCCTGAGAAACCTGCCACAAGGCTTAACCCATCCCTTGTCCTTGGAAAGTGATTGTTGATGGAATGAACCCAGCTCTCCTGTCAAGCCCAAAGAGACTGTGCTAGGAAGCCCTGCCCTTGAGCATGGGCACTGCCACCACCTACAACCAGAGAAGTTGGAGATAGAGGCCCTGGTCTCATGTTTCAGGACAGCTGCCTCCTTCCTTCCTTTTTACTCTTTATAACATTCAGCCAGCAGATCCTACTGCCCAGGGGCACCATCCTGAAAAGCTAATTTAAAAAAATATTTGATATTATATTATAATTTTGTATTATTAAACTAATATTTATTACACACTTTGCACGTGCAGGCACTGAGCGAAGCACTTTGCATGCAGTATCTCCTTTTGACCTCACAATAGTGCTGAGAAGTTGATCACTGAGAGAGTGGTATATTGGTTAATGGCGTGGATTCAGGAGATAGACTGCATGCGTTCAAATCTCAGCTCTGCCATTTACCGGCAGTGAGCCTTGTACATATTGTTTAGTAGCTCTGTGCCTCAGTTGCCTCGGCTCTAAAACTGATGATAATAATAGTACATACTTCATAAGACTGTGATGGTTAAAAAGACTATAGGATGTACGGTGTTTGGAATAGTGCCTGGCATGTAGTGCCGACTGGTTAAATGTTAGTTGTAATATCCTTTCTCCTGAGAAAACAGGCTGAGATTATTAAGTATCTTCCACAAGAAGACACAGCTAAGCGGCAGAGCCAGGATTCAAGCACAAGGAGTTTGATTCCAGAATCTGCATTCTACATCACTACGCCATGTCACCAGTCCACGAGATTCTGTTCACCTGGTATATATCTTCTGTGAAGTATCCTTTGCCTTTCCCAGATGAACTTAAGGATGCATTTATATTATTTCCATAATAGCACGATCAACATTCTATTAGAAGAAAATTACTGTGTATTTCTAGTATTTTTCCATTACTTTACACAGTGGCTGGTATCTACTGGTTATTAATAAATATATGGTGTTCTCAACTCTACTGCTAAATATATCTTCAATCCATTCCTTCATCTCTAACCCCACTATTGCTGCCTTATCAGTTCAAGTTCTCAAAATTTCTTGTTTGAGTGGCTGTAAGGTCACTGTAATTAAACTTTGTGCTACCATGCCCATCACCATATGTCATGATATGAGATACTCTTAGTAAGCCTTTGTCTGTGCAATCAAAAGACTCTACAGTTTCCCTGCTGATAAAATTGATCTGAAAGCTAAATGTATATACACTTAGACCCGATAATTTCATAATTTGGACAGCCCCACCACCTGAAAGTCCTTAATAATTATCACTTGATGAATGTGGAGCTGTCTCTGCTATTTAAGGCATGGTAATGAAGAGTTAATTTGTAAACACCTCCTGGCTGAGTGTAAAAATGGTTGATGCAATACTATCGATAATATGCAAAGTATGGTTTTCTTTACTGTTGCTGTACCAAACAAGCCGTCTAAGATTTTCAACCACCCAACAAATTCCATAGGGGTCTGTATGTAGTAATGAACATCTTCCCTAAGGAAGGTATCTTCTAAACTCTCTGAAATTGACAGTCATTCATTCATTAAAATCTCACTTGATACAGGAACTAATAAACTTCCTTTCCTAAATAACAAATCCTTTACAATGAATAAAGATTAAGAAAACTTCATTTCTCATTTTGCCTCAGCATGAAACCAGTAGGCTAAATTTTATTTACTGCTCAATTACACACTCTGGTTAGGGGCCAAGCAGCTTCAGAATTTTCTATTTACTACAATTCTTTCAGGTTTTTTTCTATCTAGTGGAGTTGTACCTTATATTTTAGTTTTCAATACCTTGAAGCACCTTTTTATACACTTGTTTACAGTTAGAATATCCTCTTTTTGTGAGGCATCTATTTATGTCTTTTGCCCATTTGCTCTATTGGTGGTCTGTTTTTTTCTTATTGATTTGTAGGCCTTTTAATATTTTGTAAGTGAGTTCTTTGCCAGTTATATGTATTGCAAATGTATTTTCTCACTCTGTGACTTACCTGTTCATACTCTTAGTGGTCCTTTTGATGAAAAGAAACTCCTAACTTTTAAAAATTTTTTAAATTTTTGGCCGTGCCTCACGGCTTGCAGGATCTTAGTTCCCCGACCAGGGACTGAACCCAGGCCCTCGGCAGTGAAAGCGAGGAGTCCTAACCACTGGGCCACCAGTGGGAGTTTCCCAGAAACTCCTAATTTTAATGTTGTCTTTATCAACTTTTTCCTTCATGATTAAGATTTTTGTTTTCTGTTTATTAAATATTTACCACTATGCACCCATCAGATTGCTAACACCCCTCCTTCCAATATAAAGTGTTAACAAGGGTGAAGAGGAACTTGAATGCTGCTGGTGAAGTGTAAATGGCTATAATAATTTTGCAAAACATTTCGGTAGCACAAATAATAATAAAGACACACAATTCCTACGATTCAGCTATCCCCTTCCTGGTTATTTCTCAAAAGAAATGCATACATCTATGCACCGAAATACAAACACAAGAATCTTCATAGCAGCATTATTTGTAATAGTAAGAAAGACTACCAACGACCTATATTTTCTTCAATAATAACATAGATATGAAATCATGTCATTCTTATGCACTGGAATACTATACAGGAATAAAAATCATCAAATTACCATTACATGCAATGGCATATATGACTCTCCAAAGGCTAATATTGAGTGAAAGAAATCAATCATTTAAAAAAATACATATTGTGGGGAACTTCCGTGGTGGTCCAGTGGTTAAGACTCCATGCTTCCACTGCAGGAGCACTGGTTCCATCCCTCATCCGGGAACTAAGATCCTGCATGCTGTGCAGTGTGACCAAAAAAAAAAAAAAAAAAAAAAACTTATTGTGTGGTTCTATTTATATAAAGTTCAAAAATAGGCAAACCAGCATGGTGCTAGAGGTCAGGATAGTGGTTACTTTGCAGGAGAAAGGAAGAGGTCCAAGAAGGATTTCAGAGATGCAGGGAGATTTTTGACTTGGGTGGGAATTAAATGAGTATTGTTCTCTTTGGGGTGTTCCCTTTTTTTTTTTGTGATACGCGGGCCTCTCACTGTTGTGGCCTCTCCCGTTGCGGAGCACAGGCTCCGGACGCGCAGGCTCAGCGGCCATGGCTCACGGGCCCAGCCGCTCCGCAGCATGTGGGATCTTCCCGGACCGGGGCACGAACCCATGTCCCCTGCATGGGCAGGCGGACTCTCAACCACTGCGTTACCAGGGAAGCCCTGTGGTGCTCCCTTTGTGTGATAAGCTGAAACTTATGACTTGTGAATTTTTCTGTGTGTGCTATATTTTAATAAAAAGTTTATGGAAATAAATTAGCACATAAGACAAAAATCATATTAAATTTCTTTTTGAGAATATTTGACTCTACATTTTACTGTCTCATCTCCTATACATATCAATGTAATCTGATATTTTTGGGCACAAATGAATGCTTTGTTTTTACTTCTAAGGTCATGTAAATTTCTACTTTAGACAATTTTTTTTTTTCATATCTTAGGTACTAGATTCTAGCAACACGGAACTATTATGGACCTTACAAATTATCTTTAAGTCCCTTGATAAAGACCTGAAGTAGGACAATGAGAATAGAAGAAGATACAGAAGCACTTCTTATTTCAGAGGTAGAAGTTGATAAAAACTGGCAAAGGATGGGAGGAATGCAGTGGGACAGACTGTAGTTGATTTTTATTCTTTGGTCCATCCGTTTACCCAAATTTGGTAACAACAGAGGCTCTTGATCCTTGCAGAATATATGAGATTCCTATTGTTGCTGTAACTATCACAAACTAAGTTACTGAAAGCAACACAAATACTTATCATCTCACAGTTCTGGAGATCAGAGTCTAAGAAGTGTCTCCATTGGTTACAAACTAACGATGGGCTAAACTGCCTTCCTTTCTAGAGCCTCTAGGGGAAAGTCCATTTTCTTGCTTTTTCTAGCTTCTCGAGGTGCTCGAATTCCCTGCCTTGTGACCCCCTTCCATTTTTAAAGCCCTAAGTGACCAGCTGAGTATTTCTCGATTGCATTGCTGACATTCTGTCTTTTCTGCCTCCCTCTTCCACTTACTGAGGACTCTTGTGATTACATTCAGCTCACCCAGATTATCTAGGGTAATCTCCCTATTTTAAGGTTAGTTGATTAGCAACCTTAATTCAATCTGGTATTTATTCCCCCCCTTGTCATGTAGCTTGATAAATTCACAGGTTCCAGGCATTAGGACATAAGCAGCTTAGGGAGGGGACATTGTTTTGTCTACCACACAACAATATGATATTTTTTATGATACAACAAAGACGATGTGAACTTAGAGCTCCAGGGGTCACACGTGGAAACTGAAAATAAAGCCACAGAAGGCAGAACAGAGAGATGAAGGGAATCTGAGTTCTGCTGATGCCGTTGTTTGAAACTCTGGATCCAATAAACACTACCCCTGGGTTTTTAGTTATGTAAGCCAATAACATCCTTCTTTCTTTTCCTAAAATAGTTTGAATTGGATTTTCTGTCACTTGAAATTAAGCTTCGTGACTGATATGGGGCAGGAGAGAAAGGAAGAGCTTATTTTGATTTTATTGGATCAATCCTGAGTGACTAGACGAGGAGCAAAGCTATGATATACGAAGAAGGATGGGAAGAGATGAACTAAGGAGGAGATAAGAGTTGATTTTAGGCATCCGAAGTTAGGCTTTGTAACTGAATATCCGTTGCACAACAAGGACTCTGATATACACATTTGAAATTCAGAGAAGTGGGGATGACACATAGACTTTGGAGTCACCAGTCTTTCTCCTCTTATCTTTAATGTAGATGTTTTATCTATGGTGTTCTTTGCTAGGTCCTTGGACTCCTACACTGCTGTCTTTAGCAGAAGAGAGCATAAAGTTGCCATGTTCTTGTCTTCAGGAAACTTTCAAAGATTTTTATTTTAAGGGTTAGCTCAGAATAATACTGGAATAGGAGGCATTGCCATTGGCCATAGTTGTTGGTAAGACGTTGCAGTAGGATAAAAATTATGCATGCTGGGCTTCCCTGGTGGTGCAGTGGTTCAGAGTCTGCCTGCCGATGCAGGGGACGCGGGTTCGTGCCCCGGTCCAGGAAGATCCCACATGCCGCGGAGCGGCTGGGCCCGTGAGCCATGGCCGCTGAGCCTGCGCGTCCGGAGCCTGTGCTCCGGATCGGGAGAGGCCACAACAGTGAGAGGCCCGCGTACCGAAAAAAAAAAAAAAATTACTCATGCTTGTAGTCTCAAAAGAGAAAACGAACTTTCATTATTAAACATACCATGCCCCCCCAACCACATAAGTGCCCCATCAAAACATCACAACCTATAAGAAGGAAGAGCAAGATGTAGTCTCCCAAATGTTGCAAAACAAACGGGGAATGTAAAAAAAAAATTATGGTTAGCTTCCTACAGTTCTGTCCCAAATCCCTAAGCCCTCCCTCTCTGTTTCACTCAGAAGAGATTCTTTTAAAACAGAAAATAAGCATTTTTGAGTTTCTTACATAAAGACATGAATTGAACGTTTCTTATCTTTCACTCAGGTTCTTATATCTCCAAGAAAATATGCAGACTTAACCTTTTCAATAATTGAGTCTTAACATACATGTGTCTTTCTCACACTTGTGTGTGTGTGTGTGTGCGTGTTTGTGTATACTTGGCACTTTATCTTTGACCAAATACCTAGATTCCATGGAGCTGGATACCATAAAATCACAGAAGGTCAGGAAAGATGAATAAGCCAGCACTAGTAATAGGCAGGTAGATCTTAGTTTCAACAGAAACACATGAAGGAAAATTATTGGTAAGAGAGGAGATCTTGACCCGTATGTTGACTAATGCAAATCTTCAAAAACTTCCAGCAGTGTATGAATTTGAATTCATCAATGGTAGTGGAATAGAGAAGGCAGGGACACAGAAGACTCTGGGTGCTCGCGGAACACAACATGTGGAAAAGCACTACACAAATTCTGTAAAGAAATAACTGCACAGATACATTAACCAATATGACTCAGTACTATAGACTATCTACCAGTGACAAGATGGCTTGGTTTCTTTAATGGCACAGCAGTTTATAGTGCATATTAGAAGAACAGTAAACATGAAAACAATGATAGACAATATCAGAGTTTATAAATGCTATAGATCAGTTAATGAAAGGCTAACATACTCAGAGGGACAATTAGCCATGCAAGTTTCCAACCTGAATGGGACTATTCACTTAAAAAATGTCATTTTGTAATTAAAAAAATTTAAGCAGAAAATCTGTACTAATTAATAAAAGAGGTACTATATTAATTAATGTTACCATATTAATTAACCCTTTCAGACAATGGTTATTTCATAGTTTCTTCAGGCCATTAAATGGCACCCTAAGACCACCAAAAGTGAATAATGCATCTCCAAATATTCATATTGTAGAAAAATAGGTAATACCCACTTAGTAAAATAATATGGAAGAGAGGGCATTGTCTGAAAGTCAAGTCAGCTGAGCTTCATTTCTAAATATGGTAATTGGATATATATATATATATATATGTATATATATATGTTAAGTTTCATTACTGGGATCTTTCATTTTTGTTAGAATTAGCTACCCTACTCTCTCTCTCTCTCTCTTTTTTTTTTTTTTTTTGCGATACGCGGGCCTCTCACTATCGCGACCTCTCTTGTTGCGGAGCACAGGCTCCGGACGCGCAGGCTCAGTAGTTGTGGCTCACGGGCCTAGTTGCTCCGCGGCATGTGGGATCCTCCCAGACCAGGGCTCGAACCCGTGTCCTCTGCATTAGCAGGCAGATTCTCAACCACTGCGCCACCAGGGAAGCCCAGTGTAAACATATTTTTAAGTGAACACATTAAAGATTTTAATGAACTCACTGTTAACAAGGGAACCAGTAAGATTTAAACTTGTTCCAGTATAAACATTTTCATTTTAAAATAACAAACATAGGGGCTTCTCTGGTGGCGCAGCGGTTGGGGGTCCGCCTGCCGATGCAGGGGGCACGGGTTCGTGCCCCGGTCCGGGAGGATACCGCGTGCCGCGGAGCGGCTGGGCCCGTGGTCCATGGCCACTGGGCCTGCGCGTCTGGAGCCTGTGCTCCGCCGCGGGAGGGGCCGCGGCGGTGGGAGGCCCGTGTACCGCAAATAAATAAATAAATAAAATAACAAACATAATAGGAGAGACAGAAGATGATTTGTATCCAAAACATATCTTTGTTTTCTAAATTGCTTCACTGTAGGATGCTTTTAAGTGAGGAAAAAAAAAGTGAATACTTATTCAATAAGTTATTTAATTAACCTGTATTATTTTGTTTTATCCTCACAATAACCTTAGGAATTAGAAACTATTTTAATACCAGTTTTATAGATTAGGAAGTTTGGTTGTCTGAGGTAACAAGCAATTAAGTGACAGCCAGGTATCAAACTCTAAAGACTGCAATTATCTTCCAACTTTGGTTAAAGCCCAGAGTATGTAAAGGACATATGTTTGGAATAGTAGTGGAGGCTCTTAGTAGGAGAGTATTCAATTCCATTTTAATGAAACTGCATTTAATTTGTTAACACATGAAAGGATCTGGAGGTTTTTATGGTGGTGGAGAAATATGATGGGACATTCATGTTGGCAAGTAATCTATCAATAGAATAGCACTGAAGAAGTGGAAGGAGATGTTGGATGGCCTGTTAGGAGGTATTACAAGAGCTGCATAATACACAATGGAGGAAAGAACCATGGCAGTTTCTACAATTTAGAGCTGGGGAAAGACTTGGGGAATGTTTTAGTAGTAAAATTGTTGGACATGGTAAGGGACTGCATGAAAGGGAAGACAAAAAGCAGGAGAAGTAACTATTTTGACTTTTGACATTGAGTTTGAAATGCTTAAATACAGCAAGTGGTCAGATACATGGACAGAAGTCCAACTTGGAGGTATAGATGTTAGCACCATCTGTATAGAAGGGGTTATCAGAGTCAAGAGTGGGAAGAAATCTTAAGGACACCTTCATTAGATTTGAACTAGCTTGATATGTATGACTGACTGTGAATGGAATTTGCTGTAGAATTAACACCAAACTGCTCTACCAAGAGATAGCAAAAGACCGTGTTATTTAATAATGCTTTATAAAATTTTATTTGGTATTATTCAATCATACAGATTTTGTGGTAAATGTGCATTTCTAAAAGTGCATAATCAAACATTTAATTTTTCTTGATCTTGCATTTGTCATAGAAATATGCCACAGATGATTACATAAAGATTCACTACTTATGGATTCATATTAAAATATGCCACAAAGAAGAGATAAACTAATTTATAGGATGCTATTTGCTGATTATGAAAATAGAGAAATACGAAAATATCATTTGGCAGTAACAGAAAATATTTCTTTTTTATTTAATTACTTTCAAAATTCCACATAAACACTAAAATAAAGAGTTGGTAAAGTGGTATCACACATTTAATATATATTTCCAATACTATATTTTTCATTCTTGAATGATGAAGCACATGACCCACTGCTGTATAATCTGGGTTGTGTTCAAACATTAATTGCTGTAATCATGAAGGTTACTATTAGAAGCAGATAGAACAGATCTGTGCACAGCAAAAGAGTGGCTTTAACCAGAGCTCCGTCCTAACACATCTTACTTTGTTAGGAACATAGTTTAAATATTTAAAGAAGAATGTCATGTTGATTCATTGGTGGCGTTTGGACACCCATCTAAGGAGTGAGTGATGAATAGCACAGTGTGATATGAATGGTTACTAAATACTCTCGCCTTCAGTATCCAGCACCAAAAAGAAGTTATTTCAGCGAAGGGGCCTGAAAAAAGTTTCCCAAATCCTTGTTGGCTTTCTTTTCCTGCCACAGAAAATTATTATGTGACTTCATTTGAGCTTTATGGAGCTAATTACCTCTGCTTAGAAACAGAGTTAAAATTAAATGTAATTTTTAATTATAAAATGTTGCCTTGGAAACATTTGCTCATAAGTTAAATTGTACTTTGTTCTAAAATACTTATTTCTTTTACAATTAGAAATCAAAGACAGAGCCCAGCATAGGGCAATTTGGAAACTGTAGTATTAATTGCCACAAAACTGCTAATATTTTTCATAATGGACAACTGATGGTGAACGTCCAATTAACTGCTACACAGTTATATTTAACAGCTCTCCTCAGAAAAGAATTATTCTATTTTATGACCATTAACTGAATGGTCACTGGCAGTAGACATTTTTAAAATTTAGAAATTTCTTTAGAAATTATCTTTTTTTATTTAGAAATTATATGTTTGTTTGAATTTAGAAAGAGCTGAGCATAATGATCACAATTAAAAAGATCAGCATAAGTAGGTGACCTCAAGGTCCACAGCAACTGTTTCACAAATCACCTTAAGACATGGGATTCACAGCCAAGGGCAAGCCTCTCTTTGGTTCATAAGGTGTTGTCCTGGAAACCATTCTGATGCAGTCGATAATAGGGCAGACGGAGAGACACAGGGTACAGCCTGTACAACTGTCAGTAATGGTGGGCAGGTGGGTTTCAGGATCAAACTGGATAGCCTGCGAACAGAAATAAAGAGTCTTGCTGTCACTGCCCACAAAGGTCAAGAATGCCCCCATTTTAGCATCAACGTTTTTTTCCACTGCAGGAGAGCTGCACTTGGAGACAACTACGCCCAGCACCGTGGTGCAGCTATAGCAACAGTTGAGCTGCCAGGGAGAAGGAAAAAAAAAAAAAAGGACAAAAAAGATATGCCTTTAAAATTAGAAACACAATGTTTAAAATTCCTTAGAGGTATTTTTCTCTCTTTGTGTGAGGAAAATATTTCATAACATAGTAACTCTCTAGTGTCCTGTGTTCTGAGAAAAACACAGGTCTTGTCAGTCTGACCATGACTGGGCAGGTGTCAGCTACCTGAGGGGGGCAGGGTGCTTCCACACCTTGTCCTTCTCGCACTCATGGTTCTCGGCAGTGGAGAAACGTCACTGTCAGATGGGGCAATGAATGCACTTGTTTGGATTTCAAATTATGTGTGTAGTGTTTAGAAGAAGGCAATAGGAAAAAAAAATTAGCTTAAGTGCCAGCTTTCAGGTTTGAGGATTTCCAAGCTGATTCTAGGCATTACCCGACCACCAAGGGGAAAAATCACTGAAAGATGGGAGCCTGGACACCGCTTCCTGGTCCTGGCCTGACACTCCTCAGCTGGGAGAACCAGGATAAGTCTTCCAGCTCTAAAACTGCTCAGGATTTTGAGAAATTCAATAATTTATTCCATTTCCCCCCCTCCCTTCTTTCCTTCCTTCCTTTCTTTTAACATGAAGCAATCTATAATGTGCAATGAAAATACCTAGTGTGAAATTTACAATTAGATTTTTATTTAAAGTCATGATGATTATTTGTTAAAGAGAGAAACATTTGTTTCCAAATGTTATAACATTTCTTATTTGGAAACAACATGCAAGAATTTCCATCTAGGGGAGACTTCAGGGTAGATACGTGGGGGCAGAGGGGACTTGAGGACTTGTCTGGAATCTTGCAGAACAATTTGATGTTTTTACTCAGATGGTGCACTAATTTGGAGGAACAAGCTAGGGGGCTGAGCAAAATTATGAGGGTCATTAAGCCCCCGCCTCACTCCAGATACTCCTTGAGGCCAGGTCTGCAAATCTTACATTTTGAAATAATTACTGAATTCTGTTGTGTTTTTTTTTCCTGTGTCATACAACATGCTATATAATCCAATTCAAAATATTTTTTATGTTTAAACTTTTCCTCCCCCAAATGAGGCTACTTGTAACTATAATTTTTTTCTCTTTTATGCACATAAAAATGAAAATGGTCTCAGAGTAAATTATGTCAGGCTGCTTAATATTTTTTAAAAATTTCTGATCTTTAAGGAAACAACCATATATCTGAACAAGAACTGTAGTTATGACAAACTATTAGAAAATTTGTCTAAACAAATTGTTGCTATGTTTTGTAAAACAACATCTCAGATGGCTGTTTAAATGAGTAAAAGCTATTTCTCTTCTTTATGTACCCTTTTATAAATAGAAATCCAAGAAACAATTGATGAAAATAAAATAATACTTATGTTTTAGAAATCTTAAACTTTGGGCTTCCCTGGTGGCGCAGTGGTTGAGAGTCCGCCTGCTAATGCAGGGGACACGGGTTCATGCCCCAGTCTGCGAGGATCCCACATGCCACGGAGCGGCTGGGCCTATGAGCCATGGCCGCTGAGCCTGCGCGTCCGGAGCCTGTGCTCCGCAACAGGAGAGGCCACAACAGTGAGAGGCCCGCGTACCGCAAAAAAAAAAAAAAAAAAAAAAAGAAATCTTATACTTTGAAAATTTGCAAACATGTAAAACTTTTCAGTTGAAGATTTTGATTTTCTATTTTTTATCCTTTAGAGACATAAGAGTCAAAGGACTTTTAAAATCTTTTTAAATGTATAATTGTGATTTTTTTCCCCTCATTAATAAGATTATTTTTGCTAAAATTGTACCAAGGCTAGAATTCCAAGGTGGGAGTAATAACCTCTAAGATTTAAGATGTTAGAACCCTGATGCTGTGATTTTAGTGATGAAACTTCCTTACTTATCTCTGATTGGTTAATTAGAGAAAAGAAGAAATGAAAATGAATGTGATATGATTAGCATTTTCAAAGTAACTGTTAGAGACACTTCTCAGATAGAAAAAAAGTGATACAAGGGTGAAAACTTGGTATAGAAGTAGTGTTAAATTAAGGAAGAAGAGATTTTTAAAAAATTAAAATTATGTCTGTCATACCTGTATTAGGTGATCAGAAGAATATGTAATATCGTACCACAAGCAAATAGGAACTTTCTCCAAGCTGAATAAGGTAAATGAACTACAATTTTTAACAATGGCCAGTTTATCTAATTTGAAAATTCATTAATCATCTTAAAGGGATCTTATTTTACTTTATTATACTTCTTTATAGCTTGAAATATTTAATGAAAATAATATTATTCTGTAGTTTTTAGCCTGAAGACAGTTGAATGCCCATTTTTTCTTTATTGTTCCATGGCAGACTCTCAGCTGAAGGCTGAGGAACTGGAAAGAATCTCTGGATCATTTCATGTGGTAGGAATACAACTTGTTGACTCTTCCAGCTATAGAGGAATTTCTGGTCCCAACCAGCCCATCTAGTTGGTGGGAAAATGCTTCTTCTTTCTAACTGAAGCTCAATCAATACTGAATGCAAGAGCATTCTCTTTTGGTAGAAGGAAGCAAGTCCTTTCAGGGTCATGGCAATAAATTGTAGCTCTTTTCCCTCTGCATGAGAGCATAATGCTTCCTCATGGGCATAATTGTGTGAATTTCTTTTTTTGTTTGAATTCTTCCTTCCAATTTTATGAGTGATGAAATGATACTAAAACAGTACTGTCCACTGAATGGTGGCATCGTTAGTATGAGTTATGGCTTCCCTTTAAAAAAAAAATCACTATGTTATGAGGGTGAGAGGACAGAGAGCTATGTCACTGCTGAGTAGCAATGTTTGGCACGTCTGGTCTGAATCCCACACTTTGTGACAGAAGATGCTTTCTGCTACAAAAGCCAAGAAGAAACATGCCTCACAGCATCCTAATTGCAGCAGGATTCTTACCTGGTAGCCAGAGTCATTACAGGTCATGTAGCATTTGCCACAGCTGATACACATTTCTTCATCAATCACAGCCACAACTTGCTCTACGGTGCTCAGTTCACCAAATGTTCCAAGGTACTGCAGTGCTTTTCCAATCACATCCTGAAAGATAGGCACTGAATTACTTACAGTGTTCATTGTAAAACATTGCCATGTGATGATTAGTATCTGTCCAAATTTCCCTGTTTTTATAAAATCCTGCATTATATAACTTAGAAGGTTTTGGATACTGTAGTTCTCACAGATATACTTTTTATAACTATAGCTTACATATTTCTGTCTCCTGAAAGATGGGCTTTCTGTATATATCTAGCGTAGAAACACAAGACCTAACTAATTGCATTCATCAGGTTTTCTACAAATGATCTAAATCAGTGTTTCTGTGGACAGAAGAAATGACACCCTTTTCAGTGGTTGTGGCTTCCTTTTTCTCAATTTTGGACTTTGAATGATCCAAAAGTAATGAAAAGTGACAAAGGGTAATGCACTGATACTAGAAAACTTTAGATTGCTAGGAATGAGGGGAATAAAAATGTGGACACTCTGCATTTATAGCACTGCATTTGGAGTCTAGATTTCATTTAGAAGAGTGCTTTGATAGCATACCCCCCTGTCATGTCTTGAAGAGTATATTTCACGATTTAAAAATTCTAATTTATGTTAATTAATTAGGTTAATTTAATAGCTAAATAAGATGCTCTTTTACTATTAAAGAACTAGGATTTTCTTCATTCACCACTGAAGATTTTTCATGCTGTTACACATTGCTTTGTTCTTCATATTAATTGGAAGTGTGCTTAATATGTGAAGCACAGAAGATGTTTCATCAACAATAAGAAACACTTTGTTTCATAAAACAGAAGAATGTAACAATGTTTGTAAAATTAGTATGCTGTCGAGATTTTCTGCTTCTGTTTTTAACTTTTAACAAGACAATCTTTTGTTTGAATTCAAGGTCCGTCTTCAAGGTGGTTTGACTCACATTTAAAGCCACCTTCCTATATTCTCTATGGTATCTTATTTTCTGTTCTTCTTTTTATGACCTTGGTTACCCTTTTTTACTCTATTTTTTCCCGATTTCAGCTCTAAATGACAATATGCTCATGACTTTGAGCTTTTAAACTGAAACAAAGCTTACATAATTATATACCATTTGTGTGTCTCTCAAAAAATAAGGTGATCAAAAACTTACTGTCTTGACTATTTTCTTTTCAGTGTGTTGAAGGTATAATTTCAGTGATACCACAGTCTGTTTGTAGAGGGGGGGCACTTGATGTCCAAATCAATATCTCCATTCTGAATTTCTCTCACAGACTTAAGATCTACTTTTATCAGCTGCATGATAAGCACTGTCATTAGAATTTGGTATGTCAAATTCACCCCTCACCGAATTTTTCATCAGCATCACAAAACTGGATCTTCCTTCTGATTTCCTTAGTCTTACTAACACTGTTAGGATTTCTTCAGTCACTGAGGCTTGAAATTTCAGAGCTGTATTTCACTCTGACTTCTCCCTACTCCAAGATCTCATTAGTTGCCAAGTCTTCTGAGCTTTGGATCTGCAATATCTTCTGAATCCTCTTTCCAAGTCTACTATAATCTTTAACCATTACTAATTAATTTCCCATTACTTCTAATGTACTTATAAGAGCCTACATGTCTCATCCTCTTATTCTCCCTTTCCTTTCTACCTTATGCAGTGTTGTCATCTTCATCTATGCTGTAGAGCACAGCTTAAATGTTCTCACTACCTTACTCAAAAATCTGTTGAATTAAATACAGTTTCACATTTAAGTCTAGCATTTAAGGCTTTCTACCAACTAGTCTTTTTTGGTCTTATTTCTCACTTCCGAACACCATGTGCTTTAGCTACACTGGACACATGCCCTACACTGAACACACTTGTCAGTCAACTCCTCTGGCACCTAATTTTATCTTGAGTCCTCTGTCCAGAATACCCTTCCTTCCCATCTTCACTTTGAAAAATCCTGTCCATCCTTCAAAGACATCTCACATGCCACTACTTCCTGAAAATCTCCTTAATTCTTCCTTCTCCTTTCCTAACCAAATTGAAGGTGTGATCTCCCGCTTCTTCATTCTCTTCTTCCTTTGTCTCCTACATCTTTTCCTCCTGCCCTTTCCCCCTCTTCATCCTCTCTCTCTCCCCCTCCTACCAATGCAATGGCCTAGAGTGTTTTATCTATTATGTGGAACTAATGGTTACAGATTACTTTGAGTTCTTACTATGTATCAGGCCAGTGCCATAATTTTTAAGCATTTTCTCATTTAAATCTCACACATTTTATAGAGGATGAGATTATTGACATTTAAGGTATAAAATTAAATAAATGATGAAGCAGGGATTCAGACCAGTGCTGCCTAACTTCAAATTCTATGATCATAAGCACTCTGCTTTACTGGCTCATCGGTTATTTCTCTATTTAGCAAAGTTTACTTCATGTTGTAGGTATTTTCTACATTCAGCTCCTTATTTGCAGCCTCTTAGGAGGCTTTATTCATCTTTGTATCTCATGTTGTGTATCTTGCTCCTCAGATCACTGAAACATAACGGGTACTCAAATCTTTGTTAAAATAAATGTATCTTTAGTTTTTCTATATACTAAATATTCAGCAAAATATTAGGCATACAGTTGTATGAGCTAACAGCTACTTTTTGATTTACCGAATACTTTTATTAATATGAGATTCACAAAAAGATTTAAGTACCTCTTTAAATACAAAATAATCATAGTCAACGTATCTGGATATGTTTAATATTTTCTAATATTTTAAGACAGCAAATGCATGAGGTCACTCTATGGCTGTAAAAGACTCTACGTGGTAGAAAATAATTTTTTCAATCTAGTAAACAAATTAGCCAGAACAGCTGTTTCATTGAATTAGATCATGGCTTGACTGAAATCATCAGTAAATATTCAAAAGATGATTAAACAGGAAACTCCTTAGATGGTCATCCAGCTTATAAGGCTTATTCCAAAGAAACAGTGCATATTTCTAAGGTATTTTATTGAAGGAAGCAAATTCACATTCTGTGTATATCAAATACGCCTTTTGCTCTATATTGGAGATTTGCTGTTGTCATTTATTAAAACATCATTGTTTAATGCAAAACTAAATCAAACAAAGTCCTTGGAGCCTCTAAAAATTATTTACACATGGTGTTAAAAATCACCCCTCATTCATCATAGTTCTTAAGAAAATTATGTATATATATATTTAATCTGGAAGAGGATAAAAGAATGGCAACAATTTTAAGTTATTTTGTAAAGAGTAATCAAAGAAAATGAATTATCATTCTATGTGGCAGAAAACGTGGACATTTGTTTAAAACTCAAAGCTTCCAGGTAGTACTGCCAGCTTATCAATACCCTTGAGTACACGTTCTGGAATTTGGAGTTTGCTGAAAGTTGCATATAATCAGTGAAGCACATATGGCTAGTCTAGTCCCTGTTGGACACATACCTGTGGAGATTAGGGTACCTACATTCATTATTCCAAGCAGGGTGTGGATATACAAAGGTCGCGCGATCTGCTATAGCCATCCCTGATTAGTGGAAAAGTTTATGTATGAATGTGTATGTGGGAAGAGTGATGCCAAATTCTTTAAAGTGTAGGTGATACATGTGATTTAAATATGTTTTCCCAAAATTAACATTGGGAAGCAGTACAGAATTCTAGAATCACATCTTTGTCAATTAATTATTTGTTTGGGATAATCAGAAGTATTTTTAAAAACTAGATCAGTCAATATTTCTGTTTGATATAAAGTTTGGGATCAAAAGTGAGGAACTAGAGGGCCCCCATCCCATCCCTGCTGCATCATACTTAATGTATTAGGCTTAGTATGACTTTCTTACTTTTGGCCTATTTTTTTTTACGGGTGATTGAAGTATTTTCAAGTTGTGATTGATATCTGGCGTGTTAACTGTCCTTAGATTTAAGTCTTCTACACATCTGATTAGCATACTATTTACGATACCTGTAAAAATGTGTCATTCAAAGGCCAGGACCAAGGACAGTGTGCTGTGGGCAATCACTATGATGTCTATCCAAAACAGATCAAAATTATTTGGACGTAGCTGTTTAATTACTTTACCATTTCCTTATCTGTACCATTACCAATGTCACAGGTTCTTATCTGTTATATCAAGTTCACTGCTTGCCTAATAAACCTATCAAAATAGGAAATGAGATAATTTGGTTTGTTCTCACAGAATTTATGCTGACACTTGATAATTTCTTCCTTTACTAATGCTCTCAAGTCAAAAGTTTAATGATCCTTAATGAAGCTTTCTGGTCTATTTCTATCTTTTCTTCACTCCCCTTGCCACATCAACCTTTTCCTTTTCTAAAGAACCTAGAGCACCATTTAATTTTTAGCAGTGTGATACAGCAATATCATACTAAAATAGTTTCAAAAATACAGCATACAATTTATTTTTGATATCCTATATAATGTCCTCCGAGCTAGGAGACAGGGATGGTGACTGTACAATTAGATAGGGAAGTCTTGAGTTTAAATTCAGTAGAACTCTGATAACAGGACTCAGTGTGAATAAGCTGAGTTGGGAGGGCAGAGACAAAGCATGATTCAGGAAATAAAATAGTAAGTAAATTAGTGGAGAAGGTAAGAGAAACAAGCAAACCAAGAGATGGGGTAGGAGCTAGTGAGGACCTGGGAACTGAAGTGGGTGAGAGAGGGTGGAGTGGAAGGGAGCTTGTTACTGAGAGACAGATGGGTGAGGTTTGGGTGTAGTCAATATTGGTTCAGTAGAGATCTGTGGCCCTGATCACTATATTCTTTTTATGTGGGCTGGCTCAGGCTTTAAAGTAGCAAGTTCTTGCCAGACACTTTGGATTTAAATACATTTAATGAGGCTAAATGTGATATGTTTCTACTTTATCCTTACCTATCTTGGGCTTCACCTCTCGAATATGTTTTCCTTATCCTTTTCAGTTCTAAAAGCATTCTTTATGGGGATGCTACAAAGATAACAGGAGCTGAACAGTTCTAATTGTAAGTTAACAGTATACCATCTGCTCTAAGTAGTGGGTGTATTCTCTCTTTTTTTTTTTTTTTACTTTTAATAGACAAAATACATTTCCATTTTTCCTAATATTTTCTCCAAATTCAGATAATTTGAGGCTTTGGTATTTCTGAAACACTTTAAAATCTTGACGCCACTCTTTTATGATCGTCGTTGGTAATGTGATATCTATTTTCTCATATGACTATTCAATACTGAGTTATCTAAACGCTTCACTCTTTTCCTATTCCTCGTGAAACTCAGAGATTATGTCACCAAATTTCAATTTGACAGCCTCTCATTCTTCTTGATCCATGTTCAGGTTAGTGCTCTGACTACAGGATTGTTTTCTATTGTCGTTTCTGAGCTCCCTGAAAGTAGATTTACTAAAGGTGGCATACTTGTACATTTAAGTTTAGACTTCCTTTCTGTGGCCTAACAAACTCTACGATGATATGGGATGGTTACTTTCCTTCAAGATTCTTTTAGCTGCCATTTTCCCCAAACAGATTTTTATAAGGAACCAGAAATAAGTCAATGCAGTAAGTCTCTCATTGCTTCTCTCTCCTTTGTGAGATTAAATTTCCAACATGGCAATTCAATAGTTTTGCCAATGTTTTGCCTTTAGTGGAGTGGGATTTTCATCTGAAGTCTGTAAAGGCTTACATCGCTGCTCTATCTTGCCTGTCCGTATTAACCATCTAGTTATGGGGTCTCTGATGTAGTCCCGGAAAACATTTCTGTTTTCCTTTCATTTCACTCTCCTGCAGCTGCTTCCTCCATGCTTCACTTTCACGTTTGTGGATTTCCATGCATGTGTATATCTTTTTGACATATACTGTTCCTCCCCCAGCCCTTTCATCAGACTTATTTATTCCAAAGAAAATATACCTTTCCATCATCATATTCCGGTCAGGAATCACATCTCAAAACATCCCTGTAAGACTTAAGAGTTGATTTTCACCATATTCTGTTCATGTGTTTTAAAGTGCAGTCTGATAATTTTTCATCTGCTATTTGCCTGTATATAGACAACTGAGAATGTTAATGCCTCCCGCCCATTTCTCTGGTATCTTCTGAAAATGCTGGGAGAATCCTCTACTATTTTTCTTCCTGTGTCATCCCTTTTATGCTCCATAGTATCTAATATGCCTTACAGTTATATATGAGTACTTTTCTCCTTCCCCTCACAACTCAATTGAAATAATAAACCTCTCGATCAGACTGACTGGTCTCCTGCCAACACTGTCTTGCCAGTCTTATGAGATGCAGTCTATCTCTTCCTAGAAGCAGCAGGAAGAGATGAAAACATCACTAGTGCCCCTAAACCATTCATTTTCCTACCCAGAAATTCAAAGACGTTAGAGATACATTCCTGGCTTCATAAAGAGAATGAGAATTCATTCTCAAATATATCAACAGAAGTGGGAAGCATTCGGGGAACTTTATAAGCCTTGGCAGACTCTCAAATCTCTGTTATATGCTGCCTGGGACTAAAGCACGTTTCTCATTTAGCAGGGCCAAATGTGCACGCTGTCACTTCAGTTCTCTTCAGCCAGGAGATAAAACGGCTTCCTATTTGGTTTCTTTTCTCTAGCACAGGTGAACCTGTGGAATGTGTTAGGAGCTTCTTCAGAAGGTCCTGGTTCATCTTTTAGAAGGAGACCTTTACATCTATTGCTGGAGGTCAGTTGTCTTTTTCTTACTTTATCTCATTCTTCCCCTTCCCCTTCAGCACTGATTTTGATTACCCTCCTCTTCCTCAGAAGCCTTTTCTTTCACAAAAGCGACAGCTCTGCAATATGGCAATATGTATGGTAAATGTGTCACTATGAAATGGAAATCCAGATGTAGGGTTGATAAAGAGGAAATTGACTGGACGCCAGGCTGACGCTAGGGCCCCAGACTATTCCCTGCGGTAGGACTGACAGCCTCTGAGACCATTTCTTAGCTTCCAAGGACGCAAGGGGAAGCTGGATACCATGTTGGCTAGTGAAGACTTCTGGTTCTCAAGGACCCCCTAGTCACAGTGTAACACTGGGAGTAACCACTCTTGACGCTCTAGCTGAAATCCTTAAATGTTTAATCAGTATATCCCCTCGCCCTTTTACATCATGTTAAGACTGAGCAAGAAAACTGGATTATTTTCCTCATTACTGCCTCTCAGTTTGGTCCTTTCTAGGAAATCCTATTGAACAAAAGAATGAGTTTTGTATTGTATTTAAGGTCCCATGGCTGCATTTATTCCAAGTATGTATTAACACTATGCTTTGCAAACATACTCATATGCTTGAAATGCCACCTTCCTTTTTTTTTTTTTTTTTCTTTCATGAGAGACAGAAGAAGATAGTGATTAAGGACCAAGTTTTAGAGCCAGATTTTGGAATCAAGTCTTGGTTTTCATGTCTTCCTAGCTGTGTGACCTTAGACAAGTTATTTAACCTCTCTGTTTATTAATTACTTAATCAGTAAAATAGGGAAAATACGGATACCTGATAGGGTTATGGTGAGGATTAAATGAGTTAATTCACAAGCATGCAGAACAGTGCCTGAAACCTCATAAGTACTCAATAAATATTAGCTTTTATTATTAATTCTCTGCTTAATTAACACTAATTTATTAAACTCCATGTTAAGTATCACCATCTCTGTGAAGCTTTGCACAATTACCCGAGGCGGAACTAATCCCTTTCACTCCTCTGTGTTCCCAGAGCATTTTGTACATATTTGATTGAACTGTAAATAATTTTTAACGTGTCTTTCTCCCTTGTTAGACTGTGAGCTCCGTAAGGATAGATATCTCTCTTTTTAAAATTCATGTTGTATTCCCAGTTTCCTGGATTGCAGCGAGTGCATAATAAATATATGTTAGCACTACATCTCCACCAAGATCAGGAAAAACCTGGTGCCTTGAACCATACCTTGTCAGTCTCTGGACGAAGACCCAGTCCTGAGCACACTGCTAAGGTCACATAGCAAATACTCAATAAATACTTACTGATTGACTGATATTGAAACTGCCTACTTCTGAAGCAGCAGACCATTAAGTCTTATCTGAGGCATTTGAAAGAAAAGAACAAAAGATGAGATCTATTGAGCATGGCTTGCTTAGAAATAATATTGTCACACTCATAACCAGAGAAGATGGGGGTAGATTAGAAACTTGAATCCATGACTGAAAAACTTGTTCAGACAAGAGGGGCTTAGTCAACTTTGTGGGACACTGGGGCCCTTTCTATAGCAGATGGGGAATAATATACTGTGCTAGCTGAGAGGATAAACAAAGCAATGGCATGGAGTTTAAACTATTGAACAGAGGAATCTATAAAGAGGCCAGCAGCGAGTAGGGAAGAAACATGCTAAAATAAACAGATAGGTGGACAGGGAAGATATTAAGCACGAAAACAGATAACCCAGGCCCTCAGGAAAAAGGGGAGATGGAAAAATGGTATGTCAAGAACAGAAGAAACACTGTAGGGAAAACATAAAAGTAATGATGAAGCAGCAGAGGGAAGTACGTAGCATGCCTGGGTAAGTGTGGTACAATAAAACAATAAAAGCACAAGAAGAAATGTCTGATTCACATGCAGAGAGAAAATGACTCTTAAAGGGAACGTGGCTGTTAATTTCAATGGGGACTGAACAACCACATGGCCGCATCATCCAGATGGAGTCTAAAATAATGGGCAAGGGGGCAAGGGACTCGTGAGAAAATGACAACAACCGTGGCTCCTTACATTTGAATAGAACTATGCCTTGTGCAATACTTTCACACACATCATTTCATTTAGAACAATGGAGTTGAGGTCTTCCGGCCTTATCTAGTATTTATTCTCCTTCCTGCCAATCTCCCACCTAGATTGTTACAACAGCCTTCTAACCAGCCTTCCTGCTTCTGTCCTTGCCCATCTAGGATCTTGTATCAACACCGCAGACAGAATGAGCCTTTGAAAAATTTTGTCAGATCACATCATTCTTCCTTTTAAAAAGCCTCAATAGTTTCCTGCCAAGGACTTTCCTACTTCGGGGTCTTTGCATTTTCTGTTCCTTCTGAATGGAACGTTCTCCCCCGACCCCGATATCTATCTGCATTTATCACTCTCTCACTCTTTGAAGTGTTTACTCATATGCCATTTAACCAGGCAGGCATCTCCTGGTCAACCTCTCCAGCAATTACTTTTCCCCTAATCCTGCTGTATCTTCTCCACAGCACTGTGACCATCTGACGTAGTATGTACCCACTCGTTCATTTGTTTATTGTCTGTTCTATAATGTAGACACCAAATGTAGGCACCACGAGAGCTGGGCTTTTGTTTTGTTCACTACTGAATTGCTAGAGACTAGAGTAGTGCTGGAACATAGTGGGTGGATGTTAATAGTTGTTGGATGAATGACAAAATGGATGTATGGGTGAATAGGACAATTATTGCCAACTGGAAATTGGAATCTCAGTGGTTACGTGTGAAAGGCAAAATGAAACAATACCAGATGTCCTTGCCAAGATGAGCAGTGCTTTCTGACCTGTGGACCACTTCCTCATTCTTAAGACTTCCTCTATTTTTTTCTCCACGTCATCATTTCCTTCTGGTTATTCTCTTATTTCTTTGATCACTTGTTCCCATTTGCTTCCCCAGAACTTCCTACTCCCTCATAGGGTATTAGGTTAAGCAAGAAATGAAGAAAATATACGTGAAGCCTCTGTCTTGTGTCTGGCACCCAGTAGGCGGTCAGCATGTCAGTTCTTTTTTCTTTATATCATCCAGCACAGGTGCAAAATTAGTTTGAGTTCACTAATTTCAATATGCTCAAATCTAAATTTTTCACCCCACATTAAAAAACTCATCAAACCTAAAACACCAAGATTAAAACCCTGATTCATTATCTTTCATTTTTCTTTATCTCAGTTAGTGGGACTATCAAAAATCTAATCATCTTAGTCTCCTTATTTTCAACTCCTTACTGTCCCTTATACTTCAGTATATAAAGAGAATCATCAAATTTTAGAGGGAGAATTATCAAGTCTTCATCAATTTAACCTCTGCTTCTGTTTCCATAACCATGGCCACTCACCAAATCTAGGACCACATTATGAATCACCGGGAACAGCCCTTTTTCCACTTACCCCTCTAATCACTACCCAGTCTACAGGGCTCCTTAAACGCCAGTTCCTCAGAGAGGCCTTCCTCATCTCCCTCAATCTAAATTAGGTCTTGCTATGAAAGACTCCACACATCCTGTATTTTTCTTTATTGTTTGTATTACAAATATAGCTTTATATTATTAGTGTGATTCTTTGTTTTAATACCTGTTTCTTTCTCTATTCTGTATGCTTCATGAGGACAGAGGCTGTGGCTGTTTTATTTTTTGTACTATAGATGCTCAATTCCTAGCACACTGCTTGTCTCATGGTAGGTATATGATAAAAATTTCCTGAAAAATATATGGATTTCTTCAAAACTTCCAACTTGGTTGACTTCCAGAGCTTTATGTATTCCTACTAACATTCTTGAGTTCACTTTATTGGACATATGGAAATGGAGGGTCACCCTAACCTGTTATCTACTTCAAGCTGTCCATTCCTAACATCATAACTAATAGTGGGTAACATATACAGTATTTAGGATATGTTTGGTGCAGGCTAAAAGCACTTCACACACTACCTAATTTATAATCCCATGAGGCAGACTCTTTTTTTTTTTTTTTTTTTTGCGGTACGCGGGCCTCTCACTGTTGTGGCCTCTCCCGTTGCAGAGCACAGGCTGCGGACGCGCAGGCTCAGCGGCCATGGCTCACGGGCCCAGCCGCTCCGCAGCATGTGGGATCTTCCCGGACCGGGGCACGAACCCGTGTCCCCTGCATCAGCAGGCGGACTCTCAACCACTGCGCCACCAGGGAAGCCCAGGCAGACTCTTTAATTATGTCCACTTTACAGATTAGTTAACCGAGGCAAGTTCATGTAGCTGCTAAATGGC
Organism: Delphinus delphis; assembly: GCF_949987515.2. Classification (NCBI taxonomy): domain Eukaryota; kingdom Metazoa; phylum Chordata; class Mammalia; order Artiodactyla; family Delphinidae; genus Delphinus; species Delphinus delphis. The sequence continues at coordinate 84,946,312 of NC_082683.1, forward strand.
AGTGGCATAATTTGAACCCAAGCAGCGTGACAGAGTAGTTCCAGGCTTAATTCAGGAAACTCTTTTCCCATAAATATAATCTTCTAAAATCTTATAAACCTTGCTACATCTTGCAATGAAGGAAATAGCTTCTTAAGACTTTCTAACAGTCACTTTCTTCAAACACAGGCTACTTACTAGAATGACACTGGTAAGCCCAAATTCAGTTTCTTTAAATGCCTATGGCATTGCAGTAGGTAGAAAATCATATGTCACTCTCTTATCCAAGATGACTTAATGTATTGTCTGGACTCCATTCCTTCCTTATTTGCCAAGGATATAGCTTCTTTAATCATGCCCTTTCTGGTAGCTGTAGCTCTCCTTTCCTAGCATATAAACACATGCAAGCTTATAGTATCCTAACATATACAAACCAACCTTTCCCTCTACTACATTTCTTCTTGTCACTTTCCTTTTGATCTTTCTCAAGTTCAGGGAAGAGTATTCCATATGCCTTGTCCTTAATTTTGAAACCTTTATTCACTCTTCAATTTACCACCTCCTGGATTCTACTTTTCACCACTCCACTGAACCTGCTTAGGCCAAGATAAGCTAAAATATGAAGGTCTGATGTTTATGCTAAGGAGTTTACCTTAAGATCATGCTTAAGATGTGGGAATTTTAAGCAAAGGGTAAAACAATCAGATTTGCATTTAACAAAGAATACTTCATAATAGTTGGAGGATACATTAGGTAAGAATGAGAAAAGAAGGTGGGAGGCCAGTTTGTAGAATATTTCAGAATTCCAGGAAAGAATGTATAAAGAACTTCCCTAAGACCTTTGCTGTAGGGAAGAGCAGAAGAGGAAGAGGACATGACAGATAAAAATGGTGGACATTGGTGAATGTCTATGATCCCATTCATGAGTGAGATGAGTCATAGGATGAAATCTAGGCCAAATTTCAGGTTTCTGCTTAGGTAAGAGGGTAGATAGAGTGCTGTTCGTTGAGACACAGGACTCAGGAGGAAGATCAGGCTTAGAAGGAATGATAATCAGTTTAGTTTGAAGTACGATGGCCTTTAGGCACCTTGCTTAGACTATCCAGGTGGAGGTATCCAGAAGATAGTGGGTGACACAGGTTTGAAGCATAAAAAGAGGTAGGGATGCAATCCAAAAATGGGCAGAAGACCTAAATAGACATTTCTCCAAAGAAGATACACAGATTGCCAACAAACACATGAAAGGATGCTCAACATCACTAATCATTTGAGAAATGCAAATCAAAACTACAATGAGATATCACCTCACACCGGTCAGAATGGCCATCATCAAAAAATCTACAAACAACAAATACTGGAGAGGGTGTGGAGAAAAGGGAACCCTCTTGCACTGCTGGTGGGAATGTAAATGGATACAGCTACTATGGAGAACAGTATGGAGGTTCCTTAGAAAATTAAAAATAGAACTATCAATCATACGACCCAGCAGTCCCACTACTGGGCATATACCCTGAGAAAATCATAATTCAAAAGGAGTCATGTACCACAATGTTCACTGCAGCTCTATTTACAATAGCCAGGACACGGAAGGAGCTTAAGTGTCCATCAACAGATGAATGGATAAAGAAGATGTGGCACATATATACAATGGAATATTACTCAGCCATAAAAAAGAAACAAATTGAGCTATTTGTAGTGAGGTGGATGAACTTAGAGACTGTCATACAGAGTGACGTAAGTCAGAAAGAGAAAAACAAATACCGTATGCTAACACATATATATGGAATCTAAAAAAAAGGTTCTAAAGAACCTAGGGGCAGGACAGCTATAAAGATGCAGACATAGAGAGTGGACTTGAGTACATGGGGAAGGGTAAGGGTAAGCTGGGACGACGTGAGAGAGTGGCATGGACATATATACACTACCAAATGTAAAATAGATAGCTACTGGGAAGCAGCCGCATAGCACAGGGAGATCAGCTCGGTGCTTTGTGACCACCTAGAGGGGTGGGATAGGGAGGGTGGGAGGGAGGGAGACACAAGATGGCGGAGATATGGGGACATATGTATATGTATAGCTGATTCACTTTGTTATAAAGCAGAAACTAACACATCACTGTAAAGCAATTATAGTCCAATAAAGATGTTTAAAAAAAAAAAAGAGGTAAGGATGGAAGATAGTTGAGTCGATATATAGGAAAAGTTTAAATGAATCATAAAGGGAAATGATATAGTAAGAAGGAAGCAGAGAGAGGAGTCCAGACACCATCATCATGTTCTCTCTCCACCCTTTTCTCTTATTGTACCCCAACCTGCACCTGCTTCTGTCATGTGAAGCTACATGCTTCTACTTGAACTCATCACCTCAAGGTCCACCTTCTGCTACCTTTTCCATCTGGTTCATATCAAGAAGAAAAGGGAACTATGTTGAACATATTTTAAAGTAAAGAATCAGCACTGTAGTAGAAGAAACATTTTTGTCTTCACAGAAATGTTAAAAGTAGTACTAAGGTCTTGGTTTCAAATAAGGGGCTTATAGCCAAGAATTCTGGACTTTGTCAGAAGGTTTTATTTGTAAAGTTTTTTGTTAAACTCTTCCTTATTAGACAAAGATTTACTTAAGGTATGAAACTTTTTATAGAAATTGGCCATCCTTATTGGAACTTTGTCTAACCCATTTCTGATTCACTCTTGAAAAGCTTTAGCGAATTCTGAGACACTGAACATTTAAATGTAAAGTAAGTCATGCAATTTATGATACATTTTTTTGTCATTGGATCATAACTTGAGAGAAGGAAGGAGTCACTTTAAAATGCAAATATTGAGATCTTGGAATGGTTGCTTATTTGTGAAAAAAAATTAAAGGTATAGCCATATCTGATACTTTAGAGCAGAACAAATTTTAGATTAATTAAATAATCAAATGTAAATTCCAAAAGAACCAGATGGGGTGAATGCATATGATCTTAAGGCAGAAAAAGCTAAACTAAGCAAATAAAGAAAGGGAGAAATCACAAAACTAGCTTTTGCCAGATATGATTTCATAAAAGTAAAACTTCTGTATGTATATCTAAAAACACCATCATACAAATTATGAGGCAAATGGCAATATATAAAAAGTTTATTAAAAAAATCTATAAAACAAAGATAAATACGACAACAGAAAACTGGTCAAAAGAAATAAGTAACAAATTCACAAAAGAAGAAATGGTCCAAAATATATTAAAAAATCATGCCCATCTTACTACTATTTAGACATTGGAAATTAAAGAAAAAATACTTTTTTGACTATTATATTAGTTAAAATTAAAAATAAATCTATTGTTGATGGGTGTCTAAGAATATGAGTCCTCTCTTACATTTTTTGGCAGAGTGTAAATTTGCACATTCTTCCTGGAGGACAATTTGGCACTATGTATCAAAAGCCCTACAATTTCACCTGCAATTTCTCTTGAGGAAACAATAAGAGATCTACACAAAGATTTTTGTACAACGATAGTTATAATAGCATTATTGGTAAAAAATTCTGGAAATAGCCTAAAAATTCAACAATAGGTTAATTTTTAGAAGTTAATAAGTTCATATTATGAAATATTATAAAACCATTAGAGTGATATATAAATAATTATGAGGTTTTTATATAGAAAATTTGAGTATTCTATGTTTATTTTAATGTATTACATTTAGGTTTAGAAAAAGAACTAGAATTTTATAAATATAAATTTTAATAGTGATTAAGTTGAGGTGGTAGGATTATGGGTAAATTTTAGATTAATCTTTGTGCTTTTAACAGAAACAAAACAAAACAAACAAATGAAACTACAGAAGGTCAGGAGGAGGAAGAAAAGCAGAAAGGAAAAGAGACGTCTTTGTCCAGTGGTCTCCTCTTACAGATCTCTCATTAGATATTTTTCCCAAATCAAGTGATTAGTAGCACAGTGGTGACAAAAGCTATGTGTCACAATTCCCTTATAAAACGTTATTCTCCTTGTTCTATACTGACACCTTCATCTTCCATGAGCAATCTCTAGGTATATTTCATATATTTGCTAGAATGGATCCAAACATTTGGTCCCTATTATGAGCCAATCTTTTCAATCCTAAGCCAACAATTCTCAATTTCACCTCCATCCCCCACTCTACCACTGTTTACTATGTGACTTGATCAAATTATTTAATGCTTTTTAATTCCTCAATTTTCTTATCTGTAAAATGAATATAAAGATAGCACCTATCCCAGGTATTGTGAAGATTAAATGAGATAAAACATGTATAGCACTTGGAGCAGTATTGGCATATTAGAGCTATTGGTTGCTACATACTTCCATTGGTGCTTTCAGGAGATGAAATTTCTCTCCTATTCTGGAAAATCATACTGGAATATGAGTAAAAGTGAATTTATTAGAGGACAACTGTTCTAATTAAAAATACAATCATACACACACAGAGCTCACTTTTGGTAACAACATCATGACTCTAGCGATCAAGTGTCATCTAACGCCACCACGAATATCTCTGGGACAGGAACAGATCTCTATCTTCCTTCTTCCTCTAAAACATAAGCTCTGTCCCACTCTATAGAGATATAAAGCCTTATAGAAAGCAAGATGAAATGAGCAGTCATTGTCATGGCAAATGTAATTCCTCATTTTCCAGAAATAGTTGCACCTATAACTGGTGAAAATTCCCCATCTCTCTGCAGAAAAACCTCACCATTATCAGCTACCATTATGCTTTCTGACAGGATACACCATATTTCTAGAAATGATAACAGGTATTATAGAATGGGTATAGACACCCTGGGAAGAAAAACAAGATAGTGGAATATCCACTGGACATTGAGAAAAATCTACCATAGCAGCCCCTTAATATGTCAGCACTGTTATGGTCTTAGTTATGGGAAGATGGTGTCAATGGTCTCTTGAGGCTTATGTAATGTAACACCAGGGGTACTTCAATTTGGATCATCTCTGAAGTAACAATTTAGGAGAGGAATGTAAGCCTGTACGATTTCTAATAAGACTCCTCATCTCTTCTTGAGACTTTAAAAAAATGTTTACTTACTTTCCTGACTTCCCAGTTCTTTGGTTTATTTAATTCTGCTGAGTTTGATATTTTATTTGGATTAGTGATCGGCTAGCTTTAATTCAACTTCAGCAGGTTTTTTGTTTGTTCTGTTTTTGTTTTGATTCTAGGTTATCAATATATTCCCTGACAGAATAGAAGCCTAAAAAAGGCTGCAATGCTTTTATAATCACCTTGCTCTTCCTTTATTTCAAATATAAATAATATTTTTCTTTTGAATTTTGTATACATAAGGAAAAGATGGAGATCTTACATTTATTTCAAATTAATTAAGTGGGAAAAAACAAGCAGGGACAATTCCCACTTAACCCCAAATCATATATTAGTTATAGCCAAAGGGTGGGGGAAATGTGAAGAGTGGAAGGATCTGGCTTCTTCTTTACCATCAGTGTCCAGTTCATCCTTTCAGTATCACACAAATAATTGAAAGGAAACAGCTCAAGAGACTCTTTGGGGCTATTATACTGCTGAAAGTCCCAAGTGTTCACTTTATTTGGAATTATGGCATTAAAGTGCTGGTAGAATTTGTGTTCAGCCACTTCCATATTTCCTTTCAGAGCTCTGAATAACTTAGCCCTCTCAACATCGTCTAAATTCCACTGTTTTTAGCATAGGACACATTTCTTCTTTCTCATAGATAGAGGGGATTTTTAAGGGTTCCAACTCCTGTTTGACTACTAAAGAGGAATTTCAAAGAGCTCCTAAGAGTCAGCTTTTCAGCTGATGCTTCAACCAGGAAATGGAGATAGTCACTAAATGGAGAAGAGTAAGTTTCAGTGACTGAAAACCACATTCCCTGATGGTGACTTCAGAGAGAATGTGGACCAGTAATACTCCTTTTTTTTTTTTTAAATTATGATTGCTTTAAAATAATTCCATCTTGAGGGAGGTGGGCAGGAGGGAAGTAGGTGTGGCTATAAAAGGGCAAGCTGAGGGATCTTTGTGCTGATGGAACTCATATCTTGACTGTGGTGTGGATACAGGAACCTACCCATGGGGTGAAATTACACAGAACTAAACACACGTGTGTGCTCACACACACAAATGAATAGAAGTACAACTGGAGAAATCTGAATAAGATCAGTAGATTGTATCTGTGTCATTATCCTTGTTGATTGTATCTGTGTCATTATCCTTGTTGTGATGCTGTATTACAGTTTTACAACATGCTACCATTGGGGGAAACTGGGTAAAGGGTACATGAGACCTCTCTGTATTATTTCTTACACCTGTATGTGAATCTACATCTTTTTCAAAATAAGAAGTTAAAGAAGAAAAACAAGAAATATAATGCACACATAATTCCATCTTAATGATAATTTTTGATATTATCCAGAAAATAATTTCCTGAAACCCAAATTTGTACAGGCTTTCCCAAGGCTGAAGCAGAGAAAGTTTGTCCAAAATGTAAGGTATCGTGTTGATATTGATGGTGCATATTGATAATTTAGTTGTACTGTATGACTAAGATACCTCTTCGATTTAATTAAGATTACAGTAATTTTTAAATGAGTGTAAGAAGACAAAGAGTTCACTGTAATATTTTATGGCCTATTTAATACATCCAAAATTTGCATGAAACACATATTTGACAGTGTTCTAAAAAGTATAAAATATACAAATAAAAGAGGCTATCCTGTCACTGCAGACCGAATTTTTAAAACTCTCAATATATTAAAAAAAAAAACAGTGGTATATTTAAACAGGAAATAAACACAAACTAAACAATAAAATAGACATATTTATATATACAGCTTAATCTTTACCTTAATAGTGGGAATAGGCTTTTTGGGGATAAAATGGTTTCTCTCAAGTGGTGGAAAAGTTGCATTTTGTTCTTTCAGTCTAATCTTTTCCTCTGCTATGATTTTCTTGCGCTGCTCAAGATAAGGTCCAAAACTTGGCAGTTTCTAATAGGAAAACACACAAATAAGAAAGTATGTTAGCTCACAGAAGAGAAAAATGTGAGGATATAAACACAAATATTATAAACAAACAAATGTGTGTTCTGAGACTGTTTCACATATACTGTAACAAGGTCTTCATTCATTCTTGGACCCTAGTCTTCTACGTAACAGAGTCCATTAATTATTAAAAAGAACACAATAGCACAATACCTTTACCAAATAGGTATGTATTAGATATACAAATATTAATTGAAATACATTTCTAAACAGAGTAAAATTCACAATGGTAAACCAAATCATTCACTTAAAACAATAGCTATTTGTTAAACCATTTGTTTAGTTCATATAGACAGAAGGTGAAACCTATTGATGCTTTTTTTCCTCTTCATCAGGTTTTTAGCACAATATAGACACAGCCTAGTCTCTGACAAATGCTTTTGCCAATAGCAAAACTTTGCCAAAGTTCAAATCTGTATCTCTGTTTTATTGTGTTCAAATTCTTACTACATCTCTTTAAAGATTGTAACTAACGTTGATTGCAGTTTACTGGAATAGCTGAAAAACAAAATGGTAAAAATATTGATTTCTCTGCACAGAAAATAAAGTTTATTTTGCATGAAAGAGGCAAAAATAGAAATGAAAAGCAGAGGAAATAACACAGTGCTTCAACAAACTCCCTCAGTATTCAAAATCACATTATGGAGCTTTAAATCTCAAGGTTATTCAATTGTACTTTACAAAGTTCATTTAGAAAGATACCTGGGTGTCATGGAAAAATGCTAAGTGGTTTCACGTTAACATGAATATGCCCTCATACTATTCATTATCCGACAATTATTTCCTCTTCACTTTGTCCTTCTCTTCTAGAACCTTTGATCTTCACTTTTACTGACATATACTGCTGGTGATAGACACCACTGAATTCCAAATGTTCTGTGTCTGCCTGGAACCTGGAATTGCTAGGTCTCTTTTCAAAGACTGCAAAAATACCACCCGCCGCCCCCGCACCCCCCCCACCTCCCCCCCGCTAGCTCTCCTGCAGAATAAAGCAGATTTACCTAGCCAGTGAAGGCTTGGAAAACTACAGCATTCCAAGGTCATCCTGATCTCTGCCCTAGCAAGTAATTAGGTGAAAAAATCACACTTGTTTTAAAACACTGGCCTCTACCTACCAGGTTGCATAACACTCTAGGAAAATGAGTTCTCTGGTCCTTTAGAGATGTCACTACAGTAGGTAAACTAAACTGAAACTGTGTTCCAATTTGGCCAAACTGCAACTGAAAATTTATATTAGCAGAAAATATTCATGTGGAACTATCTAAGATTGTTATTTCCATTACCAGTTTACTGTAATTATGTCAACAAGTTGAGCAAATAGAAACAATGTTATGAATGCCAAATTAATACACACAATTAAACCAGAACTATATACTTCATCTCTGCACCTTAATGCTTTTCTAAATTACAGTATTTAATGATTACAGTAATATGAAATGATATGACAGAGGGAGAAAATATATGAATATGTTGTATCTATTTTATCATAAAATAAGTGATGCTGTCTTGTTAAAAAGCATAAAATAGAGTCTAAAACAAATCCTCAATATTATCACATATGTAAGCCCTTTTCATGTAGAAAAGATAGTGCTTGCTTGTCCTATTATGAAATGATTCTTTTCCTAGGGCAGATGAGGTGTTACAGATTACACTTGGTGCCAAAGAAATGCCCCGAGGGTCCTTTCTTTGGTGAATGTATGTCCACTTGATATAAATCTTGTCAGAATATCAATCTCCCCACACTTCTCTTACACATCAAGGACACCTCTACCCTAATCTTATATCCTTGAAGATTATTATCAAGACTTGTTAGTGTGAAACACATGACCTCTGAGTCTAGCAGATCCCTCATGATAAAGGCAAGCTCTATGAAAATCTGAACCATCATCCTGATTCCTTGATGGGGCCTTACCTTCCTCAACACTATCTCATTCCACCTAAATGTTCTGTAAAATTATTCAAAAGGAATTATTTTCAGAACTTTTTAACCTATCTTCTTTTAAACATAGACCAGAGGAGATATTTTTTTCCATTTAGATTATTCTTTATCCAAAGAGAAATAAAGCAGTTAAATTTAAACTGTGATGATTTTAAATTGTTCCAATAATGGTAAAAATAATAATAATTAATAATAGGAAATCCCTTGATTCAGAATAGAATACAGCCTGAATAGACACCAACCGCCTGATATTTTCTATAACTTTTTTGCCGTGGTTGACCACATTTACCATATTTAACTAATGCAGCCTTTCCATAACTAAAGGTGCTACGATTCTAATGTGCTAATCTTTTATAACTAGTCCTAAGGAGAGGTTTTCAATTTAACATAGAGATTCCTATAGGATTTTCTTTGTGTGTGGGTTGAAGAATCAGTGGAAAAAAAAGAAAACTGTTGCCAAAGTTTTCTTTAAATCGAAAGCACACCCACACAGAATATCAGTGACTGCCCCCTCAACGTTCTGCCATTTATCTCCAAATCAAACAGGGTCTATTTTCATGTAGTTTCTCACTGCCATATGGAGATCCCAGAGGCTGAAGTGTTGTACCAGGTTCCAAAACTTCAAGGCTGCCATAGTCACTTTGCTTTCTGCATTAGTGTGAGAAATTTCACTGCTTTAAAAAAATTATTATTACATCGCACGTTAGAATGCCTCTAGGATAGCTGAGAACTGAACATTTGAAAAGTTAAGTTTTCTGCAAATAAAAAGGTCAATTCTCCCTTGCACCAGAGGATCACATATTACATTTACGCATATGTTTGTGTTCAGATCTTGCCAAAGGAACAAACCAAAGCAAAATAGAAATAAGAGTGAAGGTGAAGGCAGAGAGGGCCACTGTATATGTGTGCAATCAGCGATGATTAATAAAGCATTTAGTTCAAATCTCTGTCTGAACATATAGTTAATTGATTTCCTATTGCAGGAGGAGAAGCAGCAGGGCCTGACAGGGCCAGCAGCAGGAGCTTTTCCTCTTCATTCATTATTTTCTTGCAGAAAAAGTTGTAGCCTGCGGTACCTCAAAGAGAGCAGTTTTGAGCGTCATGCTATATTTCTTAAACAAAGGAAAAAGTTCTTTAGGACTCTCGAAAGCTGCTTTGTAACTGATGAGCTGAACAAAGCTCAGAAATGGTGTGATTTTTGTTTCAATGCTTTCTCCAGGGATTCATCATTGATGAATTTGTCCTCACCAGAAAAGCTAAATCCTACTCATTTAAAGATAACAGTATCTCACACTAAAACTGTCTCTGTCCAGATATTAAAAGCATTACACTGCCAATAGAAAAGTGACAACATAATGAATCAACAAGGATACCTTAAGCCAGCAAAGCTTTAGGGTAAAGAGGTCTATCTGGATTATAATTTATTCATGGATCAATCTAAAGGTAATTGAGCATATTATGAAGTAGAAGAGGGTTCTTGTTTCTAATAGAAGCAGGCACTAGTATCTTCCCATTTAAATTGCATAATTTTTATGAGAATGGCAGCAAGTTGGCTAATAGCACTGGTCTATAGTGCTGTAAGAGATCAACTCTTATTTTCCTAATCATACTCTCTCATCTGATTTGAAACAATGAGGGCAAGAAAAGTAATTTATTTGATATTCAAATGGTAATAAAAGATAAAATGATTTCAGGTTTATACTTAGTGCAAGATATATATATATATATGTATAGATATAGTGCATATACTGTAAATATATATATATATACACACACACTGAGTGCAATATATATGTGTGTGTATTTTAATTTGTATACATATTTTGTACTCAGTATAAACCTGAAATCCAAATATATATATATGTCTCATTTCTGTGTGTATACACTGACAGATTGAAGAATAAATTAGAGGTAAAGGATATAGTATGCTTCACAACTAAGAATTTATTTTATATGTTTTACAAAAACATGTTCACATATGACTTAGTTACACTATCTATCTTTTGTCATTTATTCAACATATACAATAACAAATGCCTACTCTGGGCCAGGAACTGTCCTTTGCTACATTAAAGGCTGAATAATTTCCATACGTAATGTGTGTAATTATCATTGCAACTAATTTTGTAAGTATCTCTTATCATTCATTAAGGGGTACTGCCAGGCTGAATTATATGTCAAGTATATCTGGTTATTGCAGTTATCTAAAGGCATTGTATACAAAGCTCCTTGGAAAACTATTTAATCTCAATCAAATGACCACCAAAGAGAAAAGTGAAGAAAACAAACTTTCGAAGAGTTGATCTTTAACAAAACTCAGAAAGGCAACGGAGTACTCTTGGATACCTAAAATAAAAAATGCAGGGCTTCCCTGGTGGAGCAGTGGTTGAGAGTCCGCCTGCCGATGCAGGGGACACGGGTTCGTGCCCCGGTCCGGGAGGATCCCACGTGCCGCGGAGCGGCTGGGCCCGTTGGGCCATGGCCGCTGGGCTTGCGCGTCTGGAGCCTGTGCTCCGCAACGGGAGAGACCACAACAGTGAGAGGCCCGCGTACCGCAAAAAAAAAAAAAAAAAAAAAAAAAAAAAAATGCAGGAGCACGATGGCTGGGAACCTGGGTTCTCTGAGTGTGTTCCTAGCACACCCTAATTTCAATCACTGTGCACTTGGCTCGATGCAAGGAAGTATGGGAGACAGAGATGAGAGGTCTCTGTTCTGTTCTGTCTGAATTCAGTTACTTTTCTTCTTCCCTTCCTTCAGTTATGACAGTAATCACTTACATTTGATCCTGATTTTTATTCCAAAATCTGCTTTCATATGGCTTACATTCAGAAACTCAGATTTTCCCCATGAATAACTGGCTTGTAATACTTAATCACTGATATAACAGCAAGCCATTTTTCATGATATTATCAGATTTGGACAGTGGAAAACAATAAGAAGACAAAGAGAGAAGGGCCATCTGTACATTATATTACCATAGTGCTATGTGGTGCCCAGTGGTGCACATTGGGACACTGGAGTAGGACATGCAAAATATATGAAATTAATGAAATATAACTCTTAGTTTAACCTGATAAATTTAAGTGGACAACTTCTGATCAAAAATGCAATGTCTATAGCAGTCAAAAGCAAAGATAACTCATGCTTCATAGTGAAAGCAGAAAGCCAGCATTTGCATAGTGGTTAGGATACTGATTTAGAAGTCAAATTTGCATTAAAATCACAGTTTTACACTCATTACCTGTGTGACTATGAGCCAATTACTTAACCATTCTGCTACTAATTTTCCTTATCAATGAAATGAGAATGATAGTATCTAACTCACGATACATTTAATGCTCGGTATAAGCATTAAAATGGAATAATTGTAAAGTGCATGCCTGCCAATTTATTCCCACAAGCCTTAACTGCTTATGTTGCATTGTGTACCAGGCTCTGTATTTCCACGTTTGCTCATGCTAGAACGAGCCCGCCCTGTCTTTTTTACCTGGTACAGGCCCATTTGGCATTTTCCTCTCAGCTTGGTATTCACAGCATTGAAGTAATGTCCTTTACTGACTCCCCTCTGTCCGCAGTGTTACGGGGGCCTTGCAGTGCTGCAGAGCACTCTGGGCACTTTTTAGCCTTGCACTTATGTCGCTGCCTTATCACTATTAGCTTCTGCCTCCATCTTCTCCACTTGAGGTCCTAGTTAGTTTTTGATCCAGCACATAACAGGTACTCAATATGTTTTTTCCCCCCTTGTTTTTGGCTTGTTGCTTAGCTTTTTTCTCAATAGGTTTTTCAAAACTTGAAAAATTATTGAATGAATGCATGCATGAATATCTTGAATGTATTTTAAAAATCCCGCTGGTTGTTTGAAATGTCAGGCAATCCCAAACAATTACTTTCAGAAAGAAATTAAGTTACAGAAATAAGTTCTTTAAAATTAAAAATTATATCATACTTACACAACAGCTGTGATTCATAAATTTAAAAAAACCACTTGTAGAGTGCAAGACACTTACAATTTATATATAAAAGACAATCTGTCTCCTTAAAGAGCCTGTCGTTAATAACAATTGCAATACTCCAAGACAGAGGCTGTGGCAGAGGTGCCCCAGGATGTCAGATGAACAATGACAATGTGCACCTGACCCCGGCTGAGAGGACAGAACTTTTCTAGAAATGACATCTGAGCTGAGTTCTGAAGGATAGGGTGAAAGTCGGTTGGCAAGTAGTGAAGTTGGAGGTGTGAGGGTCAGGAAAGGGGAGGAAAATCCTCCAAGTGGAATAAACACCAGAGAGAGAAGGGCGATACTTTGGAAGAGATGCTGGGGAGCCAGCAGACTGCTGACCCTCTGCTCTGTGTTTAATAAGATACAAAGGGTGAGCAGCTTCTTCCGTGAAGGGGAAGCAGAGCACATTTTGTTGTGAAGTGATAAAGTCGGGATGTATGTTACGGAGAATGTCAACCAAGAGAAGAAAATCTAACATGAATGGAATGCCAGCAAAGGATGAAGGAGATAAGACTTGCTTTTTTGCCAAGGACTGTGCATGTGCTGGAGCTGCAAAGACAACTAGGAGGTCGTTCTTTCCAAAAGCAGTTTATGGCCTGTAGGAGGACTGACTCATATTCAATGGAACTGAGGTGAGAACATTATTGTTTTATATTGAAATATCATTTAAATGATGTATAGCAGATTCCTCTAAAGAAATAAACTTCATTGCTTAAAGCGATAACTTTTAAAGCAATATCTTTAGCTTGGAGTTCGGGAGATTAAGCCCTGATGGCATGATTGAAGAGAAACAAAACCAAAGAGATGGTCAAACCACTATGCATGAGAAATGCAGAAGAATTTTGAAACAGAGACGCAAGAGGGAAGAGATATGGGGATATATGTATATGTCTAGCTGATTCACTTTGTTATAAAGCAGAAACTAACACACCATTGTAAAGCAATTATACTCCAAAAAAGATGTTTAAAAAAAAAAAAAAGAAAGCAGAGAGGAGAGGGAAGAGGAACGTGCATGAAGAGAAGGAAAAGCGAGAGATATAGAGGGAGAAGAGCCTATTGATGTGATGACGGGAGTACTTCTATAAAGAGGAAGTGCTAATATCCAATTTTAAGCAATCCAAATCCTCCCCTATGACCCCTAAAACTTTAAAAACGTCTCCTACCCACTTACATATCCTGGAGAGAAATTTGGAAGAAAGTCGGGGAAATAGGGTTGAGTTTCATGCTTGGATTGGCATATAGCTCAAAGAATAGAGACCAACGAGAGACAAGATTTGAGGGAGATTCAGAAATCAGTGGGAATAGGAATTTACTGCCAGAAGTGACATAGAGAACATAATCTCTAGGAATTTTGTAGCAATATCCAGAAGGATGGGACTGGTTGACCTCAGCTGACATTTGGGTTATGTAGGTAATTATAAGGAAGAAAGGGATAAGCAGAGGAAGAGATGCACAGTTTGATGTAACCCTGATTTAATGAGCAATTAATTCCAACTAAGAGACTTCTTAGTGAAGGAGGAATTTAAATTGTGATGAAAGATTATAAAAGGGAGAAATAGTGTGTGGTGTTGGAAAGGGGGGTAAAAAGAGAAAGGAATGGATGAGTAAAGGGTTGAAACATTAAGAAACTACAGAATGAACTTATTCTTACATGACTAAAACAGAGTAAGTGTCTGAGGAATACTAGCAGGTAAAGCTGGGAAATCTATGAAGGGCTCCGAATTCTGCGCAAAGCAGTTTGGATTTTTATTCTTCAGGGTGAAGGGAAACACCAGATATTTGAAAATATGTAATCGGGTCTTTGTGGTGGCAGAAAGAAGGATGAATTTTGGGTAGGTGCTTTGGCAAAAAGAGGAGAATGATCCAGAATGTTGGAGATAGGATTCTGGTTGTAGCAGAAAAGGGAAATAGATGACATAACATTTTTTAAAAGATTATACAGTACTCTGGAAAATAGAGAGCCAATACTGACTACACATCCCAACTCCAACAGTACACGTTGATTTTCACTCCCTCACAACCCACCAGCTGCTGCACCGCTGCTCTGACAGTGACTCCTGCCTGAAACCACCTAGCTTTCATTCTTTCTGACACAGAACCCTCTCTGAAAATCTTCTGTCTCTACCTCTTTGCTACTCATCTTTCTGCAAATGACCCCTCCTCTCTCACCATCCCCTGCTCAATCAGAGTCTCCAACATTTTCAAAATCACATGGGAACTGTGTTCACGGGTGGCTGCATAGGCTGTGAACTACAGAAGAGTTACACCTTAGTGAAAATGAGCATAAAACAGTGGTGGTAGGGAGCCTGGGAAGGATGAAATAGGATTTGTTTTTCTTTCCTTGCATTCTGGAGGACTCCTGCTTGTGTTTTGTAGTGATGATGAATTGGGGGAGAAGTGAAGGAAATCAACTTCCTCAACAATAGCTCTAGTGAGAGGGGATTGTAAGTTCTATACAGGAAGGGACTGCACCATCATTATTATCTTCATCAAAATCAGCATATTTATTGAGCATCGCTATACACCAAGACCTTTGCAAAGCGCATGAGTACCTAATCTCTTCTTCATTGCAACCCCATGAGGTGGGTATTGTTCTTGTCCCCTTTTACAGATGAGAAAACTGAGGTTCAGAAAGGCTAAATAACTTGCTCCAGTTTTCACTTATTAATAAATGGCAGAGCCAGGATTCAAATCCCAGTCTGCCAGATGCTAGACTCTCTGCTACGCTGTCACTCATATTTCGATGTAGTACTTACAAAGTTTATTAAATGAGTATTTAATGTATTCTTGATTGCTATAAAGAAGCATACTACACACATATTCCATTCCTTGAAATCTATGCTTCCCGTTTTTCTTTTTCCACAAACTGTGAAGCGGAAAACACCTCACACAGTAGACATCATTAAAGAAAATGCTGAACACATACCATGCAAAATATCTGTGTTAGTTTAGTCCTGTTTATTACTGGTCTCAAGTTTAATGAGCTCAAGTTAATACAGGTGAAAGGCCAGAGTGTTACATGTAGCAGTTAATGAAATACCATAGAGATGCTGAGAAAATGATTAGCAGCCAAATGTGAATTTAATATACTTCATTCTCAAGATGCAGCGCCCTGTGGGAGGCATCTTTCTGGGGGAAATAATGTGGTATATTGGAAGTAGCACTTGCTTCCGAGTTGGGAGATGGGGCTCCGATCTTAGTCTTGCTATCAGCTCTTCTTGTGACCTATGACAGTGTAGTGACTCCCTCTTAGTCTCAGTTCTCTTATCTGTAAAATGAGGAGGTTGGACCAGATAATTTATAAGGTTCCTTCCAGTGTGTCATTTTGTTTTGTTTTCAAATTCAGTTAGAAATCCTCAGGGTTTATGCCCAGGTAGCATCACATAGTCTGTGGATGAAACATTGGACTGAGTCATAAATTATATTGATATATACCTCTTTCCCTCCTATTTAGCTATAGAACATTCTGAATCTGTTGAAGCTGTAAAATATAGATATTATAAATAATGTTTATCAAACTCCTAAGATTGGAGTTAAACTGTTTTAGACTTCATCAGTACAACCACAGATAGCATTGCTATTTTATCTCATTATTAAATAATGAAATCTGTATAGATAATTAACAGAAATAAAAACAATTTTAAAAAGAAAGCTATTATAATCTGTATAAATTGGGAAATTCCTACGATCACAACTAACACTACACTGTAATTATCTTTACGAAGTTTGATGTCTAGTTACAAACTCACCTGAGACACACTCTATATAAAATCAACTACACACATAGTAGGAGTAGATATAAGTGATAACAGGCATGAAATTGCCAAGTGAGTAAGGTTAAAACACAAATACACGTCAACTGCATTTGTGTATATTCAAAGTTTTAGGTTGTTAAAGGAAAATAGGGCCTTCTACTAAAGCAGTGCAATATACAGAATGGTCACTCGTCTTGGGATGCAGAGACTAAGACACTTAGTTTCTAAGACAAATCACCTGCCCTCTGTGAGCCTCAGTTGTCATCTGTGTAAAACAGAAATAACAATGACCACCCTTCCTCCCTACTCTTCATAATTTTTTGAAATAGGAAGGCACGAATAGATTACTAAAATACAGCTTTTACCATTTTAAAAACTATAAAGCAGCATAGAACCCAAGTGTTATTTTAATATGAATATAAATATGATTTATGCTCAATATGATGAACAATATAAAGATGAAGTATGCTGAATTATAAAAATGTCACAAAATACTAGCTACACATGAAGAAAGACTTCCTGAGCTATAGTTCTTCCAATGCTTTAGGACGACTTGAATGAAATAATTGGCTTTTGAAATCCACCTTCAAAATGCTACTGCTTTCATGGCTAAACATTGCATAGAATGTCAAGTGCAAACACCAATAAGGGAAAATGGAATAAAAATTACTTCATTCAATGGTGTGGAAGCAAAGGAAAACAGAAAAATGGAGTGATGAAGGAAATGGGACCGCTATCAATATGAAAAAAGCATTCAGGATTCAGGCTATATTTGGAGCCAGAGTAGAAGATTAATCAATCTTTTCCATATTTATTCAATATGATACCTAGTATTTCCCTACACAAGAAACACCTGGATGACTGCTTTAAGCCTTCTTACCTCAAAGTGTGGCACAAGACAAAAACTGTTACATTTTGATCCAATCAAAACTATTTGGAGTTACATTTCAGGACATACTGGAAAAAAAGATCATCATTTTGAAAGTCAATTTTTAGGGTTTCTATGCTAAGCAGGAGATTTATACTGGAGAGAAAATAAAAGTAAGTGCAAGTTTTTAGTTGAAAGGAAAAGACTTTTCTAACATAGTTAATTACCATGCTAGTAGGAAGTATTTAACATGGGAAAAGAATCTTTTATATGCGTGGCAAAGTTCTCCATAAACAATAGCTTCTGCATACAGAATAGAAAACACTAGCTAACATCCATCTGTAACATCAGACTCATATCCAAACCTAGGTCACTACAGAAGGCAATCCTTGCCCCACAGATTTGGATTTTCCTCTCTGTCTCTCTTCCACATCACTTTCTAAACTATAATACCATTATTTATGTATTTTCTATTTTTCTGAATAGATCATAAACATTTTGAGAACAGGATACTTTTTTAACATGTTTTGTCATTCCTCTTAATTCTTTACATATAGTTGGCTTTAATTAAATATTTGATGAATGAATGAA
Source organism: Delphinus delphis (assembly GCF_949987515.2). Lineage (NCBI taxonomy): Eukaryota > Metazoa > Chordata > Mammalia > Artiodactyla > Delphinidae > Delphinus > Delphinus delphis. The sequence continues at coordinate 84,964,490 of NC_082683.1, forward strand.
GGATTAAAATCAACAGAAAGCTGTGCTGACAAGAAATTTCAGCTAACCATATGTGGTCACAGCTTAATGATGACAATAAGTGATCTAGTCTAAACACTTTTCATATAAAATATTCAGAAAGATTCTCTCTATGCACAATGCTGGGCAAGAGTGGGATTGATCTAATGCCTAATGACCAGGCAAATACAATTTTGCCTGGTCCATAATATTGCATAATCCAATATCTGATAATAACAGGGAATTGTAAAAACAGATAGCATTTGTAGTGATAAGGTATTGTAAGGTATAATTCCAGCAATCAATTTAGATTCAATGGCTTAGAGCTCAATACAAATAATTTCTTTGTATTTTCCAGGTTCTTTGTTTAAAGTTTTCTATCAAGAAAATAGTAATGACCAACTATTTCATTTTCCTATTCATAACAAAAAAATCCAACAACAAAACATTTTATAGACCATAGTTACAAAAACCATTATTTTATTAAAAGTTTACTTTGAACAATTGTGAATCTAGGCAATTATCACATTAAGTCAAATACTCAGCTTCAGGGAAAGAATAATCCACTTGATTCTGTGGCCTTTACAAAGGCCATATGGCTATGCAGTACATGCTACTGTTCTTTTGACCCCCTACCGCAGCCATTGGCTGCCACAGTCTTTTATAAAGATGACCCTAATTCTTTGCATTGGCTAATACCACAAAATGAGGACAGCAGTCAAAGAAACAGCCATTAGTACATAATTTTCTGAGCTTCATCAGACATCAGCCAATTGTTGAATATCACATGTCCTAAGAAGCATTAACACCAAACTCTAAAACTCTTATGTAGCTCTAAATTTCTAAAACCATAAAACCATAGCGGTTATGGTTTTAGAAATTGTTTTTGTGTATTATCTCAATTTCCACAATAACATAATTATTATAATATTGCTGAAACTTGAGGCCCACAGATGTGGCAAACACTTAATGCCCAAGTCCACATAACAGTAGGCAGCAGAGTAAACTCAAACCTAGGTCTCCCAACTCCAAGCGTAGCCCCTTCTCCTCTATATTGACTGGCCATGTCCTTCCCAAGCTTTTTAGCTGCTATTTCGCCAAAAATTATTGTATGTTTTTTGGCAAGGGAAAGATCTAATAAAATGTGTTCTTGTGGAAGGCTCATTCTATGTGCTAAGTATTGAAGATGTAACAGAGGGCAAAAGATATGATTCCTATCCTCAAGGAGTCTGTAGTAGTTTGTCATGTAATAGGATTAAACATAAATAAATAATCCTATGAATACATACAACATTTATACAATTTTCAATGATATATAGTTATCTGATTATTTGTTTAAAGTCTAATCCTATCCGACAACAACCTCTAACCCTTTGCTTTACTCACCAGGCAAAATCTTAGCCCGTATTTAACCCAAATATCCAGCTAGTCTATATTTACACTTGAAAACTGAATATGGCTGGAGAATATGACTGCTCCCCATTCCCCAAATGGGCACTAAGTACCCAATAAGCCTTGGTACGGTACCACTGTCATTCTTTTTTTTTTTTTTTTTTTTTTTTTTTTTTAGCGGTACGTGGGCCTCTCCCGTTGCAGAGCAACAGGCTCCGGATGCGCAGGCTCAGCGGCCATGGCTCACGGGCGCAGCCGCTCCGTGGCATGTGGAATCTTCCCGGACCGGGGCACGAACTCGTGTCCCCTGCATCGGCAGGCGGACTCTCAACCACTGCGCCACCAGGGAAGCCCACCACTGTCATTCTTGAACTTTCTCACTACAAGATGACATTCTTATACCTTCTTCTTTCTCCTAAAAACTAAACTGCCACTCCTTCTCATTGTTAGTTGATGATCTCGGTTAAAGATCATTACATTATTGGTTAACATTTTTGAAGTAATTGTTCTAAATTTTATAAATCCACCTCATCTGTACTATCATCCTTCATCTTTTCTTCTTGCTATGATGGGAAGTGTCCTGGTTCTTTCAAAGGCTCCACTGAGGGCTCTATCTCACACCTGCCTGGTCATCCAAAGGAATGTGCCTCTGTAATTTTTATCTCTGCCCACCCCATGATTCACTCTCACTTTTAAAAAGTATTCCATTAACACACAAATGTGCTTTAATCTCTCATCCTGAAAACAAATACATAAAACAAATAAAATAACTCCTTTGAATCTACAGCCGCTTCTAGGTATTATTTATCTACTGCCTTTTAAATTTCTTTTAAGAATGGTTAATCGTGTCTGTCCTCACACCCTCACCTCCCATTTACTCCTCAGTATACTCTTGTCAGGAATTTGTCCTCCATTCCAAACCATGGAAATGCTTTGGTAATGAGGTCAACGAACACCTTTATTTCTCAAATTACATGGCTGCATTTTTGTGCTCATTTTACTTTATCTCTCAGAAATATTCAACCTAGGTAAGCCCTCCCTCCTTCTTAAAATACTACCCTTCTTTTCCTCCTACATCACTTCTGTATTTCTTTTGCTGGTTAAATCTTTCTTTGTGAAACTTAGAATATCCAAGGCTCAGTCCTAGACACTCTTTTTTCCCCCTCTGTTGACATACTCTTTCCAAGTGATTTAATCTTGTCTTATGGCCTTAAACATCATTTAAACTGTGGCTTTCAAATTTATAGCTCCAGTTCTATTCTTTAAACTGAGCTCTAGACTCTTATGTCCAGCACCTTAATTAACATATTTAATTAAATGTTGAGAAGCAATCTCAAAACTTAACATGTCTTAAGTAGATTCCTTGTTATTTCACTCCAAATAGGTTTCTTTTCTAATCTTTCCCATCTCAGATAATGGAGTGACTGCTCACCCATTTGCTCAAGTAAAAACCCTAGGGTTATTATGGCTTCTTTCTTTCCCTTACCATCCTGCGTAGATTGATCCTTCAGCAAAACATCCAGGCTCCACCCCCAACACACATCCCCAAACTCCCCACTTCTCACCATCTTCATTGATACGGAACTAGCCTAAGGCTTCACTGTCTCTCACAGTGAACATGGCAATAGCCTCCTAACTGATCTGCCTGCTTTCTCTTTTGACTTGATATAATGTATTCTCCACATAGTTACCAGAGCAGTTATCTCAAACACAAGTGAGAACAGGTCACTCCTCTGCTTAAAATTCTCCAATGGTTTCCCAGCGCACTTAAAATAAAATCTAAAAGCTTCACAATGATTGCAGATTTATCTGGTCCCCAACTACTTCTGCAGTTTTCTTTTTTGCTGTTCTCCTCTTAATTCACTATACTGCAGGCACACTGGTCTTGCTTTTCTCAAGTCTTATAAATTCCTATAGCCTTAGGGACTTTGCAGTTAAAGTAGGCCCTCCAAATCACACTCTGCGTATCTCCCTTTTAATAATAATCCTATAATTAATTAATTAATAAGTTCATTTCTCCATCCTCTCTAAAAGGTATGAACTACCAGAATAGGTTGTTCATCAATTTCATTCACTGATGTTTGCCCAGAACCTTGAACCCTGACTGACTCATTGTATATTCTTAGTGAATGAAGGTACTGGGTGGCAGTGTATTTAGGATAAACAGTGCAGTCCTTGAACTGAGCTTGGCTTCCAATCCTGGTTCCATTATTTACTAGGTTTTTGACCTAGTCAAATTTTGCTTAACCTTCATATTATCTCAGTTGCCTCATTCATACAATGGGAATAACATTTCATAGGGTTGTAGTAAGGATTATATAATTTATACACTGTATATAAAATGAAGCTAGAGTTTTGTGCATAGCAGGCACTTAATAAATGTTAGTCCTTGTCTTCAACATCATCATTATTACAGAAATTCCAGCAGTGTATTATAGTTTTTTCAATTATTATCTTACATGTGCTTTAGCGTCTTTTGCTATGGGCTTACCATTACCCTAGAATTAACATTCCCCTCCCTCCAGTAAACTATTTTTCCATCTTTTACAAGGAAAGTCAATGGATTAACATCATGTTTTACATGAAGGAAAATTGTTTATTTCACATCCAGACTGCATACCCTCTATAAAGTAAGAATTGCTCACATTGTTATATAATTTTATGCTCCACATGTTTAAGTAAGTAAAAGTAAGGAAATGAAGATTTGATAGTTGCGAAGTAAATGTAAACACTAGTGCTTAAAGAATGAAGCCAAGCCCTAAAGTGAATGCTGTCATCTGTAGGGGTTGGGGAAAGATCCTAAGATCTGAGCCCATTACCGTGCTACTTCACGAACATCTGGCAGTCTGTCACTTCACAGGCAACAACATCTTCTCTAAACAGAAGAGACTTGAATTCATCAGGGAATCCCATAGTACAGTATATGCTTAACTTAAGTACCTGCTTTCCGTGATTTCCATAGATTATCATATTCATGACACTGTGGAGTGAAAGCATTCTTCTCACTCTCTAACCAGAACATGAAAAAGAAATTAAAACATTGGCAGGCACTTTGTCTCCAGTTTGTTGGACAAGTAAGAAAAGGACTGTCTACCCATTTATGTAAATGAAATTCTGTCAACTCAGCGCATTTTAAAAAGATGACAGCTGTCTGTCTATTAATAAATACCTGACAAGATAACAATTACATTTGGAGTTGACTGTTTTTTCTTTCAATAAATGTAGGTCAGTGGGTATTTTTAAGATTTTGTTTAAAATAAATTTTCAAACCCCAATAACTTTCCGCCTCATTTCCATTAAACCAGAAAGAGATTTCAACATGTACATTCTTGCTTTCTTAGCAGTGGTTTCAGAACATAATGGTCAAAGCCTTTTTTAATATATATAACTATGAAATTAAATACGTATGAGCTTACTGTGTGTATATACATACATACACACACACACATGCAAATACGACATCCATACTCTAATGCAATATTTTGAATTCTATAGAAAGGTGTAAAACATAGTGGGCTCTCTGGGCTTCCCTGGTGGCGCAGTGGTTGAGAGTCCGCCTGCCGATGCAGGGGACACGGGTTCGTGCCCCGGTCCAGGAAGATCCCACATGCCGCGGAGCGGCTGGGCCCGTGAGCCATGGCCGCTGAGCCTGTGTGTCCGGAGCCTGTGCTCCGCAACGGGAGAGGCCACAAGCGTGAGAGGCCCATGTACCGCAAAAAAACAAACAAAAAAAATAAAACATAGTAGGCTCTCTGTTGTCCAGTGAGCGGCTACTCAGTTTAGGGATTATCTGGGTTCTTGTGCTGCTTCTTCTATTTGACTTTGGATTTTTATTTCATTGTTAACTATCAGAAAGGAAGGGTAAGGATATATAACAAATTAATTAATCTGGTTACCCATCAAGCTTTGGGAATATATTTATGAATAATATATTAATGAATGATTTGAGTTTGGGTGGATTATCTATAGCACCCATTAATCCATCCTGGCCCAACGGCCTATTAGTTAGACTTCAGAAAGTGAGTTTTTTAAACAGAATGAGGATGAGATTTTGAACTTCCTTTTATGGAAGATCATTCCAGGAGAATGTGTTTTTCTCTGTCTAGTGGAGTTTGGGAGAGGGTCTATGTTGATGTATTAGAATGCCAGTTATAAGTACTGGATAATTTTATCTTTATTTATTACAGATTAAGAGCACAACATTGTATTTAATCACATTTAAAATGTTATGTTATTATTATGCATACTATAAGAGGAAAAATATAAGCAAAATAAATTGTTTAAAATATTAATAAAACTTTTTACACCTTCAGAGTCTGCTAATTTAAAGATGACATCAATTAATTGCAAGACATTCTGATTCAGAGGTATTAAAATGTGAAAAAAATGCATGTCTCATAATTGATGGAATGCATTATGTTCCCTAAATACTTACTGGTGCAGTTCTAAGGTTCTTTCTCATCATTGTTAGTAGCTGTAACAATGGTATTTCATTATTCCTAGAGCAATGCTGTATGAAAATTACATCATCATCCTAAAATTCTATTTATAAATAAATGTCCAAATTTTAGAAGTATAAAACAATAACAAAAACCTTATCATCAGAAAAAAGGCAGGAAATAAATATTGTTTTATTTCCAGCTTTACCCCAAAAAACAATGTGAGTATCTGAAAGAAAGAGAAGGCAGAGAAGAGAACTCACTGGATGCCTCTGATTTGGGTGGAGTCCAGATCCGAATGCTTCTGAGATAGGTATCTGTTGTTTCCTGAATTCTATTTTCCCCCTATATCTATTCTAGAGGTAGGTAGTGCCACTTAGAAAATAAGATTAATGTGAGTTCAAGAAGAAATTATCGGGGGCTTCCCTGGTGGCGCAGTGGTTGCGAGTCCGCCTGCCGATGCAGGGCACATGGGTTCGTGCCCCGGTCCGGGAAGATCCCACATGCCGCGGAGCGGCTAGGCCCGTGAGCCATGGCCGCTGAGCCTGCGCGTCCGGCGCCTGTGCTCCGCAGCGGGAGAGGCCGCAGCAGTGAGAGGCCCGCGTACCGCCAACAACAACAAAAAAAATTATCATATGCAATAGTGTTCCTTCAAAGCAAATCACGATATCTGACCATTTTTTAAAAAGCAAAATTCACCTCTTGTATTTCTTATGAATGTTTTTGCATGAGCTAAATACCTGAGCAGTTGATGGACTTAGTTATTTCCAGGAGAAATTTCTGTTGATCAGAGTGCAGGGAATAATTCTATCACAGCCCCTTGGAAATATTTTTTTTTCTAGGACAGAATGAGCCACAGGGAGAAAGATACACAAGACAATGTCAAAAGATACAGCATCATTATGCCATTTAATGGCTGGTGTGGGTTACGTCAGCCAATAGTCCTGGGAAAGTAGGTTTTCCCTGAATAAAAATGAATCAAAAAGATAATGTCATATTTTATTAGACTCAATAAAATCATAAGCAAATACCATACATTCCTGTTAGTCATCTAGTGATGGAACTGTGTATGTGATGGCACTAATGGATTCCTTAAATGTAAATTACTGCTAAATTCCTAAGTAAACCGTCCCTCACTTCAGAGCCATTGTAATCCATCTCTTATGTCAGTTGAACTGTGATGCTTATCCTTCTGATTGCACAGGCTTTACTGCTTTTCTTCATTCATCTCTCATACTCAGTAATCTTTTTACCTCTCCTTTCCAAGTTTGTAATTTAAAAGCAATCTATTCACTACTGAAAAAAGGACCCTAGTGTAAATAAGATGACTTCGAGTTATGACCAAAGAAGCCATTACTGGCTTCTAAGAAATGGTCCAGGTTCTATTACACATACGACAATCTGGGGAGCCTCACTGCTCGCGCGCCTTCAGCAATGTTTCGTGTCAACACACAGAATCAAGGCTGGGTACTGACTTTGGGGTCTCCTTCTGTTCCTACTTTTTTCACATGGTCTTACATTTCACATTTGAGAGAAAAGTCCCAGAGGGCCAAGATTTGCTGCATTAAGTTCTTTGTCATCAAAATGGATTTTGATTTTTTTTAAAGTTGCAAAATAGTGGATTGGCTAAATTGGAACTCATTCCTCAAAATCCTAGATGGCCATTAAAAAGAAAATCATATACAGGAGGATTGTAAGAAGTATAGAAAATGCTTACATAATAAGAGAAATAAAAAGCAGAATTAGAGCAGTGTATGCAGTAGGATACTAATTTAGTTTGAGAAATTATTGTTTGTATGTGTATACACACACCCGCACACACAGTTGGGATCTCTGAGTAGTAAGATTAGCAGTGATCTTTTTTATACTCAATGTATTTTGCTAATTTCTACAGTGAGCACATATTACTTTTATAATCAGAAAAATGTTATTAAAACAAATATTGTCTTAAAAGGTATACTAATGGGAAATATTATAAAAACCTTTGTGGGAATAAAATTACAGTTATCATTATGGCAAAAATTGTTCTCTTTTTTTAAAACTATGAGCTTCAAAAATTAATTTAGAACTGTAGCTACCACGCAAACCTAAGTTGTGGGAGAAAGCATAAGCAACGATGAGACAGAAATATGATAAGCAGACCTCAGGCCAAATTCTAAAATATTGTTAAATACATATTAAATCGGAAATGTTCATCCACTCCAGCAAAGCACGGTGCACATTTGAGGTTAGAGATATTTATTGCTGAATACATGACTAGATTTCTGTCCTATGTGGGGTGTTGGCAAATTAATGTGCTTCTAAGAATTAAACTGTAATGTAAACTTTTTAAGAATTAAAATTCTAATATTAGCTTTTATTAGAGTGAGTTATTTTTAATTTATATTTCTGAAGGAAGACATACATTTAGATAGATGTACATATAAAATATTTACACGCACACTCAGAATAAAACTTCGAGCTACCTAAACAACGGTAGTTTTCTGAATGTCCCTGAGCCTAAAAACATTGCATCTCCAGAAGGCTCTTTGGTGGCAAGTATCATCTGCACTGAACGGAGCTGAGAAGAGCTATCAAGCTAAGAGTTACCCTCACATTCAGTTTTGATGGGTCCGTTTGTGGATTGAAAGAGAACACTTTTGACTGGCTAGTGATGTCTTTTGTAGGCCAGTCTTTTTATGTAGAAGTCAGTGACTATGAGAGAAGTTTCACTAGAATAATAAACCAATTTCTAAAAATATGAAACAAAGACTATACATAGATTAGAGGCCATAGAAGCAAATACATTGATGCTGGAAAAATAAGGTATCAGTAGAGAGAGGATCGTAAACAACAGTTGGTGAGACACAGTGAAGGCTTGGATTTTACAAGCACTGAAGACCCATTAAGGTAATATCTACTTCCCAAACACTTAAAAACGGGTATCTGTATTTCACTAAGGCCTGCTATAACACATATATAACATGTATATAAATATATAACAATATATACTATATAAATATATATATTGTATGTGTATACACACACACATAAGTACACATGGAGAGAAGCCAACTGTAATTTCAACTCCATCTTCCTCTGGAAGCAAAGGACAAATGCATAAAAGGGAAACTGGGCATGTGCACATGATCTAAAAGAAGATAAATGAAGGAAAATATTAATGAGTCAATAAAATTTTCTCATTGCATATGATATTGAAGTTCAGAAAAAGTAGCTGTGGAAACTCTGCAAATGCTGAGACATTGGATGTGATTTGAAAGCTGAATAATCTTCTGTCTAAATAATCCAGTTAAGTTACACCAACGTTTCCTGAGAACCTACAATTTTTTAGGCATTGCCCTCTCTCACTGATTCACTGTTCAGCAAGGAGACTCAGGCTGACTGCACCATGGACACCTTCTAAAGGCGGCTATGCTGTATTGTACTGAGACACCAGCTTCGGAGGCCTAGAGACATACAGCTGGTGTGAAATGACAACCCTGGATCTGCTATGGATGCGGGGGAGCTCTTCTCACAGAACTCATTTCTGTACACAATCTCTTTCTTGCAACATTTTGTAGTGAAGATGAATTACCGTTATTGTCTTCTAATATCTATCCCAGCAGATGCTTGAACAAGTAACTCAAGTCCCCATGGGATAAAAAGCATAATGACAGGTTGAATGTGCTAACACTATAGGTTTCCCCACTAAAACCTTTATTGATTAAATGCCTTATCATCATCAAGAGTCACTCATTTATCCGATGCTTTCAAGTATATGTGAATGTATGGATGAACTACTTTTTCCTGAACAGTCTTCACTAAAAGATCACTTCAGAATCATCAGCTGAAGCTTTATTAATGTAGAATAATTGCAGAGGACACTCAAAGGAAGTTAGGTCAAGCACTGTTACCATCTTACTCATATACTGATTCAACCTATATACTGGGGTTTATCCACATTCTAGAAAGCTAATACAGAGATTAGAAGAGAAAGTTAATCCACTGTAGAGATACATTGCTTGGAACTTTTACATCATTGTAATGTCAATACAATTACAATTTTACATCATCACATCGTTGTAATGTCAAAGATGCAGTTTTTAATATTATTTGGTTTAGAATTTTGCATCTTTATTCATAAGTTGAAAATGGTCTATAATGTATTATTGCAGTGTTATCTGGTTTTAGTAGTAAAGTTGATCAAGGTTAATAAATTTATTGGGGGGGTTTCTGTATCTTTCTATAAGCAGGGATTGTTTAAATAACAGAAACTCTGACAAAACTATCAGCTATTCAGTTGCAAAACTACTCTTGCCTGATATCTTTTTAATGGTAAAAGTTAAAGTTTGCTTTCCAGTTCTATAGATGATAACTGGTTACATATTTCAAAATTTTTGTCATTTATATTTGATGAGAAATTAGCTACTCTCTCTAGATTTTATTGCCAAAGTGTTATACATAACACATTATTCTCTAATTCTCTTATATTTGAGGTTACTTCTGGTTTCATTCTTACAGAATATATTTTTACTTCCTCCTTTTTGAGTTTTAATAATAATTTTATCTATTTATTGGCTTTTTCTTTTCAAATGTCATTTAAAATTAATTAGTTAATTAATTAATTAATTAATTTTGGTTATTTCCCAAACAGTCCTTGCTGACACCCAGGAGAAGAAAATATTCCTTGTAGATGCAGTGTATTTCCCCCTGGTGCAGGCTGACCTTCCCTTCTCTGAGCATCCTGAGCTGTCTTTATAATCTTCAGGTTCTATTGTGAAAATACCTTCTTCCTTTTCCCTCCTATCTTGCCCCTGTCCTTAACCTTCTGCCTAGATGCTCTTTCTTTTTAACATTAGATTTCTCTTTTTTTTCAGGCCAGAAACTTTGGCTTCCCTGCATACAGAGCATTTAAATGTACATGTGTAGAAAGCAGTAGGTGATTATAAAATAGATTCCCTCATTTCTTGGCTTCTGCAAAGAAGTAGGGATGGGAAGGGCGTCAAAAATTAGATCCAGCAATAATGAGTGACATTATTAGGTTTTCTGTCTGTTTAAGTACCAGGAAACAGCAGCATCTACTGAAAAGAATACTGAGCCTGGAATCAGATAAGAAGATTAAGGTTTTAGGTCTTTGTTTAAATTATTTTTTTCTGCCAGATTCAAAAATTAAGGCTTCTCTAAGGGATCTTTTACCAAATTTCTCTCTTTTTACTCAAAATATTAGAGAAGTACATGCAGCCAAACTGAAAAACAAAACAAAACAAAACAACAACAACAACAAAAAAACTAATTGTAAGTTTTGTGGTCTGGTGAATCTGCTTCAAAACTTTGTAAAAGGTTATTTGTTTATTTTTAATAATTTACCTTTCAGTGGTTTAGACCAGGTCATCTGAGGATTGAAGTTTAGTGAGAAAATTACTGTGCCAGTTGCAAATGGAAAAGAAGTTTCTAAATTTAGGTTCGTGGCTTTGGAGATCTTTGACTCTGGGATGAACCTGGTATCTGCATGCTGACCTGGGCAAGGAGCACAGCTCCCCCCGTGGATACCTCTTAAGTATGTAAGACAAACTATCATCATTTCCAAAAGATGTAATGAGACAAAAAATAATGTAATATTATTTAGTAATGAAGGCAAAAAAACTCCTCATTGTTTTTCATAGTCTTTGGAGACAAAAGGTTCTTACAATTTTGAATAAAAAGCCTTCAGTATAAAGCACACTAGGTGTGTTATTTATTGTGATTGCTAGTGACGTATTAGAGGCCAAGCAGAAGAGTATTTGAAAAGAAAGACCAATGCCGTGCATTCTGTAACTCTGGCTCACAACCAGTAAGACGTCAATTTTATGCCATCGACAACACATCTCATCCCTTCAGTGTGTCCCCAGAAGTCAGGTAGGAGTTCCGTGTAACAGCCTTGCACGAGAAGACGGTTGAAGACAACGACATGGAAATTAGCACATCGCGTGTCCCACTTTGCAGCCCAGTCTCTTGATTTCCATGATTTGACAGGAGATGATATCAAAGGCTGAAGAAGGGTGTTAAGGAATAGGTGAGCAGTTAGGATCGCGAGTCACACACTGACAGCAGAGGGAATGCTGGGGTGAGTGAAGCCACGGACATGGGCCCTATCATAGAAAATATGCTTTTTGTTAAAGCTCTCCGTATCGAGAGGGAGGAACAACCTTTCTGGCATGAATACTCTACTGCTGTGAGGATCTAGTAAAAGGTCTTCTCAGGGTTTGTTCAAAAAGGTCAGCTCAGGGACTACTGACCCCCACGACTTCATCCTGACAGTTTCAGCCCTCTCACAAAATCACTCTTGTCACTTCTAGCCTCCTGTGCTTTTCTGAAAACAAAACCCTCTACCACCTGCCGTCCATTATTCCATCAGCGAGCAACACGCGCTCTCTTCAGCTGATATTTCAATTTATTTGTGGTTAGATGTGCTATAATCCTCTGACCGAAGCCAAGGGAACAGTTTAAAGATTTAAAACAAAACGAAGCCAGTGCTTCAAACAACTCTTCATGCAATACTTACCAGACACAAAAATGTGGCTAATTCTCATCCGCACAAAAGCAAAACTAAGACACGCAGATGGTCAGTGCCTGCCCTCTGCAGAGGGAGAAGCAGGGTTGGCTCCAAGTAACAAATAATTATCCAGGTCCTTTGTAAATCAAGTTGTACCACTTCTCCTGTGAGCATCCACAAAGACGGCTGCATATATTTGCTATTAGCTCCTTCTTTGTCTGGGGATTTTGTTAATGCCCTTTCTTCATATAAGTTTGTGTCGCCTTGTTCTCACATTTGACACCAACTGAAATAGCCTCGCAGAACCTTTGTTTCTATTTTCTTCAAAATGTGTGTTCCTCAATGAGGTTTCATCCTAATCTCTTCTTTTCAAAAGGATATGAATTGAACATGCAGAGAATCAGCCTAACAGGACCGATTATCAATTTCCATTTCCTTTCAGCGCCTCTGCCACCCGTGGGCCCCCTAGACAGCGTTCCTTGAAGACAAAGGGTGTCTGAAATGGACAACTTTATTTTCTACACTGATCTCTCTTAGTGGACGACAGAGACTCATCGCCCATAATAAATCCTTCCTCTGACCCTTTTATATAATGCACAGCTGAGCTAAAAAGGAAATCAATGTGGCAATTTTAATTTAGCAGTTTCATTCTGTTAATTTATCTAAAAAATCCTATGCCATGACTTCCCCTTGTCAAAACAGCCAATTCCTGTCAATGTGAAAATGTGAAAATGCTTTGAGTTTCTTCCCTTTTTAAAAATAGTATGGCTGTAAAAAAAACCATGGGTCACATACTGAGCCCTCTGTGATTTTCTTGTGAGTGCAAAGCTCCTTTTGAAATCAATGTGAGCGCAGCAAGTTGGAGAAATGTGGAGGGTCTCTAGGGAGAAAAAAATCTGGGCCTACATTGTTTGTTAGCTTCGCTAAAGATGCCTGTGAAACACTATGGAAATGGGATGCCAAGAATCTGCAGTCTGTATGTGGTGGTGAAGCCTGGTCATTTTAGTAAAGTGGGGGCTGTCTAATCATGATTCATCCTTGGGGAGAGTTCTAAGTAACGAACCACACTGTGTTTTCTGTCAGGGCACCGTAAAATGAGCTTGAGCACGACCAGCAGACAGAGCCTTACACTCTGCTCTGGATGCCACGCTGTGGTAGGGGACGGAGGCCACCTCAATGCGACACAGCCATCAGGGCCACGGTGGGGTGAGCAGCAGTGGGGCCTGGGAGAGGTGCAGACTCCACAAGGGAGGTGGATTCTGCTGCCTTTTCAGTAGGAACCTCATGTCAAAGGAATTGCTTTTTCAAGTCTTTGTTCAAATCTGACTTTTCCGAAACATCCAATTTAAATTGAGAATTTTTCCTGCCTCTTGCCATTCCCCAGACCTACCTAGACCACTTACATAACTTTTTTCTTTTTTCCTCCTTGGCACTTGTGACTTTCAACCACCTTTATAATTTACTTATTTATTTTTATTATCCACCTCCATTCCAGGTAAAATGTTAAGTGCCCTGACTGCTTGTTCACTAAATCATCCTCAGAGCATGGCACAGTGTTTGGCACACCGTATGTGCTCAATAATTACGTTTCAGAAAGAAATGTTACAGGCCCACATCTGCCAAGCTGTCCTTTGGGTGTGGGAATGGCAGCATTGCACCTCTGTTGTCACCCCAGACCCGCTGTAGACGGTTTCCTGGAGGCTGACTCACATCATGGCCGTGTTTGGGAAGAAAATCACCTATTGCTCTGAGAACCCTCAGGACTTCCATAAGAACTGAGACTGGTAGAGGAGAGGAAGTCCAACTCCAAACCAGATCAAGGAACTAGCACAAGTGTGGGCTTATAAATAGTCAGATCCTGGGACTTGGGAATTGTAGAGACAAACCTAACTGGTTTCAGTTTGATACAAGGCTTCAGCTGTTGGGCCAGCATGCTTCAGCACAGTCAGTCAGTGAGGGCCATTATGGTATAGATACCATGCCAGGCACTGCAGAGGAGACAGCAACTGGCCTATGTCTACAAGTAGATTATGATGTATAGAAGTTAGCTTATGTTTCAAGTCCAGAGCAAGACATGGGGTTTAGTATCTTGAATCTTGAAGAACGGCAATGCTTTCAGCGGTGGAGATGAGACGAATGACGTTAAATGTAATGGGAATGGTGTTAAGAGAAGCAGAATGCATTTGAGGAATAACAATCATGTAATCCACTTACCTTGCAGACATATTTACTGGAGGGAAATTGAAAAGGGAGATAAATCTAGAAAGATCGGTGGCTAATTATATTGGAGATGGGTTTTATATGTTGTATTATTTTATTGGGGAACCACCAATAGCTTTTAAGGAGAGGGCAGACTCCTTCGGAAGTCTGTGCTTTAGGCAGGATGTCTTATTTTATTTTGTTTTTGTGGGGGTAATGGGGTGGTGGTAAACATAATTACTTAAGTAAATAAATATTTATGAGTGCTGAACTATAAAACTTAAGAACTATGAAATCCATCCAACTTCTAATCTTTAAGTGATAAAAGAATATTCTAGAAAGAGTCATGTATTTGCTTTTCAAAGACCTCGCAGATAGAGACTTTGCAACTTTGCTCGTCAATCTTTCTAGTACTCTGAACAGTTAAGAAATTCTTCTTTATTTCCAAATCAAATCTCTCTCTCTTTTTTTTTTGGTACGTGGGCCTCACTGTTGTGGCCTTTCCCGCTGCAGAGCACAGGCTCCGGACGCGCAGGCTCAGTGGCCATGGCTCACGGGCCCAGCCGCTCCGCGGCATGTGGGATCTTCCCGGACCGGAGCACGAACCCGTGTCCCCTGCATCGGCAGGCGGACTCTCAACCACTGCGCCACCAGGGAAGCCCCAAATCAAACCTCTTAACCTTCATTATAGCCAATTTTACCTGACTTCATCCTATGTGTATACAGAGAATTACCATATGCTATACAAAAAGTCAGCCTACTATATGCCTGAAGAGAGTAAGCAAGTAAATTTTGTTGAAATAATCTACTGTTCTCTAAAAACCTTGTTGCTTTAATCTTTCCTAATGTCACTCATTTTATCCCTTCAGTGAAAAGAAACAAAACAGAACAAAACTCTTAGGTCTCTTTGCTATCTTTATATTTCCTTCTGAAGATTGACATTAAAACTATACCTAGGAGAGTATGTCTATTGGAGAGAGTAGTGGATGATCATTTTGTGACTGTTTAATGTCATTGACTGACTTTTTAGTCCTCAATTGCATTGCTCTGATTAGTCTGATTAAATATAAGATTGCCTATACCCTCAGATTTTTCTTTTTTCTATACTCAGACCTAGTTAGATCAGATCATCCTCTGTTATCTTCAGAGTAAAGGTTAACTACCACGTGACCAGGGTACAGGGAAACATGGTTTTGACATATTAATTTGTTTTAAAGGTAAAACTCTCAGTTTTAAGTTGATAAAATATAGACTGAAAATTTTAATGCCAACAATAACATTCTGAAAATTCTGGGTATCTTTACATATCAGAAACATATTTACCTTGCATACCAGCCAGTTCTAAGATATACACACAAAGAGTTTACCACAGTTCCTGTAGATAAAATTTATTTTTCAAATAAATTCTGCCTCTAATAATAAGGTTGGAGTTTGACCAGTTCATTGAGACTTGGTCCTTTATTACCCTCTGAAATTGGTACTATCAAGTGAATCTAAGAAAACCAGTAAAAATTC
Source organism: Delphinus delphis (assembly GCF_949987515.2). NCBI lineage: Eukaryota > Metazoa > Chordata > Mammalia > Artiodactyla > Delphinidae > Delphinus > Delphinus delphis. The sequence goes on from NC_082683.1 coordinate 84,980,543, forward strand.
AACTGAATAGGGTTTGAAATATAGCACCTTCAATAGCCCAGAGCACTCTGCTACTTTCTAAATCCGATAAAAAAAGTAAATATATGAAGAAAAATATATTTGCTCCTTGACATCACATTTATATACTAGCTTATTTACGAAATTTTTCTTTATCGGTCCTTTGAATGTAAGAAAATAAGAAACCTAGATGCTTTAAAAATGGATGAGAGCACTTATTAACCAAGAAAATATACACGGATGTATATCAATATTTACTTTTGTGTTTTTATTCTTTCATTGTTCCCTAATTTTTCTATTTTATTTCCTATCTAATCTTTAACAGATTTTTAGAAAGCTACATCACAACATCCTAAGCATCCTATTTCATATTAAGCCACTGCTGGGCTTAGGTGGATACTTTTTTTTTTTTTTTTCGGTACGCGGGCCTCTCACTGTTGTGGCCTCTCCCGCTGCGGAGCACAGGCTCCGGACGCGCAGGCTCAGCGGCCATGGCTCACGGGCCCAGCCGCTCCACGGCCTGTGGGATCTTCCCGGACCGGGGCACGAACCCGTGTCCCCTGCATCGGCAGGCGGACTCTCAACCACTGCGCCACCAGGAAAGCCCAAGGTGGATACTTTTATTGAGTTGTCAGGACGATGAAGGTTCTGAGCCCTCAGCATATAGAAGTCAATATGCAGTAGTGAATCTGGGTCCCTGCCAAATATGGTCTGCCATTGTGAAGTTCCATGCCTGCATTTTAAATCGTGCTGGAGTTTCTTGCATTTCACTTTTCCTTGGATTTTGCTTCATTAACCAACTTCGGGAGAAGTATTTTACGCTTCCAATCTCTGTGTGAAAGTCACTGATCAATCAGTGGATTTATGGTTTACAATGACACAATGCCTGATATATAGGAACCAAAATAAAATTTCATAATGAACTCCTTCCTTATCATTTTACTGAAGCAAATGGCTCCCCCTGCCCTGCTCCAAATAGCACATATTTCTGGCATTTTAATATATCGTTAGTTGGACCAGACAGATTTTAATCCCTAACAAAATAATTCTCCTAAACCTTAACTTATTTATTTCTCTTAATACTTTGCTATGAGAAAAGGCAAATAGTCATGTTAACTGGGTCACAGTGCTTTAATATTATAACTTTTAGTAACTTTTCTCAGTAATTTTAAAAACACAGAGAGGCACAGTTCCCAACAGACAGCCAAGGGAAACCAAAGAACTAGATTTATTCCAAGCACAGACTCCATAGGGCAATGTCCACATTAGAATTTGTGTTTTGCATTTTATATTATTTCCTTCAACTTGTTTCAGTGTCTCTCAAGGATGAGAAAATTATATTTTCTATGGTCCATTTGGAATTTATTCCTCCATATTTGTACAGATACTAGGGGTAAAATATTTGGTTTCCATGGATAGAAGACCACTGAGAAAAACTAGATGCTACTAAAATTTGCCTGCATCTTTGGACATCCTGTATGATCCTTCTCTTACTCTCCTCCTATCCCAAATATCTGTGCATCCACACAGAAAATAGAATGGTTTGCATGCTCTTCTCTTAGTGATTTGCTGGGCAATCTCTGTTTTATGAATTTAGGAAACTCCTTCTATCTGTGGGCCCTTACTTTTTCTACTTGGTGTGAAAGAAAAACTCTAGTTTCATCCTAAAAAACATCTGGAGGAAATGAATCAGTAAGGTAGAACCACAACTTCTATAATATTGTTTTAACCTTAATCTTGAAATCTTTAAAAAGGATTCTTTTGGAATAAACTAACTAGTGGGAAAGAAATAAACCACTTATTTTTGGAAATAACAAATGATTTTAGGACCCTGTAGTAGCAACTTCCCAAATTAGTTCTTAGATTAAAATTTTCAGAAAAGAGGAAATATTTTAAAATAATCACATTTTCCTATCTAAGGTGAGGATGGTTTGTTGGTGAATGGAAACCGAACTTGTATCACTATGTCTCCTGTTTTATGTGGATGAATCTCTTTTTCAAAAGACTGTCTCAACCGCATGAGTTCATTTTTTTTAACAAACAAACCAAAAAGTATTGCATCTTAGACATTCTGATTCTTAGACAAAGCATCAAAGCATCTCACTTTACCACAGAAAGTTAAGTATATTTCGGTTTTATAGCAGATCATCTACATAGGAGTGAAAGAGAAATTCCAGTTTTATAACTTCCTAGTACATATATTTATTAGAACTATGCTGAATACTTGCATAGGCCTGAGGTTTAAGAGCCCTAATTTACTGAACATGACAGAATAAACCATGATGAGCAATAAATTATTTCTATATAAATGCTTGGAAATAGTTCACTCTGCTTAGTGGAGATATAATTTATACCATTCCTTTCTTTTGATACTATTAATGTTTTATAAATCCTTTTGAGATTACTAGTACAATGATCAACTTTAGCCTTGCTCTTGTCTGACTTGTCACAGATTCTCAATTTTGGGGATAACAATGAGTTAAATTTACTGTATGTGTGAGACTTTTTCCAGAACTGTTCTTTGGCTCTCATTCTAACAGATGTGGTCTTAAGTGATAAATATCAATAGTTGGAGAAATTGAGAGGCAGTAGCTATGTCTCCACTTTCAGCACAAGTTTCCCAGTTGATTTGGTTTGGGATATCTTCTCTTTAGATACCAATATCTATACATAAATCTGATAAATTTGCTTGAGTAGAACTTCTGAATGTGAATATTTGACAAACTTGATTCTATCCTAGTGATTTTTATTATCTGTAGATTATAAATCATTTGTATACAAATGTCTTGCTGAAAGCTCTGGATCTTCACAAAACAAGCACTTACTTTGACTTGCCTCCCTGGCCCCTTCTTCCATACGTACACTGCAGCCAGACTAAACTTCTTTCAATCCCCAAATGCTGCATTATGTCTCATGCCTCTCCATCATGCACATACTGTTCTCTGGGTCTTACGTACCTTTTCTCTAGTCTTAGTCTTGTGAAGACTGACTATTTCTTTAGGTCTCAGCTTTTTTTTTTTTTTTTTTTTTTTGCGGTACGCGGGCCTCTCCCTGCTGTGGCCTCTCCCGCTGAGGAGCACAGGCTCTGGACGCGCAGGCTCAGCGGCCATGGCTCACGGGCCTAGCCGCTCCGCGGCATGTGGGATCTTCCCGGACCTGGGCACGAACCCGTGTCCCCTGCATCGGCAGGCGGGCTCTCAACCACTGCGCCATCAGGCAAGCACAGGTCTCAGCTTTGATATCATTTCTTCTAGGAAGCACTCCTGTCAACACTTACTTCTATAGCACGTGGAATTAACCCATTCAGAGCATTTCCTCTGCTACCTTGAGTACCTTATTTTCCCCCAGGCTAATTCCTCGAAGGGCAAGGATTGAATGTTGCAGTATTATTAGCACAATGCCTGTCACATAGCTGCACTCAAATACATTCATTGAATAAATGAAAGGCTGAGTGGGTAGTGAAAACATCGTCTTTTCTTTAATGTGCTTTCTGTACATGATTTCCCCATTTCAGTTCTTTTTTTCCTCCTGGAAATAGTACCTTGAAATGTTCTCAAATACTCTGTTTTCTTTGGAACTTTTCTGCCTTGCTCTACCTGGACAATCATTTATTCATTCACAAATATTTCTGAGTTTTGTTTATGTACAAGGCATTTTGCAAGGTTGTGAGAAGAACTCCAAGAGAAATCATACTTGGGTGTGGCCCTCAAAAAGTTTACAGTCTAATAGAAAAGGAAAGACTGGCATAAAGAACACTATCATCAAAGTAGAGAATAGTGCCAGGGAAAGGAAATGATGTATTCAGTTGGAGAGATAAGACAGGTCTTCCTAAACATGAACAAAGTCTTAAAGCATGTGCAGGGTCTGGACATCATGGCATACAGAGAAAAGACATTGCAAGCAATGAGATAACGTGTGCAAAGAAGAAAGAGGAAAACAGAGAGCGTATAAACACAGACAAAACCTGTTTGGAGCTCAGGGTTTATGAAGAATTGGAACAATGCTGATGGTATGTTGAGAAGGGAGCCTGGGTCTAGAAAGTAGAGATCCTTGAATGCTGAGCTAAGAGTTAGATTTCTGGCAGACAAAGGGGACTACTGAAGCTATGAGCAGAGCTGTAAATCTCTCATCGTCTGGCTGAGTCTTGCTTCATCTTCCTACACAATATTTCCGTATCTAACTTTTTTTTCCTACAAAGCCACAGAAATACTTCTCATCCTGTTCCTGTTCCTTTTCCTATTATTTTATGACATAGTAATTGATTCTTCTAAAAAGCCCCACTTGAAGGCTGCTGGAAAGGTCATTGTCAAAGTACTTTCCCCCATCCTCATTAAGCTTTATTACTTATATTAAGTTAAAAATCCCAATAATTAGCCTCTTCTGTAGTTTCCTGCTGGCATCCTTCCAATTCCAATTTACCTGCTATACATTTTCCTGGTCCTTCTGAGACCTTTGACTCCAACTCTTCCATTTCTGGAGCCATTTCCTTGTCTTATATACCTCTGTGTTGTCTCTCTTTTTTGAAACACCAACTCACGGCCAAGCTCCCTTGGACATCTTGGATTATGGATAAAGCATATTAAATAGAAGTCATTAACCCCCCAACATGATGTTATATGTTGCCATAATAAACCTGGTCTGTATTGCTCATCTTGCATGAATCAAGCACATAGTAATAGGTATTTAATAAGTGCTTAGTGAATAAATGAATGGAATGAATCTTGATTCATGTTGGAATACATGTTCCTTATGAATAGGAATTAATTTTTATATTCTACAACCTCCTCTACTCTCACTGGTACAGACACTCAATAAATGCTAATTAAATGAATGTAATTAATCCTTTCAGAAAAAGGAATGCTGTGGAAAAATCCCAAGGAGGTGCCAAAGAGAATAAATTTTGTCACCTCAACATACTCAGAGCCTCATATATGGTATTTAAGATAATACAGAAATGTACTCTTTAGCTCTCATTTACTGATGCTTGGCCTATATGCTTTCAATAAAATATAGCCATTGTTGATTTTTTTTAAAGTCCACCTCAAAGGTTTCATATCTGGGTTTTTATGGCTTGCACAAACAAACAGAAGCTGGATGTGCTTAGAGTTATCCGTGCCTAATATTTTAATTCCATTGTTCAATAATTCCCATTCCTTTGCATTACTTTTGCTTTATTACACTCTTATAATACTCTCAAATATATCTATAAAACTTTACAACCCTTTTCCAATGGCATATGGTGTGTGTTCTGAAGAGAAACATGTTTATGAGCTGAAAGATGGGAAGAAAATGTAAAGTACTCCTATGGGACTTGGGGAGGGATTACTGCCTGTCTGCATGGCAGGAACACTGCAGTATATCAGACTCTTGCAACCTGAATCAGAGCTCTTCTGTTTCCGCAATGAACAGAAGTCTGGGAATGTACTATGCCAACTTTGATGCTTTTAGGGGTTTTTTGTTTTGTTTTTTTGTTTTTCCTGCTGGAGACTGAAGTCAGTAGTTCCTTAAATGATACTTAAATTCTGTGTGCTATAGAATAATATCTATTAGCAAGGAGAGGAATTTAGCATGTGGACAGAGGTATGAAACCAAATACAATTTTACTGTCCTCTCCCATTGGAGCCCCCCACCCCCCAAGACTTTGTCAGGCCACAGTTAGTTCTTGGAGAACTTGTCCTTCCATAATCATTTTTGTAAGCCTACAGATTTTTGTTTTGAAAGACCCTTTTGTGTTCTTAAAATGCTTCACTTGTTGGGCTCTCAATTCAAATTTTGAGCTGCCTCCGATATACAGTCCCTATTTGTCTTTCTCATCACAATCATGGAGACACAGAGTCTAGAAATCTTAGCTTGGTCTCTAACCTTTCTCGTTGCTCCCTAATCGGTCAACAAGTACAGCCATTTCTCCTCTCAGTTCTCTCCTACCCACTTCTCGCCTCCATCTTCTTTGCTCTTCCCTAGTTTCAGGCCTTGACCTTATCTCCCATGGCCTACTTCAGTCATATCTTAATAGATCTCTTCTGACTCTAGCCTCTCCCACTCAGATTACCCTCCAACATGCCACCATAGGATGACTGTTCCTTTAAGAAAGCCTTAAAGAGCCCCTTAAATAAACAACAGCCCCCTCCCTCCTGGCTACTAAGTCCCAGAGGACTTTGGGATTGCACTGCTCCACACACTCTTTACATCAGCAGCACTGGATGCACTCAGGGTTTTCTGCACATTCTACTCAACCTTAAATCCTCTTGAACTTCTTCACCTCTGAAATACGGCTCCTCTGTCAAAGGTGGCTCAAAGACTCTCGTATGTATTCCTGGATTTCTCCAATTAAAAAGAGTCTCCCTTCTATGCTCCCTGACACTATTGTTACCGCATCTCCATTGCAGCATTTTTATCCTGCTTTTTATTAGAATTTGTAACTTTAATTCCTGTAGCACCCAGTGAGTTGCATCTTCCTGTCTTCTTCAGCATCTCCATTACCCATTTGACAGTGTGTTTTAAGTGGACCCAAAATTATCTTTGCAGAAAGTATTGGCTCTACTCATGAGGATTTTTTTGGTCTATATTCTGACATTTTTAAATGACCCAGCCTTCCTTGTAGATATTCTAGTAACAGGTAAGATAAAATGGCATGGACCTGCCTTAGCAACACTCAGTGATGATCAAACAGATTTGAAAATAAAATATTCAAGGAGAATGGTTTGAAGGATAAATTTTTCTAGATTTTCTAAATTTTATTTCTAGGTGTTCTAAATTCAAGTTTTAGAGATCTACTTAACTAGATGGTCCTTTGTAAAAATCTCATCACTGTCAACAGTGAAGGATGGTGTAAAGTGCTGCACTAGGAAACCCACATTGCATTTGTATCGGGATGGGGCTCTAGAACATAGTATCTTTGTAAGGATATAACAGACATTTCTGGAGGGATTCTTACCAGAAAAAGCTGTGCTTCATTCATTTCTGTTGGTTTATACCTACAGGTATTATGAATTGTATATGTGATTGTTCCACTTTTTGCATGTTGCTAGGCAGTTTAGAATCTTATTTTCAACAATGCTTTATTAACAAACACAAGGCCACTCATAGACAATGGCTACTAACTCCATTCCTTTTCCATTTTATTTTTCTCACTTTAATATCTACCCTCTGATTTTTTCCCTTTCTAAGATCTATCTAACCATCTGTCTATCATCTACTTATCCAGTTATTACTTATAACTTGAAAATCATTGTAAGAAGTTTTAAATATGAACAGAGTTGAGGGAAAAAAATTAGAAATTTCTATTTCATACAAACTACATAAGGTAGCACTTTATTTGTAGAAGGTACTCAAGGGTTTCCTGACTGAACTCAAAGAATTTCAAAGCACTGAAAAATCCCAGAGAAAAAGGCTATAGGTCAGATGTAATCAGTCACTAGAAGGAACCCAAATAGGCTTTTGGTCAAAGTTGAAGACAATAATATGGTACTCATTGTTATTGGGTTTCATGTATTTATAGTGACTCATACTTCATAATTTTACATAAAAAGAGTGAGGCAACATATGCAGTATTTTTCCCTACTATAATCCTCATAAAGAGGGTCTGAAAGAGAATGGTACTTTTCATGCATGTACCAATACTCAGGCACCACTACATCAGCTAACTCAAACAGCAGTCACAAAAGTCACATCAATATTTCTCTTACCTCCACCTGAGAAAGGTTAGTGTTATGGGATGTGCACAAGAAGAAGGGCAAGGAGCATGGATTGCTGGTCCCTGCTGTATGTCAGAGCAAGACAACTGAAATACACTGAGAAGGTCAAGAGCAGTGGAAGCTGAAGAGACAACTGTTTGTGTGTGTGTGTAAATGTTCATAGGATCTGAAGAAACCTCAGTACAAATGTCAGTTTTCATGACCTGATCACATATGACTCAATACAGAGGTGAAATCAAGATGCCCCTACTGAGAAGTTCAAAGTATAGACCCCTGAAGAATAAGACTGCAGCAAGCCAAGGGATCCAGTCATAACGGGAAGGAAATCCATGAACACACTTTTCATATTACGCTCAGTTGGACTAGCAATGAAGATCATTAAAAACTGAATAATTTTAGTTTCTAGGGTTACCTTATTTTATTTTTTTACATTACAAAACTTTTCATTCATTTATTTACCTTTTAGTGTATGCTTTTTAAATGAAGATATATGGTTGCTAAGGTGTCTACAATTTAAAATACACTTGAAAAGATTTCTGTGACTTTCACAATTACCATGCTATTAACAGTGAACACAACTAAAATTGGGAGGGACATGGAGAAAGAAGCCGAGGAAAAAAATTGTCTTTAAAGATGTTTTTAAAGACACACACACAAAATATAATTCCTTCATTATCTTCATCAGACTTTCTTACATCTCAGCATTCTTTAGGTCAATCAGTCAAATCGCTGCTAATTCTTTCATCAACAGGAACATCATGATTGAGGTTAACACATCTGTGCAAAAGCTGTTACATTATAATAAAAAATTATAATTCTAAGAACTTTTTCCCTTAAGTGATATAGAAAATGCCCCTACAGATAAACTACTATTATATATCATTTCATTAATCTATTCCATGTTCATTACCTTGGCTATAGTATAGTTTACTAGGATAGGAAATGAATAAGATGCAGGAAATCTTTATAGCATAAGAAATATGCATAAAACATCTTGTTTCTATATTTTACAATTATAAAGGTAAAATAATACTATAGAAAAAACTGACACATAGAGAAAAGTAAAAGAAAAACACACACAGAAATCCAACGCTCTAAAATTGGTATTCTTATGGGTCCTCCTTCCATCTTTGTCATGTGCAAGTCATCATGATGTAAAATTACTGTTAGAATGTGTTTGCTCATTTTGCATTTTATCATGTGGAGTGTGCCATATCACTGCCTAGAAACTGAAATACTCTAACTAATGATATACCATAATTTAATCAATTTTCCATATTGCTTCCAAGTTTTTATAGTTAGTACTATTTGATTATTAAATAATGATGAAGTGAACTTGTGTGCACATTTAAAAAGATGTATTTGGGAATATTTCCTTAGAATTAATTCAAAGGCTTTAGATTATAGGATTTCTTTTCCAAAGAGTTGAAACTATTTCCAAAGTTATCAATATTTACAAGATCGGAGAGAGGGAGAAGATGGCAGAAGGGTAAAACGCGGAGATCACCTTCCTCCCCACAGATACACCAGAAATACATCTACACGTGGAACAACTCCTACAGAACACCCACTGAACGCTGGCAGAAGACCTCAGACCTCCCAAAAGGCAAGAAACTCCCTACATACCTGTGTAGGGCAAAAGAAAAAAGAAAAAACAGAGACAAAAGAATAGGGACGGTACCTGCACCAGTGGGAGGGTGCTATGAAGGAGGAAAGGTGTCCACACAGTAGGAAGCCCCTTCGCGGGTGGAGACTGCGGGAGGCGGGGGGGGGGGGGGGGGAGTTTCAGGGCCACGGAGGAGAGCGCAGCAACAGGGGTGCAGAGGGCAAAGTGGTGAGATTTCTGCACAGAGGATCTGTGCTGACCAGCACTCACCAGCCCGAGAGGCTTGTCTGCTCACCCTCCAGGGCGGGCGGGGCTGCGAGGTGAGGCTAGGGCTTCGGAGGTCGGATCCCAGGGAGAGGACTGGGGTTGGTGGCGTGAACACAGCCTTTAGGGGGTTAGTGCGCCACGGCTAGCTGGGAGGGAGTCCGGGGAAAAGTCTGGACCTGCTGAAGAGACAAGAAACTTTTTCTTCCCTCTTCGTTTCCTGGTGCGCGAGGACAGGGGATTAAGAGCGCTGCTTAAAGGAGCTCCAGAGACGGGTGCGAGCCGCGGCTAACAGCGTGGACCGCAGAGACGGGCATGAGCCGCTAAGGCTGCTGCTGCCGCCACCAAGAAGCCTGTGTGCGAGCACAGGTCACTCTCCACACCCCCCTTCCGTGGAGCCTGTGCAGCCCACCACTGCCAGGGTCCCGTGATCCAGGGACAACTTCCCCAGGAGAACGCACGGCGCGTCTCAGGCTGGTGCAACATCACGCTGACCTCTGCCGCCGCAGGCTCGCCCCACACTCCATGACCCTCCCTCCCCCCCGCCTGAGGGAGCCAGAGCCCCCGAATCAGCGGCTCGTTTAACCCCGTCCTATCTGAGCGAAGAACAGACGCCCTCCGGCGGCCTACACACAGGTGGGGCCAAATCCAAAGCTGAACCCCAGGAGCTGTGTGAACAGAGAAGAGAAAGGGAAATCTCTCCCAGCAGCCTCAGGAGCAGCGGATTAAATCTCCACAGTCAATTTGATGTACCCTGCATCTGTGGAATACATGAATAGACAACGAATCATACCAAATTGAGGAGGTGGACTTTGAGAGCAAGATTTATTATTTTTTCCCCGTTTCCTCTTTTTGTGAGTGTGTATATGTATGCTTCTGTGTGACATTTTGTCTGTCTTTGCTTTCACCATTTGTCCTAGGGTTCTATCTGTTCGTGTTTTGGTTTGTACTTAAAAAAATTTTTTTTCTTAATAATTATTTTTTTATTTTAATAACTTTATTTTATTTTACCTTACTTTATTTCATTTTCTTTTATCCCCTTCCTTCCTTCCTTCCTCCCTCCCTCCCTCCCTCCCCCTCTTTCTTTCTTTCTTTATTTCTTTCTTTTTTTCTTCTTTCTTCTTTTTCTCCCTTTTATTCTGAGCTGTGTGGATGAAAGGCTCTTGGCGCTGCAGCCAGGAGTCAGTGCTGTGCCTCTGAGGTGGGAGACCCAACTTCAGGACACTGGTCCACAAGAGACATCCCAGCTCCACATAATATCAAACGGCGAAAACCTCCCAGAGATCTCCATCTCAACACCAACACCCAGCTTCACTCAATGACGAGCAAGCTACAGTGCTGGACACCCTATGCAAAACAACTAGCAAGACAGTAACACAACCCCACCCATTAGCAGAGAGGCTGCCTAAAATCATAATGAGTCCACAGACTACCCAAAACACACCACCAGACGTGGACCTGCTCACCAGAAATACAAGATCCAGCCTCATCCACCAGAACACAGGCACTACTCCCCTCCACTAGGAAGCCTACACAACCCACTGAACCAACTTTAGCCACTGGGGACAGACACCAAAAACAATGGGAACTATGAACCTGCAGCCTGCGAAAAGGAGACCCCAGACACAGTAAGATAAGCAAAATGAGAAGACAGAAAAACACACAGCAGATGAAGGAGCAAGATAAAAACCCACCAGACCTAACTAATGAAGAGGAAATAGGCAGTCTACCTGAAAAAGAATTCAGAATAATGATAGTAAAGATGATCCAAAATCTTGGAAATAGAATAGAGAAAATGCAAGAAACATTTAACAAGGACCTAGAAGAACTAAAGATGAAACAAGCAATGATGAACAACACAATAAATGAAATTTAAAATACTCTAGAAGGGATCAATAGCAGAATAACTGAGGCAGAAGAACAGATAAGTGACCTGGAAGATAAAATAGTGGAAATAACTACTGCAGAGCAGAATAAAGAAAAAAGAATGAAAATAACTCTCAGAGACCTCTGGGACAACATTAAATGCACCAACATTCGAATTATAGGGGTTCCAGAAGAGAAAAAGAAAAAGAAGAGAAAAAGAAAATATTTGAAGGATTATAGTTGAAAACTTCCCTAATATGGTAAAGGAAATAGTTAGTCAAGTCCAGGAAGCACAGAGAGTCCCATACAGGATAAATCCAAGGAGAAATATGCCAAGACACATATTAATCAAACTGTCAAAAATTAAACACAAAGAAAACATATTAAAAGCAGCAAGGGAAAAACAACACATAACACACAAGAGAATCCCCATAGGGTTAACAGCTGATCTTTCAGCAGAAACTCTGCAAGCCAGAAGGGACTGGCAGGACATATCTAAAGTGATGAAGGAGCAAAAGCTACAACCAAGATTACTCTACCCAGCAAGTATCTCATTCAGATTTGATGAAGAAATTAAAACCTTTACAGACAAGCAAAAGCTGAGAGAGTTCAGCACCATCAAACCAGCTTTACAACAAATGCTAAAGGATCTTCTTTAGGCAAGAAACACAGGAGAAGGAAAAGACCTATAATAACAAACCCAAAACAATTAAGAAAATGGGAATAGGAACATACATATCGATAATTACCTTAAATGTAAATGGATTAAATGCTCCCACCAAAAGACACAGACTGGCTGAATGGATACAAAAATAAGACCCATATATATGCTGTCTACAAGAGACCCACTTCAGACCTAGAGACACATACAGACTGAAAGTGAGGGGATGGAAAAAGATATTCCATGCAAATGGAAACCAAAAGAAAGCTGGAGTAGCAATTCTTATATCAGACAAAATAGACTTTAAAATAAAGACTATTAGAAGAGACAAAGAAGGACACTACATAAAGATCAAGGGATCGATCCAAGAAGAAGATATAACAATTGTAAATACTTATGCACCCAACATGGGAGCACCTCAATACATAAGGCAAATATTAACAGCCATAAAAGGGGAAATCGACAGTAACACATTCATAGTAGGGGACTTTAACACCCCACTTTCACCAACTGACAGATCATCCAAAATGCAAATAAATAAGGAAATACAAGCTTTAAATGATACATTAAACAAGATGGACTTAATTGATATTTATAGGACATTCCATCCAAAAACAACAGAATACACATTTTTCTCAAGTGCTCATGGAACATTCTCCAGGATAGATCATATTTTGGGTCACAAATCAAGCCTTCATAAATTTAAGAAAATTCAAATTGTATCAAGTATCTTTTCCGACCACAATGCTATGAGACTAGATATCAATTACAGGAAAAAATCTGTAAAGAATACAAACACATGGAGGCTAAACAATACACTACTTAATAACGAAGTGATCACTGAAGAAATCAAAAAGGAAACCAAAAACTACCTAGAAACAAATGACAATGGAGACATGATGACCCAAAACCTATGGGATTCAGCAAAAGCAGTTCTAAGAGGGAAGTTTATAGCAATACAGTCCTACCTTAAGAAACAGGAAACATCTAAAATAAACAACCTAACCTTGCACCTAAAGCAATTAGAGAAAGAAGAACAAAAATCTTCAAAATTAGCAGAAGGAAAGAAATCATAAATATCAGATCAGAAATCAATGAAAAAGAAATGAAGGAAACGATAGCAAAGATCAATAAAACTAAAAGCTGGTTCTTTGAGAAGATAAACAAAATTGATAAAGCATTAGCCAGACTCATCAGGAAAAAAAGGGAGAAGACTCAAATCAATAGAATTAGAAATGAAAAAGGAGAAGTAACAACTGACACTGCAGAAATACAAAAGGTCATGAGAGATTACTACAAGCAACTCTATGCCAATAAAATGGACAACCTGGAAGTAATGGACAAATTCTTAGAAATGCACAACCTGCCAAGACTGAATCAGGAAGAAATAGAAAATATGAACAGACCAATCACAAACACTGAAATTGAAACTGTGATTAAAAATCTTCCAACAAACAAAAGCCCAGAACCAGGTAGCTTCACAGGCGAATTCTATCAAACATTTAGAAAAGAGCTAACACCTATCCTTCTCAAACTCTTCTAAAATATAGCAGAGGGAGGAACACTCCCAAACTCATTCTATGAGGCCACCATCACCCTGATACCAAAACCAGACAAGGATGTCACAAAGAAAGAAAACTACAGGCCAATATCACTGATGAACATAGATGCAAAAATCCTCAACAAAATACTAGCAAACAGAAACCAACAGCACATTTAAAGTATCATACACCATGATCAAGTGGGGTTATTCCAGGAATGCAAGGATTCTTCAATATATGCAAATCAATCAACATGATACACCATCTTAACAAATTGAAGGAGAAAAACTATATGGTCATCTCAATAGATGCAGAGAAAGTTTTCGACAAAATCAGCACCCATTTATGATAAAAACCCTGCAGAAGGTAGGCATAGAGGGAACTTTCCTCAACATAATAAATGCCATATATGACAAACCCACAGCCAACATCGTCCTCAATGGTGAAAAACTGAAAGCATTTCCACTAAGATCAGGAACAAAACAATGTTGCCCACTCTCACCACTCTTATTCAGCATAGTTTTGGAAGTTTTAGCCACAGTAATCAGAGAAGAAAAGGAAACACAAGGAATCCAAATTGGAAAAGAAGAAGTAAAGCTGTCACTGTTTGCAGATGACATGATACTATCCATAGAGAATCCTAAAGATGCTACCAGAAAACTACTAGAGCTAATCAATGAATTTGGTAAAGCAGCAGGATAAAAAATTAATGCACAGAAATCTCTGGCATTCCTATACACTAATGATGAAAAATCTGAAAGTGAAATCAAGAAAACACTCCCATTTACCATTCCAACAAAAAGAATAAAATATCTAGGAATAAACCTACCTAAGGAGACAAAAGACCTGTATGCAGAGAATTGTAAGACACTGATGAAAGAAATTAAAGATGATACAAATAGATGGAGAGATATACCATGTTCTTGGATTGGAAGAATCAACATTGTGAAAATGATTCTAGTACCCAAAGCAATCTACAGATTCAATGCAATCCCTATCAAACTACCACTGGCATTTTTCACAGAACTAGAACAAAAAATTTCACAATTTGTATGGAAACACAAAAGACACCAAATAGCCAAAGCAATCTTGAGAACGAAAAACGGAACTGGAGGAATCAGGCTCCCTGATTTCAGACTATACTACAAAGCTACAGTAATCAAGACAGTATGGTACTGGAACAAAAACAAAAATATAGATCAATGGAACAAAATAGAAAGCCCAGAGATAAACCCACGCATATGTGGTCACCTTATCTTTGATAAAGGAGGCAGGAATGTACAGTGGGGAAAGGACAGCCTCTTCAATAAGTGGTGCTGGGAAAACTGGACAGGTACATGTAAAAGTATGAAATTGGATCACTCCCTAACACCATACACAAAAATAAGCTCAAAATGGATTAAAGACCTAAATGTAAGGCCAGAAACTATCAAACTCTTAGAGGAAAACATAGGCAGAACACTCTATGACATACAACATAGGAAGATCCTTTTTGACCCACTTGCTAGACAAATGGAAATAAAAACAAAAATAAACAAATGTGACCTAATGAAATTTCAAGGCTTTTGCACAGCAAAGGAAACCATAAACAAAACCAAAAGACAACCCTCAGAATGGGAGAAAATATTTGCAAATGAAGCAACTGACAAAGGATTAATCTCCAAAATTTACAAGCAGCTCAACAAAAAAAAAAAAACAACCCAATCCAAAAATAGGCAGAAGACCTAAATAGACATTTCTCCAAAGAAGATATACAAACTGCCAACAAACACATGAAAGAATGCTCAACATCATTAATCATTAGAGAAATTCAAATCAAAACTGCAATGAGATACCTTCTCTCACCAGTCAGAATGACCATCATCAAAAAATCTAGAAAGAATAAATGCTGGAGAGGGAGTGAAGAAAAGGGAACACTCTTGCACTGCTGGTGAGAATGTGAACTGTTATAGCCACTATGGAGAACAGTATGGAGGTTCCTTAAAAAACTACAAATAGAACTACCATATGACCCAGCAATCCCACTACTGGACATATACCCTGAGGAAACCATAATTCAAAAAGAGTCATGTACCAAAATGTTCATTGCAGCTCTATTTACAATAGCCCAGAGATGGAAACAACCTAAGTGTCCATCATCGGTTGAATGGATAAAGAAGATGTGGCACATATATACAATGGACTATTACTCAGCTATAAAAAGAAACGAAATTGAGCTATTTGTAATGAGGTGGATGGACCTAGAGTCTGTCATACAGAATGAAGTAAGTCAGAAAGAGAAAGACAAATACCGTATGCTAACACGTATATATGGAATTTAAGAAAAAAAAATGTCATGAAGAACCTAGGGGTAAGACAGGAATAAAGACACAGACCTACTAGAGAATGGACTTGAATATATGGGGAGGGGGAAGGGTAAGCTGTGACAAAGCGAGAGAGAGTCATGGACATATACACACTAACAAACGTAAGGTAGATAGCTAGTGGGAAGCAGCCACATGGCACAGGGATATCGGCTCAGTGCTTTGTGACCGCTTGGAGGCGTGGAACAGGGAGGGTGGGAGGGAGGGAGACATAAGAGGGAAGAGATATGGGAACATATGTATATGTATAACTGATTCATTTTGTTATAAACCAGAAACTAACACACCATTATAAAGCAATTATACTCCAATAAAGATGTGAAAAAAATTTTTTTACAAGACCACCAGTTTCATACCAATACTTGACATTGTCTTAATATACGTAATTGTAATTTTTCTGCTTATTTGTTATGTGATATAAAAAGGAGAACTTATCTTTCTTTTAATTTTCTTCAAAAAGCAGTGGGCTTGAAAAATTTTTCTGTGTTCTTTATTAGTTGTGCTTTTGTTCATGTATTTGACTATAGAGGTATCAAGATATTTTTCTAAAAATTTTAATTTAACCTTTTATTAAATAAAAATAGTAACTCTGCCACATTTATTATACTCTCCCTAAATTTATTGCTAGCCTTTTTAATTTAGGCTATACATTATGTACACAGGTTTTAAAATTTATGCATATAAATCTATAAATTATAATTTATATGTGTATTAATAAATGGAGTCTATAATTGTTGGTATTACCTTTATTTTATTTTTAAATTGCTTTTCAATAGTGATAACGTGCAGGGATATTAAACTTTATTTTCTTGTAAGTTTTTAAAGTTTATAGCTAACATACAGAGAAATCTATTTGTTGGTGTATTTTTCCTTTTTGTTGCTTTTTAAAATTGATTACCTATAGAAGTTTGATAAATATTCAGTTTTAATTTCTACCTGTTCTCTGGTTTGTTTTTTATATCTAACTATTTAATCCATTTGGAATTTGCTTAGGTGTATGGTATGAGACATTTTCGATTTTTTTTCTACGTAACTGCTATATATTATCATGTAATACATTTTAATTAAAAAATACTTTCCCACTGTTGCATGAAACTTTCTGTGATGCATAGAATTCATAGAACTTACTATACATACAAGGTTCTATTTTTAATTTAAAAAATTATATTCCATATAGGTATAGACTGTTCGTTAAGGGCTAATTACATTGATAATATATGATAATTACAGGAAGCAACATTACACTGATAATTTCCTTATCTTCTAGGGAATGACTTTTGACCAAGCTGGACTTTGGAGAGTTGGCACTGGGCTGATCATAAGTTTTCAAGAAATGAGAAGGATATTGCCTTCAATTTTTAAACTAAGTTATTATTCTATCTCCAAAATGAAAATAACCCTTCTCATTATATCTGAGTATAAACGTTTGTTTTCCTTTGGTAAATGAACTGTTTAAAATAAAACTGCATTTTGTATCATCACATAGTATTGTGAGCATGGATTCTGAAGCCAGACTGGCTGAGTATAATTCTCTGGGCTGCTACTGGCAGGCTGGATAGTTTGGGGCAAATTACTTAATCTCTTTGTGCACTACTTTCCTCATAAATAAAATGACAATAATAACAGTCATTATCTCCTGGGGTTATTACAAGGATTGAACGAATATTTATATTATTTTACCTAGTTTTAGAGGAAAAGGGGAAACTGTGTTAACAAAAGTTTCCTAGAAAGGGTTATCATTTGGCTAAATCTTAAAACATTAAGTAGACGTCCACTATTTGAATTTTCCATTTTGACACCAGTTTCGGAAGCTGGTGGTTGCCGATTTAGCAGAGAATTTTTACTACATACTTTTAGAAAGTTCTGCTCAGCTCTGCTGGGACAAGTAGAATATTGCTTTTTCAAAGAAGTTCTAGCATAGGTTTCTCTTCAGATCATATAAATCTTTTGCCTTTTTTTTTCAAAGAAGTCTTAGGCCTAATGATGAAGTATGTCAATACTGCCTTTGACAGCTATCTCCTCTCAGTAGAACTAGTGCTGAGAGTACCCCAGTGTTGAGAGTATACATGGTAAAAGACCTGATAGAATAATTTACACACAGGTGAATAGTAGCTAGTGGGTTACTTCTTTTAGGCAGGATCTTATGTACATTTTTTATTTAAAAAGTGTCTCAGAAAGAATTGATATTTAAAAATATCACCCTAAAGGGCAGCTTAATCCACTATTTTTCTGGGTTTCTCTAAGCATTAAATTTGGTCACCATGAAGCAATAATCCTAGAGTTATTAGCTTAGGTCTACTAACACACACTTCTACTTAGTTGATTTAGCTAATCCTTAGCTTCCACTAAGAATTGATATGGTATAGTTATTTGAAGGACATTTTTGTATCTTTCACAAAACAGCAGTTGTAGGCATTGTACATTATATTAAGGAATATTTCTTAAATATGGATCCATGTAACAAAATTTCCCAATATTTAGTGCCTGTCAGAGCAAAATATTGTCTCTTAAGGCAAACCTAAACTTCTCCTTTTATCAGACCACAAGCACTGCAAAGCCCATGACCTTCTTTAGTTTCTTGGCTACCATTAAGTTTAAAGCTAAACTTGGTGTCCTGTTTCAGTACTATAGCTTATCTTTGGTTTCTGATACAAGTACTTCTTACTTCCTAAATGATTCCTGATCACTCTTAAATTAAAAAAAAAAAAAGGAATTATCTTAAATATTTTAAATCTATAAGCTGTTTTAAAAAGCATATAGGTACATGAATGAAATAGTTATTATCTGTATTCCTCTTTTGACCTTTGTTAAATGTTAATTTTTAAAAGACAGTGGTAAATTTTTTTATTTCCAAGTAAATTTCAAGGTCCTACAGCAGGATAGGATTTCTTGTTTTATACCTTCTATACCCTTCACTTATAGGTACTCAATAAATAACTTGATTGGCTGACAGCTGTCTTTTAAAAGAGGATGTCTAGCTTTCGTTAAAAAATGATGGGTTAATAGAAATATTGAGCCAACAGAGGCTTTCTGTTATTTTCAAATTACTCCACAATGGTCTATGATTATTTTCTATATGTAAGGGAGAGTATATCCAGGATCACCACTCTTTAAACTGGAAGGAATTTTGACAGAGTCCAGTTCCTTTATTTCAGGGATTAAGAAAACAAGGCCCAGAGAGTTTATATCATTTGCAAAGGTTACATGCGAAGTCATTAGAAAGTCAAGACTGGAATTAAGGCTTCTCATTTTCTAGTCAAGTCATCTGAGGCCAATCTATTTATTCACTTTCTACATCCACACAATAAGAATGACTTGCACACATTTTAAGGTTTGAAATCAAGCATGACCCTAATTAGAATCTTCATTCATAAAACTCTAAGCTTTAAAAGCGTTAGGAGTCATGACACAAATAACAAAGTTCTAAGAGCTCACTGTGCCAGGCCCTGTGTTAAACATGTTTTATTATTTCATACAATCTTCACAATAACCCTCGATGTAAGTATTACTGTTATTCCCATTTTACAGATGAGAAAATGGGTGGCAGGCCCCATGCTTACTACCAAGATTCAGCTGAGCTGAGCTGAGCTCTCATTTACTATGAGTATTGCCTCACAAATCCATTACAGTACATGCTTTCCTTTTTAGATATGTAGATATTTTTTCCTAAACCAGACTGGGCTACTGTAATAATCCTCTACTAGAATCCTTAATTCCTATCCACTTAGGCCTTTTCCCTGGAAACTTCCTGCCATCAAAACAGTAATTCATACTCAGCCCTTCAGGACTTAAGTCACAAGTAGTGCTGGAATCCAAGAAAACACCAAGTATTCAGACAAATCGGGGAGGAATCATCTGAATTCCTTCAAAAGTCAGTGAAAAGAAGATGCTGCAATTAAGGAGTACCTTGGAGGAATGTAGGAATCAAATTTGTGAGGAGAAGGAAGGAATCTAAGGTGAAAGCAACTGGATCCTTTCTTTGTTTATGCCGTCCTCAACACCAGTAAAGAGGAGCGTATTGATTGTCTTGGACTAGAAAGAAGAGCTAAAATGGACAACTAACACCATAATATTTCAAAGTGACACATATCAGAGAAAGTCTCAGCTAACCACTTCACTCCATAAGTATGATATTTGTGAAAGGTGATCACCTGTTAATGTTGCTGATGAAGCCTAAGGAATCATGTGGCAAATGCTGAGGAAATAGTTCAATTCGAGCCAGATTAATTGTTCACCTGTTGGTGCCACAGTTCTGTGTAGTGGTTGTCGGGTCTTTTTGTAGCTGTGGAATACAGGGCCTCCTGAAAATGCTGAGAGTGTAGTGTCTTCCCGGAGCCGACTCTACTAGATGCCAGCCTCAATCACGCATGTGCCAGCTAATACCAGGCCACACAACCCATCAATGTTTTCAGCATATTTAATCATCTGCCTTGGAGAGACAGAAAATATTACTATTGATTTAGCTTGGTGTTTAATGTGGTTGTTAAATTTTAAATCACTGTACAATGACCAATACTTTGGGTAGTAATGTAATTCTTCCAGGTTTATCATCTCTCTAGAAGCTTAACTATTTAGTTCATTGTGTAGCATTAAATTCCAGAGAGAGGAATAATTTTTAATAACACAAACACTTAATAGAACAACTTTTCTGTAAGCTTTCTCATAATGGTAACAGGAAAAGACAATTGCTCTCACTGTGCTCCTCTGTAGACGTTCTGCCTGCTCTGTATCTCTGTTGGTTTTTCCATAATGTGCTCTTGGCACACTTACTTTAGGATTGCCGGTTTGAGAGCACTGCTTTTTTTATCCTTGTCACCAAATGTGATATTTTGAGCATTCAAGATACACTGCAAGTGTGGATAAATATTGAGACTGATTAATATTGAGACTGAAATGGAGAACATGTAGGTTCATCTACCTCTTTATAAAATGAGCCTTTAGGAAATTATTTCATCTTGGGGATATGCCTGGCTATTCTACACAATTTTTTCTAAAAGGCTAATAGTTAATGTACCAGGCAGCACTCCTTCTGTACTCACTGCCTACAGGCAGAGTGGTCTTGGTAGGTACACACCTTAACATAGTATAACATCAACTCTTGCCTTTCCCACAGAGAAACTGATGGCTCCACTGAGTACACATCCCTGATCCAAAATGTTAGTGAACACATTTCTTATCGGCAGTGGAGCTCTCAAAGGTTTCTTCACTGTTCACCAACCACGTTCCAGTGTGGAGGAAGGATGTTAGCTAGGTATGGGACTAACAACAGATGCAATCTGGGTATTCAAGCTGACCCTACTGGTGGATGTTGGCTGCACACTGAATGTGGCCTGACTGAAACCTGTTCCTATATGAGTGTGGCACGTGGAAATTGGAACAGATGGCGGGGTCAGTAATAAGAAACTTGTTTGTTGTTGCCGATTGGAGGCCATTTCTCCTGCCAGCATGACTCCACAGATTTATCCTGGCATTGGTGACCAAGGGGAGACAAACAACGTTGTTCAACAAGCATTCTGAAAGATAGCATATGGCCAGGAATAAATCTCCAGAGAATACCAGGATGTGTTGTGTTGTGCTACACTGTGGTAGTATTGCTCCTAAGCAGTAGAGGGCATGGTGAGTTCGTCTGGTTAGCAGTATAAATAGAAGTGACTGAAAACAGCAACAAATATAATCTGGTGAGCTTGGGAACAATTGTGTGGTGTGCTGCTTCTAAGATTACTTGCTTAATAAACTGCGTTTGTTTCATTCTTTCTCATTTTACTACCAGAAAATATTCACATGGGTTGGGTTTTAGGGTGACAAAGTGTTGAGAATGTTTGTTGATTTTATATACATATATATATATATATATATATATACACACACACACACACACACACACACATGTGCGTGTGTATGTATATATGTATATACATAGTAACTAATAAGAGAGAAGCGTTAATGATGCTAGTCTAGAAGCTTAGTTAATTGGGAGTCTCTGGGGGGAGCAACTCAAGTTGGTGTCTGCTAATTAAGGCAATGCATTTTCCAGGGATTTAGAAAACCAAGAGCCCGTCTGACTTTATGACCACTCACGGGTTATAATGCAATAGCAGTGACTAGCTTTCACTGATTCTACTCACATGGCTGACTTAGTTAGATGCATTTCACTCTCACAACAAAAACTCGTGGGCAGTAATATAGTAACATTAGTCATAGAATAAAATACCAAGGTGATTCCACTTTAACATTTTTTCAGAAATCTAGAAATTTTGTCATTTAATTTGGTCCTTTTGATAAAAAGAAACCTGTCACAATTGCATATTTCTTCAGAAGCTTTGTGGATTCACAAATCTTATTCAAATATAGATTAATTTCCTGAGATACCTCCAAATTAGGTATCCTGAAATTCCATTCATCCAGTTTTGATCCATGCCGGCTCTGGTTCATTAGTGCTGAGCAGGTCCTGGTGCCTCAGATCCTTCTCCCTCATTTCTGATGCTATAGCAGGATCTTCCCAATTACAACTGATCAAGTAAATGGGAGTTTTAGAAAATTGCAAGGTACTTTTCATTCTTCTGAGAACAAGTTATAAAAATAAAAATATTTACTGTTAAAGTGGTTTCACAAGATGAATCAAAGAAAAGTCAAACCATCATGAAAAACCCAATAATACAACTTCCAGATATGCAACAGAACAATGAAACAGTGCCAAAGCCAAAGACTTGGTTTTATTCATGGATTTAAAAAAATCTTGGACTTCTGGTATTTAAAACTCCTCTCCCCAGAATCTGGGTTTAATCCTAACATATGAGAGTGACCATAAAAGCTCTGAGATCTGCCTAGGGTTTTATCCAAAAGGAAGAAAAGAACCTAGTGGGTTTGAGAGAGAATAGAGATGTTCCTGGCTAGTTTTGAAAGTGAAGCTCATTCAGTAAACTGTAGTATCAGTTTTTCCAAATCTCAAGTAATTAAGTTTTGTGTTATCCTACAAAGCTGAACATAAGTGTGAGCTGAGAGTGGGCCTTAAGTCACATAGGTTTGCAAACAGGTGGAGGGTAGGGAAAGCTCTCTTCTGAGTAGATATTACACCTGCAAACCTTGTCATTATCATCCCAAACAGGGTGGAATGGGAAGTGCTACTATGGTGACCTGGCTTCATGGAAGAGGGTGCTTGCATTTTCTAGCACAGTTCCTGGCACACAATGGAAGCTCTAGACATGCATGTCAGACAGAACTTCAAAGCTTGGGAGACCATGGGGCGGAAGGGCACAGAAGGTGGCCAGCAGGTTCCTGAGTTAGAAGGGAATTAAGTTAGGGCATGAAGATGGGCACCCTTGCTCCACTCTGCCTTACCTCCTTGAATTTATCTCCTGTTACTTCCCCCAACCATTCTACTCCAACACACTGCTCCCTGTTGTTCCTTAAGACTTTCACACTGCCTGTTCCTTCTGCTTGGAAATCTCCTCTCAGGCATCCACGTGGCCTATTCTTCACATCCTTCACCACTGTGCTCAAATGTCACTGTCTCAATGAACTGCAACCTGTCTCCTGACTCCCATACTTTTAACTGCCTTACCCTGCTCTGTTCTTCCTTTTATATAGCCATGCCTCCTAACACACTATCATTTCTTATCCTTATTGTTCTTTTTTTTTAACAACTTTATTGGGGTATAAATGCTTTACAATGGTGTGTTAGTTTCTGCTTTATAACAAAGTGAATCAGCTATACATATACATATATCCCCATATCTCCTCCCTCTTGCGGCTCCCCTTATTGTTCATTTTTATGTCCTCTCTCTTGAAGATAAGTTCTACAGGGGTAGGATTTATTTTTACTGATGTGTCCTAACTGTCTAGAACAATGTCTGGCAAACAGGGATTTGACAGTTATCTTAGGTTTCTGTGCCATGTGAACTGAATTCCCTTTGAAGCATCACAGAATATGTGCTGAGGGAAAGTAAGGAATTATTGACTCCTATGCTAAGTAGCTGCAGTGCATATCCATGACCTCCTACCAAAAGCCAACATCCTGGGTATTCTAAAATCACATTCAAGAATTACTCAGTGGCTCTCGAAGAGATATATGCATTCCCATGTTCATTGCAGAAGTATTCACAATAGCCAAGGTATGGAAACAACTTGTGTCACACACACACACACACACACACACACACACACACACACACACACAGGAGTATTATTCAGCTATGAAAAAGAAGGAATTTCTGCCATTTGCAACAAAATGGATGGAGCTTGAGGGCATTATGCTAAAGGGAATAAGCCAGACAAGAAAAGACAAATACTGCATGGTATTACTTACACGTGAACTCTAAATAAAAAGGAAAAAGAAAAGACAGACTGAGAGAAACAGAGTAGAAAAGCGGTTGCTAGGGGCTAGGGGGAGGGTGGTGGAGGAAATTGAGAGAACTTGGTAAAAGGGTACAAGCTCAGTTATAAGATGAATAAAGTCTGAGGATCTAATGTATAAATGATGACTACAGTTGATAACACTGTAATTATCTGAAATTTGCTAAGAGAGTAAGACTTAAATGTTACCACAAAAGTAAAAAAAGCAAAAGAAAACAAGGTACATATGTGAGGTGATGTATGTGTTAATTAACTCTATGGGGGAAGAATCCTTTCACAACGTATACAAATATCAAATCATCACCTTGTCCACTTTAAATATCTTACAATTTTATTTGTCAGTTATATTTCAATAAAGCTGAAAAAAAAAAAGAGAACTACTCAGGGACTCTCAAGTCAAATGGCAGGTCAAAGAGCTCCTTTGGATTCCTCCTTGGCTGTTTGCAAGTAGGGTCTACTAAATTAGATTTAGAGGTACTCAAGGTTTGAGAGCTATCCCTATATAATGCAGAGAGGATAGGAATTTAGATACCATTGGAAATTAAAATATATTGAAATGGAATCAATTTAGATTAGATAGTTCTTCAAATCAACTTGCACTCAGAGATCACGGGAGCAGTTTTTTAGTCAAAAATAATCAAACTTCACATTAAGGATAAATAAATCTATCTTCAGTAGGACTTCACCAAATATTTCTGGTGTTAGTGTGAAGAACTAACTTGAGAATTCTTTTTTTTTTTTTTTGCGGTACGCAGGCCTCTCACTGTTGTGGCCTCTCCCGTTGCGGAGCACAGGCTCCTGACGCGCAGGCTCAGCGGCCATGGCTCACGGGCCCAGCCGCTCCGCGGCATGCGGGATCTTCCCGGACCGGGGCACGAACCCGTGTCCCCTGCATCGGCAGGCGGACTCTCAACCACTGCACCACCAGGGAAGCCCAAACTTGAGAATTCTGGTGAATGCATTTTAAAGAAAACTTCAGATAACATTAGGGAAGGAAAAGAAACTCACATCTTTCATATAGTTCCACACATTTAGAATACAGATACATGAGAATCTCTCTTTTTCTCGAAGACCTAAGAAAAAAATCAAGAGATACAGAAAAAAAGGAGAAAAGAAGTAAAAGGAAAAAGAAAAGATTCTAGGGATTTTTGTTTCAGTCCTCTTCAAATAGCTTATTCTCATCACTTCTATCGGATTTAACTTTCTCGTATTGGCTTAATTTCCCTTCCTCAGTGGTAGACTTAGAAAACTGCACTCCTTAAAAAAAAAAACTTTACATAATAACCCTTTTTAAAAAAGAAAAGTAACAATTTTTCTTCAGCCTTTCTTTTTTTGGCTAAACTAAGTTTAATTTAGTCTACAAAGCTAAATAATGCCCTTCCGGATTTTGCTTTTTGGCACTTGAAAAGTCTGGATTCTTTTACATTTGGCTCTTCTAGGGCTATTTTGATAAAATATTTGATCAATATTCTTTAGAGACTCCTACAAAACCTTCTAAAGCTACTACTTTCATTTTTAGACTTTGTCACTATAAAAAATATATGTTCACTCTGGGAAATTAAGGAAATACAGAAAAGAAAAAGAAGGAAACCAAAATCACCCAGAATGCCTGCTCTCAGAAATGCCAGTTAATATACAGATATCTCCTTTGCTTTTTTTCCTGTCCACATATACATGTTTTTTGAACAAAGCTGGAATTATATTTAGATATCATTTAGTTTCCTACTTTTTTTTTAAACTTAATACGAGCATTTCTAGGTACAGTGTACATTATTTTTAAATATTATATTTATTTTAAAAAGGAGTCACTTTCATTCTACCAAGGGTGTTTATAACAAGATATATTTTTGAAATCCTGCTTGGTAGAACAGTTATATAAGAAGTGGGGTATCTCAGCATTTGCTTTAAACACACTGAAATATTTAATGGCCAGCACATTTGGAACTGAGAACACTTGACCAATTAGAGTAAATTCCTTGAACTGCAAAGTAAATAAACCCAGAAAAGTGATTTGAGGACCACTATTACTGATTGAGGTATCTGATTCTCTTGTCCACAGTGGAAAGAAACCTCAGGGATGAGTGGACCTAGACTCCTGAGTAAGGCATTTTAGCATCATCCAGTGACTGTAGAAATTAGGTAGACCCTTCTATGCAGTAACTCAGTATATATAATGCATACATTTATAATGCTATCTATAAAATAGCAAATACAATCTTCATCTATATTCCACAAGTACTTTCTTAGAATTTAAGTTTTTCAAGCATTCACAGGCTAAAAATGATTTCTTTTTAATCATAAGAATTTTTTTACTATAGCATATTACCAGTGAACTTAGCTATTCATTACCTCAGGTTTAGTTTCTGAGATGAGTACAATCATAAAGCAAAAAGCATTCTGAAAAGAAAACTTACAACCCATCTTTGTAGGGCCATTTCTTATACGTCATCTTGCAAATTTTACTCTACCAGAATTTGGGCAGAGTTATTCTTAATAAGTGTGTAAAGGCTGCTTTTCTGTGTCATCAAGAAGAGTTATTCCCCCAGCACATGCCGACTTATTCCTCTAGTGTATGCAGTATCCCCAGTTACAGACCTTTCCTACATGGTAATCATTATTCCTGTTTTGCTTTTCTGGTCATCAAACCCCAGTACGTATCACCATGAAACAAATGTCAAATAAACGATTGTCTCAGGAGAACCCCAGAGCTGAACGTTTGACTCTCAAGACTTTGGAACAATATTCTCTGACTTTAAGGCCTTTGATAATTCAAGTGACTTTTTAAAGCAGAAGGACAAGAAATAGGTATGCTTCCTTAAAGTCGATACATAGGCAAGTGTTTTTCTTCCTGCTTTGCACAAATATAGTAGAAGAATCTTTTATATTCTGGCAACCAACCAGAACTCTATAAACTGGTAGATGAAGTAAACTAAACTATATGTTCCAGATGTAATAGGGAACAAATGCACTCAATCCATGGAAGGTAAAGTCACAGCCCACAAATGGAAAGAACTAAAAGTTATCAGGTCATTCTACATGAAAAGTCCATTTTGACATTTCTGTTGTATTAACAATCTGTTCCTGCTTTGGTGGCCTTGGAAGAATGAACAGCAATATTCATAGTCTCTACTATCAGCCTTGTTAATTTTTTTGAAGACCACTGGATAGTTATTAACCTACGACTTTTCACTACTTGAAGTGTTCTCATTTCTATAACAAATAGATTAAAATCAACAGAGAAAAGTTCCAAAGAGTGACAAAGTTATTGGGTTTTCTTGAGATTGTTATGCTTACTTCTTCATAATGGAGGTCTTTTGAGTCATGGTGAAATATCACCTATTTGGAGTCATATGCTGTGCTTTAAACCTCTGGTAGATCAGAAAAAGAGAGAACTTGGGTCCATCACTGAAATCTGATGCAGCAAAGAGGAGTGACAACTGAAGGAGTCTTAGACGAGTTATCATATTTTCTTACAAATTACGTTCTTATTCATTCTACAGTTATGCCAAAATAGCATTCGTTCTCTCAGCAAATTTAACAAATAAAATAAAATACCTTTCAATGTAGTGGCTAAGATTCAGTGATGTTGAGGGAAGGATGATAGGTAGAGAGATGCTAGTATGGTACAGGGTGTTGGTGGTGGGGGAGCAAGTGTGCACCGTTAATAGGAGAAGATGTCAAAAAAAAATGAAGCATAATAATAGTGCAATTTATCCTTGCTAAACGTACTGCAGTGTGCTATAATTAAATATGAAAACCTAAATTTATCTCTATGTTCGGTTGTCATTAATTTAACAGGGAGTGCACATGTTCTAATCTAATGGCTGATTTTTTTTTTCTCCATGTGCAGCATATTAAAATGTATATTAGCCTCAAGGTGCATAAACACAAAATAATAGACCAAAGGTTTTGGCCTGTGGAGAAAAAAATCCATGCTCAAAGGCCGTCAAGTAGCTGTGATGCAGGGGAGACACTCACTTAGCCTCATTAAGCCAAAGCTCTCTTTTGCTTGTCTTTTGTTCTGCATGACAGCAGCCTCTTTGTTGTATAATAATTCATTCCGAGTTCGTTCCAAGCTACCGAAACTGGTGAACTGTGGCCATTTTAATGAGAAGTATTGGTGGTATGCATAATCTGGAAGCCACGTGGCCAGACAATCACAGAGCACTGCAGCCCGCAAAATGAGATATTGTCGAAATCACAAATTTGTCAAGTTGTTTTTGGACAGGGTATTATAATAAGCACTAAAATATGCATCCTATTACTCTGCATCTGCCAGTCAAAGATCACAGTAATGAATGCGTGCTGCAGGGTAAAACCAGGCCGTTTTCCTAAGTAAAACAAACCACAGAGTACAGAAAAGAATTATGCGGTAGGTTTTTTTGTTTTTGTTTTTGTTTTTGGCATTGCTCGATTTCTTTTTTTAATCCTTTTGCACCAGGAGTCAGGTTCTCCTGGCATGGTGTCCACTGCTAGCAGTGAATACACAGAACCTTCTGATTCCAGGGAGTTTACGTGAATACATTGCTTTTTAATAGGTGTGCTTACCAATGGAGAATACAAAAACCTCAAACTCAAAGCTTAAACTGAGTCTAATGAAGAATTCCTTGGAGACAAAAGAAAAAAAGAAGGATAAGAAAATCTCTCCCAATGATATGATGCCTTATGTTTTATCCTTTCCTACTTCAAATGGTTTAGGCGTTGGGGCTTGTTTTTTGTTTGTTTGTTTGTTTCCCTGGGTTTTGTATCTGTTTGTCTGTTTCTTGCTTTTTTGTCTGTCTGTTGGTTTGTCTTTTTGGATTAACCTGAAGCTTCCATACTAGCCAGTTTAAGAAAACCAATACA
This sequence comes from Delphinus delphis, assembly GCF_949987515.2. Taxonomy (NCBI): domain Eukaryota; kingdom Metazoa; phylum Chordata; class Mammalia; order Artiodactyla; family Delphinidae; genus Delphinus; species Delphinus delphis. Next base: position 85,009,732 of record NC_082683.1, read on the forward strand.
GTGTATAAGGTAAGTCTTTTCACTTGTCAATAAAAATGGTCCTTAGGGAGAGTGACCATATAATTTATCATCTAACCCAGAGCGCAATTGAGAATGAAAGGGAGAGGGGTATCAACAATTGAAGGCATAAAAAACTGGTTTGTCACAGGCAAACTGGCCTATACGATTATCCTAACTGTAGGTTTTTGGATTGGTAAATGTGAAAGAAACTCACAATGACCAAAGGAAGTACAACACATTCTGTTATTTTAGACAATCTGTATTAAACGTGTAGGGGTTTTGTTTCTGTTTTTGTTTTTGCCTTCAGCTTACGGACTCTCCATAAAGCCCGGCTAGAAGTACAATGACTGGAAGACAATTGCAGAATAGGGAGAAGAATCCACCGTTCCACTCTTTTCTAACCACTCATTTAAACAAATTTTATTTGATCAGCAGGCACTATGAGAGACAGCAATCTATAAAACTATGGTCCTCATGGTGTTTATAAACAGGACTGGGGGTGGAAAGATGGTTAAAGACAAGTACCACAGTGACTCAAACAAACAGGTACACACATAGTAAATGTTCGTGTAGGTATAAACCAGATGGTCCCTTAGTTCAGAGGAGAGAAATATACTTGCTGGTGAGGAAAAATGAACAAAGCTTCCTGAAGTAGGTAATGACATCCTGAAGAATGAGTAGAATTTCATTAGGCAAGGACAATTGAGGCAGGGGAATTAATTGCACGTCATAAGCCGAGATGTTGAGGTTGTGATAGGAAGGAGGAGGGCATGTTTCAGGACCACCTGACTCAGAGATGATGCTGTATGTGCAGAGGAATAACAAAAGTAAGAGCGTATAACAGGTTGCTGTGAGATCCCAAAGAGCCTTGAATGCCAAATAAAAGAATCCCTCGGGCTTCCCTGGTGGCGCAGTGGTTGAAAGTCTGCCTGCCGATGCAGGGGACACGGGTTCGTGCCCCGGTCCGGGAAGATCCCACATGCTGCGGAGCGGCTGGGCCTGTGAGCCATGGCCGCTGAGCCAGCGCATCTGGAGCCTGTGCTCCGCAGCGGGAGAGGCCACAACAGTGAGAGGCCTGCGTACCGCAAAAAAAAAAAAAAAAAAAAAAAAAAAAAATCCCTTACGTCTATTGATCAAGCAGTGTCATTGAAAGCTCTGAACAGGAAAATGAGTTGTGGAAAGAGTAAACTGGCGGTGATATATAAGAGGGTTGGAGCGGGAGAAGCTGGAAGGAGAAAGCCTACGGTTGAAGAGCAGGAGAGAGGTCCTAAAAACCTAAACTAGAATGTTGTTATTTGAGTCAGATAAATGGGGCTCATCCAAGTGCTCCCATTCTTTCTGAAATATTTCTACTGTGAGACTTACACATATTCCCCAAGTTGCATCATATCTTCTCTGTCTTCCGTGCCCTCAGCCACCAATCCATCTTGTTTTCATGAACATCTCTTCTGTGCCTTGTCTCAGGCGCAGTGATTGGAGAGCACGTGAGTGGTCTTGAGCTCTACTTTGAAAATGCTCAGGACCAAGAGGGTGAGTCTATGTGACTTGGTATAGCCTAAGCTAGTAGGCATTTTCTTTTGCTTTAATGTTTAAAAGTGTAAGCACTTGGGCTTCCCTGGTGGCGGAGTGGTTGAGAGTCCGTCTGCCGATGCAGGGGACGCGGGTTCGTGCCCCGGTCCGGGAAGATCCCACATGCCGCGGAGCGGCTGGGCCCGTGAGCTATGGCCGCTGAGCCTGCGCGTCCGGAGCCTGTGCTCCGCAACGGGAGAGACCGCAACAGTGAGAGGCCCGCGTACAGCAAAAAAAAAAAAAAAAAAAAAGTGTGTGTATACTTTGGGGACATAACTATTTTATTTTATAGGTGCAGGTTTGCAAAGGAAGATAAGTGCAAGGCAAACCAGAGCCCCGAGTTTGTCTCAGGAGATACAAGCTAGAAGCTCTGCCCACAGTTGAATCATGGAAGCCTGAAAGTGTAACAAATGTCCTGGGATGTAATGTCTGGAGTCTTAAAGCTGTGATGCATGACAAGCTAAGCTCTTCAGTGCCAGAGGTCTCTGTCTCTGGGGCACTAATACATCCCTCCATTGCTCAAGTCTTCTGTTTGGGGTGTATCCGTGTGTGTGTGTGTGTGTGTGTGTGTGTGTGTGTGTGTGTGTGTGTGTGTGTGTGTGTGTGTGTGTGTGTGTGTGTGTGTGTATGTATGTGTTTTCCTTTGGTACATTTGCTTTGAAGTCTGGTCATCAAACTAGGCTCTTCCCTGGTGAGAGCACCATCCTATAGAGAAAACATCCACATTTGCTTGCAGTTTGTGTAACTTGCTAAACTGAAGACAGGCACACTGCACGGCAACCAGAATGCTTTCATTCACCTTTTAATTTCATTAGATTTGCATCTACTGGTCGAAATTCTGGTTTTATTTTTCAACTCTGATGATGAATACTAAGAATTATTTTACTTATAGCTCTATCTCATTTTGTAGGGAATGAGAAGTATTGTGGATTTTTTACTTTAAAGACTTCAATAATATTTATCTTCTAAATGGAATCTTCAAATATACCAGGGGTATCTTATGGCTTACTACATACTGAGACATGTCTACTATGAGATCCCTGGAAATATCTGTCTCAATAATATCATTCCACATGCTGATGTCATGACAAGAATCATTGAACACCTGTTAAATAATCAGAAACACTTGATAAAATTTCTAATGATTGTTCTACATAAATGGAATCCCCTACAGTGCATTGCTTGTATTTTCTTTATATTCCCCTTGAATATTCTTCCTTGCATTATAGCTATTTAAATCTTACCTTTCAACTAAACTATAAGTTCTCAATAGATAACACCTGCTTCACTCTAAGTTCACAGCACAGAGCCTTTCATGTGCTTTGGGCTAAATAGATATTAGTGGAATAGAAAGGTAAATCTAAATGTTTCACACTTTTCAGAGTTCCTCTCTATTATAGAAACATAATATGCAGATGTGCTAACAGAGGATGACAAAAAATAGCAGTCTTTTGAAAACTAGTATTTATTAAATGGATGGAATATATGTTATAAATTAGTGTTGTATAAACAATTAAAATGCTCTACAAGGACCAAACTGAAAGCTCATATTGGTGGCAATATGATATTGGATTCTAACTGTATTTCACCTGCAAAAGATTACTTTACTCCATCCCCAGTGCTATCATCTTAGTGTATGGCAACATTGTCTTGTAACTAGATTTCTCTAACAGCCAGTCCCACCTGCCCAGTGCACAATAAAAATGCAAGGCCCATTGTTTTAAAAAGCATTAAGATGGAGTTGGCAGGGCATTAAACCAAGAGCAGAACTCTTTTGAAGAGGGGACTGTTGTGAGACTGCACAGGTCACACACCCATGAAGCTGGCCCTGGTAATAGTCTTCTAATGATCTCTCGGATTTGATTTTGCGTATTTTCTATTTTCCCACTGCAGCACAATGATGTATTTAAAATGAAATTTAGATAATATCATTGTTTCTGGGTGAAACCATTTGACAGCTTCCCCTTGCACACTTAATATAATCCAAATTCTTTGTCATAAAGCTCCACATGATGTGGTCACTGCCAGCCTCTCTAATCCTATGTGGTATGACTTTTACCCTTTTTCTCTAACTTTGGCCATACAGGCCTTCTTTCAGTCTGTTAAACTGAATCACAGATGCTTTTCTCTCCCAGTGGAATGCTGTTCCCTGACTCCCTCTCATCCTTCAGATCTCATTTCAAATATCACTCCCTCAGAGAACCCTTTCTTGATACCCAAACCAAAGTAGCTACACATTCCACATATTCTCCTAAGCACACCTTTTTCTCCTTCATTATAGTTATGACAAAATTTAACTTTTAAAAATATTAAAATTGTTTCTCTCCATTATCTGACTGTAATCTCCAAGAGGGCCAGAGCCCAGTCTATCTTCCTCACCACAGTATAACATCTGGCACAGAGCCTAGCTTATAATAGGTGCTTAATAAACATTTGTTGAATGAATGAATGAATGATTCATTCAAATGATCAATGACATTTTTCTCATTCTTTTAATGAAGTTAAGATGTAATTTGCTTGGGCAACCAGAAATATACAAGTTCACTCTGGCATTTGGAGGGGGGAGTACCAGGCTCTGTCCTGTACCCAGGAAGAAACTATTTTCTCAGGATAATGAGTATTTATTAATATTTATTTTTGTTATACAAAATAGGACCCAGAACTAAGTACATTCCCTCATCATCTGTTTTCATGACTCCTGGGTGGTCTGAAATATAATGCCTCTTTCTAGGGCCTTCTCTTTCCCATTTTCTATTCTATTTCAGAACAATGAGCTGTTATTTTTCACTAGCCATCTTGTCCTTCTTTGGCTTCAAATAGAACTAGGGCTGTTTTTAAGAAACTACACACAAACAGAGTATATTGCCTCTTCCTGGAATTCTAGTACATTATTATGACAAATGTTTTTCATAGCAATATTCATTGCATTATGTTCAACTGTTTTTGTTGCTTGCCTGGAAATACTAGAAGTATAATTACTAGCTTTGACAAAGTAATAAAGTCAATAGAAAAAACTATGCTAGGATTATGGCCTCTTGTTAAGAGATAAGCAGCGAAGTCAATACATACATGGAAAATTAATATTGATATCAAATCCAGCTATCTTATGCTCAAAATAAAAAATCATTACATTCTTAAAATATTCTTCTATGAAATGTATTCCATTTATAACTTGAATGCTATAGAAAACATTAAAATGCTTTATATATATTTATATAGCACCTTACTTCATTTAGAAGCTTTTAATGATATGTTTTTATTATATATATATTATGCTTACATATATAATATATATATATAAATATATATTATTTATATATATAAATAAATATATATATTTATTATATATAAATATATATATAAATAAATATATATATATAAATAAATATATATGTGTAAACTTTCTTTTGATTCTCTATAACAGTTCTATGAAATCAGCAGAGGAAGATTTAGTTATCTCCATTCTCTAGATGAGAAAACTGAGGCTCAGAAATATTACCTATGACCATGCAATCAGCTAATGATAGATTCAGAATTCAGATTTTCAGATTCCTGTTCTATTTTACTGTTCTATGTTTAACAAATACAGCAGATATAAAAAGCATTTTTTTTTTTTTTTTTGCGGTACGTGGGCCTCTCACTGTTGTGGCCTCTCCCGTTGCGGAGCACAGGCTCCGGACGCACAGGCTCAGCGGCCATGGCTCACGGGCCTAGCCGCTCCGCGGCATGTGGGATCCTCCTGGCCCGGGGCACGAACGCGTGTCCCCTGCATCGGCAGGCGGACTCTCAACCACTGCGCCACCAGGGAAGCCCATAAAAAGCATTTTAAATTAAAAACATTTTGATGAACGTATTCTATTATTCCATAGAAGAACTTAATAGCAAAAAGTTAATTCATGAAGAAGATTTACGATCGTACATTATCTGAATCGGTCTAGTATTATTTACTAAGCCCTCTTCAACCTTTCCCCATCAAAAAGAAGTGTATTAAATTAACATTATAGTTATTTAAGAACTATTTTTTTTCTAGCCTGATTTAACTTTATGGATAAAGTATTAATTATCATGATTTCTTGGTTTTCCATCAAAATGCAGTTGAGGATATTTAAACTGGTATTTCCAGGAAATTCCTTATGCTAACTTGGTAAAGCATTTACTGCACAGGAAGTATTTTCAATACTTTCTATAGGAAATTACACTGTGCAATTTCAGCCAAAGTTTCCAGGGATATGCAGGATTTATTTCCTGGCCTAAACCACCTCTAAATGAGATTTAAGAGTTTAAAAGCTGGTAGTGGAGGGGAGTAGTGCCTGTGTTCTGGTGGATACGGTCATACAGAGTGAAGTAAGTCAGAAAGAGAAAAACAAACACCGTATGCTAACACATATATATGGAATCTAAAAAAAAAAAAAATGGTTATGAAGAACCTAGGGGCAGGACAGCTATAAAGACGCAGATGTAGAGAATGGACTTGAGGACACGGGAAGGGGGAAGGGTAAGCTGGGACAAAGTGAGAGAGTGGCATGGACATATATACACTACCAAATGTAAAATAGATAGCTAGTGGGAAGTAGCCGCATAGCAGAGGGAGATCAGCTCAGTGCTTTGTGACCACCTAGAGGGGTGGGGTAGGGAGGGTGGGAGGGAGATGCAAGAGGGAGGAGATATGGGGATATATGTGTATGTATAGCTGATTCACTTTGTTATAAAGCAGAAACTAACACACCATTGTAAAGCAATTATAGTCCAATAAAGATGTTTAAAAAATAGATAAATAAAATATATTCAAATTAAGGGACTTCCCTGGTGGTGCAGTGGTTAAGACTCCACACTCCCAATGCAGAGGGCCTGGGTTTGATCCCTGCTCAGGGAAGGAGATCCCACATGCATGCTGCAACTAAGAGTTCACATGCCACAACTAAGGAGCCGGCGTGCCACAACTAAGACCCAGTGCAACCAAATAAATAAATATATATATGAAGATATAAAAGATATTCAAGTTAAGTAAAATATTTCATGTACAAAATAAAATTTCATTCACAAATAAAATTATTATGCCTTAAAAAAAAAAAAAAAAGCCGGTGGTGAATGTATGGCTGGGCTACATTACATTCAGATGAATAAGATTTGCAAGGTCAGTGTCAGTATCAAATTTGGGTGTAAAATGCAAAGGTAGGAAATTTGATGTTCTCACTTTTTTAGAAGATGACTGACTCACATATATTGTGTATACCTATATATGAACACATACATATGCAGAGACCCATATTTAATATCTATTAGTGTATCTATTAAATGATGGTGTTAATCACATATACATACACACTCATATTTAATAGATATTAATATATTATATATTATACATAATATATGCTATTATATATAATATATGCAGATAGGCATACATACAATAGATATTGACATATACAATACAAAATCGATATTGACATATGATATTTTTTATATATTAATATATATAATTATCTATATGATATTAACACTATCAGCTTTTTTTGGTCAAGTTGTTACTCTCTCAGGTATAGCATGACTAAGAAATGGATACTTTTTTAAGCTTATGTTTGATGATTTTCATTGTATTTTCCCACTGATAAAGTAGAATTTTAAATATAACTCATTTTATTTTTATCTGTCCTCAATTGGACAGATTCATTAGTTCATTAAATTTAGAAATCCCTTCTCACTGCCCCTCTGTCATGTACTTAATGATCTGTAAAACACTTAAAAACACTAGAGGAGTTCGTTTTTTAAAAGAAACCCTACAGAGAAGCTTTCCGAAATGTCAGAAAATCTTTTGTAATCAGCGATTTATTTATTTGTGCTTTAACTACTAATGTTCATATAGTAGAGGCATTCTTTTGCAGGGCAAACCTGCAGTATGCTCTGCAGCTTAATCTGATGATAGCTGATACAGCTTATTTAAAAAAAAAATTTGTTTTGCATTGCTATTGTAACAAAACTAGTTTAGAGCCTAATGAGCAGAATTAAAAGCCAGAAGAACAGGATTTAGGTTCAGCTGTGGGGGAAAGAGAATAACAGCTACACTGCATCCACACTCCTTTCCTAGCACTGTCTTTTTTGTGGACTATTTGGTAACATGGCATGATAGGTGAATTGAGGCCTGGCTGTAGGCTGTAGAACGTGGTGAAGACAGTGTTAAGAGCATGTGTCTAGGTAATCTGCACAGTAGGTACCCTTGTCCTAGGTAAGTTAAATGTGTTTTTACCTGTGTCATCACGAAAGTGGAACAGGCTAGGGCTGTACTAGACTGAACTTTTCTCAAGACCTGGTAGTGAAGTGGGGAGTTGGCCTCTACTGGTTATCTTCTGTGTGGGGTAAGGCTTACCTGGCCTGAATGAGTACCCAGACTTGGGCTGGGTACTTCTAGGTATGTGGGATGTAACATTTGGGACATAGTTTTCTGTCTGATTTCACTACTATACGTCAAACATCATGCTTCCTAAAATCAAAGGCTTTTCGCATTTCATATTTCCGTGTGCTGTCATACGTCTGACCTTGGAATCATCATTTAAACTATTCATAGTTCTTTTCATCTATCAAATTTTATAACCTGTTGTTCTCTGGGTCCTGTGTGAAGCATGAGCCTTTCTGCTTTTGTGTCCAACTATTCTCTTTGAGTTTTTACCTGAGTCATTATCTGCCTCTTCCATGATTTGTCTCTGGATAGGAGGCCCCAAATTGCATTAGCTGTTTTTATTATCCTAATACATTGAAAGCCTGATTTTACTATAATTTGTTCTTCATTTTCATCCCAGTTCTAGGTCTCCTGATAATCTGTTTTCTAAATTGTGTCTATTAAATGTCTTATTTGGCATTGCTTTTTCACAGATTCATATCTTACATCTAACCAGGTTTCGCTTCATTTCTTTGTCCTTATTTGTAACCTCTTTAGATTCTTTTATAGAAGTCAGCTTTTTCTGAGAATTGAAAAGTGGCTCTCAAATTATAACCATCTACAAATTTCCTTACTGTTCTTTTGACCTCATTTTCCAATGATTTCATTAAATAAGATATACAAAGTCCTTCCTACTTTGAGATATTACTTTATTGTATTATATAAACCAGTATTTCTCAAACTTTAACATACACATCAATCACCTGGAAATCTTGTTAAAATACAGATTGTGATTAAGTAGATCTGGGGTTGGGCCTGAGATTCTGCATTTCAAACAAGCTCCAGGTGATGCTGATGTTGCTGGTTCATGTACCACGCTTTGAGGAGCATTTATCTAGACAATTTTAGTTCATGCAAATAACGTAAATAACCTGATTTCAAATAAAGTTTTAAGGAAACTGTTCATGTTTTTACACATGGAACCTATTTGAAATGGTGGTTACTTGAGATGAATTTCTTTGTATTAGACTTTGTATTAGAGAAAGGATCTTACTTCCATATGGCCTAAGAGGGTGATTAGGATTTGATTTTCCCTTCTTCAGAATCTAGGGTCCTGCTTTGGGGTACAAAAATGCTTACGTGGTTCTTTCAAACCCTTCTTGATGGTAAGCTATATTACCTAGTGTTTGCTCCCATTCAATCACATGTCACCTTTTCCGCCTATTCATATAACTTTAGAGATAGATCCCTTTTCAGTGTATTGTCATCCTCTTGCCTTTTGCTTATTGGGGAGATTTATCTACTTATGTGGGATTTTATTCCTCAAATAAGATAGGTTTGATTACTGACCCCTGAGGAACACAAATGCCTAGTTATCCCTATTTGTAATTTCCTATTATTAAGTCAGTGCTCTATGCAGGACAACAAAGTCCCTCTCATTTCCATGGTGACTGAATGAAGAAGCAATGATTACAAGGAGCCAGCCAGAGCATATGAGACAGAAAAAAGGAGGCTTGAAATTTCTCCAGACTTAGGAAATACGTATTCCGTGGCACAGAATGGAGTATCACTTCTGAAATATTTCAGTTTCTGTGAGAACTGCCTACACCTCTTGATGGATATATTTTGAAGTCGTACAAGCATTCCCATACCAGTAATATGTGTATAAGCTCTCCTTTATTTTTGACTCTTTTATTTACCCTTAATGGTACATGGAACTAAAAGTGATATATTTTCTAGACATGGCTTGATTTCAGGTGATATATATGTGCAACCAGAGAATAAGATTCTTTACAATGAGCAGTGTTGAATAGGTGCTTCTACAGTAATCAGGCGTCATGTATTTGGACTTGACTGCCCAGGGTAACCATATATATTCTTATAGAAGCACTGGGTGCTTAAAAATGCTTTACTTCATTCCAAAGTTAACAAAAATGACCCTGAAAAGTACACTGATAGCAAGCAATATTGCACCAATTATACCCTTCACTGCCTTTGATTGCGGGGTTTTCTCTTTATTAGCTTAAAAGTGAGCAATACCAAGTCTAATTCCCCAGGGCCTTTTGTGCTTCTACAAATCATGTCAAGTTGCTCACAACCACTGAATTCATTGCTCTGATTTAGAGATAGCAGTACGTTGGATGAGAATTTAAAAACAACAATAGCAAAAATCATTTAGGTCTTCAATTTATACAAATTCGCAATTTCAGAGAGTTTTATACCTAGGTGAATGTTCTTTTTATGAGGATTCTTCATGTTCCTCATTAACCAGAGGTGAATTCTGGAGAGTCCACTTCTGGTAATGGCCAAGGACCTTGTGTTGAACTTCTGCAAGTAACTCACCACACACACACATACAAAGTTATCCAAAGGGATTTAAGAATGATTAAAAGAAAGCAGAAACTGAAGGGAAGTTGACATTTGGAAGAAGGGAATAACACCATTCTTTTTGCTTGAGGATGGGTTCAGGTGGTATCAAGCAGGGAGGTTAAAATTCAGAGAGAAATCCACAGTCCTACTAGTTGAGAACGCAGAGTTCAGCGCCATCAAAGCGTCTAGAAACTGGGGGAATTTCTAGGAAAGGGGAAGGCTACAGAGAGCATCGAATTCTGCATATGTACTTGGCCCAAGTCTCTGGCTGACTTCTGAGCTATGAATGTGCTTGGCGGACTTCAAGCAGCCCAGCCAAAGCTGAAATAGCTGAAAAGATATTTCAGCTTCCGCTAAGTGCAGAGGCGTCAGAGTTCGGGGTTTGTGTTCACATAAGTTAACTGTCTGCTGAAACAAACAAAGTCAGCACTCTTAGGTAGCAAATAATAGAGTCCAGAGTCTCCACAACGTATCATTCACACAGTCCAGAAACAATAAAAAATTACCAGACATACGAAAAAGCAGGAAATTCTGCCAATTCTCAAGAGAAAGGGCAGTCAATGTAGATCAATCTTGAGACGATCCAGATATTGGAATTAGAGGTCAAGGATTTTAAGGCAGCTATCATAACTATACTCAAGGTATAAAAAAATATAATGATAATGAGTGATAAGAAACCTTGCAGGAAAGAAAATCTATAAAAATAAACCAAGAAGACATTCTAAAACGGAAAAATGTGGGATCTGAGATAAAAAAATTTCACTAGGTGGGCTTAACAGCATAATGGTGATGGTACAAGAAGAAAGATTCAGTGAACATGAAGGGAGATCGATAGAAATTATCCAATCTGAAAAACAGAGAATATAAACAATTGAAAAATAAATAAATAAAGGAACATCAGGGACCTGTGGAACAATATCAAACTCTAATAAATATTTAATTGGAGTCCCAGAAAAGAGGAAAGAAAGAATGGGACACCAAAACTACTTGAAGAAATAGTAACTAAATATTGCCCAAATTTAGTAAGATGCATACATTTACAAATTCAAGAAGCCCAGAGAAACTTAAGCTGAATAAATATTATAGTTGATTTTGAAACATTAAAACGTTTTATAACATTTTAATACTATGTAGGGGCAAGCTGGGGAAAAATTTGGGGACTCTGAATTTGTAATATGTTTGGGGATATGGAAAAATGGGAAAATAACAAAAATGAACTAGAAATGCATTTTGTTCCTTTTAAATCTATTATTAGAATGTTAAACAGGAGTACTATAAGAATGAATTATCCATTAGATAACTAAATAAAAATAATATTATTCAGTCACTATGCCACTTAAATAAATTCTAAGATTTCCTTTCATTTCCCTCCCTTCCTTCCTCACTTTCTCCCTCTCTCTCTCCTTCCCTCTCTCCCTTTTATCCTGGAGAAAGGCAAAGAACATAATTTTTCTTATTGGCAACATTAGATTGAAGAAGAAATGACATTTTATTATTTGGGTCAAGAGTTACTGTGATAACCAATAGTTTTATATTTATAATATTGCATATTTAACAAATTTCTCCACAATTATTATACAGTAGAGTGCTAGGATATCTAAGATTATTTTAAAATAATTTCTATTTAACAGATATGAAATTAAAACAGAAAATTATTTTATGAAAATAGGTGATAAAGGAAAAATAACAAGCCAAATTTTCTCTATTAACCATTCAGAATATTAGAATAGGGTGACTGGGAAATTATACTGAAAATGCAAGATAGAATGTTTTCTCTACACTACTCATAGTAGAATGTTAATTATACATCCTCAACTGAACCAATGCCCTGGAGCTTTTCTATAATATTGATAAGAGAGTTCAAAATGGATGTCTCTTTAATGTACCACCTGACAAATACGAGATTAAAGGTCCTGCAGAATTTTGAAGGCCAAATGATGGGGTGTCTGATTCTGAGAGATAAGCTAACTCTTTAAATAGAAATGAAAGATTGCATGAGACTTACCCCCTTCTATCAGCCCCCCTCTAATTCCCAAGGTTTAAACTCAATTACATTTTCATTGGTACTTGAATTTTCCCTTATTGTCACAAATTTTGAACATCTGAATTTCAAAGAGAACACAACAGCCTTACACGCAGAATCAGTCATAGTTGGAAGGGTACCACCCAAATTATTTAGTTCGTCTACAAGAGACTGTACCATTACTGGGATTCAATAATGTGATATCTGAATAAAAGTCTTACTTTAATTACTGCTTTCATTTTTTTTTTCAAAGCCCAGTTCTTAACAAATTTTGAAAACATAAATTTGGACCTGGTCACTGTCTGTTCTCCGGTTAATTCTTCAAATAGCTTCAGGATAGCTTTAGTTAACTTGGCAAAATGCCCTCAGAAATGAATTAGCATGTTTAACAACTTGGCCAATCTCTCCCTCATCCCTACCCCAAGCAAAGCCTATTTAATTTCAAGCAGGCATTTTAGCATATAGTGGTTAAATTCCATCCTGCGTTCCTATCTTGAATTGGCTGATTTGGAGGCAGGCAGACTTCCTTCTGTATCTCATGCAATTTAGAAACAACAGCAGATTAGCGATTAAATTGGCTGAACAACTTCTGGCTCATATCAATTAATTTCTCCAAGGATTTTTCCTTAAATAAAGCATCTTTTATACACAGCTGCAGGGAATGTCTCAAACAACCCAGCTATATAATACACCACTATCTTTGAATACTTTCATTTTTAATGTTAGAAGCTCTGCCATAGAAAAGAGCCTGGAAATCCATCATTATTCTACACTGATACAAGTATAAGAAATAACAATATCAGTGTCCCAATAAATTAAGACTCTGTAAAGAAGAACTCTCACCTTCTGAAAGGTGCTGCAATCATGAGGGATCTGAGGGTATTTCTAAGCCAGTCAAAGAGCTATATATTTGGCATCTGTAGAGGTATTCTCCTTTTTAATGTTAAATTCAACATGAAATCTAAACCATGTGTAGTTAAAGTGATTTTCCAAGTAGAAAGAAAACAACCTACCAACCAAGTCCACACACTGTGAACAGTATAAGAGGAATGGGATCACCCTCCTTTGGAAACAGGGCTGAGAGGATAAAGTTGTGGTATTCACTTGTTTCTGGCTCCTAGAGTTCGATTCTTAAAAAAAAGTGGAGGGTTAAAAAGTTGTATAGTAAAACTGAGTCTTCATTCGAATGGGAAAAATAAATCACTTTCCTCTTGGGGTTTCCTTAAGATGCTTGGTGGTTTACCTGTACTGTCCCCTCAGCTTTTGGAAGCTGATCAACCCAGCTACCTACTCCTTTCAAACTTCTCTATCCTCCCAGATCAGAGGTACCAGGAATTACCTATCAGGAATTACATTTTGTGTTGAGAACTCTCCAGACATAAGCAAGAACCCAGAAATTTGCCAAATGGGCTAAAACTTGTGCTTTAAAGTTTAAAAAAAGAAATCAGAATTTAATGCAGATACAGGAATATTACCTATGTTCCGCATTATCTGAGCATTTGGAAATTTTCCTTATATTTTATTTTCAGTAATTTTTATTACCACTAATGTTTTCAATAACTTTAGAGAGTATATTAATGCTAAATTAGATAATGGGAATGTTTCTGATAGCAAAAGTTTAGATTTATTAAAAAAATGGAAGAACAGATTTACACATTAAGTTTTTAGAGTGGCTTTTTTTTTCTTCTCAGCAGATATCCAGTGGAAATTTTATATTTATCAAGAGTTTTAGTGCAGGATAAAAGTTAGAATTATTCCTGTCATAGGAAGAGCACAATAAACACTTCTGTGGAATATCTACCTCATATTTATATACTCCCTGGATTTATTTAGTATCTCGCTATTAGATTTAAAAATTAAAGCCCGTATCACTCTATTTCCTGTAAGTTACCACTTCTTGACACTGTACAATTCTTGGACATAATTACTTTGAGTCCCTAGAGTAATGTCAGTAAGCAACTCATGAAAGCTTCCTGGTAGAAGCAGATAGAATGAGACAATGACTACATTAACTGAGATCAAATTATATCCGCAGGGAATATGGTGCTCTCTGTATCCTATGAAAGTCTACATGAAAAGCTCACTGATTTGGATGAATAGTGTGGAGAGTTCTTTCGAGCTGGTGAAAAGTCTGAATTATAGATTATTGGGAAAGAAATGCATATCCACTGGAAGAAACCACTAACAAGTGCTCATTTAAAACAGTACCTACATTGTTGGTTTTCATAAGCATTTTGATAGCATACTTGAAAGCTGTTAATTATCTAAAGTAGGTTAAACAGTTTCTTGCAATGTGTTTATACTGATAATTTGTTTAGCAAAGCAGTCCTTTTTATATCAAATAGCATAAAGGTATATTACAGCTACTGATGACTAAACATCCTGCATTTTAAATTAGTTATATCTCAAATTTACAAGTTTGTAGTTTTTCATTTCTAGTCTCTGGAAAAATTCTAGGACTTTCTTTCAGAGGTCCACTATTCTTATTCCATATTCACAAATATATAACTTTAATTAAATATGATCATATCCTGAGAGAATTATGTTTTCAAGTTTGGATGACAGATTTCTATAGTGCATGATAAGCTTAAACTTTTTCTTTTAGTCACATAGTCACAGATTCTAATTGTAAATCTGAGGAACTCTGAGAAGATGAAACCTTTTTACAAGCGTGATATTCTCCAACCAGCAAGTTAAGCTTTTCACAGGGAAATAAGAATATGATGAAGCTTCCCTAATTAATACCTATCTTGCTCTGTGATAGTCACTCCTACAGTGTTCAACAGGCTATCACAGTCAAGTGTCAAATAAGTTCCAGAAATCAAAGTACATTTTACCAGCAGCCGTTCCTCTCTTCTGAGAAGGATGTGGACTGGTTTGGGTTTGTGTTCTGATTTCCTGTTGTCTGGGTTCAAATCCCAGCTTGGCTATTTACTAGCCTTGACTGTTTTCTTATCTGTGAAGCGGGGACACCAGCAAGACCTATTTCACAGGTTGGTCTGAGGCTTAAATGTGGCACTCAGTCCAGCACACGGTACTTAGTAGGAGTCAGGAGAATGTTAACAATTGTTATCTGTTTGCTAGAAACATAGCCAAAGGAAGTTAGGTTCATTTGGCATGAATTGTTCTTATCGAGTTTTCGTTTCTCCATATCCCTACCCATTCTGCTTCCCAACGAACACTGTTTTCCTTTTTTCACAATTATATATATATTTAAAAGCAGTGAGTTCAAGTTTTCTCCAGGGGGCCAAATTCAACTTTAATATTCAGAAATTTTCAGAATTCACATTTTTTTCCCTTTGGGAAAATCAATGTATCTTCAAAGTTTTGGCCCTGCTCCTGGGGATGATGGTTTCTCAGAGATGACCAGTACTGTGTTCGATCACATTTTCAAGCTCTCTCAGTTCCCTTGATGCAATCTGTATGGGGCTGGAGACTTGCATTTAAAGTGGTTAAGTAGTACCTGACTAAACTTGCTCACATCAAAACAGGGTTTCAGTTTCCATTTAGTGATTTTTGTTCTGCTCTTTCCAGACTGAGATGATCCTTCTTAGTGGAGAGGATGGAAACAAAATAGGAGTTGAGTAGTTCTGTCAACTGTGTGTCGCCTGTAAACACTTAACAATTTTCCATTTACTTTCCTAAGAAATGGTCTGATCACTACCATTTTCATCTGGTAGCTCTAAAAAAAGATGTTACTGATGAGATGGATACCATCCATATTACTCTATTTTTTTCTTTCCAAATCAAAATGTCTACATATTAGCAAACTTCTTACATTTTGTCTTAGATGAAGCATCTATTTCTTTCCAAGGCAAAACAGTTGGGGGAAATACCCTTAGTATGAAAATGAGCTTACAAATGCCTGTAATAATGATCAGAGTTTCTTCTATTTTTTTTGGACAAATTGGGTTAACTTTTGAAACACTGCCATATTTTGCTCTTTAGATGAACTCTATTCTCAACTTGAAGCAGTTAATCACTACTGAATCAGGTTATATTGTTCTAACTTGCATTAGAACAGGCGTACATATTTGGCATAATAAATTAAAAAACTCAAAAATACTCTCTGATGGTGAACCAATGGTGTAACTCTTGTATACACCAATTACGCTCTGCCTGGGATTGTCGCTTGACTTTGTATACTCACTATGCTGAAATCTCCTCAAAGACAACCTTGAAGCTCATCCCTCAACCCCCAAATCCTGCTGCTGCTTCACCTCACCCCACCGAGCTCTGGCATGCTATACCTTGTAACACCAAATTAAAAATAAGGAGTAGGGCTTCCCTGGTGGAACAGTGGTTAAGAGTCCGCCTGCCGATGCAGGGGACACGGGTTCGTGCCCCGGTCCGGGAAGATCCTACAGGCCGTGGAGCAGCTGGGCCCATGAGCCATGGCCGCTTAGCCTGCGCGTTTGGAGCCTATGCTCCGGAACAGGAGAGGCCACAGCAGTGAGAGGCCTGTGTATCACAAAAAAATAAATAAATAAATAAATGAGTAGATAAAAATTTTAATGTTTTCCTGCGAATTTTTCTTAGGTCCAAGAATATAAGGCCAGGTATCCTGTAGGACTTCCAGAAAGAATCTTATAGGAGCAAACACAGGAAATATACAAGCATTGTAAAGCTAGGGCATAGTACCCACATACAGATCTAGGGTACTTTCAAACACCACTTAATTTTGGTTCGCTGCAGACTGACATGCACCACAATGCTTGAATAAGGACTGCACGAATGGGAGCTTCGCCTGGAGTATAATGAAAATGTTCTAATGTTCTTGGCAAGTGTGTGTAGGGGTTTGCTTACCATTAAGTATAAATCAGTCATTGCCTGGTACCCTGAACAGTGAAGGGCACTAGAAGCACATAAGAGACTGTGTACCACAGGAGAGTCTAAAGTCCATTCAAATACCAGTTACTGCCTAGATGTCTGATTTTCTATGGAACTGAGATGACTTAAGAGAGAAAGAAGTCAGTGTTCACAGTTTGGCTGGGCATCCAGCCAGACGTGCACACAAATCTAGACAGGCACTGCAGCTGCCGAAGGAGAGGCCCGATGCTGGGGAGGGCGGAGAAGTCTGCGGGAGCCTGTGCAGGCTCCTCCCCATTGAAGGCTCTCTCTTCTCCATTACCCCCCAGCTCTCTTTATCTCAAACATGTTTAAAGACATAAATCAGCAGACAAGAAGGACTAGATTCATTAAGGCAATGGGTGGGGAAAATATATGCATATAAATAAATATCTAAATTCATAACCCAAACTGGAATTGTTGTAGAGGAGCTCAAAGTCAAGAAATCCAAAATAAAGAGACAGAACTGAAGGAAGAGATGGGTTCGTGACCTTTGCCTGTAAACAGAGTACATGGTGAGAGGATCAGGCCAGTGGGCAGGATGGCAATGTGGCTAACGATCTTGATGCCAGCAGTGAAGGGCCTAGGAAAGGAGGTGATGTGCCTGCAAAAGTAATGATTTATCCTGAGTCCACTGAATACAGGTGAGCAAGCAGGTGTCGTGTTATTCTCAGTACAATCCACTACCACAGGTCACTGGAAGGCAGGTAGAAAGTTCACCACTTTGCCCACAGATTAATAGAATCTTAATCTGCTGTCAACCCAGCTCAAATCTAAAGCATTAGAAACAATGATTGTCTCAGCACAGGATGATAAGTAGAGGCAGTGAAGCACAGTGGGCAAGTGTGCAGATTTTGTGAGCACATACACCTGGGCTAGAATGCTGTCTCTGCTTTTACTAGCATGGGAACTTGTACAAATTTCTTAACCTCCCTGAGTCTCTTTTCTCCACAGGAAAAAGAGGAAAATGGTTCAAACCTTACATGGATTGTTATAAGGATTAAAGTAGGTAACATACAAAGCTGTCAAAACAATACTACACAGCAACCAGTTGAAAGTATTTTTATCATATCATCATAATTATTAATTCTACATTTCTTTGGGCAAATGACTATGAAGTCATGAACTGACTCTAACAGCTTTGTCTGTTTTATAAGATGAACACATACATCACTGAATGGTAGATGCAGGACTTAGCCAGGCTGTGCATTCAGTGGGTACAGTTGAGGGGCATCACCGGCCCCTTGGAATAACAAGACGGATCCCATTGACAAGACATGGGATGATGAAACCATGTAAGAGGAAGTTCATTGGAACAAAGGAATTCTTGGAATGGGAATATTAATGTCTAGAGAAGATGTAAGAAAAATTTTAAGCTAAGGAATCATTGTGTTTATGGCCATGACACAGGAAATAAAAAATCAGGTGAAAGTAGATTTTGTGTCTCATAGAATTTGAAGCACCCTCATTGTCACAATCATAGGTAGATGATGCTGTTACTTTCTTCATAGCCTTTAGAGTCTCTAACAGTGAGTGTGAGAAGGGGATTTGTATTTTAAAAACTCCAGAGTACATATATAAATGAGTAAAAAGTGTATCTTACTCTGGCTAACAGTTTTTATTGGACATCCTTCAAGTACCAAATAAAGTACTTAAAACTCATTGGATTAAGTTCTGATGAGCCTAGAAATGCTAAGGAGAGGGAAAGACATGATTTGATACAGAGTTATAGATCTGATTTCTGTGTGTGGAAATTCACATAAATTTGTTTTTGTCGCACTGATTTTGATAACGTGCCATAAAACTTTTGTTAATGCTAAGAGGAAAGACATAGCTAACGCTATAAATTCATATAGATATCTCTGCCTTACATATTTTGGTAGCAAATTAAATTTATCACTTCATTATCCCTTCCTGGCAGTTGGAAGTTGTAGACTTTAATGGAAGGTGCCAGGGCTGCTAATAGAATCTTCTCGTCACAGATGAAGGAAATGTAAAAGCAAAACTCACAAAGATTTGATGGGTTTTATGCTAAAAGACAACAGCACCCAAAAACACA
This sequence comes from Delphinus delphis, assembly GCF_949987515.2. Lineage (NCBI taxonomy): Eukaryota > Metazoa > Chordata > Mammalia > Artiodactyla > Delphinidae > Delphinus > Delphinus delphis. Next base: position 85,028,974 of record NC_082683.1, read on the forward strand.
AGCTAAGAATGAAGCCTGTACCCTATCAGGGGATGGAATTAATTATCTAACAGATTTGTAACTCTTTCTCTGCTATAAATAAAAATGCAGCAGTTTTCACAAGTGATCATTTGGCCACAGCCATTGCCTAGTATAGATTGGAATTAATGAGGACATTTACATAAAGCTTATACTACCATTTTCCACCCTCGAGACAGTTCATCTGTCCTTTCCCAATTGCTCCTAATTTCCCAGATTGAGATGGACACTTGTTCCTTTCTGCTTCTATAACTCCAGTATCATAATAGCAGTTATGTTGAAAGGAGGTATAGTTTAGTGGGTAAAGGCACAGTTTTGCAATAAACAGAACTGGGTTTCTATCCTGCTTCCACTAGTAATAACTAAACCTCTTTAAGCCTCAGCTTCCACCTTTATAAAATGAGGGTTTATATACATATAAGTAAATGCATGTATATATGTATATGTGTAGATAGTTATGTAAAGCAGTTAATTAATCTATTACTGTTATTATTATTATTATTTTTGCAATTGACCATCCCTTGATGATAAAGGGTTTATCTTGTTCATCACTCAATCTCAATTATCTACCACAATGCCTGGTATGTAACAGATACTCAGTATTTGTTGAATGAATATACATATGTTTAAATGATTAAAAGCCAAACTCAAATTAAAGCTTCTGAGCTAAGCAGAGAGACATAAATTCTAGTTAGTTCCCCAAATCAAACCTGTCACAAATGTTATGAGTTCAGAAAAGATATGTGATATTTGTTTCCAGCCATAATTTTTTAGGAGATGCATCTTAGATAATAGGAAGCACAAAAGCAGAAGCTTGAAGGAAAAAAATACCAGCATCAAAATATAGTTTTGAACTTTTTACAACTTTGCCATAGTAACGCCTCACAAAATACACAAAATGTATACGTGTGAATCGAAATTCAACCTCAAGAGTTTTGTCTTTATTTCTATAAATGTTATAATTTTATTATCTATTAATAATGGTGCTATTACAAGACAAAATGTCAATGCATATATTAAAGCATCAGAAAGGTATTTGGCTTAAATTTCCAGACAAATGTCCCACTGGGTTTGTCTGTATAAGGGTGCGTAGGACATTAGGGCAAAAGAGCCCAGCCTTGCATGTAACACTCTATCAACAATCAATTTAAGGTTCTGTTCTGGGAGCTGTGGCCTCAGGCAAGGCCAGCTTTTCTTCAGAGGCTGCAAACACTGGCTGATGATACAAAGCAAAGGAAGCTGAAGGCCTACCAAAGGACCTAATCAAATCTTCCATCTTTCTGAAACAGCTTCTCATTTGCATTGTGATGCCGCATCCCTTACCTGTGTCACTCCTCACGGAGCCAGTTGTTCCCCTTCTAGATTTCTAAGCCCTAGCCAACCTCCCTGATGTGCAAGGCCTAAAGTATTCCAATTCCACGCCCAGTTGGCAGAGGGAGTTGGCAGAGGGAAATACATTTGTTTATGCCCCCAGCCATCCATTTGCTTTAAGCTGGTTTCCAGCCAAGATTGTTATCTAGGTACCAGTTATTCTTTTCCAATAGTTAAATTCATAAGGTTTTAGTTTCCCAAAGGCTACCTGATTAAAGTAATTTGGACATAAAAAGTGTCTTTAGTATTTCTTGTATGATATATCTTACTTTGTCCCTAGAAATATTACTGAATGCTTCTTTTCTAGTTTCTTTCAGAATTAGTTGTTTATTTTTTAAAAGTTCATTTAACATATTTATGTATATTTACACACAGTAAAATACACAGTAGACAGTTGGAGGAGTTTGAATAAATAAATATATCCATGAAACTATGACCCTAATCAAGGTATAGGACCTTGTTATCACTCCAGAAAATTCCCTTGTGCCTTCTTCCAGTCAATTTCTACTTATCACTGTTGTCATTTTGAAATCAAGTAGGACCCTGTAGGATCCTGTGGGGATCCTGGGCACAGAAGCTTTTCTATATCCTCCATTTCTTGTTTATAGGGAATAGCCTTCAGCTTCCATGACCTTCCCTGAATTCCAAAGGGTAGGTTCAAACTGTTGCTAATCAGGGAAGGGAGGGGACACACAGACAGACAAAGGAGGAACAGTCCAAAAACAATAGCGCAGCCTTGGGGCAGGGTCCTGCTTCTGCCTCAAGGGATACACATAACCATATCTTTGAGCTCTTCTGCAGAACCCAACCCCCCAACAAATGGAAGATGTTAACTACTTGATGAAGGATTCTTCATTTCAGAGAGAAGGTCACAGTTTGATAACCTCAAGAATCACAGAAGTTCACTGGGAGACCACCTGAGGCCAGATTAAAGGAATACAGGCCCTGCACACACCTTGATCCTTATCAGCAACCCTACCCTTGAACCATTGCTATAAAACTCCTCACCAAATCCCCTGGGGTTGGAACACACAGTTTGGCGGCAGGAGCCTGCTGTGTCCCCCTTTGCCTGGCAAAGCAATAAAGCTATTCTGTGCTACTTCACATAAAACTCTGTCTCCAAGATTCAATACAGCACCAGTGCACAGAGGACAAGTTTTCAGCATCAATTTCTAACAAAATTTATTTTTCCCATACTAAAATTCCACATAAAGGGAATTATTTCGTAAGTATTCTTTTGTGTCTGGCTTCTTCCTCTTAACATAATGTTTTTGAAATTCATCTATCTCAAACTTTAAGGAGATATGTTTTTATTTCTCTTTGATAAATACCTGGGAGGAGAACTGTTGGGTCTTATAAGAAAGTGCCAAAGAGTTTTACAAAGTGGTTGTAACATTTTATATTTCCACTGGCAAAATACAGAGGTCTAGTTGCTCCATATTCTTGCCAACATTTGACATTGTCAGTCTTTTCAATTTTAGCCATTACAGTGGGTGTGAAGAGGTATCTCATTGTGGTGTTTCACTGCACTTTTTTTTTTTTTTTTTTTTTTGCGGTACGCGGGCCCCTCACTGTTGTGGCCTCTCCCATTGGGGAGCACAGGCTCCGGACGTGCAGGCTCAGCGGCCATGGCTCACGGGCTCGGCCGCTTCGCGGCATGTGGGATCTTCCTGGATCGGGGCACGAACCCGTGTCCCCTGCATCAGCAGGTGGACTCTCAACCACTGCACCACCAGGAAAGCCCTGCTGCACTTTTTAATGTCACCTAAGCTTTTTCTGTTTTTCCTTACCCAGGTTTGTCAGTTCTTACCTAGTACTGTCATTTACTTAGGAGAATATCATTCCTAATCACAGGTCAGGCTACCTAAACTATGGTGACGTGCAAGGTCACCTGTGTGATGGAATATAAGTTGGTGATGACAAAAGATGCATCTACCAAAACATTTCCTTGACTCACTCCTGCTAAGCTTCCTTTGGGTTTTCCAGGAGGGGCAGAATGTACCACCATCACAGATAGGCTTATCAGGCTTTTGGTAAATTAATTTTGGTAAATTAATTAAACAGAAGTCTGCTCAATTTTGGTGCCAAAGGACTAACGGAAGAAAAAGGAGTGGGGCAAGGAAGTGGGGCTATAGAATGTCTGTCCTTGGACTCTACCTTGTTTCTTTTATTCAATTACTGCCTGCTCTAGGCCTTGACACCTACCTAACCAGTTAATGCCTTCCTCCTTAGCCCACGGAAATTATCCTTGAAGCTCCTTAGAATCAAGTGTATCTCTTATTAATTGACTTAATGTGAAAAAACCCCACCACATTTCATACAATTTAGGCTAAATACATTTTTTAAACACAGTGCAAATCAATTGAACTGTCCTTTCATGTTGCATCCTTCAACTGCTGAATATTCTATATGGCATTTCACAGAAATATGATTTGATTTGAGAACATCTGCAGCAGTCTGGAACACATTTCCCCCTGTACTTGACTTTTAGCTCATTATAGCTCTCAGATGTTCTCTCAGCAATCCTGTGACATATTGGAGTGTTACTGAACAAACATCAGTGAAGCCTATGTCTTGAGTAGTGTCAATCTCGGTTGAAAATGTTTCAGCTTTCTTAGCATCAACACTAGAAGAATTTAATTAACCCACTGAAACTTTCAAAATGATAGCTAATGCATGTAAGAAATGAGAAATCTGAAACGTAGGGGGAGAGTGGATAAGTGCTTAACCTCCCACAAGCTGATGCCTGCCACCCTCAGCCTGCGCTTAGGAAGCCCATGAAAAGCCTTGCTGCTCTGTGCAGCCTCCTAGACTTTGCCATGAAACCTCTGGCTTGCTCTGTCACCCCTCCGGAGATGGAGAAGGTGGAGGTGGCAACCACTGCTGTCACACTCCCCTGGTCCCCAAACGAGGTCAGCTTCCAACCTCTAATCAGCTCCCATCCAGCTGCTCTTATGTTTTTAGTAGGTGGGGTTGGGAGACCAAGGTCAGAAAAGCGCTGTTGGCAGTGACACGGTTTTTTGCCCACTGCTGCTATTACATTAAGGAAGCAGCTGGTGAGATAATGTATGCCAAAGTGCTTTGTAAATTATAAAGTGCTTATATAATTGTCAGGGATAATCACTACTGTTGTTTTATTCCTAGGTTGCAGGAAGAGCACTGAACTGGGCTACTGGGTGGCAAAGTCCACCAGAAAGCTGGAGAGATGGGCGTGTGGGGTCCAGAGGGGGGGTCTTGGTGAGAGTACACATTTGGATGATAACAGCAAGGAGATTAAAATTGGCTTCTGGGTCTGATGAGCACAGACAGTAATAGAAGAGCCATGGACAGGGGAATGTTACGTGAGGGCCAAAAAAGGGGAGGGGTTCTAAAAGATTAAGTCCAAGAAGCTTCTGTTCAGACACAGAAATGTTGTTTGACCCCAAGCCTCTGTCATACTTTTGGCCTTAGCTTGGGCCCTAGCCTTCCCACACTTCCTAGGCCTTAATTTCAGATTGTTTTGGAAAACATTCTCAAGTTCCCTGCCACCCCTGCTATTCTGTGCATATCTCTATATCACTGTAATTATCATACTATATTATATAAATAACTCTTTAATTGCCTAATTTCCACACTAGTCTGTGATCCTTTTAAAGAAGGCAGCATTATAACGCCTGGCACATACTAGGTGCTAACTGTCGTTTGCTTGATAAAAAGTAAGGGAGAAATCAGGAGAAAAGAGTGTTCAAAAATCAAAGAAGAAATTTCTAATAGGAAGAAGTGGTCAATTGTTGAATGTAAGAAGATCTAGTAAAGACAAGACTGGAAATTACTGGATTTGGTGATCACTAAATCACATAACTTGAACAAGAGCAGTTCTAGTGATTTGGGGGGTGGGGATGGATAGAAATCTAATTTTGATGGGTTGGAGATAGTAAAGCAAGTAAAGAATGAGAGACAATGAGTAGAGATGATGTTTTCTGGAACCTGACCTGTGAGAGGAAGAAAAAATTCAGACCCTGTTATTTATTTTTCTCAACAATCCTATGGGATACCTATTGTTATCCCAATTTTTTAAACAAGGAAATGGTGGCTAAGAGGAAAGTATGTAAGCTGCCCAAGGCCTTACTACTAACAAGAAAGAAGCTATGTGAAAAGCATAAACGCTGCTCAGTTTCATCAGTTGGATTAAGCCAATGGTGGGATCTCTTCACAATAACTTATTTAAAACCAGCTACAAAGCAGGAATAAATATTTTTGCTGTACGGTTTGGAAACAAGGCTATCTGGTATCTTCCGGCATTTTGCCAAGAGATCAGGCCCAGGGTGGAGTGATGTAATGGAAAACCGCATTATGGAAAACCGCATTATGGTACCAGCTGCCAGCACGTGGAAAGAGGTGCAGAAAGGAAAGTGAAGGTCACTAAAGAGGAGCTCTTCCGTTTTACAATTTTCAAAGGGCTACAGAGCTATCAGTCCTCTGGCAACAGCTACAAGTTATTTGCAATTCTGTATTAATCCTCACTGGCTGGTTGTACTCTGGTAATAATCATACTTGAAATGTCAGTGACTTAACACAATAAAAGTTGATTTCTCACTCATAAAAAAAAGCCTGTTGTGTCTCTGGATATCCTCAATGTGGCGGCTCGGCAATCCAGGCCATCCATTTTATGTTGCCACTTTCTCAACGTGAGAATTCAGAGTTTGCTATGGCAAAGGAAAGGGAATTTAGAGAACTGAGTGCCAGCCGTGAAATGTTTCCACTCAGAATTACATGCCACATTTCACTCACACTGCATCAACGAGATCTAGTCACCTAGTCCTATGAAGCCTCCAAGAGGCAAGGAGGTTTACTTCTCCTACAGAACAAGGAAATATTAGTGAGCACCACCAATGCTGACCACAGACTCTGAGGGTATGAACAGAGAAGGATAATCTTGCAGGCTTGTTCTATATCTCAGTGAAGAATGTATACAGTAGTCCTGGGATAATTCTATTTTCTTAGGAGGCCAGGATTACTACAAATGCCATATGTTTACTTTCATTAATTTCACTTGGGACCTATATTGAACGTAAAGAAACATTTAGGCAACATTTGGTAACATTTAGGCTCCAAAAGATGACCAGCTTGATAGCCCTGAAACGACGGGTGACATTCTATAGCTCAGTTGGAATGGGCATATGCAGAGAATAATTGAAAGCAGAGGATCTAGAGAAGGTTCTCTAGTTTGAGATGAAATAGGATACAATTGATAAGCAGGAAAGACAAGAAAAATGCTTTAAAGATATACAGCAACAGAGGTTCAGGAGGCACGGTCTTGACATGGCTTGCCAGGAACAATCCACAGTAGATGGGGCAGCATGGGAGTGAGGCTTCAGGGCACTTCCAAGTCTATGAGGCAACTTCACAGACAGAGCCTGAAGCTGCAAATCAAAGAATTCCCTATGTAGCATTAGTCACATTCTCTGGGCAGGTTGTAGTCACAGCTTCTCAAACACGTTTCTAGGGGTCACTCGTGGCCATGAAGCACAGACTAATATAGGGCATGGATTTTAGACATGAATAAGATTGCTTTCCAATATCTATACAGCATGAAACGGAGGGGATATTTAGAAATTAGGTGGTTAATTAGGTCAATATGGCAACCAAACAGAGTAATCAGGTTTCTAAGGAGAAGAGGAGAAGGGATAGATATTTCATCTGGATATCTAAATGGATTTAGTTAATTGGGAGACTGCCAATTATTCAGAACAATTGAAGATATCTTGGCCTATCCTTCCTAAACTTCCAGGGTTTTGGTAATGCTATTCAATGGCAGTTACATGCATATAATTTCAAAGGTAAAAAAATACAAAACCAAAACCAAAATACAATAACAAAACCAAAGAACTATGGTTTGTCTTGTTTGATGTTTTGTGGGAGGGGGTAAATCACATCTTTCTTTTGAATTTCAAATAGCATTTAATTTTTTTTCTCAAATCTTAGATTAGGATAGGGCTTCCCTGGTGGCGCAGTGGTTGAGAGTCCGTCTGCCGATGCAGGGGACACGGTTTCGAGCCCTGGTCCGGGAAGATCCCACATGCCGCGGGGCAACTGGGCCTGTGAGTCACAACTACTGAGCCTGCACGTCTAGAGCCTGTGCTCCGCAACAAGAGAGGCTGTGACAGTGAGAGGCCCACGCACCGCGATGAAGAGTGGCCCCGCTCGCCGCAACTAGAGAAAGCCCTCGCACAGAAATGAAGACCCAACACAGCCAAAAAAAAAAAAAAAAAAAAAAAAGAAATCTTAGATTAGGATAAATTGTCATAAAGCTGAATATAATTAGAATCTCTGATTGACTATAATTGACTCTTTGCATTATCAAAATGACTCCTTTAATACCAGAATATTATATCTTTTATATAATGCTCCGTTTATTCAAGTGGACAGTGAGCTTAAACAGAGATATAACAAATGCCTATTTTTTTTCTCAGGGGCATAGCTCAGAATTACAGAGAGATATTTTGCTTTATTCCATAAAATCAGGATTAGGAACAAAGCTAACTGGTTTGCGATAAATGTTCACTGATTTTGTAGAGTTCTTAGGAGGGAGGATAGGAGATGAGTTTGAGGATAGTATTTGAATTCAAATTTTATCTTACATGCTTATACTAATGGTTTCTTTACAAATCCTCAGTCCCCACCCAGAACAAGAAAAATCCTAATTTCTTTTCCTGGCTTAAAAGTACCATCAGAATTAATGTGGGTAACTTGTGTTGAAGATGAAAAGCACTTTTACACAAGTTCTAAGTATATAATTAATATTAATGAGGTGCATTCTGATTAAAGTAGTATATTTGATGAAGTATGAGGAATTATACTGAACCACTTACTTTCATGAAAGTGACAAAGGGAATAATTTCATTTGTACTTGGAATTAGATATCAATTTAATGAGTGAGAAGAAATAGGGACTCGTAAGTTTTAAAAGCATGATGGGATGCTGGAAACAGTAAAAATGTTGTATGGCTTACATTTTATTTCAGGCACACAGTGGTGGACTGCAACGAGGTGGGTATAATGGTTACAAATTCAAGAGCTCATCGCTGCCCAAATTCCTAAACCAGTCAAGCTGTCAGTGCTCCACACTCCAGGAAGTGCAAAGCCATATCCTGCAACATCTTTCTGTGTCGGTGCCCATGCAGGCATTACCAATTGATCACATACCTCCGCTGGGCTTGGCTTTGAGTTAGAATTCTCCTCTACAAAATGCTCTCAGTAATTGCCACCAAATATCAGAGTTCCCCTGTGCAATGAACCCACCTACCCCTGAGATGGGAGAGAAAAGAAGCTGGGAAGGTTTATAGGGGCACACACTGGTTATAAGCAATGCAAAACTATCTCTTCCTATAACATGAGAGACTTCTACCAGCCCCTCCTATAATTGTTGATATTAAATTCTGATACAGTTACTCTGATTTGGCAACAAAGTAGGCCCCTCCCTTTCACCTACAGTAGGACCAGTGATGAACCATTCATGCTAGTTTACTGCCCAGACCCCAAATTAACAAATTTATCTCCATTTTGCTTGGAAAGCAAACATTTCTGATTTGTTTAGGAGCTTTTTTGTGTGTATGAAAGGGAATGCTTCAAAGGACAAAGTTGCAGGCTTTTAAGCAGATCAAACAAAACTAACCTAATAAGGGCATGTTATCAATAGAAAGCCAAGAGAATGTATAAAAATAATGTATGAGTATCAGCTGGAAAATCTACACAGAAGATTGAAGAAATCCACTCATAAAGCATTGCTCAAATGTTTATGCTTACCCTAATGTTATCCATATATTTTGGATACAAATATATCACATATCCAAATTACCCCAATCTATCTATCTATGTTAGACTTAATTATAACAATAACTGCCATGCATTGAATGCCTGCTATGTGCTACATACATCATATATATGTTTTCTGGTCCTCACAAAGCACCCATGAAATCAGTATCATTATCTCACTTTGGCATTTCAGCAAAGGGGAACTGTAGGATTCATGTGGTTGGTCCAAGTTCACCCAGTAGTAAGACACTGAGGTGGGATTCAAACCCAGACCTGCTGGACTCCAAACACAGTGCTCTTTTTACTACAGCGGCATATTGACTCCTTTGTGGGATTCTTACACATTAATGAGCTGATGAGACACTCAGGACTACAAGAGGGGGATATCAAATCTTATCCAGCATTTTTTGCTTATAAGTAGGAATAATCACCATTTATAACAGGTGATTGCCCTATTCTAAAAGGATACTTGGCAATTCAGCATTCTACCTAAGATACTACTCAAACCATCTGATGATATTTAGAGATGTAGATAAGTTCCCATATCTATGCAGTAGACTCATTTGGTAATTTTGGAAAGTTTGAATTTCCAGGAACTGATGTTTTTTTGCCATGTTCTATGAAATGAACTAAAACAATAAAAAATATTTAGCCTCATGCAATCAGTCATAGAAAGCAATAATATTGATTTCTATTTCAATCATTACCCAAGTTAACTGAAAGAAATGTAACATGTCATCTGGAACTTCTCTAACTGTATAATGTATCCCCAAAACATAACTGCAGGGACAAAGCTGCAATGAGAGAAAATAGCATGGACAAGAACTATGAGGCCGTAAGATGAACTTGAAAGAAAATCGCTTTCATCACCTTTTCTCTCTCTTTTCTGGGCTAGCCGTGCAAGTGGTCATGGATAGGAGTTTGCTGCAAGAGCCCACGGGCTCCCTCACAGTGGATTTTTCATTGTAAGATTCCGTGTACTTGTTGATAAGATTAAATTATTTCAAATCCAGTTTACTTGCATAAAGTATTACATATATTTATTCTGGTCACAAGTTCTTTGTGAGATATAAGTATTATGGATATTTTCTCTCATTCTGTGACTTAAATTTTCATTTCCTTAACTTGCCTTTTGATGAGCACTTGCCTTTTGAAGTGCAACTTATCTTTTTTTTTTCTTGTATGGTTAGTGCTTTTTGTATCCTATCTAAAAATTTTTCCTTATAAGTAAATATATTTACTTATATTTTCTTTAAAACTTTTATAGTCTTTTTACTTTTATATCTATGATATATTTAAAATTACTTTTGTGTCCTGTGTGAGGAAAGTATGAGGTTCATTAAAATATATCTATATCTATATCTATGCTTATCCATTAATTCTAGCACCATTTATCAAAAGGATTTTCCTTTCTCCATTGGATTGCTTTAGTGCCTTTGTCAAAAATCAATTGAGTGTATATGTGAGGGTTTACTTCTGGACTTTCCATTGATCTATTTGTCTATCCTGACACTAAAACACACTTGCTTGATTACTGAAGACTTATAGAAAGTCTTGAAGGCAGATAGGTCAAATCATCTAAGTCTGTTCTTTTTCAAGATTGTTTTGGCTATTCTGGCACCTTTGAAATCCAATGTACATTTTAGAATCAGTTTATCAACTTCTACATAAACGTGTGCTGGCATTTTGATTGGGATTGTCATAACTCTACAGATCAATTTGGAGAGAACTGAGATCTTAACATATCTCTCCATTGATATTTCTTCATTAATTTTTCTCAACAATTCTTTGTAGTTTTCAGTGGGTGGCTATTGCATATATTTTAATTTGTTCCTAAGTACTTTGTAGTTTTTAAATGCCATTGTAAATGGCACTTTAAAGTTTAATTTTCTGTTTATTGTTCCTGTTGTTCATACAGAAATACAACTGACTTTTGTATATTGTCTTTTGTCCTGAAACTTTGCTTAATTCATTTATTGACTTTAATAGTGTTTTTATAGGTTTTTTAGGATGTTTTATGTACACAATATTACTATCTGCAAATGAAAATAGTCTTAGTCCTTTGTTTCCAATCTGGATGCCATTTCTTTCTTTTCATGTCCTTATTGCACTAGTTAGGACCTCCAGTATAATACTGGATATAAGTAGTGAGCATAGACATTTACGCTTAGTTCTTGATCTTAGGAGAAAAAGTTTATTTTTTTTTGCCATTACATATGAAATGAGCTGTAGAATTTTTGTACATGCCCTTTATCAGATTGAGGAAGTTTCCTTCCACTAGATTGCTTAGGGTTTTATGATAAGTAAATGATGAATCTTTTCAAATGCTTTTTCTGCATCTAAGGACTTGTACTGAGAACATATAAAGAACTCCTAAAGTTTAATTAAAAATAAACCCAACTTCTAAGTGGACAAAAAATTTGAATAGACACTTCACAGAAGAAGATATATGGATGGACAATAAGGACACAAAGAAGTGTTTAAATCATTAATTTTCAGGGAGATGAAAATTAAAATTACAATGTCATACCAATGTACATGTACTAAAATGTCTAAAATTAAAAAGACAGAGGATACAAAATGTTAGCTGGAAGAACCGAAACACCCATCCACAGTTGGTAGCCGTGTAAAATGGTACCACCACTTTGGAAATCTGTTTATAGGTTTCTTATAAAGCACACACATCACCTTAAGACTCAGATATTACACTCCTGGGTTTTACTCAAGAGAAATGAAAATATGTATTCACAAAACCAGTTATGCCTGAATGCTTATTTCAGATATATTTATAATAAAGGGAAAGTGAAAATAGCCCAAATGTCATTTTGAATAAATATACAAATTGTGGTATATTTATACAATAAAATATTTTTTACCAATAAAAAAAATGAATTACTTAACACTCCCCAAATCATGGATGAATCTCTGAAACACTGTGCAGAGTGAGAGTAACTACACACAAAAAAAACACACAATGTGGAATTCTAATTATATGATGTTAAAGAGTATGAACAAACTAATCTATGTTGATGGAAATTAGATTGTGTTTGCTTCTGGTGGTGAGGAGGAGGGAGAGATAATGACTGGGAGAGTGCAAAAGGGAATCTTTGAGGTGTTGACAATGTTCTGTATCTTGATAGAATTAAGAGTTGCATGGGTATATCATTTGTCAAAACTCATCAAATGGTTTATTTAAGACCTGTGTTTTTAAAGACAGACCTTTTTTCTTTATGTAAATTATATCTCAATTTGGAAACATAAAAAGCATGAAAAAATAAATAGCATGAAGACATAAAACTTTTAAAGTTTCGGGTAAACAGGAGATACCACTCTCCTCTTCTGAGACTGTTATTATTAGAACTTTTGTGATGATCATGTTTATGACATTATATATTCCTTGTGGATATTTCTTTGTTCTCTGTGTTGGATAATATACCAGAGACAAATAAATAGACATCTACATATCAAACACCATAACCAGATAGCAGTAGTTTTACAAAATCATATTACTTTTGGTTTTAAAAACATGAGAATGATGCATCTGGTCATATAGATGCGCCAATTTTGGTTTCTATCATCAAAATAAAGCCTTGTTTTATGAGTCATTATACAAGCACCACGACAGTTTCTCTGACTTTATCCTAATGAAAGCTTTTTAATGAGTACACATTATGTTCACTTATTAATATCACTGATATGTATTTCATCATATTTTAATACCTACTGAAAGTAATTTGGCACATTTACTGTTTTCTTCTAAAATGCCTGCTATTTTTGAAAGGGCCTGGCTGGAATTTTAATTATAAATTTGTTTCCTTTTTTTCCTTCCAAATAAGGACAGCACAGATAGTCTGTGCAACTTAATTGTATAAACATGTAGCATTGTGCTAGTTGCTTGAAAACTCAAGTGTAAATAAGACATGATCTCTGTTTTCAAGTTGCTCATAATGAGCTCAGCGATGGACAAGAAGTAATGTTAACTAGAAGATAATGTCATAACTGCAATAGCAGTTATATGAACAAAGGGCTGTAGGAGAAAGGAGTGACAATTTTCCCAGAGGGAGAGGAAGATAGTCATAGATGGCTTCACAAAGTAAGTGACATTTAAGATAGATCTTAAAAAAAAGATCAATTCATCAATTCGGCTACCACGCTGTTGCTCCCACATGGTAGATATTGGGTCAGGCACTGGCACAGAGTGTGTGGTCTAGGCCCTAAAGAAGCTTGTACTCTAGGTACATTTTGCCAATCCTAGAAGGAATGCAGGTTGCTCACTTGCCTATCTCACTCTTTCCACTCTGGTTTCTTTCCATTTCATTTTACTAAAATAGACTTATACACCAAAAGGAACTTTTAAGTTCAAAGTTATTATTTTTCTTTATACATTTTTTCATTTCTGATGTCATGGGAAAAGTGATGGCTTGATAAGTCATTGACTACTAATATTTAGTTCTACCACTTAGCTGTTTTCTTACATTAATTTATTCGTTCAGTTACTTACTCGAGCATCATTTATTAAGCCCTTTCTGAGTATCAGTGGGTCCCCAGAAATTGGGATACAAAGGTGAAGAAGACTGTCTGGTAGAAGAAACAGAGATGCAAAAATTCAAATGCTGTGTGATACTGGTTGCAACTAAGGTTGAGGAAGAGAAGGAGAAATTAATTCTGGTGTAGAGGTCAGAGAATAACTCAAAGAGAAGTGGATGCTTTCATTACTCTTTAGTGAATTGGAAAGACATTTCAGATGTAAGGAACAGCATGTGAAAATGAACGCAGAGACTAAGCAGTCAGTAGTGTTGTCCTGTGCTGTTTCCCTTTCAAAGGCTCTTGCTTAGGAATCCTTCATCTCAGGCACAAAGAAGTGAAGTCATTTCCTCCTATGCTTTCTGACTGTAACATTCTCTGTTCTAATATTGGAGCCTCCAATTTCTTTCATGTTTCTCAAGCAAATAATCTCCACATAATTCTTATTTCCACACCTAAAAATGCCAAATACTAACAGTTTACTTTCTAATGTCACTAAAATATATACTTTGTCTCCAACTCTAAAGAAGAATTTGTGGATAAAGGTATAATTGCAACTATATTCTCACTTAAGTATTCTTCACAACGCTTTATCTAAAATACTTGGGGCCAAACGTAGTTCAAAATGCAGAATTTTTTTTGGACTTTAGAAAAGAAAAATGGTACACATACTACCTTTTCCCTAGCACCTACAGCAAGATGTGGCGTGGCAACCTGGACTTCAACACATTCGTCGCTCGGAAGTAAACACGTAAATGTTCACTCTAAGAGGAATAAATAAAGATTATAAAAGCCTCCCATCGGTTCAGGCCGGGTTTGCTGCCAAATGAGTTATGTGAAACATTTGGTTTCAGAGCTTTTTGGGTTTCAGAAGTGTTAATGAGAGATCGTGGACTTGTACTGTGGTTATCCTCATTTCATAGTTTTAGAAACAGATTTAGAGAGATTAATTAACTTGTCCAAGTTGCTTAGCTAGTATAGTAAGGAAGCATCATGGAAACCTAACAGTCTTACTTGGAACTCTGTTGGTAACCACTGTCCCATACGTAGCAAGCAAACAGTTCACTTTTATTAAGTCGCAAGGTTTTCACCAGGTAGAAGAGGGGATTAAGGTAACTGAGTATACAATAAAAGTGCTTTGCTACCGATGCGCCTCCTTTTTTTTTTTTTTTTTCTTGCGGTACGCAGGCCTCTCACCGCTGGGGCCTCTCCCGTTGCGGAGCACAGGCTCCGGACGCGCAGGCCCAGCGGCCATGGCTCACGGGCCCAGCCGCTCCGCGGCATGTGGGATCTTCCCGGACCGGGGCACAAACCCGTGTCCCCTGCATTGGCAGGCGGACTCTCAACCACTGCGCCACCAGGGAAGCCCCCGATGCGCCTCCTTTTTGATGATACTGTGAATAGCCTCTTCTTCCTTATCCTCACAGACTTCCTCGTTGCTGACTGTCTGCGTGGACTCTGGGTGTCATGCTTTGAGAACTGTATCTGTCCTTACAATTCTTCTTGCTTACATGTCTTTGACCTAGCTGCTGAACTAACTCCCGCTCCTGGTTCCTCAATGGGTATTTTCAACCATTGGCCATTCAGAGCCCAGTGTGCTGCTTTTCTGGATTTCCTCTCCTGACTCTCTATTTCATTTCTCTTCCAGCTCAAAACCATTTCTTACCAGCTTTCTCCCTCAAGAGAAGCTTGTGTTGTTCCCATTGCTAACTTCTCGATCTCCGACTGTATTCGGTTGCTATTCTTACTTTCATTTTTCTTGGCAATGCGGATCCTTGTATGCTTCCATCAGAATCAGGTTGTTAGAATGCAGATTCCTGGACTCACCTTTGACCAATGAAATCAGGATCTCTGGGAGCGGAGCCTGGGAATCTACATTTTCATAAGCATGCCACATGGTTTTTAAGCACCAGGAGTTGGAGGTCAATAGCTTTGTGGTGCAGCAGAGCTGGTGACTGCTCTTCCTGTGGGATCTACTTTCATGCTTGCAGGCACGAATTTATACAACTTGCACTGTAAGACCAGAGCAAACCATAAATGCCTGACTGCTTGCTCTTCCAAAGTCACATGAAGAAACATTGCTTGGGAAGTTTAATCAATTTATACGTGAGGTATGCATTAGGGAGACTATATTAAATATACTAATTATGTATATTAAATATACTAATTACTTGAAAGATAACATGACTAATTTGGCCAAACTAATTTGTTTCCATGGCTCAAGTCTCATTTTTCCTCCATCTTCAAACACTGTACTGTAATTCGTTTCTTCTAAATTTCTACTCTAATTTATTCTAGCCTGACCTCTGAGTGAAAGATGAAAGAGAGTAACAACTGTACTTTCCAAACAAATTTTTTCCTATCTAAAGAAGCCAGCTACTTCCAGCGGGGCTTTCTGGAAAGGGTCTGCAACTTCTCTTGTCCATTTATCATGAAAACAGGGTAAGAACCAGCATCCTATTCTTTAGCTAATGAGAATATAATATGAATTATTTTCAAAGATGCACACACACACACACACACACACACACACACCTGCAACACTAGGAAGGAATAGCTAGGAAGCCGCAGCACTTTGATTCACTATTAGGGATATTAACCTAAAGGGGATAGTCACCTATTGTCTGAGTCATGTCAGCCCTCACCAGAGACTCTGGAGCATAGATCTATTAGCAGACCATCTGCTTGTTCCTCAGCTTAGTGCTGAGAAATGAATTGCTAATATAATCACATAGGCAAAATCTTTTTTTTTTTTAACAAATGATAATGCTGGAAATTACACTTTTGATTTTGATGAAGGCTGGACATACTAAAATAAAGTCTGAATCTAGATTCAAACTATCAGAAAATCAATTTCCACTTAAGTCACTGACACAAGTGTTTCCATCATTATCCATCTTCTATTTGAATATGTAAGTTTTCAAATGAGTGTGGAAGTCTTTTAAAGACAAAAATGGCACAGTGCAAGGCAGCTACTTCCATTTCAGCTTGCATGGTGACTGCATACATTTGAGACAATGCTTTTATAGACAGTCATAAACTATCAAAACTACCATGTCAGAAACAATTGACTTGATATATTTACATTGGATGAGTATAAAGTTATTTGTAATTTTTTTTTAGTTATGAACAATTTTAGGATATTGATGGTCATTGATAAAGGCAAGAACACTCACTGTCTAAATACTTGCAGACTCAGTTTATGATAATATGATTAGTTACACTAATAATGCTGCTTAGGCACAGTCTCGCTAATTATAATATTATAAATATTAATGTCACCCAGCCTTTTTGTTTGATTGCCACTCATGGAGTCATTCATCATGATATTTTCCTGGAATCCACACTGTAAGATTTTATTTCTTTCTCCCTTTTATTTTTCATCACTGGACTTGCAGGGATACACATTATTCTCCAAGAAGCCCTTATTTTTGGCTATCTGTTTGGAGAGGAATAGTGATATTTCCCATTAAAATTAGCCAAATGTAAATTGTTATATGATGTTTCTCTTATTCTTTCTGAGTCCCTAACCTTGCCATCCAAGGCAGAGTACCCAGGGTTTTTGTTTTCCATTCTTTTTCATGTGACCTGTTTCAAGTTAAGATTCATTTGAATTATTAAATGCTTCCTTAAAGAATCCTTTTACTTGCCTCTCTTTTTTTTAAGTTAATTATTGATGTAGTGACAAGCTGAAAAGACTAAGAATTATAATTTTTTCCTCCCCTCATTCAGGACTCAAGAAACGTCTTCTGACAATGGTTATCTATTTAGAATAGTACAAAGGAAATACAAAGGCGAAATGCTGAATGTTGTTTTAGAAAAGATTTGCTAAAATCACTGTATTATACAAAATGTAAATGTAGTGTATATTTCTCTGAAAATAGCAGTTAGTGAGAAAGTTGGGACATAACCTTTTGAGCCCAGGTTTAACCACACAGCAGAAGCAGTTACAAAAGATACTGATTAGATTTTAATTTTAAAAACTTCATCGTATTATTCAGGGCTCCAGTGATTTGATTGTCTTGAAAATAGAAAGGTAATGTTATAATTTCCAGAGCTTGTTAAAGAATAAAGAAATCTCCAGCCTCCTACTGGAAAGAATGCCAGTCATCACCACAGTAAGCAAGAATTTGGAGGCACTTTACACTATAAACTTCAATCTTTTTCTTTTATATGACCTTGTGTTATATTGGTTTCATAAAAATGTAACTCAGAGACCTATCATAGAGTTGTAATCAAGCCTCCTTCAGAACGATTCTACAGCAGAAATCACATCAAATGGGCACTGTGTTTCCTCTGTTAGTGAGATGGTAGGAGGGCAAACAAGACCTGAAATAGAAAGTGAACAAGGCAGAGTTCTCAAGGACAACCCAGGAGAGGTGGCCACGTACCTTTCCCACGAGTTCAGCAATGCGAGGAACTGGTTTCCCTTTCTGGTGACTCTCGGTGGCTGGACTCTGCCCGTCCCAGTCTTGTAGCTCTTCAATGCTTTTCAGATAAAGCAAGGCTTTGAGGCCAGTGCAGTAGTCTTGAATGACAGTGAAATCCTGATTCTGAACAGCACTGCATACCTAGAAAAGGTGGAGCAACCAACTAAAAGTCAAGCTAAGAGCTAATTCTCCAAACAGCCTCACTTTTCATATAGTCAACACAATTTATTTTATGTGCCAGGCACTGTTCTAAGCATGACAGGTCAGTTGTTGCCTGGAGGGGATGGGAGTGGTCGGGAGGGAAGGACTACAAAAGGGACAAGGAAACTTTCAGGGACTGTGAATACTTTCATCAGCTTGATGTGGTGATGGTCTCACAGGTATACACATATTTCAAAACATCAGACTGTACATTTTAAATATGTGCAGTTTACTGTATGGCAGGTATAGTCAGTATGGCTGTAAAAAAGTTAGGTCCAACCAGAAGAATTTCCCAGGAGTTAAATTTAGCACAACATGAGAATGGACATTTTAACTCTCTCATTCTCCCTCCGTTGAGACGTGCAGCCTGGACGTGGTTCTCATGCGAGGAGGTGGTCCTGCTGAGCAGGAGACCCATCAACTCAGCCCTCATGTACCACGGCCTGCCTCTTTAGCCTCATCTATCACTGTCCCCCTTTGTATTCACTGTGCTCCAGTCAGCCAGGTCTTTCCTCTTTTCCTCGAATTCGCCACATTCCTTCTTTGCCTTAAGACCTCGTAAGATCTCGCAGCCTAGAAGGTCCTTCCCTTCTACATATGGCTAACAGCACAGCTTCAGTCTCATGGGAATTATCACTTCCTCAAGGAGGCCTCCAGGAGCCCAAAATAAGTTAAGACCTTCTTTAGCTCATATATTTTTGACTTCTAAGTCTTGCAACGTTATTTGATTGACAGTTCCCTCCCCCAATAGACTGAATCTTCAGGAGGGAAGAAGCTATTTTATTTTGCTCAACATATTATCCCCAGTGACCAGCACAGAGTTTGTCATTTATTCTGCTCTTAATAAGTATATGTTGAATGAATGCGTAATTCAGAAGAGATTTTTTAAATTTGAGTGACATTTCTTAGAAAATAGAGATTTAATTCTAGAGTTAAGGAAGGTTGATTCTGAGAAATTAGGATCATTCAAATAAAAATATACTTGAGAGTCTGTGTTAGGATTTGAATTAGAGCTTGAATTTACTGGAGTTAGAGAAACACTCCAGGTTGATTATTTACAAAGATACTTCTCCAATTTTGATACCATATATAGTCTCCAGAGACTCATTTACAACTGCCAGTAGGACCTCCTCGCCCCTATGGCCCATCATCACTTCAAATTCAAAATTTACCATATAGAATTCAACACCTCTCTGCATCCATATTTCAAATCAATCCAAAGAAACAGCTATCCAAACAAAACTAAGCAAAGCAAAACTCACTTCTAGCCCATCTTCCCAGATATTAAATTCTTAGCATATATCATAGTTACTGGTGATTGCAGCCAATAAAGAAAAACCATGTCATACATGAATGTAGATGAAGAAATACCTGAAAATAGAATAAATCATATTCTATTTCAAGTTCTCTTAAAGCCTTCTGAGTCTTTAATTAACACATTTCATTGTAATCCTCATGCCTAGTGCACTCCCTGATACCTAGCTATTGCTAGGCTGGTTGAGAAAATTTATTGAAAACACACTAAGGGGTTCCAGAATAGGGAATGGGAAGTAGACAGAGGCAGAGAAAGGGCAAGAAAAATATATACCTAAGAGTTCACAGCAAAAAGTGGTAGTGATTTCATCATATATATGAAAAAGAAGGCTAAGTGTGGAATTCTGGGAATATGAGCATTTAAAAGGAAGGCTAAGGAAGACCATGAAGGACACTAAGCAGAAGAGATACAAGACGGCATCACGGAAGATGTCAAATGCTGCACGAAGGTCAGTGACATCGGAGGTGAAAAGTGATCGTTAAATTTACCAATCAAAAGACTTTAGCATTTATGGGGGAGAAGCTCTGCAACAGGGCAGAAGCCATCTTATAGCGAGTTGAAGAATGGATGAGGATAGAGGATGTGACAATATGAAGACAGACTGCTCTGATGAGAAGTTTTGCTCCTATTAAGAGAAATAGGAGAGCTAGGGGTATAAGTAGGAGAATTTTGAATTTTTTTTTTTTTTTTTTTTCAGTACACGGGCCTCTCACTGCTGTGGCCTCTCCCGTTGTGGAGCACAGGCTCCGGATGCGCAGGCCCAGCGGCCATGGCCCACGGGCCCAGCCGCTCCGCGGCATGTGGGATCTTCCCGGACTGGGGCACGAACCTGTGTCCCCTGAATTGGCAGGCGGACTCTCAACCACTGCGTCACCAGGGAAGCCCTGTATCTTATTTTTATAAGGATGGAAATAGCTATGTTTTAGGGGAATGTGGACATTTTATATTTCAGAATAGGAGAGAGTGGCTTCTGTATATTATATTTCTGTCAAAATTGGCTGAATGATGGTGTGCTAAGAAGAAAACAGTGTAATATCTAACATGAGATGAGCTCTTACTATGGGCCACACACTCTGTTAAACACTTTTTAATGTATTGGGTTGTCCAAAAAGTTCATTCTGGTTTTTCCATGAGGAAATTATATCATTTAGTCCTCAAAATAATGCTGAGGTAGGTTTAATTTTTAGCCCTATTTTACAGATGAGGGAAGTGAGATGCAGAGACTTGCCCCAGGCAGGCCACATGGTTAGAAAGTGGATTATACTGCATAATTCATGACCATGCAGTCTAAGGTGACTAAGGTATAGACATTCACGAAGGAAAACTCTTTTCATGTAACTACAATTATCTTTTCCATGACCCAAACACATGTATATATAATTTTAAATGATCAATTATCTTCAACCCAAATATAACTATTGTTTTGAAAACTCGATACTGCTAGATAAAAATTGTCAATGTCCTCCTGTTTTATTTACTTCTTACTTGTACATGAGTAGAAACAACAAGGCAAAAACCAAAAAGCAGAAATAAAAACCTTTCATTTCCTATTGTGAAGGGCTGTATGTTACCACAGTGCAGGAAAGAACATTGAATAACCACTAAATACAGACAAGAATATTTTCTAGGAAGTCCATTTATATCACATTAAAAAAAAATGTTTCTCAGGAGGAACAATTTAAGCATTAATTAGGCCTGTTATAACTTTCTTAGAGTTGATTTTCTTTTCAGAACAATTATAAAGAACATCATTATAATTTCCTCCACGGGATTTTTTTTTTTTAACTGTAAAAGTCAACTGATGCTTTACTTAATCTTCTTTGTTCACCGTGAGATTCTATTTTTTGGTAGTATATGTTAATGTGTATACTTTTACTATAGTCTTAAAATAGTTCCCCATATGGACATCATAAGAAATCAGATTTTGAAAATCACATCATGTCATGTAATTTATGGGATGTTCATGACTGCTGTGAAAACCTGCTGCTAAAAGGACTCTAGATACTCTGCAGTGTATGAATAGTCAAGTTGAATCTCAGTCCTCCCTAACTTTTCCAATGAGAAGATACAAGAGCCACTACTTCTCTTAATCCACAAACATGGCACAATTGTGTAGAGTAGATTCAGCCAAGTGGTGCTGGAGTGATCACAAAGTAGACTTGTGTATTTTAACTATGGAAGAACATGTGGGGCTAAAGGCTAAAAAGACTCCCTCCTTGCCCACCCTCTTGTATGCACTTTACCCTATAGTGCTAGTGTTTCAGATAAATGGGAGCTACACCGAGCATGTGAAGGGGACACAGAACTTGAAGAGGTAGGAGAGACTACCAGATGGCAACTGAACATTGCTGGGATGGTGTGATA
The DNA here is from genome assembly GCF_949987515.2 of Delphinus delphis. NCBI lineage: Eukaryota > Metazoa > Chordata > Mammalia > Artiodactyla > Delphinidae > Delphinus > Delphinus delphis. The sequence goes on from NC_082683.1 coordinate 85,050,990, forward strand.
TGCTGGAAACCCTGGACGCCACCATCAGGCATGGGTGTCAGAGGGGACCACTTCAGATATGTTTCATCATCAATCAAATGTCACACTATTTATATACCTTCCTAAAGTGAGTAATTTACCTTTTACTATCCATAAGATTAAATATTAATTTTCTGATAGAATTTCTGATAACAGAAGCGTTCACATTGATATTTCTTTGAAAATTTTAACATATATATATATTATCGGAGGGTCTTATTAAAATGCAGATTCTGTTTCTGTAGGTTTGGAGTGAGGTCCAAGATTCTGCATTTGTGACAAGCTCCCAGGTGGTGCTGATGTCGCTGGTCTACACTTAGAAGAGCAAGGATTTAAGCACTGGTGGGGATGAATCTCATCTTATCCTGAAATGCTGTCTGCAAAGTAAGTTTCTTCCAAACAAATAATTTCTTGATTTTTACTATTAGATTGTAGCAACATTTTCATGGCCCTTTAAAGCAGCACTACTTATCATAATAAGTCTCGTCTGAAAAAAAGAGAGTCATTTTCTGATGAAATAGTAATGAGACCCAAAATAAACTTAGGACGCAAGCACACCACTGGGAACAGAGCTTTGTCCATGGGATTTGATGCTCAGAAAATGGATTTGCTCAGAAAGGTGCCTCGCTCTTGCCTAACCTGCACTGAGGGCTTTATCTCTATCTCAAAGGCAAATGGTTCCTTTTAAAACTCCAAACATGTAGCTGCTATTCCTAAATGGGTGTATTTTATATGACATCTCTTAATTGTTTGTTTAGCAGCTCTGATTAGGACTCTTAATAGCTGTTAACATGTTTGCTCAGTATAATTTGTAAGTTCTTTATGGTGAAGGCTGGTTTATCTTTCTTCGCAGCAGGGCATCAGGTGCCATTATAAGGATCATTGCCACCATTAATTATTTCCATAAGCGTGAATCTCCCTACAGTGAGCTGTTCTAAATAGGAGCCCCTGGATTCTCAGCAGGACCAGCCCTGTGCAGGGGCTGAGTAGGTGGTGACCCCCCTGTGCGGCATGTTTTGAGGTGTGCAGTAAAGCTCCCGTGGCCACCGGACAGTCTCCTCTAGAGGTCCGACACAGTGCCCTGACTTTTCACTTTAGGTGCAGCCACATTTAATTGAAGGCTGTCTATGTAAAGCAACTGTAAAAATACCTGGGAGGTGACAGAGGGTTGAGGGGTGCTATTCCTTTCTCATTATTTCTCATTAAATGGGATTAACCATATTAATAGTAAATTACCTATTTACGGTGATTTATATTTTTAAAATCTCCTTTACATACATTATCTCTTTCAATACTCCGAATAAAACTATGAATTAGGCAGGGGAGAGGATAGTATTTTTACTTTAACAATGGAAAGAGCTTGGACTTGAAGAACTATTTCTTAAAGTCTAATTGAGTGGTTTTTATGCCATATCAAGGGGTTAAGAGCATACATGTAGAAGTTTGGCAGAATCAGGTTTAAACTGCATCTTAGCTGCCTAAGTGTGAGCAACTTTCTTCACTTAAAAATGGAGATTAAATACTTAGCACATAGGAGCGTCAAAGGCAATGTATTTAAGTGCATAAACTAGTAGCTAGCACTTAGTAAGCTAGATTGGCACCAAAAATAAATTTCATAACATGAATAAATCATTAGAGCATGAATTAGGCAGAATATAATTTTTTAAATCTATACTTTTTTGGTCTAATGCAGTAAAAGAAGGTCACGGATACTATTTTTGTTTACATTAAGTAATGACCTCAAAAAAAGCTCTGGTCTTATTGTCAGAAGACATGTGTGAGACCCAGCTCTGTCCTTCAGCACCTGTGTGACTGAAGCTAGTCTTTTAGCTTGTTGTTTCCTGCTCTCACACCTCCCAATCTGAACACAGTGGATGATGATAGCTAATTCATTACTGTGAGGATTAAATTACCTCATGTAGGTGGAACTGCTGTGGAAATTAGAGTACCATTCAGACAGAATGGTATCAAACCTCAGAGTTATTATCAGGTAATCTAGAATTTAAAGGGCCTGGTGGAGGTCAAAATAGAAACTTTTGCCTGTAAAGGAAAACAAACTCCTTGAAACGTAAAAGACAATGTACTAGAAAACTAGCAAAGAGAATTCAAACTGGATTAAAAATACGAATCCCAGGCAAATAACTTGGCCAAGAAGAGTTCTATAGAAATAGAACACTGTGGGGCTGGGACTTGTTATGGTGCAACAGAGTAGCACCTCTTTCAAATGATATTTTGAAAATGTGACAAGGTTCTTAAATAGAGATCTTGAAGTATCAGACACAACTCAGATGAACCCATGATCACAATGATTCCGTTTCATTTCTTACCACATAGGTGGACAAACTACACTCCAGGTCTCAGAAATGTGTGCCACCAGACTGTAAGCAAGTAAAATACATGTTTACATTTTAAGTCCAAAGTAGTCTCAAAGTTTCTGTACATTCATTAGTAAGAGGGATATTGGAGAGTAACTACACTTAAGCAAAAATGGAAATTCTGCAATGCTTATCACATTCCAAAATATACTAATAACAGAGCCTTATGTGGCTGGAAGAAGTTCAAGAATATTCCCATGAAATATGTTTGAACCATGAAATATGTTTCATAAATGAAACACTGAATAAGGAGGATTATCCATCCAATTCTTAAAAGATTTCCCAGAAAAAGAAGAAAAATGTGATCCTATGATCTCTCTTTACTAATCTCTTTTGATAAAGGGTTAATCTGTTTAAGCAATGTAAAACACTTGCAATATTTTACATAGTGCTTTATTGTTTTCAAAGACAAAAGGGAATTTAGACATTTTTCAGACCAGCCTCCCTGTTTCACAGCTTAGGAGTCCAGAAAGGTTGAAAGAACTGTCCGTGGTCACACAGGTGGAGGCAGGGCTGGCCTCCCCACCTGGTCTGAAGCTTTTGCGCTAAGGCACTGCCTTTCAAGTGTCATCACTTAGTCCATACACCAATTCGGAGAGGAAGACAGAGAAGGTGCTATTAAATGTTTAGTGAGTGAAGAAATGGAAACTAAACATTGAATGTCCCAACTCAAAAGATTAGTAGGTGGTTGAGTCAATGGTCAGATTCGATCTTCTGACCTCTGCTTTTATTTCTCTAAATTCCGAAATCTTAATTGTAACGTGTCTTCCATGGTTCAATATGCTCATACTTATAATTTTCATAAGAAGAAGCACATTATTGAACAATGATTTCAAATTTATTATTTAATGAATAATGGCAGAAATCCACAGATTTTTAAAAGCATCCTAAAATAATTGGAGGACTACTTGAAGGTTTACTACTAAAACTGGAAAACAGACCTCTATTGTTGTTGGATGAAAATGCAGTTTCCAGTTCCATCTGTCCACACCCACTGATTAAAAACATCAGATCTTCCGAAGGCATGGAATCAGTCATTCCTCACTGAATTGAGTTCTGACCAGTACTGATAAACATGTATAAAACTACATTGTACTTTTGAAACCGGTGTACAATACATACCGTTAAAGTAATAATTCAGAATAACAATATCCCCCTGTGAGGTTTTGGTACTACATAAACATGGTACTGCTTACTAGAATTCATGAATAAAACACCAAAATTATGATTTTATAAAGCTATAGGTGAAAAGACAGCCCCTGGAGATACATAGTACATAGGGAGCTAGATAGGGATATATTTGCATATCCACATAAAACCACAAATCTTAGTAGTTCTGTCATATTAGTTTCCATTTGTTGGAGCTGTACAACATCAAAGTTGTGATGTCCCTATATACTGCATTTAGCAGTAATGTAATGGACTACGTGAAGAAATCAAAGTGAGAGTTTCTAAGTAGTTTCCTGGCAATTGAGACAGCAGGCTCTTTCATGTGCTCTGTAACTGTAGCAGTGCATTGATTTAAACTCCTTCTGAGATCTCAAATGCTTTTATACTCTTAGGTCTCTCAAGCAGCATTTTTTTTTTCAAAGTGATAAAATTCTAGCATTCAGCAGAATACCATCTTGTTTGCCCCAAAAGGAGAGGGCTTATTTCAACTTTGCTACTAAACTGCACAGGATCACTAAGTAAAACAGCTGTCCAAATGCCATCCTATTAAGAAATCTGGCTTTGAGTTCAGTTTTCTATGTTCTGACCATAGCAAATTGGATTGGGGAAGAAAGAACAAAAACCAAATAGCCCCACAGATGTTGTTTTTGTGAAGGTTCAGTTCAGAAAAAGCCCAATGGATAAGCAGTTAAGCTTATTAATTTTTTTTCAAAGTTATCCTTTAATTGCTACTCATTGATAAATCCTAAAGGTATAGGAGTCACTTAATTTTTGTTTTGTATGTCATCTATTTCATTGTCGATTACATTCCTTATCCTCTTACCTAGCCATTTAAATTACCTATTTTCTGACAAATTCTAAGTATATGAATACCTCTTTTTTCCCAATCAGGAAGGAATTTTATGGAGCTTGAAAGGCTATTTTTCAATGTCCATCTGTGGTCATTCTCTATCTGATTAATTTCTTAACACACATTCAGCTGAAGACAGACTAAAGAGAATAAAGTGTTTCCAAGGTATTTTACACTGAGATTCAGACCACATTTTGCCAACCAGAATATATTCATCTATTCTCCAAGTACTTTCTTACAGGCAGCACAGGTGATGGGCCACGCCCTCGACTATTATTCAGAACAGCATTGTGGGACTGATCTTCTCACTTGTACTTTGTTGATGACACAACTTGACTGAGATGGCCTGGGCTGATTAGTCAAAGGGATGTGCCTTGCAGGTGAGATTGCCTCTGTCTCCTTCCTTATATCGTCCTTTACAAAGTCACTTCCAACTGGATTCAGATCTCAGTTATGACCTGAACCAATAAATAATAATAGAAAAGAATCATACAGAGACACAGCACTGCTGTCTGCCTTTTATGAGGGGCTAGAGATAAAATGGGTAAGCCAGGCACAACATGTAGGGCCAAAGAACTGTGACTGCTTACCTGCCTCCTCAAAGACATTGCTGTTGATGGCCATGCTTCCCCACAGACATAAATACAAGACAAAAAAAACTGAGGCAAGGCCTGGAGTCTTCTGCACATCAGGGTCTTATGTAGCCCATTCTTCAGTTAGGGGCTGTGGCTGCAGTTTGAGGAAGCTTGGTCCCTTTTGCTTCAGAAGCAGTAGGATTTTTCTACTAAAAAAAAAGAATCTCACCATCCTGGGCTATTGCTGTGGTGCAGCATCAGTTACCACAGTAATTTTCAATTACTCTGCAGTAACACAGGTGGTGGTGCAAGGGTTTCACAGAGCATTGTGCAAGCTCAGCACCTCCCATGATCAAAGTGGGGCAAGAAAAGGAAACTAAATATCCAAACAATAGCTGTCAGATGACTAAAATCCATAATTTTAGGCAATCTCTCTTTTTCAACAGTCAACACAGCTGCGAAAACTTGACTTACAATATCATTTACTAAAATACCGCACGGGGTTTGGATGACAGAAGGAGAATAAGTCATAATGCCTAGAAAGGAAATGTCTATTGGGCAAATTATCCCATGGAAAAATTTTTCTGGACCTTGAAGATGGATAAAGGTATGTGGTTATTCAACAATATAAGCAGACATTCATCATTCCAAGAAAAAAGGACTATTTGCCTGCAACGAGAAAAATGCTATTAATGTGAAAATAGCATCTCAAATAATAGTGTCCACTTCTTAACTCAAAGCCCTCACAATTCAGTAGTTGATTTTATGGTTAATATATTATTGATGAAAACACAAATTTGTGAGAGTAGTGTGTAGCTATTATCAGTGAGTCAAGAATCTTGACTGAGTTGCCAATATAGTCTGGGACAAAAAAGTTAGACAAAGTTCAGCTGATTGAGTGAATACTTACAGAGTTAAGTGCTATAGAAAAAAACCCTACCAATGTTCAAGTTAATATACTGAAAGCACTCGTATACACCGATGGAAGGCTGGAGAAGCAAAGCAAAAAAGTTTGTATTTTTAAAAAGATGTGCTCTTTTTAAACATTGAAGACCTAAAGACAAAGAACATTAAAGACTTGTTCTTAATTCCTTTACTATACAGTTAGAAAACGTGAGGCTCACAAAGTTTGTGACTTTGTGGAAAGACCAGGGAAGTAAATTGTGTACCAGGTTTTTATTTTTTAAATTAATGAAGACCAAGAACCTGAAAACAAAATGCCTGGTTTTCAAGCTTCCACAAATGGATCGCTGGGATATGGTTACAGATGAATGAATGCAATGACCAAACAGGCAGTTTTATTTCTGCATTTCTCACTAAAAGAGCACATATTTTATGATTTATGAGTATGAGAGTTAACCTGAAGGAAGATAACAAACACCAGTAAAAGTTCTAGGCTGAGAGTTTTAGGAGGATACTCAGAGGTGATCATATGATTTACCATTGAAACTATGACACTTGAGAGTAAACAGGGCAATTATTCATAAAAACACCAGGACAATCATCATAAATTAAAATTGTCCTAGACAAACCTAGATCTATGATTTCCTTACTTATTAGAAGGTTTTTTCCCCCGTGTTTAGATTGGAGGGAGATTTTCGCTTATCCTCATGGAATGTGTTCTGAAATGCTCTGTCACTTTTGGTTTGGTTTAATATTCTGGTCCTTCAGGTACTTATGCAGGCCTCAGAACCTTAACAATGGATTGAAGTCACGGGGCCTTTACTACTTAGGTGGGAATTTGGAGTCATGGATAGCTGACCTGATCCAGATAGCCCTAGGGTTAAAGAGGCCCTCTTGGCCTCCAAGGGTCTTTTGGCAGGAGAAGAACTCAAGAAGAAAAGAAACAATAAGGACTGTCCCAAATCTGAATCTTGTAAGCCAGAATCTTGTAAACCACCCTTAAGGGTGGAAAAATCTGATGTACTTTACATATTTAAAAGTCTGTTCTTTTGTAGCTATCATTTCTTCATATTTTACCCAAATTCCTTTAGGCTTACTGTGCTTTGAAATTCACCTAGTGGGTATTACATTCCAAGTTCATGTGTAGCACCACATTTAAACTTCACAATAATACCATGAAATGTGGTATTATTTTCTTCAATTAGCAGATGGGTAAAAGAGGGTCAGAGAACTAAGGACCTTGACTAAGATCATACAGCTAATAAATAGCAGAGCAAAGGTTCAAATCCTGGGTCAGTCTGCTTCTAGGACCCTTTCTAATAACTTCTGTGTACTCTTGCTTTTCCGTTGTAACCACGACAATCACTCATGTGGAAACAGGGATAAATAAATAAATAAATTTTGTATTATATATATTTATATATATATATTATGAATCTATCTACCTATCTATGTATCTAAAATAGAACTCTTATGAGGAATATATCGAATAAAATATGTAAGTATCTGGGTCAGTACCTAAAGTACATGTATGGTAGGTATCATTGTCTGGATCTCATTCACCAGTTTTCAGAGACACAATAAAAGGATAGGTACGATATCTGTTTTGTTCATCACTGCACACTCACGTAAAGATTTGCGCTTGGCATGTGATTTGTTCAATGAATAAATGAATGAAGCAAGAGAAAGATATCAGAGCAACAGCACTCAATGATGAGCATAGTTCTTTCATTTTCTGTCAATAATTCATTTTCTCTTCCTCTACAGTAAGATATTTTTATTTCAATTCCTATTGAATTTAGAGTCTGTTCCATTCATTGCACCATTAAACATTAATTTCTTTGCACTTAACTCTTTTCTGGGAACACCAATGTATTTCTACGATGCAAAGAAGCAGCTCTACTTCTTTAGCATTCTTCTTGATACTCAGCATACTGTTTGTCACAGCCAAACTTGGCCTGTATTTGGATTATTACTTATCTGGTGGTCCCACTCTAGATACCTGAATGTTGATAGCAGCTGTCATTTGATTTTTCTCTTCTAGTAGTCTCCTTTAATCACAACTGGATAAACATGTAATTTATTATTCTATAAAGACCTCATTTAATAGTGACTGAACTTACAGTAACATGTCCAAATTATGCAATGTTCTAAACTACTAATTTTCATTCATATATGCATATATGTTGAAGTGTTTATATATAGCAATCTAGATGCTATCCATGGTGAAGAACAGATAAAATAGAGCCAGGAGAAACTAAGAGAAAGGTCTTTAAGTTCATTTGCGTCTGGATTGGCTTATTTAATTTTTTTGTTTCTGCGTCACTCATATCCAGTTGTCTCCTTGGATCAGGACCAATATTTCCATTCTAAAGAATTCTTTCTCTATCTTTGATTATTTCAAGTTCATCCTTTAAATTTAAAGTTCAGAACTTCATCAACTTACTCTAAGTAGTTCAAGGTAAATAATCAAATTTACTACTGAACAGATTTGTGGAAACACTGGCATTTAACACAATTTGCCCTCCTTTAAAATATATCCTGCAAAATTGCTGCATCTTCCCAGTAAAGACCTTTTCTCTCTATTTGCTTGGGATGTAGCCAGGAGTGTTTAATAGATCAATATGAATTTTAATCATCAGAGAGCAGTTTTATGACATCATTTCTTCAAAAAAGTTTTACTCAAAAATTACCCACTCATTCATTTATTTTTTCATTCAAAGATACTAATTTATGAACCAGTCCTCTGGTTTCTTTTCAAATTCTATTATCAAACAAAACTGACTGCAGCATCCTGAGATGATGCTGTTTGTTTTATATCTATCAGAATGAACCTTCCTCAAAAAGATGTTGTCGGGACAAAATGAGATAAGAATTATGAAGAACTATATACAGGAAGGCTTTCTTGTTATATGTATGTCACAGTGAGTCTCATTCAGAGGTAAGAGTAACTATTCAAGTTTTTAATTGTGTATCTTGATGTGAAACTAGTGCCTTTTGAGTTTTCTTTCCATAATGATTAATTTCTAAGATAAGTTACTACATTGAGCCCCAGGACTAAAATTATCACATCTATGTTGTAAGCAATTGGCTTATCACACACAGATGAATATATAAGATAAAATGTGGAGACCAAGGAATAACTGAATTTCAACTGTCATGCTTTGACAACATAAACTAAAATCTGATTGCCATCCCCTCTCCACAAATCAACATACTGCAAGTTTTAAATCAATTAAGAATATGAATTAGAATATGTATATGAATTAAAGGAAAAGATAAATAAGGTAAATGCAGCTTAAGTGAATTTTATGTGTCTTACATTTCAGTCTTATCTATAAAATGTCACACTGTAAGTTAAACTATTGCTTACATCCTGAAGCTGTTATAAGGAACAGTCCCTAATTACATAACGCTCTAAAATGCAATAGAACTGGCTTATTTTTTTTAACTCTCTTTAGATTACTCACATTTACTTTGTGTGTTTCAGAGACATCATGCTCTATGAATATGCAACATTATTCTTAATTTAGCTCTGTAAAACCAGGCATGTGCAATGTGTGGTGTATTTGGCCATGCTGAATTCACCAGTGATTAAACTGATTTTTAGCTTGCGTCATTGTTTTCAGGCCCCATGATGAGTCACGGAACTTTTCTCTCACCTCATATATATTACTGCATCTGGTATCATTAGGATGGAGTTAACATCCAGGAGGTAGTGATTGATTTAGGGAGATGATAATGAGATTATGGCTCATGCCCTTAAAGCATGACAACTGAAATCCTATCCTTTTCCACATGAGGAAATATGCTAAATATTATAATATCTGACACGTCTATCACTGTGGGATTAAGCCAGCTATCTGAAACAGGGTTGATATTTTGATCCTTAGACATATTATCTTCTTTGTCTTACAAACACAGAATAATTGATTCGGAGATAATGAAGGTTTAAATCTGCATATCCAAATTTTTAATTCCAAGAAGTTTTTAGGTCCTCTTGGTTCAGATCTGTCAGCTTAAACAAAAGAAGCAAACAACCATCACTGTCTCTCTTTCCTCTGATTTTGTGGGGCGGGATCAGTAAACAGGATAAGAGAGGTGTTTAACTAGGTGTTTAACTAGGAATATGTATGTTTCAGACCGGGAGAATCTGGTATGAAAGTTTTCAAAAGACCCACAAGTCACAAGAACATTAAATGTGTGGGAAATCTGACCACTTAAACACAACAGAGAAGCAATATTTCCTGAGTGTTTGAAGAAAATGAGTTAGGGAAATGGATGAGCATGTTTTTAAAGACTAATAAATTTAGGCTTTTTTTTTCCTTTGGAAGGAAATGTTTTCTAGACCTTTTATTTACTTTATTTAAAAATATACATTTGATGCAAATTTCATTTCTTTTAATCTTTTCCTCTAACATAATCTTCTAGAACTCAGCTTCAGGATATATATATATATATATATATATCTCTCTCTGAGAATGATAAGGGGTAACTGAAACTGCCCTCTGAACTATTCAACACCCAGACGCTTTTTGTCTATTTCTAAACATTCACTGATAGAGACATCTACCCATTCATTTCTCAGCATCTGTACACGAGCATGTATCCATGTATCTACTTTGTGCCTAATCACTACCAGGCATTCATAAGAAATGGAAAGGAATATACATCCTAGCTGAGAGAGAAGACATATTTTTATGGGTTATACATGCATTTGAATGCTCGGTACATCTCTGGAAAGTAGGATAGAGAAAAGGAGATGCAACTGCCTATCTGACATCTCCACTGAGATGTCTCCTAGGCACGTTAACTATGGCCAGAATAGCATTCTTAATTTTCCCACTCCTTACGACCTAATTTTCCAATAGTCCAAGACTTAGGAATCATTCCTTATTCCTTTTTTTTTTTTTTTTTTTTTTTGCGGTACGCGGGCCTCTCACTGTTGTGGCTTCCCCCGTTGCGGAGCACAGGCTCCGGACGCGCAGGCTCAGCGGCCATGGCTCACGGGCCCAGCCGCTCCGTGGCATATGGGATCTTCCCAGACCGGGGCACGAACCCGTGTCCCCTGCATCGGCAGGCGGACTCTCAACCACTGCGCCACCAAGGAAGCCCCCCATGTGCCCTTTTACAGTCATCCTCCCACTTCCTCCCCAAGCTGCCGGCAAATGCTGATCTGTCTTCTGTCCTCACAGATTTGCCCCTTTGGATCATTTTCATATAAATAGAATTCTGTAATACAAATAGTACAGTATTTTGTGTTGGCTTGTCTTCACTTAGCATAATGTTTTTACACATGTTAAAACAACCTATGCTGTTATGGTGTCAGTTAATTTCATTGCTGAATATTATGCCATTGGACGTACCCCATTTTGTTTATCCATTCATCAGCTGATGTGAATCTGGATTTTCTCCATTTTGGGGGTATTAGGAACAGTGCTGCCACAATCATCTGTGTACAAGTCTTTGTGCGGATATATGTTTTTATTTATCTTGGATAGGTACCTAGGAGTGAAATTTCTGGACTGTATGGTACATTTACGTTTAACTTTCTAAGAGCTGTCAAACTGTTTTCGAAAGTAGTTGCACCATTTTACATTCCCACAAGCAATACATGAAGTTTCCAGTTTCTCCACATCCTCAACAGCACTTATTACTGTCTGTCTTTTGAAAATAGTCATTCTAGTGAGCAAAAATGTCAGTATAGCATAGTGGTTAAAATCAGAGATGCTAGGCCAAATTATGTGAGCTTAGATGACAGCTTTGCCACTTACCATCTTGTTATTTAACATTCCTATCTATAGAATGGGGACAATGCTAATATCTATCTCGGAGGATTATTGGAGGGGTAAGTGTAATAGAACTAATAGCTTACAAGAGTATCTGACACATAGTAAATTCTGTGTGAGCATTAGCCATTATAATAGCTTTGTTATTATGATTTGCAAAGTTATAATGTACGTATAGCCTGTTTGTGGATCATAGTGAGGCTGTGGGAAGATATTTATGTTCTCTTCATTAAGAGTCTCTTATATGACGCTGGGCTAAGATAGTTATAACAAAATCCAGGCGCTAGAATGTCAAGTTTTATAAAAATCAAACTAAAGATCTTACATATAATTAGAATGGGTAAGACTCCAAATGGCCAGAGTGACCTATCAGACAACTTCGGTTAAAATTGGGACTTAGACTGATTTAAGCAGTGGTTTCATTTATTCATAAAATATATCTATCCATGAAAAAAAATGAAAAACTAGTATAGACAAGTTGTTTTCCTACATAAAGTTGCATTCAGTTCTCAATTACTTGACCATAAGGACCTTCTTCCTCCCTTTTCTTTACCTGTATATTTGTACCTTTGATCCCTTTTTTCCTTTGCTTGACTGTTTGGATGATTAATGAATCATTGCGTGCTTCAACCAAGGAATGAATGGAGAAACAGCCAAAGAATGATATTCCCCCTTCTCAAATCACTACAATGCTCATTTTAGACACTTTTCCGGAGAGAACCAAGTCCCATCTTCGTATCAGGTACACTTCTGATGAATAACTTTAGAATATGTTTTGCACGCATGCTACTCAGTTTTTACGTATTACTGAAAGCATTTCAGAGCACTTCCCCTGGGTTTCCTGGTATAAGCAGGAATCACTTCTGCATGCTTAGGTTACTGCTGTCCTAATTTCTCCAGGTTCCAGAAAGCCTTTGGGTACCCATTTAATTCTCTCACAGCAAGCTATTCCTACTTGAGAGCTTCCTAGCTTCCTGTGTCTCATTCTGGGAGTGAAGTGATCTAGGTTATCGTGTAGTAAAAATATTACTATAAAATTGCACACTATTTTCACTTACCTATATTACCACTTATGGTTATAACCAAAGAAATGAACAGTATGAATATAACATTTAACTGTTTCTGTACTGACAGGGTTTTTCTCCATTTCTGAAATTCTATGCTTTTACAAAATAAGATGAATATATTCTCTTTAAAAAGAAGTAGTAAGGCCAACGGATGAAAGATACATTGAAGTAGAGTTTCCACAGTATGAGGCAGAATTTGCTTATAATTTTAACTGGATAACTTGTAAGGTCATAAGTTATCTGTCACTGTGAATATAGAGGCTCGATAACCAGATGTGTAGAAGAGATTAGAATCTGGATGAAGTACCACTATGGGCTACACTCCAGTTTGTAGGAGCCCGCTTTCACAGGGTGATAAAACCCAGAAGCAGGGAGAGTTAACTCTCCAGAAGGATGAACTTTAACGAATGGAAGAGAGAAGACCCAAGGGAATGGCAGAGAAGTTTTTTCTTCATTTTCCATGTGATGGATTGTCCCAAGGCACAGTTGTGTTTGTTTGTTTGTTTTGTGCCACACCATGCTGCCTGCGGGATCTTATTTCCCCGACTAGGGACTGAACCCAGGCCACTGCAGTGAAAGCTCCGAGTTCTAACCACTGGACCGCCAGGGAATTTCCCCAAGGCACTGTTTCTCTAGTCTGTCTGGAGGCAGTCCATGTGGCCAAGTGACTGTAGCTTCTCTTTGCGTCTTGTGAAGCAGTGGCCAACTCAGTAACGCATTAACTTGTATTCAAATCGCATCTTCCTCTGTCTCATTTCTAGTTTCTTTTACTCTAACTATCCTAGATTTTACTTTCCAACAAAACATTAGCACTTGACCTTTCCCTCAGGCTCCTTTTCAATCCACCTGAGCTAAGACTAGCTACATGCTAGCCAAAAGCTAGAATAGAGGGCTGTAAATTTTGTTTTAAAATTCTTTGTGAATGTATAAAAATGCTAGTGGGGGATGATGATGATGAACCTTCCTATCTAACATCTGTGGGGTACTTTTTTGCAGGTACTATTTGAAGTGCTTTACATGTGATAATGTTTAATCCTCACATCCATCCTACGAAGTAGGTATTACTATTATCCCCACTTTACAGATAACAAAACTGAAGTATAAAAAGTTCACACACCTATTAAAGCCAAGGTCATATAGCTAACGAACAGTAGAGCTAGGATTTCACTCTAAGCAGTTTGATGCATTTTCATTTGTGTTGAAACATACATCAGTAAGACCTCAGAAGACTGAGGTCCCCTGTGCTTAGCTGGCAATTCTGAGGCTATCATTGCCTGTGTAGCCGACTCTGGACAAGGCCACTTGGGTCCTTGCCACACTTTTATGATTAGAATGTGGTCGCTAAACAGCTGAGATCCACTTGCTTTCAAGAATGCGTGCTTGGGGCATCCGACTCTCTACCTCCCAGGCTACTTAGCTCACACGTTCAAAAGGAAGCATCCTAAAACACACACTTGGTTGCACCAAAGTTTCTCATATCTTCCTGCGTAGAGGTTTATTACAGAGACCTGTAATAAAACAGACTTTTATTTTATGCTTAATTCAGGGCATTTGTAGTTTCACCTTGCATCATTTTTACCCACCATCATACGGTGCATATTACATCCATCCTGCACACAGACAGACATGCCCACGCTCAGGCTCATTATACTTATACGACTATTGGGGCTGTACTACAAAGGTTCCTATTTGTGTTGTGTAAGATACTTACAGCTGAGAGTGACCTATACTTTCGTTTTGCCTTTCTCTTGCTCTATTTAAAATAATAACCACAGAATCTCTTTCAACAAAAGGTCATCTGGGTCAATGGACAGAACACAGAGGATCAGATCACCTGCCATAATTGCAAATTAATGCTCTCCTGGTAATGCATTAACTACACACTATTGATCTACAATTGAATCACAGAAGAACTACTGAGAAGTGATTTTACTTTCCTATTTTTTTGTGCTTTTATCGCTTTCTCCAAAACGCATTTTTCTTTCAACTGGAATTTTCTCTAATTGTCTCCATTTTTAACTTCCAACAGCGAGATGACTTCTAACTTGTAATTAGAATCTGTAAAAATTCATGTCTCTGTCTCAAAAGGCTTTTGGAAATCTACTGAACTGTAACTTTGATGCCATAAAACACGTACATGATGCACAGATACATACTTCTAGAGAGCCAAGCTTTTGAATGATTTTTTTTAACTTAGATAAAACAGAAATCCATTTGGTCCTCTATCTGAAATTACAATTTGTTGAATAGTCTGCAATAAAATATTCAAAACTTTCCCTTAAAAGCATTTTGCTTGGGAGCATTGATGATGTGATTTCCCTTCCTTGAGCAAACTTTTAACATATAAGTAAACTGTTTCTATCAGATACATTGTTTTAAGGAGTGTAAATGTGAGAGGAAGATGAAAAAATCCAGTAAATATTTATACACAGAATACTTCTGACAAAATCCAGATTTCCTCTTGTTTGTGGCAAACTCAATTGATAAAAATTCTTCTACTGAGTGGAGCTGATCATAAATTTCAATGCTGAATTTGATCATGCTCCTAGTTTATACAAAGGTCATCTGGCCTAAGCCTGGTTTCTGAATTGTGAATTAGGAGTCACTTGAACTGGAGACGGAAATTTCCTGACAGAAGTTTCCTGTACTTCTCATACACCTTAAACTTATCACTGATTTTTTTAAAACTTCTAAATGGGAGACATAGTTGTGATTTCTAAGAAAAGTCTTTTAAGAATGTTTTAGGCCTATAAGGACTTTGATATTTTACTGTAATTTCTTTCATAATCACTATTTGCATGAGTCCTAATCAATACTATGAAAATAAATGTGCATCCAAATTATTTGCTTATTCTTTAATCCTCAGTAAGTCACTGTCATCTGTAGCAAGAAAACCTCTAATAAATGTCAATTACATGACTAAAATTACATGATCTTGGTACTCTTTCTTCTAGGAGTTTATAATGAGAGACCAACACAATCAGAGTTGATATGCATTTTCCAACCAATCTGAGAGCTGGACCAGGGTGCTGGAGCCTCCCTGATGTGCCAGGCATCGCTGGATGGCAAGAGGTTGGCAGGATCAGAGAGGCTGGATCAGGAGGGAGGCACTAGACGTACTGGGACTCTGAATCGTGATACTTCCTTTAACATATTAAATATTTCTCACAGCAACCCAATAAGGTAGATACTATAACTTCTATTATACAGATGAATCAACCAAGGTTTACAGAGGTTAAATAATTAGCTTAAATTTATTTAGTTATAAAATGGTGAGTCCAGGAGTTGAGCAAAGAATTGTAGAACTTCAAATCTCCTTCTCTTAACTACTGTAATATACATGGCAATACAACCAGATCTGGATACATAACAGAGGCACACAAATACTGTCAAGAATCTTCAAGACTAGAATAAACAAAGTTTCTGAAAAACACTAGGGACCAACAAGAGGCTTTCTTAACTGAATGCATTAAGAGCAAGGAACTTGAGACACTGGTTGGCAAGATAAACGAAACAAAACACTACATATTAGACAATGATATAGAGGTATACGGCAGAACTGTTCAGCTTCAATTTTACCACACTAAGAAGAGATCCCACTAACCTTCCTAAGGCAGCTCTCAGAGCTCAGTTATATCTTTGGTGCAGAGCCCTAGGTGTCCTGTAGTGCAGTTACTGCCTAACAGAGTCGTCCTCCCTCTTCCTCTACCTTAGACACATCCTGTATTAAGATCAGAAAGTGAATAAACAAATCTTCACATTTCTAATCTTTGAAGATGGTTAGAAATAAGACGTTTTCAAGGCTACTCCGTAAGAAATGAGCTAGGTGTTCATATTTTAAATACTGCATGTTATACCCAAAACAATATTTTTAATAAACAGGACAGGTGAAAATTCATATTTGCATGACAATTATTTGTAGTGCACAAAGGCATTTTCTTTTTCATACTTATTTCTTCTCTCACACAAGAGAAAATTAACTCTGTAGTATGCTCTAAGTAAAAATAATTTGTTAAACACACATATTGCAAAATTGCAGGATTTATTTTAATTCACAGAGTAAAATGTCTTTTGGAATGTTCTAATGTAAATAAATCCAGGTTACCGTGACCAAAAAAAAAAAAAACAAGAAATGAAAGAAAAGAGAAGAAAAGTGATAAAGAATTGGGATAGCACATACAAAGCAAAATAGTACAGTACAAAATTGAATGTCAGGCCTGGGAACTCCTAGGGAGGTAGGTACTTATGAGAAACCAACTGTGAAATGTCTTTTTGTGGTCTGTATTTTCATTTTTTCTTGTAAGAGAAATATTTAGAATCTTTGTGGTCTGTACTTTCATTTTTTCTTGTAAAAGAAATACTTAGAATGGCACAAACAATCTATTCTGATCTGAACTCTTGGGGAAAAAAATTCAAATATATTAAGCATGTGATAGAACTGAATGATTCCGGAAAGGGATTTGTGTTAGTCTGATTTTTAGATTCATATCTAATAACATTTTTGTTGTATAGAAAATTGATGATGATGTTCTACCATTAACAGAACATGTACTGGGAGATATGTTTTTTTCTAGAAGTGATGGATTTGTGTTGATAAAAACAGATTTTTGGAGACCATCATCCTTGGAAACAGTAAAAAAATATTTGCAAGGCAAGGATGAGGGAGGCTGGCTGCAGCCCTAGAAGAGAGGAGAGTTGAATCACAAAGGATAAAAACCATAAATTAAAAGTGAACCATGTGCTCTGGAAGTTCAAAGTAGAAAGGGCCCACTGAGCATTTATTTGCTCCTGGATTTGTGGAGAGAGCGAAGGGGTATGGTGTCAGACTGTGAAAATGTAAAGACCTTGTCACTCTTTAATAGCTTCCCATTAAACAGAGAATAACATCTAAAATTTTTATCGTGGCGTACAGTACCCCACAGGAGCCACCTCTGCCTGTGACTGCCCCTTCATCTCCTATCATCCTCATCTCCGCTGTGTCTTTCTGTCCTGAAACAAGACAAGACTGCTCTCACCCTTGTGCGCCAGGCCTTTGTATTTATGATCTTGCTCTTCCTTGTGCCAGGAGGACACTTTTCTCCCAGACCTCTGCATGGCTGACTTCTTTTTTTACTCATCCGAATCTGGGCTCGATTATCGTATCACTCCTTTGAGGGGGCTTCTAGCATGCAAGGTTCCTAAAAGCATTCTCAGTTGTCTGAAAACATCCTTGTACCCTTGGGGCTAGAACTATGCCTGGCACATAGTGGGCACCCACCACGTGATAAATGAAGATGTCATCTGATGTGAGTTCATTGAGGACATCATTTCCCTTTTACTAAATATCATATCTCAAATACAACTAAGATCACATCAACATTTACTGGGAAGCTACATCAATATGCTATTTTTGTTGACCTTATTGTGAATTAAATCCCTCCACAGCTTTTCTACAAAATCTTCTCTTTGCCATAGTTACGTCTATTTTAGATGTATAATTAAGTTTTTGCACCCAAGGATGTGTCTTTATATTTATCAACAACCAGCTTTATCTTCTTATACGGTATGAGTCACATATGTGTCTCTTGCTTTTCCTGAAGCTACATTGGAACTTACTCTGCCTCCCTATTTCACGTTACTTAAAAATTGATTAACTGGATTTCTACGTTTTCCCCAAACAGAACTCAGGAGCCCTAAGTTAGTCAGCTTTCTAGAAATCTCATGATTTCCTTTACTCAGCACATGAGAAAATTTATTAGAATTTAAAGTAATTTTGGAAACTGAAGAATTCAGGGATAAATTATTTAAGAAGGAGTAAGCAGTTCACCTGGAAAATTATAAGACTGGGATAAACAAATGATACACAGGTGTAGTTCAAGAGTTGAGAATGAATCATCAGTTAATAAGTCAAGGACAGAGCATGCATTCACGTGTTTGTGAATGATGATGAATTTCTTTTTCATTTTCTAGAACAATTTCTTGAGCACAATAACATGGACGGTAGGAGACGCAGAGACAAATCATGGGATAGAAATCAGGAAACATGGTTTCTAATCACACCGGTTAGCCAACTGGTGAAACAAAGTTAAGGTAATTACAAATTTGCAAATCTACAAAATGGGTTAAAAATGCTTATTGATATGCCCTGAGCTTTGTAAGAGCCAAATGAATTAATAACTAGAGAGGACTTTTTGAAAAACAGATGGTAATTCATCATTAATATTCTTTACAATACATTTGCTATGGCCTAGCATTTTCTAATAACTCTCTATTCAGTCTGAATTCTGAACCCTAACTTAGTACCAAAACGAGTCTCTAAAATATTGAGGTGGATTTTTCAACAAATACACAATTATACACATCTAAATTAGTTTGGGTTTTTCAAAATAATGTTGGTGGATGTTGGCACTGCTCAGAATAATTTTGTTACACATTTTTTTGAACAGCTTATTAAAGTCAGTTTATGGACTGACAGAAAAGGAGACTCATGACTTTGTATACCTAACTCAGTTCAACAACCAACGTTGTTCACTTGGCTTGGCTCTCTTTAGCTTTGTTTACAGGAAATGAGATCCATTCTCAAAGTATGAAGAGTAGTTACTGATGGTATTGAAAATACATTAGCTCCCAAGTGACTATTTCTAATAGTCATTTGGGTGGATAAGTTATGGAATGATTATTAAAAAATTAGTTATGTTAAATCACAATTCATTTCAAATGATAAATTGATAAATTGGAAAGATTCAGAGAAAACCAACAGAGAAAACACAATGTTTGGAAAATAATATGTGAAATAAGAATATCTAAACAACTAGGATTTTTTTTTTAACTGAAGAATAAAAAGGTAAATAGTAGTTTAAAACTTTGGTCAGACATATGAAGATTCTTTGATGAAGAAGTGAAACTAGTAATTAACCATAGCTCTGCATACAATGCAAAAAGGAAAAGACAATATAAAGGATCTGGCCAGAGTCAGGAAAAAATTTAGCCAAGGAAGTTTATACAAGATCAGAAATTTCATATGGCTAATTGCAAACATCTTAGCTAACTCATGGTTATTTTCTCACATAAAATAGACATTGTGTGGTAGAGTTACTTTTTCTTATAGTAAAACTGTCATTCAAAAAGATTAGATTTAATTTCAATTAATTTCTTTTGAATCTAGATATTAATCTTTCTATCAAGTGGCGAATGTGTAATCATTCGAAAGCCTAGCAGGTTTCCATTTAATTTCCTCTGTTTGCTTATAAGCAACATTGTTGCACCGCAATCAAGATACTTTCCAAAAATTAAAACCTCTTCCATTAAAGACACCATCCATTAAAGTAATTTAAAATAATGCAATAACTGACACAGTAATTTGAATTTCACTGAATGGATACTACTTTTTTCCTATATATTATTCTACAAATATAGGGTTTCTATTTTTTAAAATAACTACTTGCATATTGTTCTTAACACTGTACATGAAACACTCATTAAAGCTAGGAAACAAGAAACTGCATAGTGGAAAGAAAAATGTGTCTATTTTAACTAGCTATGTGAAATAATTCTGATGCCATTTAAAATAACTTTGAATGGTATCAACTATTCTTCCTTCATGTATCATAGCCTGACTTTAATGATGATGATTAAATAAAAAATAAGAAATAATTGAATAAATATATTTTCCGCTTACCCAATAAGAGTTTAAAATATAGTACGCAAAATTTTTACCACCTAAAGACCCCATCTATATAGTTGAAGCACTGCCGTCTTCCTGTGCATTATGACCAAGAGAGAATGTCCATAATGCATCTGCACTCATGTGGAAACAGTGTCATCGTGCTGCTTCAATTACCTCTTTTTCTCTAGTTTCAATAAAATAATACATCTCTTGATCACGTTAAAAAATTCCATTTAGCTTGAACTAGCTCCATCAGAGCAGCTAATTATTGTCAAAAATTGATTTGGTTATATAACTCTAGTGAGTGTCTGTCACATGACCATGACTCACAGCAAATGCCCACTATACTCCCTCTTTCTCCTGTATTTCAGGATTTTCTATTAACTTCAGTGAAACCCATACAAAAGAAATGGAATAAAAAAACCCACCCATACAATCTCAATGAAGGCACAGGTCATAATTGTACATGAATGAACTTCCTATAATTTCTGATGTCCTGAATCAAAGTCCTTAAAAGATTGAATTGTAGTGGCAATATCATTAAATTAAATTATAGAAACCCAAAGTAATTCAGTGAAAAAAAAGGTAGCATAGTACTTATATCCTCTATCTATATACAATAGAGGAGAGTGAACATTTTGTGATGAAACCTAAAAGCAACTAAACCTAAAAACTAAAAGCAACTGACTCCGTCTGGGTTTTGGTTGCAAAAGAAATCCCTAAATAGTTTTTATTAACAGAAATTGTAGACTAGTACTTAAATCAGATGAAGGGGATATAGAATTCATTCTGAAGGCTAGATCTGGGACAAACAACTTAAACTACAAGTTTAAAAAAAAAGCCAGTGTTAATTTATTAATCTTTTCAAACGGTTTTAAAGGGAAATTATTCAAGTTGTTTATTTACTATGCTTTTCCTGAATAACTAATTGGCAGGCAGAAGCAAACTTCCTTTTTTCAGAGTAGCCTTTCAAAAGATTTAAGACCTCAAGAGTTTATGAAGAGCTTGAGAATGTAATTTAACAAATAGGTATTTATAAATTTCAGTGTTCGGTATCTTAATTTTTTTTTTTTTTTTTTTTTTTTTTTTTTTTTTGCGGTACGCGGGCGTCTCTTTGTTGTGGTCTCTCCCATTCCGGAGCACAGGCTCCGGATGCGCAGGCTCTGGACGCGCAGGCTCTAGACTCACAGGCTCACCGGCCATGGCTCACGGGCCCAGCCGCCCAGCGGCACGTGGGATCCCCCCCAGACCGGGGCACGATCCCGTGTCCCCTGCATCGGCAGGCGGACTCCAAACCACTGCGCCACCAGGGAAGCCCGGTATCTTAAATTTAATAATAATTTTCACTTAGAATTTTTATAGATCTAACTTGCATATTCTAACTAATGAGAGCCTATCAAAAAAGATGAAAAATAAGATTTCAAAGACACTGGGGTTCACTTAAATAAATTAGAAGTTAGTTGGGTTGACTGACAAAGTAATAAGAGCAGCTACCAAGAATACACACCCATAATTAGGTTTGAACCTTATTTCTTGGCCAAAGTGTTGCATGTGGTTCTGTTGTAATAGTCATTTTTACTCCAAAGTTGTTCCAGGGGAATGATCTGGAATACTCAAATTATTGTCTAGCTAACTCCTTAGTTTTTATATAAAACATTAACTGAAGCATTTTTAAGATAGGGTTATTGGATGCTTTACCACTGAAATGTTAAAATCCTCAGCAAAGCAAGTTGTAGAATAAGGTAATAGAAATAAACAGTGCCAATGAGAAATGGTACATTCCTAAAAATTGTAAGAAGACTTCAAAAAGCAAAAAATTGCCCATTAAAATGCAGCCTAGGGCTTCCCTGGTGGCACAGTGGTTGAGAATCCGCCTGCTGATGCAGGGGACGCGGGTTCGTGCCCCGGTCCGGGAAGATCCCACATGCCGCGGAGCGGCTGGGCCCATAAGCCATGGCTGCTGAGCCTGCACGTCCGGAGCCTGTGCTCCGCAATGGGAGAGGCCACAGCAGTGAGAGGCCCGCGTACCGCAAAAAAAAAAAAAAAAAATTGCAGCCTGAAACCTAAAAGGCATTTTCCATTTTTAAACTGCAAGGTGGTCTAAAGTATTTTGTGATTTTTATATTTCAGTTAAACTCTCAATTAGCAAAAATTTAAGCAAGTGATGCTATAACCTAAGTATTTTAATTCAATAAAAATTTCCCTGATTCCTCGCCTTCAGTTTTTTATACAAATATTACCTTTGCAATGAGACCACTTTTTCACAGCACATATCATCTTACATACCGGATAATATACTTATGTTTCATATTTATTATATCTTTGTCCTCACTAGAATGTAAGCCCCATGAGGTGATGGACTTTTGTCTGTTCTATTCACAGAAGTATGTATTCCAAATTCCTAGAATAGTGCTAGGCATGTAGATTCTCAATAAATATTTACTGAATGAATAAATGAATGAATGCTTCTCTGTGATGCAAACTGATCAACAAGAAAAGAATGTTCTATCACACTTATCAAACTTATGAAAAAAATTTTAGCTTTCCACTTTTGAAATGTCAATACTTTTTCTAAAGTCACATAGAAGGTCATGGTTATTAAATTCACTTAAAAATTGAATTTGAAATTGCTACTTTGAGAATAAATCCTTATTCCAGTAGTGCACTCGCCTAACTACATAGTTTATTTATGTGCATCAAGAAAATCAGAATCAAAATGTTTAATTTATATCACTATTTCTGTTTATTACTTCTCTTTCTAAACTCCAGTATATCAGCACCATCACACTACTTAAATACATATCATCTGTCTGATTATGTCTTGCAAAAAAATGCATCTTGTCAGTACATACTTTACATCTGAGTAGAAACAGAAAGCTAGATTTGATAGTATTCCACCTTAAGTTATGTAAGCGGATGAGCTCTTCAAGGAAAATATTATAGAATCAGAGAAGGGGAATGAGGTGGGCAGTTAAGAGCCAGTGAACAAATGGCAACAGAGGAATGGGAAGGTGATGATGGAGGGATTTAGGGCCTTGAGGTGTACAAAAAAGATTTGAACCAACTGCCAGAGGGAATTTGATGGGAAATTTTTTTTAAAAGATGAATAAAAACATGCTTACCAGCACACCAAGGCCCAGCTGACATTAAACACTGTGAATTTGGAGTAAATTCAATTGGCAAAGTTACCTGAATTTCTCTAATAATATTCAGCATCCCAGAAGTATAGAAAATGAAAGGTTAGATTAACCCAGGACTAGGGAGTGGAACAGGGTAAAATTCAGTTACAATGGAAGAGAGATAGAAATATTATACATTCTCCACCCCATTCAAATGCCAAGCCAAAATTGTATATTCAGGGATTTTCCCACTCATAACTGTCCTGAATATATCTTAATACTGATTTTAGTTCAAACTTTAGCTAAAATTGGTTTAAAAATATTTTCCGGCTGAATTAAAACGTGACTAAAGCTAATGACACATAATTGATACATAATCTGTAATTTTATGTCAGTAAAAGCCTATGTGTGGAAATTTACCTTTTTAACAACATCAATTGGGAGTCAATATTTTACATGGCTGGGAAGTTTCTGGGCCATTCTTAGCCAGAGCTGAAGGGGCAGTGCTTTGGCAGCCACTTTTTAATACCATGTTGACCTTCTCATCGCCTCTTCATAATCTGGTTTAAAAAAATGACGGGCTTGGGCTTCCCTGGTGGCGCAGTGGTTGAGAGTCCGCCTGCCGATGCAGGGGACACGGGTTCATGCCCCGGTCTGGGAAGATCCCACATGCCGCGGAGCGGCTGCGCCCGTGAGCCATGGCCGCTGAGCCTGCGCGTCCGGAGCCTGTTGCTCCGTAATGGGAGAGGCCACAACAGTGAGGGGCCCGCGTACCGCAAAAAACAAACAAAAAAAAAAAAAACGATAGAAAATGACAACTCGAGCATACTCATTTAAAAAATACATTCAACAAATATTTAATGTGTTTTTCCTATACCCTGGTCAATACATCAGATGACCAGTGTTCTAGGATGAGGCCTGGCATGAAAAGATACATTGAGCCAAACAGATTTCCTCTTTTGAAAATCTGAGCCAACAGATACTAAGCTGGTGAGGTATTTCATGTAGAAGGTGGAGCTGAAAGACCACCATGTCGAATGGGTCCATGATGAGCATGTGCTAGGCAGAAGTTCAGAGGAGGCAGGAACAAGGAGTAAGTCCTGAAGACAAAGGATCGAACAGAGCTACAGATTCCTTTGAGGGAGAAATCACATGGCTCACAAAAGAGATGGAAAAGGTCTCTGCCCAGAACTGCCCCATTGGTTCTTGCAGTTCCCGTCTCCATTCCCATATCGAATACAATAGGCTTCATTTTCTTCAAGTGGTTTGAGTGAGTCTCTGCTTCTTGATCCAAGATGAGCCTAAGCAGAAACTGCAATTTGAGCGATTATTTTACCACACGTTTTTATGAAGACACAAAGTACTCCACATATTTATATGTGTCCATAAACTGAGTGCACATCTGTGTTTGGAACATATCATGTTATTTATTTTTCTATGTTCCCACATTTCTTCTCTTCTTTGAATCCTTACTCTAAGAATTAACTTGTAGCCTGAACATATAAGCTTTGAGTAGATGGGGAAGATCTGCCTATTACTGCTACTCCACCTTAGAGGTTCTGGGAGGGGGACAGGCGGTATGACCAGTTGGAAGAGCATTGGCTTTGCAGTCGAGAAACTCAAGGTTTTAGTTCTGGCTTTAGCGCTAGTCATGTGACTTTGGCTACACTACTTTCATCCTCCAAGCCTAAGATGATGTCAAAGAAGTATAAAATGATTTCACTCTCAGGTAGGCATGGAAATACTGTATCTAGCAGTAGCTAGAATCAGCACACGGTAGACAGTCAACAATTACCACCCCTCATGTGTGACTCGCCCAAGCTTACATGTCTGGAAATGAGCAGGAGTCCTTTCTGGAACCCACTCATAATGCATTTTTATACTTGAGTTCATGTATTCCTCCATGTTCATGAAAACAAATTCAGGTGATATTCAAGCCTAGACATCCATTATCTTCCAGATTCTTCTTGAAGATACTGCTCTGTATTCTCCCTTCATTTCTGATGCCCACAAGTCCCTTCTTTTACCATTTCCCTTCTTCTTAAGAAAATTCCTTCAGTCGTTCTTTTAGTTATGCTTCCTGGAAATAAATTCTTAGTATTTCTTGAGTTAAGAATGTCTTGTTTTATCTTTCCTTTTTGAAGGAAATAGGATTATGGGTTGATAGTTCTTTTCTTTCAACAGTTGAAAAATTTTGTCTCACTTTCTGGACTTGATGGTTTCTGATGATGAGAAATCTATTGTCATAGTTGTTTGCTCCTCATAGGTAAGATGTCATTTTTTTCTTGCTTTCAAGGGCCTTTTGTCTTTAGTTTTCAGAAGTTTGATAATGATGTGTTTTGGTATGGGTTTCCTTGGATCTCTCATGTTTGAGATGCATTCAGCTTCTTGAATCTTGTAGGTTTATTTATGTCTCTTACAAAACTTGGGAAGTTTTCAGACATTATTTCTTTTTCATCCCCTCCTTCTGTGACCTCTCCTCTGGCACTCTGATAACATGAATATTACAACTTTTGTTACACTCCCACAGTTCCCTG
Organism: Delphinus delphis; assembly: GCF_949987515.2. Taxonomy (NCBI): domain Eukaryota; kingdom Metazoa; phylum Chordata; class Mammalia; order Artiodactyla; family Delphinidae; genus Delphinus; species Delphinus delphis. Next base: position 85,077,038 of record NC_082683.1, read on the forward strand.
AGACTTTGTTCATTGTTTTCCTTTCTGTCTTTTTTCTCCCTGTTTTTCAGATTGGTTAATTTCTACTGCTCTATCTTCCAGTTCACTGATTATTTCTTTGTCCTCCCCATTCTTTTGTTGAGCCCATCAACTGAGTTTTGTATTTGTTATTAGATTTTTCAGTACTGAAATTTCCATTTGGTTCTTTATAACTATGTCTTTTTTGAGACTTTCCATATTTTCCATTTGCTTCAAGCCTGTTTGTAATTGCTTCTTAGAGCAACTTTATGATGTCTGCTTTAAAAATCTTCATCAGATCATTCTAAATCTCTGTTACTGCTATCTTGGTATTGGCATCTATTAATTGTCTTTTACCATTCAGCTTGAGGTCTTCCTGGGTCTTGGAATGATGAGTGATTTTCAATTAAAACGTTGACATTTTGGGTATTATGCTAAGGGACTCTTCATCTTATTTAAACCTTTTGTTCTAGCTGGCATTTTTGGATACCATTCTGGTAGAGGAGGGCAAGGATGCTGCCTCATTACTGTCCAGATGCCCTACTTGTCCTCCTTTGACACCTGAGGGACATAACTCCTTGTTACTGCCAAGAGAAGATAGGAGTTCTGGCTCCCCTCTAGGCCTCATCTGACACCAGGGGGCTGTGACGGGGCGGGGACAGAGTGGCCTTGTTACTGCTGGGTGGTGATAAAAATCCTGACTCTCAGGCTTCACTGGTGGTGCAGTGGTTGAGAGTCCGCCTGCCGATGCAGGGGACACGGGTTCGTGCCCCAGTCCGGGAAGATCCCACATGCCGCAGAGTGGCTGGGCCCGTGAGCCATGGCCGCTGAGCCTGCGCGTCCAGAGCCTGTGCTCCGCAACGGGAGAGGCCACAGCAGTGAGAGGCCCGCGTACCGCCAAAAAAAAAAAAAAAAAAAAATCCTGACTCTCCATTAGACTTCCTCTGACAAGGCCCCGGGGGGGGAGGAGAAGGGACACCTCATTACTGTCAATGGGGTGGAAGTCCATGCCTCCCACATATGGGAGCTTATTATTGCCCAGGAGCGATGCTGGGTGCCTTGTTACAGCCTCCTGAGGCTGGAGGTAAGAGACCCATGCTTGTCCTTTGCTTGTGTGGACAGGTGTGGCGCTGCAGTGTTTAAGCTGTGGTGTTTGGCTAGAGAAGAGCAGTTACGGTCAAAAATTTTCTGTCTTGCTAGGCTGTCTTTTCCTGGTTCTCTGGCTAGAAAGAGTAGGGGTTTTTTTGTCTGCACCTGTTGTTTCTGGGTGGCTGGCTTCTTTGGCTCCAAGTCTGGGATATATGAGGCAAAAAGAAAACTCAGGAAATTCTCCACTGTGTGGTGCCTTGGGTCCTGAGATTCCTGGCCAGACTGCCTTCTCCCCTCCTTTCAGAATCTCTTTATGTTCGTTCTAGATATATAAAGGTTTTTAATTGTACTTACTCAGAAGCATAGGGAAAAGTACACCTACTCCATCTTCCTGGAAGCAGAAGTACTCCTCCATTAGCATTCTGATATATGTTATTTCCACTTTATATTTTATAACAGGATGTTAATTCTGATTGTTAAATTGGCAACACAAGATACTGCACTCCACTTTCTTGCCAGAGAATATAAGTGATGCTAAACACTCTGCTCCCCAATTACCATCAATGTTAGGTAGTAAGCAGCCATATTAAAGTGGGATTTACCTCAGAGGTCACAGTCTAGTCCTCACATGAAAAATTTTACCTGGGTCATGTCAGACCATCCAAACCTGCATATCTGGTCCCTGAGAGAAATGCTTATGCTATAAAGTGCTGAGGCACTGTACTGCATCTATGTTGAACAACATTATAATATAAAAAGCAAGTGTATAAATAATAAAAAATTAAGTAATTTCTAAGTTATTTGTAGAGGGCTAATAAGAGTATGATGGGGCTTCCCTGGTGGCACAGTGGTTGAGAGTCCGCCTGGCGATGCAGGGGACACGGGTTCGTGCCCCAGTCCGGGAGGATCCCACATGCCGCAGAGCGGCTGGGCCCGTGAGCCATGGCCGCTGAGCCTGCGCGTCCGGAGCCTGTGCTCCGCAGTAGGAGAGGCCACAACAGTGAGAGGCCCGCGTACCGCAAAAAAAAAAAAGAGCATGATGTACTACATCTCAAAGTATCACTTTATGAAGACAATGGATGATTTTCCCTCAGCTTTGTACCACAAGACGGTAAACAACCAATTCATTTCTATATTTTGAAAGCTGTGATTTCTTTGCTTTGGCTACCAGGAAGTTCACAGTCAAGTTTGTTAATGCCTCCAGTACCATATGGCATAGATTGTGTGTATTGGCCTTGCCCCTGACTTCTTTTATTTTTCAATCAAGATTTTACTTTTACCCAGAGTTCCTCATATATTTGGGTTTTTTTTTTTTCATATATTTGGTTTTTATCCAGTAGTACAGTATACATTTTGGAACATGATCTCATTTATTTTAGAAACATACAGGTGAACAAATATGTTAAAAAAAAAAATAGAGGGTTTGTAAGCCCTCAAAAGGACAGGAAATGAACCTCAGGTTTGTTCTCAACCCGTAATAGAAACTTAATGAGTGCTATGCTTTTGATCCCGCAAGGCCTCTTTCTCAAGAGACCCTACAAGAACATACTTGTCACATAATTTTCACTTTATTTGTTAGACGGAGTTTTGTGAAGGGACACACAAACACAAGTACTACCTGGAGGACCGAAGCACCACTGTGGAGAAACTGAAGACCACTTTCAGCTGAGTCAATTCCACCAGTGGCCAAAATGGGAAATCCAGGCAAAGCGCGAGCAATGGTGGTCACAGCTCTCAAAGCAATAGGTCTGATGGCTGTGCCTACAGAAAATGAGGATGATCAATGGTTAGTATATTGACCACTTGAGCATATTGCCTTATAATCACTATCATGTGATGGCAGTGTTGTACTAGACGAAATTCAATTTTATCTCTACTTAAGATATATACGTATGTAATATACAAGCATTGCTATGTTTCAAAGTATGTTAATTTGTAAATGGATATGTACTTATTTTAAGGACTTTGATGCTATTATTGCATGCAGGCATGTTATGCAAGTGGGTATAGCAACTCTAGGACTCTCACATAAAATACATACATATCACAATTTGATATACAGTAATGTGTAAAAGATTGTATGGAACACTTGAGCATCTGTTTTAAAAAGAACAAGGAATAGCAGATTTTGTAAAAGAAAAACAATCACATACAGTGCATAAATAGACATACAGCTCTGTTATGTTTCCGCGAAGTATAAAGCAGCTGGTGTGAATAGAGATACTGCAAAAACAAGCAAGGTGCTGATGAACTTACAGATTCCATATTGCATTTTACATGTATTTCCCAAAATCTGATAGTGATTTTACTCAAACATAGTAAGCCTAATCTAATTTTCAATACATTAGAACATTTTAATCAAGTTAAAGAGAATTTACTAGAATTCAGTAATTAGAGTATGCGTTTGAGTTTGTATACATTATTTAACCAAACATTACCAATACATTATTTGCTAATTGTCATAAAGGCTGTATGGATGGACAGAATACTCTGAGGTCACTTTTTACATGATTACACTGTATAAGGCTGCTTAGACTCTCAAGGGTTAACCCAACTGGGAGTAAATTAATGCTCTCGTAACATAGTAATATAATTTGATATTTCAGATGTACACTCATACGTCAACGGTCCTTTAAAGGCATTTTCTGAAGTAAAAATAGTTCTTTTTGTGCAACAATGTGGCATTGCCTCAAATAAGGGCTCTACAAACAACAAAACAAGCAAAGGGTAAAATAAGCCCCATGTGGTGCATACTTTGGCATCTCCTCCACCACCACAAGCATCCTTACCAGCATTCTCAATATGTATTCATTGGTGCTCCTATTAAGGAAGCACAAAGAGCTTTCATTAAAATCAGCGGTTTTCTTTTTATCCTGTTCATTTCAGATGAAACTGAATTTACGTGTAAACTAATGCTTTAGCACTCAACACCAAAAATGTTTGTGGAAATGTCTACTTGGCGCTCCCACACCTAAAAAATCTTCCTCTAGGTAGCAGTGTTTCTTAGTCAAGAATATTCAATGCTGACACTTCAGGATTCCATAACTGACATTTAAATACAGGGTAGTAAGTTAGGGCAAATTAGAAACTGAACGTCAAGATTCTATTTCTATTTAAAAATATTTATCAGCAACTTCTTCTTAGTCTATATGTTTTAACCATAAAAAAGGCTAACATAGTGGACAGGAGAATGCATGGAAAGAATACACACACATATTTATAGAAACATACCTTTAGCTATACTAAAAAGAAATTCAAGAGTAAAAGTTAGAGGAAAGCATTTTTAAAGGAAGTTGTAACTTAAATAAACCTTTTAGACAGACATACAGCTATCTTGGCATAATATAACTGATGTGTTCAATATATGCTAAGTTGATGGCTCCTTTACACACGTTACTTTGAAGTAATAAAGAAATATTGGGATTCTTTTTTTTTCTTATTTAGTTGACCCTGGAGAGTAAAGGAAATTTTTGCTAAGCAGATAAATAATTTATTTCTAACTGCACTGTTAGAAGACTATCATTAACACTAAGGGGTAAAATTTCAAAGTGGTACACAGGGATTTGGCCACATATTCCAATTGATATTAATGGACATCAAATGGCAAAATCCCAGAACACAGCTTTGAAAATTTAACCAGTTACATTTAAAGGGCAACATTATTACACAGGTGTTAAAAAACATCAGCAAATCCTCAGTGGCATTAGAAGATGTTCAATTAGGTCAATAAGACATTTTCTATTTGATGTATTTCTTCTTTTCTAAAACTTTTCTAATATAACGAATGAACATGAAAACCTTTCAAACTAATAAAGGTATCTTTTCAAAAATTAAGGGTAATTATGTTCTCTGAGGAAATGGGATCCAAAAATGAAGAAATGGATCCTTCTGTTGCTGGGTAATAGTAAATTCAGTTTTAATTTCCATTATAAATTCCATTTGATTGGTTTTCTTTATAACTCAATTGATTTAGTATGAAATATAATCTACCTGTTCTCAGCATTTTTATGGGGAATAGATTTTAAAAATGACTTTTATTCGCCATGAAAGGTTTTTGGAAGGAAACTGAAGGTATGTAAAAGGATCTTTTTAAATTGTTGTACAGAAATTTCTTTTTAGTTTTAAAGTGACAGAAATGAAAAAATAATAGATTCAATATAAAAATAAAACTTTTGGTGTGAAAGAAATACATATATCGATATCATACGAGATTGTACATATGTTAATTAAAATGCATACAGATTTCCAGAATCACAGTTATTGAGATAAGAATTTTAAAAACTTTGTCACTGCTACAGTAATTAATGATTTTAGACCAAAGACCAGGGAGGAAGAAGCCAGTTGAGAAGCTCAAGGAATTAAAAGTGGACTCCATCCTAAAGGAAGCAACAAGGTTTAAATCAAAAATTGAAATCCTATAAGCTTAAATTAATTAATAGGCAACGTGCAATTTAAATTAAGCCTTCATCTACATGGGGTAACCAGATGAACCTGATGGGAAATTAATTACATCAAGCCTTTCTGTTTCAACAGTGTGGGAGGTGCCAATGAAAGTCAGCCATTCTGAATCCCCACATTTTGAAACAAGCTGCAGGTTCAAACAAACAAAAAGTGAACTAGACCTTTGAGTTCCAGCATTGCTGTGAAGAGTCCTGATTTGTGCCAAAGTGACCCTAGCAGAAAACCTGGGGGACTAGAATGAACTTTTGGTATCTAATCAATCGAGACCCTCCATATAGTCACATCCTAAAATGCAAATCAGTATGTTGAATTCATAGATCTTTGATAAACTTCACTTTACATTTGATTGATTCACGATCTAGAAAAACATTTCAGTAAGCCAGAGATGTTGAATTCAAAGGTAACCAATCTGAATTCAATGATTTTTTTTCTTAAGAAAATACTTTCTTATTTTAATTGCAATTTCAAAAATGCTACCATTAGTAGTAGTATTACATATTGATATGCAAGTAAGAATTAATGTATTATGACTTAGGTTCCTTACTCAGGCCTCATTTATCCATTCATCTGTTCATCTGTCTATTCAAGAAATATTAAGCACCTGTGCCTTCTTTTAAAAAAGAGGTAATTGTAACTGAATTGGAAAAGCTTAAAAGACAATCTCAGGTAATCAGTTTATGTTGTAACCATATTGTCACCCAGGGTGGATACCCAAAACACCAGCCTCAGTGATCTTAGGAGGTAATATGAGTTCAGTTATTCATTCTGTACATATCCCATTAGGAAAGCTTCACATTCATTTAAACATCATATATTTTATGATTGCTATTAATACAAATTCTAGAAAGAAGGGAATTTGAGGATGAATTAGTTACATCAGAGAGACAACAGGGCCAACTGCTTAGGTTCAAATTCTAGCTCCACTATTTACAAGCTCTGTAATCTTGTGAAAATTTCTTAATCTTTTCATCTATAAAATAATAAAATTATAATAACTTCACAGAGCTGTTTTGAGGATTAAATTATTTAATATATATAAAGGGCTAGCACATAATAAAGATTATACAGATGTTTGCTATTGTAACCTGTACTACCTAGAAGGACAATTGATTTCAGAGGGAGCATTTATTTAGTTTACTTTGTGCCTTTTATGCTGTTGCTGTGTGCTTAGTAATGCAAAGAAACCTTTTTTTTTTTTTTATTGGAGACAAGATCGTGATGCCTAGGATGAAGAAACTTTATAACCTCTGCTCCCTTAGGAGAACCACACATCTCCCTCTCCCTTTTCCCCTCTCCAGCAGCTTTCATTTAGTGGTGTCATAATGTTGGTAGGATTAACTGACTCCAAAGCTAAAAATCTCAAAGGCAGACATCCATATATTTAAGATTTTATTTTGAGAATCAAAAGGTCCATGCATTAAATCAATATGCAAGACTTTTAATGACAACATCAGAAGTTGAGTTTATTGGTGAGAAGAAGGCAGAGCTTTACTTAGCATGACTAAACCTTTGAAGAGAAAAGACATTTTTTAATGGGCAAGATAGTGTGGAACATATGCTAATTTTGGATAACTGAAATTTTGAATAATTGAGTTTAATTCTGTTTGTTTTTTGCTTAATCATTTGACTCCTAAGACAGCTACTGTTACAGAGTTAGTTGTTAAAGCTAAGTCCACAATAAACTCCCTGATAATGGCTCTAGCTGGCAATAAAACAGAATTGGGTTATAATACTCACTCATGCTCACTGTGTATACAAAAAGAAAATGTAGTTTTAATTTGCTTACATTAATTAACATATAATGAATTAAGTGGATAACAAATTCCTTAGAAATTGAACTTTGACTGTCTAATTGTTAACAGTCTTAACATCACCCAGAAGAAAAAAAATATTAGCAAATCAAGAATTTCAAGGATTTAGGAGTTGAGAGATTGATTGTTATAAAATAAACATAAATCAAGCACCAAAAATTTATCCTTTAAAACAACTTTAAGGTATTAATGAACCTAACATACTGATAAATATGTAAAGCACATATATACATATATATATATATATATATATATATATACACATATATACAATGGAATATTACTCAGCCATAAAAAGAAATGAATTTGTTATTTGTAGTGAGATGGATGGACCTAGAGTCTGTCATACAGAGTGAAGTAAGTCAGAAAGAGAAAAACAAATACCGTATGCTAACACATATATATGGAATCTAAGAAAAAAAAAAAAAAGGTCATGAAGTACCTAGGGGTAAGACGGGAATAAAGACACAGACCTACTAGAGCATGGAGTTGAGGATATGGGGAGGGGGAAGGGTAAGCTGTGACAAAGTGAGAAAGTGGCATGGACATATATACACTACCAAATGTAAAATAGCTAGCTAGTGGGAAGCAGCCACATAGCACAGGGAGATCAGCTTGGTGGTTTGTGACCACCTAGAGGGGTGGGATATGGAGGGTGGGAGGGAGGGAGACGCAAGAGGGAAGAGATATGGGAACATATGTATATGTATAACTGATTCACTTTGTTATAAAGCAGAAACTAACACACCATTGTAAAGCAATTATACTCCAATAAAGATGTTAAAAAAATAAAATTAAATAAATAAAAATACATCTTTACACATGGATTAAAGTCCTCTGAGAAAATTACCATAATTCAACTAGAAACTGAAGTACTACAAGGATCCAGGGTTATATCAAGAGATATGAAATCTAAAGAGGAGAAATGGGAAAAAGAAAACCAATTATTTTAAGTTGTTATTTTAGGTTTACTGAAAAAGCTAAAAATTTTCTTATGAACATGTTTTAATTTTTGTTGAATATTTCAAGATATTTTTTCTGAGTCTTCATGTCTCTATAGCTGTTTATCTGCTTCATAACATATTCAATATATTCATAGTCAATTTATATTCAATAATTTGGTACCTAGCATGTGCCAGGCATTTTATTTTAAAGCAATAGAATTAATACTATTTACCAGAGAAGGGGCCATTTTCCTTTCTGAGCATTTATTTTTGGAGTGATTTCCATAGCCTGACACGGAGACTGGGGCTTCACACAGTGTGTGATTTAACCCTTAGAGTGCTGTGCAGGTAGATGCTATCATCTCTGTTTTGTATGTGAAGAAAGGGAAGTTCAAGCTGAATAAAACTTGCTTTATGCCAAAGTTTAAACACCAAGTCTCTGTGACTATCAGAGTTCATACTTTTCAGCTGCTACTGAGAAATGACAGTGCAGCAATTATGACGAGGATCACTTGCACATTGTCTTTGCCTAAGAAAACCAGTATCAGTATCATCTGTGGTCTAATGCTCAGAGCACAGGTTCTAAAGTCCAACCAATTAGGTGTAAGTCTTTGCTCTATTACTTTACACAATTGTGACTCTGAGCAAGCTCCTTAGTTAGCTTCCTAGAACATCAGTTTTCCCTATCTGTGAAACAGAGACATCAATAACAATAATATCGTAGCAACTTGGGGACTATTACATGATACAATTTGTGGAAAGCACTCGGCACAGGGCCCGGTTCATAGTATATATAAGCTAATATTACTATCAAAGCCAGAGAAAATTGATCAGAAAAATAAGCATTCACTATAAACATGTGGGGATAAACACTTAATACTTAGGGGGTGTTAATTAATCTCCTAGATATTAAATTTGGAGATCCTAAGTCATTTCATTTCTAAAAATTATAGTTTGAGTTTATGATTGTAAATGCATGTATTTGTGTGAATAGCTCTTTATTAGATGTATAATGCAATTGCAATATCTAAATGTATATGTCTTATCCAGAAACTCTATTTCGAGAAATCTAATCCATTAGTGCATAGACATAAAGTTACATGTACAAAGATGTTCCTTGAATATTGTTTCTTATAGCAAAACAGTGAAAACAACCTAAATAATCACTAGCAGTTATGCTAGTAAATAAATTATAGTTCATCCATGTATGTATGATATCACAGGAAACTTTTAAAACTGACGTGGAAATATCTCTAGGATATGATGTTATGTGTTAAATGACAAGTAGCAGAATAATATATAGGGTGTAGTCCCATTTTAGGTAAAAAAATGTATGATTACATTTAGTATGTGGGCATGTAAATGCAAAGAATGTTGAGTTTTAAACTGCTAATAGTTATTTCTGGGGAAGAGGTTGAAGAGGAACTTTCAAGTTCGATATCTATACGTCCATATTATTTTATTCTTTTAGGTAAGAAAGTGTTTATGATTCACTTCTGCAACGAAAAGTGATTATTTTTTATAATGCTTCTAAAACAATACAGGAATAGGCATTTTCAGATTCTGTGCTGTGAAACATTTGTATATGGGATGTGCAATGATCCTACCCTCTGTACATTCAGAAGAGCACATTTGGTTCTATATCCAATATTTTAAGTAAAATATTAACAAACTTAGAATATATCCAAAACAGGGTGAATAGAATGATCTCTCTCTCTTTCTCTCATTCTCCCCCCCCCCGCCACATACACATATACACATGCACACACATAATGGGATGGACCCAGAGATGGAAAAAGCCTATGAAAAGTTTTGTTTGGAATCAAAGGGTAAGCAAAACCAGTAAAGCAAAATTTCAGTATGTCAGTTTTCTGAAGTAGTTTAGGATATGGCGATTTAGAAGAACACAGAAAAGCAAGAAAGTGCTTCACACATATCAAATTAAGGATGTCGAGTTATGTTACTAGTGTATGAAACTTTAATTTTAACATTGTCTGCCAAAATAAACTTTATTCCCCATAACTTAAAATGCATATGTATATATATATGTATATATAATATACATATCATATATTATATATAAATAGTTTATTATGTACAGCTAATTCCACTGTTATGGTGCAAAAAGATTGATTTTGAAATAAAAGTTTTTTTAAATAATATGTGTGTGTGTATAAAATGGCTGAAAGTAATCCCAATAGTTGTTCTTCAAATATTTAAGGGACAACCATGAAGAAAGACTTCATTTATGTTTTCCTCAAAAGATAACGAGAACAAATGGTTAAGAACACACTATTGGTTTTATTGTTATTTTTATCATTAATTTGTTGTAAATTCAGCAACAGAAGTAGCTACATTTGGATGCCCATATCCCTTAAACCTAAATGGATATTTGGCAGGTAGTGGCAGGTAGTGGCAGGTAGGATGCAATAAAAAAGACATCTGTACTATAGAAAATATTGAATTAGATGATCTCTTCCAATTCAAAATTCCAGGATAATATGAACTTTGTCATGGTATTTTAAGGAGCAATTTTATATGCTCTGTGGTTTCCCAGTAGATACCAGTGATGAAGTTAACTTATAAAAGGATTAAGTATGAGTTAAAGTGAAATTTTAACATGCAATACATTCATTATAGAGACTCCTCTTTTGAGTGCTTTCTAATTGCCAGGAGTTTTCCTAAGTGTTTTTTCATGCATTGTCTCAGTGACATTACCTTAGGTATTTTTCTGTCCTCATGTTCTTAGATTTGTAAATGAGATCGTAAGAAATAAATATCTCACCCTCAAGATCACTCAGACAATGTGGGTCCAGTATTTGCATCTAGGTGTACCTGACTCCTAAATGCCATACTCTTAACCACAATACTATATTTCTTCCCTATTTTAATTGTTTGCATATTGATTAAGTTATAGAGAGAGGAGTTAATAATTGTTATAAATAATAAAGGTATGTTGTCCACATATGATAAAACCAAGAATATTGGCATTATATTAATTGTTGGCTAGTAACTAGATAGAAATGATAGTAGTTAGTAATTGGTCTAACTAGAGAGACCATATGACCTGGTTTGCCCAGGAGAGTTCCAGTTTATCACACCTATATTTATTTGTAATTACATGATGTAATTATAAACTGCATCGTCTTTCACTCTAAAAGTAATCTAGTTTGTTTAATCAATTATAATGATAATTGTATCTAGGAATTATAGGACAAAGATAATTATGGAAGCAAAGTGAAAGTTGATTTAGAACAAAACCATAATCTATGAAAAACTTAGAAACTAACTACACCTTCCAAGACTCAAAGGATGGCATGAAGAGATAAATTTCCTTGAACTTGTTACTAGAGGGAAAAATATATGGCATTCATATGTGATATCTAGGCATAATTAGTCTATATGTTCTTTCTGTTTTCAACCTGTAGGTGGCCACCACAAGCTACACTTATTAAACAACTCATTAGTAGCATTTTCAATACTGTCATCTTCAGATAATTAGCAATTTATTTAAATAACCAATTTCTGTAGAAATAATTGCCATGAAATGCCCTGAACCTACTTTTTTCATAAACTATAATAAAAGTGTTAAGATAATCCCTGACATTTGCAAATGCCATTAGTTCACCTTTCCTTTTGATAGTGCTATGGCATTATGTTTAAACAATTACCCGATAACACAGCAGTTTAATGAAACAGTACAGTAAGCACATTCTTCAATATGGCCAGCGAGGACATTCAGATTTAGAAAGAAATCCAGACATGTTAACATAGAGGAAAGACACACAGACAAAAGAAAAAGGATTATTGAAATAAGTACATTATTGCTATTTCCAACTTGGTTTAGTTTTCATAGTAGATGCTACAACATATGTACTCTCTTTGGAAACAAGAATGGAGAGTTTTGTAAATTGATTCATGTAATTGGATGGTGTCAGTTAAAATCGTATGAATCTATGAATATGTAAAATATACTCATCATATTATTTGTTCAGTAACCTCCACACACAAGAAACAAGTAGGGAATTTTTCTTACTCTCATTTTTCATGTATTTGTGTTTTTACTTACAAAATGGTTTAAATTTTCAAAGTAGAGTCATCAAGGAAAAACTATAAATGGCTTTTACATCTCAGATGGTATTTAGCATTTAAAATGGACCAGGGTTCTAATCTCAGTTTCTTCCTTGTGATTCGGCTCCCTATTTTAAGAACTACTGATGAGGGCTCCTAGTGTGTTTCTGAGTTACCAGAGATAAAACTCTCTGAGACCGTCACAATTTTTAAGCTGTTTGTCTTCAGATTGGGATTGACACAGACACACTACTATATATAAAATAGATAACTAATAAGGACCTACTGTATAGCACAGGGAACTCTACTCAATATTCCGTAATGGCCTATATGGGAAAAGAATTTTAAAAAGAGTGGATATATGTATATGACTAACTGATTCACTTTGTTGTACACCTGAAACTAACACAACATTGCAAATCAACTATACCCTAATAAAAATTAAAAAAAAAACCAACAACTAGAATTCAAAAGCAGTGACAATATCATTTTACGGCTTAAAGGAAATAATGCTGAGAACCTACTGAATACCAGGTGCTCTGCTAAGTTACTTACACATTACTTATATCTTCACAGGTCACATATGCATTATCCTCCTTGTACAGATGAAGAAATTCAGGCTCAAAAAAGTTAGATAGCATATGTATACAAGAAAGGCAGGGTTGTGTAGTAAAATAACACATTATAGCAATAAAACAATTAGTTCACAATGTGACCATAAAATTCATTGATGGGTTTGAATTTGAGGGCTTTTCTTTATTTCCAGATTACCATATGCCTCAGTCCCCCCCCCCCCCCCGCCATAAGTACTTCTGGCAGTACTGTAAGCTTATAAATATAATGAATTTACCTATTAATATGTGACTCTTTAAAAATACACATATTTCCTTAGAGAGGAGATTCTGAACCATGACAGACTTAGCAAACTTGGTGTATAAACATCTCTCATAAGATTTTGCCTAAGGATGTTCAGGGCAGATGTTATCATACCACATAAAAATCTCACAGTCTATGTGTATTCAAAAATGGTTATTTGAAGAGGAGAAAGAGAAAGATTAAAATGACGATGATAATGTTGATGAACCAGAACTAGGCTTTGCTCTTGGAGAACCCAGGACAATTACAAAGGGGCATTTTTCTGAAGATATAAAAAATAACAAAAATTTTCCCACATCCACTAGGATCATATTATCTCTTTCTTTGTAAAGCCATGATTTCTTTCCTCTCTGAAATTCTGTACTCTGTTTACACTGTGGGTGGTTCCATGGTCAGGGTGTCCATGGTAGCACTTGCCCTACTGTCAATCTATTCCTTTTATTCTCACTCTCTTTTTCACTTTACAATGAATTACATGTGTAAATCTCTGGGCCTTGTGATAAGGCTGCATTCCACAGAGTCTGCTGAAACCCAGGTTGTAGAGCAAGCACTAAGGTTTTGTTCTCTCCTCTGGGCTGGACATCTCTCAAAGATATTAATGGGCTTTAACTTTTTTTTTATTGAAGTATAGTTGATTTACAGTATTATATTAGTTTCAGGAGTACAGCACAGTGATTCGGTACTTTTACTGATTATAGTCCATGAAAAGTTATCAGAAGAGAATTGGTTAATTTTCTGTGCTATACAATATATCCTTGTTGCTTACCTATTTTATACACAGTAGTTTGTATCTCTTAATCCCATACCCCTATTTTGCCCCTCTCCCCATCAGTAACCACTAATTTGTTTTCTATATTTGTGAGTCTGTTTGTTTTGAATATACATTCATTTGCATATACATTCAAGATATAAGTGATATATAATAGTTGTCTTTCTCTGTCTGACATATTTCAGTAAGTATAATATTCTCTAGCTCCAACCACGCTGCTTCAAATGGCAGAATTTCATTCTTTCTTATGGCTGAGTAATATTCCATTGTGTATATCTCATCTTCTTTATCCATTCATCGCTTTTTTTCTTTTAACATCTTTATTGGAGTATAAGTGCTTTAAAATGATGTGTTAGTTTCTGCTTTATAACAAAGTGAATCAGTTATACATATACATATGTTCCCATATCTCTTCCCTCTTGCGTCTCCCTTCCTCCCACCCTCCCTATCCCACCCCTCTAGGTGGTCAGAAACCACCGAGCTGATCTCCCTGTGCTATGCGGCTGCTTCCCACTAGCTATCCATTTTACATTTGTTAGTGTATATATGTCCATGCTACTCTCTCACTTTGTCACAGCTTACCCTTCCCCCATTCTCTAGTAGGTCTGTGTCTTTATTCTCGTCTTACCCCTAGGTACTTCATGACCTTTTTTTTTTTTTCTTAGATTCCATATATATGTGTTAGCATACGGTATTTGTTTTTCTCTTTCTGACTTACTTCACTCTGTATGACAGATTCTAGGTCTATCCACCTCACTACAAATAACTCAATTTCATTTCTTTTTATGGCTGAGTAATATTCCATTGTATATATGTGCCACATCTTCTTTATCCATTCATCTGTTGATGGACACTTAGGTTGCTTCCATGTCCGGGCTATTTTAAATAGAGCTGCAATGAACATTTTGATACATGACTCTTTTTGAATTATGGTTTTCTCAGGGTATATGCCCAGTAGTGGGATTGCTGGGCTGGATGGGAGTTCCATTTTTAGTTTTTAAGGAACCTCCATAATGTTCTCCATAGTGGCTGTGTCAATTTACATTCCCACCAACAGTGCAAGAGTGTTGCCTTTTCTCCACACCCTCTCCAGCATTTATTGTTTCTACATTTTTTGATGATGGCAATTCTGACCGGTGTGAGATGATATCTCATTGTAGTTTTGATTTTCATTTCTCTAATGATTAATGATGTTGAGCATTCTTTCATGTGTTCGTTGGCAATCTGTATATCTTCTTTGGAGATATGTCTATTTAGGTTTTCTGCCCATTTTTGGATTGGGTTGTTTTTTTGTTATTGAGCTGCATAAGCTGCTTGTAAATTTTGGAGATTAATCCTTTGTCAGTTGCTTCATTTCCAAATATTTTCTCCCATTCTGAGGGTTGTCTTTTGGTCTTGTTTATGGCTTCCTTTGCTGTGCAAAAGCTTTGAAGTTTCATTAGGTCCCATTTGGTTATTTTTGTTTTTATTTCCATTTCTCTAGGAGGTGGGTCAAAAAGGATCTTGCTGTGATTTATGTCATAGTGTATTCTGCCTATGTTTTCCTCTAAGAAAACATATTAATGGGCTTTAACTTTTTTTATTGAAGTATAGTTGATTTATAGTATTATATTAGTTTCAGGAGTACAGCACAGTGATTCGGTACTTTTACTGATTATAGTCCATTAAAAGTTATCAGAAGAGAATCAGTTAATTTTCTGTGCTATACAATATATCCTTGTTGCTTATCTATTTTATACACAGTAGTTTGTATCTCTTAATCCCATATCCCTATGTTTTCCTTTAATCCATTTAGAGTTTATTTTTGTGTATGGTGTTAGGGAGTGTTCTAATTTCATACTTTTACATGTACCTGTCCAGTTTTCCCAGCACCACTTACTGAGAAGGCTGTCTTTTCTCCACTGTATATTCTTGCCTCCTTTATCAAAGATAAGGTGACCATGTGTGTGTGGGTTTATCTCTGGGCTTTCTATCCTGTTCCATTGATCTATTTTTCTGTTTTTGTGCCAGTATCATACTGTCTTGATTACTGTAGCTTTGTAGTATAGTCTGAAGTCAGGGAGCCTGATTCCTCCAGCTCCATTTTTCATTCTCAAGATTGCTTTGGCTATTTGGGGTCTTTTGTGTTTCCATACATATTGTGAAATTTTTTGTTCTAGTTCTGTGAAAAATGTCAGTGGTAGTTTGCTAGGGATTGCATTGAATCTGTAGATTGCTTTGGTTAGTAGAGCCATTTTCACAATGATGATTCTTCCAATCCAAGAACATGGTGTAGCTCTCCATCTATTTGTATCATCTTTAATTTCTTTCATCAGTGTCTTATAATTTTCTGCATACAGGTCTTTTGTCCTAGGTAGGTTTATTCCTAGATATTTTATTCTTTCTGTGCAATGGTAAATGGGAGTGTTTTCTTGATTTCACTTTCAGATTTTTCATCATTAGTGTATAGGAATGCCAGAGATTTCTGTGCATTATTTTGTATCCTGCTACTTTACCAAATTCATTGATTAGCTCTAGTCATTTTCTGGTAGCATCTTTAGGATTCTCTATGTATATAGTATCATGTCATCTGCAAACAGTGACAGCTTTACTTCTTCTTTTCCAATTTGGATTCCTTGTGTTTCCTTTTCTTCTCTGATTGCTGTGGCTAAAACTTCCAAAACTATGTGGAATAAGAGTGGTGAGAGTGGGCAACCTTGTCTTTTTCCTGATCTTAGTGGAAATGCTTTCAGTTTTTCACCATTGAGGACGATGTTGGCTGTGGGTTTGTCACATATGGCCTTTATTATGTTGAGGAAAGTTCCCTCTATGCGTACTTTCTGCAGAGTTTTTATCATAAATGGGTGTTGAATTTTGTCGAAAGCTTTCTCTGCATCTATTGAGATGATCATATGGTTTTTCTCCTTCAATTTGTTAAGATGGTGTATCATGTTGATTGATTTGCATATATTGAAGAATCCTTGCATTCCTGGAATAAACCTCACTTGATCATGTGTATGATCCTTTTAATGTGCTGTTGGATTCTGTTTGCTAGTATTTTGTTGAGGATTTTTGCATCTATGTTCATCAGTGATATTGGCCTGTAGTTTTCTTTCTTTGTGACATCCTTGTCTGGTTTTGGTATCAGAGTGATGGTGGCCTCGTAGAATAGTTTGGGAGTGTTCTTCCCTCTGCTATATTTTGGAAGAGTTTGAGAAGTTTAGGTGTTAGCTCTTCTCTAAATGTTTGATAGAATTTGCCTGTGAAGCCACCTGGTTCTGGGCTTTTGTTTGTTGGAAGATTTTTAATCACAGTTTCAATTTCAGTGTTTGTGATTGGTCTGTTCATATTTTCTATTTCTTCCTGATTCAGTCTCGGCAGGTTGTGCATTTCTAAGAATTTGTCCATTTCTTCCAGGTTGTCCATTTTATTGGCATAGAGTTGCTTGCAGGAATCTCTCATGATCCTTTGTATTTCTGCAGTGTCAGTTGTTACTTCTCCTTTTTCATTTCTAATTCCATTGATTTGAGTTTTCTCCCTTATTTTCTTGATGAGTCTGGCTAATGGTTTATAAATTATGTCTATCTTCTCAAAGAACCAGCTTTTAGTTTTATTGATCTTTGCTATCGTTTCCTTCATTTCTTTTCCATTGATTTCTGATCTGATCTTTATGATTTCTTTCCTTCTGCCAACTTTGGGTTTTTTTTTTTTGTTCTTTTTTCTCTACTTGCTTTAGGTGCAAGGTTAGGTTGTTTATTTGAGATGTTTCCTGTTTCTTAAGGTAGAACTGTATTGCTATAAATTTCCCTCTTAGAACCGTTTTTGCTGCATCCCATAGGTTTTGGGTCATTGTGTCTCCATTGTCATTTGTTTCTAGGTTTTTTTGTTTTTTTTTGCGGTACGTGGACCTCTCACTGTTGTGGCCTTTCCCATAGCGGAGCACAGGCTCCGGATGCACAGGTTCAGCAGCCATGGCTCACAGGCCTAGCCGCTCTGTGGCATGTGGGATCTTCCCGAGCTGGGGCATGAACCAATGTCCCCTGGATTGGCAGGCAGACTCTCAACCACTGTGCCACCAGGGAAGCCCTGTTTCTAGGTATTTTTTGATTTCCTCTTTGATTTCTTCAGTGATCATTTCATTACTAAGTAGTGTATTGTTTAGCCTCCATGTGTTTGTATTTTTTACAGATCTTTTCCTGTAATTGATATCTAGTTTCATAGCATTGTGATTGGAAAAGATACTTGATACGATTTCAATTTTCTTAAATTTACCAAGGCTTGATTTGTGACCCAAGATATGATCTATCCTGGAGAATGTTCCATGAACACTTGAGAAAAATGTGTATTCTGTTGTTTTTGGATGGAATGTCTTATAAATATCAATTAATTCCATCATGTTTAATGTATCATTTAAAGCTTGTGTTTCCTTATTTATTTTCATTTTGGGTGATCTGTCCATTGGTGAAAGTGGGGTGTGAAAGTCCCCTACTATGATTGTGTTACTGTCGATTTCCCCTTTTATGGCTGTCAGTATTTGCCTTATGTATTGAGGTGCTCCTATGTTGGGTGCATAAATATTTACAATTCTTATACCTTCTTCTTGGATCGATCCCTTGATCATTATGTAGTGTCCTCCTTTGTCTCTTGTAATAGGCTTTATTTTAAAGTCTATTTTGTCTGATATGAGAATTGCTACTCCAGCTTTCTTTTGATTTCCATTTGCATGGGATATCTTTTTCCATCCACTCACTTTCAGTCTGTATGTGTCCCTAGGTCTGAAGTGGGTCTCTTGTAGACAGCATATATACGGGTCTTGTTTTTGTATCCATTCAGCCAGTCTGTGTCTTTTGGTGGGAGCATTTAATCCATTTACATTTAAGGTAATTATCGATATGTATGTTCCTATTACCATTTTCTTAATTGTTTTGGGTTTGTTACTGTAGGTCTTTTTCTTCTCTTGTGTTTCTTGCCTAGAGAAGTTCCTTTAGCATTTGTTGTAAAGCTGGTTTGGTGGTGCTGAACTCTCTCAGCTTTTGCTTGTCTGTAAAGGTTTTAATTTCTCCATCAAATCTGAATGAGATCGTTGCTGGGTAGAGTAATCTTTTTTTTTTTTTTTTTTTTTTTTTTTTTGCGGTACGCGGGCCTCTCACTGTTGTGGCCTCTCCCGTTGCGGAGCACAGGCTCCGGACGCGCAGGTTCAGCGGCCATGGCTCACGGGCCCAGCCGCTCCGCGGCATGTGGGATCTTCCCGGACCGGGGCACGAACCCGTATCCCCTGCATCGGCAGGCAGACTCTCAACCACTGCGCCACCAGGGAAGCCCTAGAGTAATCTTGGTTGTAGGTTTTTCTCCTTCATCACTTTAAATATGTCCTGCCACTCCCTTCTGGCTTTCAGAGTTTCTGCTGAAAGATCAGCGGTTAACCTTATGGCGACTCCCTTGTGTGTTATTTGTTGTTTTTCCCTTGCTGCTTTTCATATGTTTTCTTTGTATTTAATGTTAATAGTTTGATTAATATGTGTCTTAGCATGTTTCTCCTTGGATTTATCCTGTATGGGACTCTCTGTGCTTCCTGGACTTGATTAACTATTTCCTTTCCCATATTAGGGAAGTTTTCAACTATAATCTCTTCAAATATTTTCTCAGTCCCTTTCTTTTTCTCTTCTTCTTCTGGGACCCCTATAATTCGAATGTCGGTGCATTTAATGTTGTCCCAGAGGTCTCTGAGACTCTCCTCAATTCTTTTCATTCTTTTTTGTTTATTCTGCTCTGCGGTAGTTATTTCCACTATTTTATCTTACAGGTCACTTATACGTTTTTCTGCCTCAGTTATTCTGCTATTGATCCCTTCTAGAGTATTTTTAATTTCATTTATTGTGCTGTTCATCATTGCTTGTTTCCTCTTTAGTTCTTCTAGGTCCTTGTTAAATATTTCTTGCATTTTCTCTATTCTATTTCCAAGATTTTGGATCATCATTACTATCATTATTCTGAATTCTTTTTCAGGTAGACTGCCCATTTCCTCTTTATTTTTTAGGTCTGGTGGGTTTTTATCTTGCCCCTTCATCTGCTGTGTGGTTTTCTGTCTTGTCATTTTGCTTATCTTTCTTTGTTTGGGGTCTCCTTTTTGCAGGCTGCAGGTTCGTAGTTCCCATTGTTTTTGGTGTCTGCCCACAGTGGCTAAGGTTTTTTCAGTGGGTTGTGTAGGCTTTCTGGTGGAGGGGACTGGTGCCTGTGTTCTTTGCTCAGACAGGATGTGGTTAAAGGAGCAGCTGCTTCGGGGGCTCTGGCTCACTCAGGCCGGGGGGAGGGAGGGGTAGAGAGTGTGGGGCGAGCCTGCAGCAGCAGAGGCCAGCGTGATGTTGCACCAGCCTGAGGCGTGCCATGCGTTCTCCCGGGGAAGTTGTCCCTGGATCACGGGACCCTGGCAGTGGCGGGCTGCACAGGCTCCCGGGAGGGGAGGTGTGGATAGTGACCTGGGCTTGCACACAGATTTCTTGGTGGCTGCAGCAGCAGGCTTCACGTCTCATGCCTGTCTCTGGGGTCTGTGCTAATAGCCACGGCTCGAGCCCATCTCTGGAGCTCCTTTAAGCAGCGCTCTTAATCCCCTCTCCTCGCGCACCAGGAAACAAAGAGGCAAGAAAAAGTCTCTTGCCTCGTCAGCAGGTCCAGACTTTTCCCTGGACTCCCTCCCGGCTAGCCGTGGTGCACTAACCCCTTCAGGCTGTGTTCACGCAGCCAACCCCAGTCCTCTCCCTGGGATCCGACCTCTGAAGCCCAAGCCTCAGCTCCCAGCCCCCGCCCATCCCGGCATGTGAGCAGACAAGCCTCTCGGGCTGGTGAGTGCTGGTCAGCACCGATCTTCTTTGCGGGAAAAGATCTCTATGCTTTGCCCTGCACATCCCTGTTGCTGTGCTCTCCTCCGTGGCTCTGAAGCTTCCCCCTCGCCACATGCAGTCTCCACCCGCGAAGGGGATTCTACTGTGTGGAAACCTTTCCTTCCCACTGGTGCAGGTCCCATCCCTATTCTTTTGTCTCTGTTTTTTCTTTTTTCTTTTGCCCTACCCAGGTACATGGGGAGTTTCTTTCCTTTTGGGAGGTCTGAGGTCTTCTGCCAGCATTCAGTGGGTGTTCTGTAGGAGTTGTTCCACGTGTAGTTGTATTTCTGATGTATCTGTGGGGAGGAAGGTGATCTCTGCGTCTTACTCTTCCGCCATCTTCTCAAATCTCCATTCATCTGTTGATGGGCACTTGGGTTGCTTCCATATGTTGGTTATTGTAAATAGTGCTGCTATGAACATGGGGTCCATGTACCATTTTGAATTAGTGTTTTTGTTTTCTTCAGATGTGTACTCAGGAGTGAAATTGCTGGATCATACTGTAGTCCTATTTTTAGTTTTTTGAAGAACCTTCATACTGTTTCCATAGTGGTTGCACCGATTTACATTCCCATCAACAGGTACAAGGGTTCCCTTTTCTTCACATCCTCTACAACATTTGTTATTGGTAGACTTTTTTAATGATAGCATTCTAACAGGGGTTAAAAGACATTAATGTGGACAAGGGCATTTCCAGGTGGACCTGATCAGAACTCTCTGAGTACCAATGCTCTCTGTAAACTGACCAGGCACTTAGGAAAGTAGGGGCTCTACTCACTAATATTTGCTCTACTGATTAGTAATTGCTCTCTCAGTTAGTTGACAATAAAATTTCTTCCTAAATTACAATAGGGTAAAAAAACGAGAAATCATTTTTAGTCAAAAGTATTGCTTGTACCCAGCACTATGTCAGTTACTAAAAGGCAGCAATAAAGGTACTTCCTTTCAGCAAACTTATGGGACTGAGTAGATGTGATGAAAACATGGGCAATGCATGTCCACATCCTGATTATGTGGAGCAAAGTAAAGAATTTCTGAAACTCAGAGGATAGGACGATCCAGGAGACTGAAGAGGTTCAGGAAGGCTTTGTGCGAGATGCAGGATGTCAACTGGGCTGTCAAGATGGATAGGTAGGTGTGGGGTTGAGAACTAGGATATTTAAAATTCAGGCAGGGGTTGGGGACAAGGTGAGCAAAACTGCAGATACAGTAATGAACAATTCATGTTTGTGAGACACTTAATGTTAATGGCAAAACTAAAGCAGCCTCTCAGGTTGGGATATGGTATATGACTCATTTGGGTGGGGAGAGGTGTTGCCTGGTGAGCAGAGGGACAGCCCCTCCCCCACTCCCCCAGCTATCATCATAAATTGCTGTATGATATTCTATTTAAAAAGACGGTTTTTAAAATTTTGAACTGGCATAAGAATTCTTCAATTCTTATGAATTTCAACAGTGACTGAACAAAAGATATAATAAAATGAAAGAATTCCAGATTTATTTCATTGTTAATAAAAAATATTTCTCCAAGGGAACTAAACAGAATATATAGTCTATGTACATGTCCCTTGCTATAGCCTTTCAACAACTGTCACCAGTATTGCACATTTTTATTTTCATAAATGCATTTATACTCTTAACAAATGTCATAAATATTGCAGAAATCTGCAGTAAGCATAAAATAGAGCACGTGATAGATCAATTAGGGAAGGGAAAATAATTTAACATTGCATTACTTCAGATAAGATCTTCCAAAGTATTACCTAGAGGAGCTCTCATACTATACTAGACGTTGGGGATGTGCATCACTCTGGTAACCTCTTCTACCATGCCAGAGGGCAGCTAGGTGCCTAAAACTGGTCATCTACTCTCAACATGTGCCTATCCATGTGGCCTTTGATACTTTAGGGCTCTGGACTATAAGCAAGGATGCTCCTCAGGCAAGTGGCTAGTTAGAAACCAGCAGCTATTTGGATAACCATATAGGGGGTAAGAACATCTATTGGACCTAAATAGAATCAGGTAAAATCAAATCAAATAATGTATGTAAAGCAGATAGCACAGTGACAAGCACATATTAAGTGCTTAAAGCAGTACCATCACAACAGATTTTAAAAACAATAAAAATATAAGGGAACACTGTGAACAACTTTATGCAATAAATTCAACAACTGAAATGGACAAATTCTAAGCAAAACACAGCTAACCAAAACTGACAACAAAAAACAGAAAGTCAAAATAAAAAACAACCCCATAACTATCACCCAAATTGAATTCATCATCATCATCATAATAAAAAACATTTGTACCAAGCAAACTGCAGGCCCAGATGGCTTCACTGGTAAATTCTATCAAGCTTAAGGAAGAAATAATACCAATCTTATACAAACTCTTGCAGAAGATAGAACAAGAAGGAACAATTCACAACTCATTTTATGAGGCCAGTATAATTCTGATACCAAAACCCAGCAAATACACTAAAAGAAAATAAAACTATAAGCCGATATCCTTCATTAATATAGACCCAAATATCTTTAATAAAATTCTGGTAAACTCTCTTTGAAGAAACTGATAAACTGATTCAAAAATTTATATAAAAATATAAACTAGAATAACTAAAACAACTGTGAAAAAGAAAACAGAATTCAAGGATGCTATTTCATTTCAGGACTTGCCATAAATCTACAGTAACAAGATAACAGTATAAAAATATAGAACAGGATGGAATCCAGAAATAGTCCCTACATACAAAGTCCATTGATTTTTGACCAAGTCACTAAGTTAGTTCAGTGGGGGAAAGAAAAATCATTTTAACAAATGGTGCTGGAACAACTGGATATTTGTAAGAAAAAGGGGAAAAAAAGAACCTTAGTTGTTATCTTACTTCATAGAAAAAATGTTTAAAGATTCAGAATGGACTGAGGACTTAAACGTAAACCCTGAAACTATAAAGTTTCTAGGAGAAAAACATAGGAGAATATCTCTGTAGTCTGGAGTTAAGCAAGATTTTTTGGAAAGAATATTAAAAGCACTTACTAAAGACAACCCTCAAATGGGAGAAAATGTTTGCAAATGAAGCAACTGACAAAAAATTAATCTCCAAAATACACAAACAGCTCATGCAGCTCAATATCAAAAAAACAAACAACCCAATCCAAAAATGGGCAGAAAACCTAAATAGACATTTCTCCAAAGAAGACATACAGATTGCCAACAGACACATGAAAGGATGCTCAACATCACTAATCATTAGAGTAATGCAAATCAAAACTACAATGAGGTATCACCTTACACCAGTCAGAATGGCCATCATCAAAAAAATCTACAAACAATAAATGCTGGAGAGGGTGTGGAGAAAAGGGAGCCCTCTTGCATTGTTGGTGGGAATGTAAATTGATATAGCCACTATGGAGAACAGTATGGAGATTCCTTAAAAAACTAAAAATAGAACTACCATATGACCCAGGAATACCACTACTGGGCATATACCCTGAGAAAACCGTAATTCAAAAAGACACATGCACCCCAATGTTCATAGCAGCACGATTTATAATAGCCAGGACATGGAAGCAACCTAAATGTCCATTGACAGATGAATGGATAAAGAAGATGTGGCACATATATACAATGGAATATTACTCAGCCATAAAAAGAAACGAAATTGAGTTATTTGTAGTGAGGTGGATAGACTAGAGTCTGTTAGACAGAGTGAGCTAAGTCAGAAAGAGAAAAACAAATACCTTATGCTAACACATATATATGGAATCTAAAAAAAAAAATGGTTCTGAACAACCTAGGGGCAGGACAGGAATAAAGATGCAGATGTAGAGGATGGATTTGAGGGCATGGGGAGGCGGAAGGGTAAGCTGGGACAAAGTGAGAGAGTGGCATGGACAATATATACACTACCAAATGTAAAATAGATAGCTAGTGGGAAGCAGCCGTATAGCACAGGGAGATTAGCTCAGTGCTTTGTGACCACCTAGAGGGATGGGATAGGGAGGGTGGGAGGGAGATGCAAGAGGGAGGAGATATGGGGATATATGTATATGTATAATTGATCCACTTTGTTATAAAGCAGAAACTAACATACCATTGTAAAGCAATTATACTCCAATAAAGATGTTTAAAAAAATAAAATAAAAGCTTACTAAATTTTAAAAAATTGATAAACTGGATTTTATAAGAAATCAATAAAGAAGCCAAAGTCTAGAAAAAATATTATATTTATACACATAAGTTTGAAAAAGAACTCATATCTAAAATGTATAAAGAGCTACTATAAAACAATAATTACAAGATGAATAACAGCTAAAATAAGCAAAACTTGAGCAGATGTTTCAAAAAAGAAAACATATAAATGGGCAACCAGTACATTAAAAAGTACTCCATCTTAGGGAAATAAAATCAAAACCTTCGTAAGACTCCATTTCACAATTGTTAGAAAATAGGTAAAAATCAAGAAGGCTGATAATACCAAACGTTGACAAGAGTGTGTAACAAGTAGAACTCTCATATATTGCTAGTTGGAGCATAAAATGAGAAAATCACTTTGGATAATTGTTTGAAAATGTCTTTAAAAATTAAACATACATCTATCCTATGACTCAGCCATTTCATTGCTAGATTTCTCCCCAGGAGAAATGAAAACAAGACTACAAAAGTGTATGTACAAGAATGTTCACTGCAGCCTTACTTATAATAGCCCCAAACTGGAAACCACCCAAATGTCCTTCAACAAGAGAATGGATAAACAAATTGTGGTCAATTAATTTACTGAAAATTATCATCAATAAAAAGGACTTGCCTACTGATACTGAAACAACACAGATGGTTATAAAAACTATTATGTTGAGTAAATGAGACCAAAGAGTAAACACACACACACACACACACACACACACACACACAGTGGTAGGGGTGTGAGAAAGAGAGAGACAGAGATCACAGAGAGAGAATGAATAATTTCATTTATATGAACTTTAAGAATAGTCAATATCTATATATATCTACAGTGACATATATATAATATGGTGAAGGAATTGACTGCCAAGCAGTATTAAGAGAAGTTTCTGGTATGAAAGAAATATACTCTATATTATTTCAAACTGTAGTTACTACAGATGTATACAATTGCCAATGCTAATTTAGCTGAACACTTAATATCTGTGCATTGTACTGTATGTAAATCCACTTCATTCAAAAAATAAAAAAAATATGTAAATACATATTAGAGGTAGCAAAAATGTCCATCTTAAAAGTAAGCATCTCCCAGTTGGATCCACATCTAAGAAATCTTTGATGGTCAGATCACTCAAAGACTTCATTTTATAAAATATGAGAGCATCTTCCCATTAGCGGGCAGAAACTACATCCAAGAGAAAGTGAATCTTATATTTTAAAGGTCAATAGGACTAAAGATCATATATGCAGTACATCATGAACGAGAAATCCGGAGAAGTACATGACCCATCAGGAGCACTTTTTATCATATTATTGGCCTCTTCTATGCTTGTAATCTCCATGAAATTTTCTTGAAAGCAGTGCTTTTAAAGAAGCCATATATATCCCATATAAGCATGTACAGCAACATATACACACTGTCAGTGATAAATTACTGATTGTTAAGAAT
The DNA here is from genome assembly GCF_949987515.2 of Delphinus delphis. NCBI lineage: Eukaryota > Metazoa > Chordata > Mammalia > Artiodactyla > Delphinidae > Delphinus > Delphinus delphis. The sequence goes on from NC_082683.1 coordinate 85,103,545, forward strand.
AAAGATACATGGAGTATAAAAATGATGCAAATATGAAGACAGGTATTACGTCCAGACCCTAGATCTAAAGCACAGCGCCTGAATTAGCCAGGCATTGTAAGCAGCGCTCCATGTAGAAAGACGACAGCTCCAGTAAGCTGCAAAGGCAATTTGGCCCTTTGCTGACTATTGTACTAAATGAAGACCCCAGAGCCAAATTTCAGAAATGTCATCAACTGATCACAAATATTGTTAACATATAATGAGAGTTTCTGTTTCTGCACTTTATGCCCAAATTGCTGTTCGAGTATATCTTTACCTCTCCAAAACAACAGTGAGCACTCTAGGGTGTTATTCCTATTAAAACCTTGTAATCATAAACTGATCTTCCCAGCCGAATCTTTAAAGAATATTTGGCTTATAGCTTATGTCAAGTCTATGATGGGTTTGCAATGGAAAAAAATCCTCCCCCTATTTGCTGCTTTTCCAGTCTTTTATGTTTTCTGATGAAATTTCAGGCTCTTGTCAAATTGAGGTCGTTACTTCGTAGATTGGCAAGGCTATTTAGGCTGAATTGGCAAGTGTGCAACCCCGGATGATTCAACTCGTTGCCAAATGGCATTTAGCTAACTTCTGCATGAATGAAAAGGAGACAGCCTATTCTGAGAACCAACTTGGTGGAAAAGGATATATAGTCAGTATCTAATGCACGTATCTAAGCAGAAATGTGATGCATATGTTTTTCCTCATTCATAGATGCTCATTCAGTTTATATTGTTGCCGTAAGTGTTTCATCATCCAAATGCTTAAATTGTGCATAATGATTCCAAATAGCATTGGACCATTCAGAATTGGGCATTGGGCATCACAGATGTGCTAAATCCAGCTACAGTGGCATGGCTAGAACATGGTTTCCATGCCTCAAGGGGAGAGACTTTTCTAGTAACCTTTGCCAAAACTGCTATATATTGTTTTCTCAACAGAGTTCAGAGACTCTTTGTAATTGTGTAGAAACTGACAGAAATCATATAGGACTATACCAATCTTTCAAATCTTTTCAAGTATATCTGCAATGGGTGTAAATAGGGCCAGCAGTCACAGTGTATTTCTCTTTTCTAACACTAATATTTATTTTACTCTAGGCAATAAGAATAAGGTGTGAGAAATGGCATGCTCACAGGCAGTAAGTGGCTTGAAAAAGGTCTCCCGTTTGCATTCTAGAAGATCATTTATTTATAAACTCCAAAATACAAATCATAAGACTCCCAGAGTTCTTATTTACTAAAAGCTAAATTGTTACAGGGCAGCTCTTGAAATTTGATATTTTAAAATGGCAAATTATAAAAAGTTTCAAGAAAAAATAATATATGTCCCATATCTAGCACAAACTGAACTAGAGAAACATATTTGTGATTGCCAAAAAGGGCTAGCACTCTAAAGACTGTAGGCAAACAAAATGCTAACAAGTTTAATTATTCACAATGGCACATTTATGGAGAGTATAATGCCGCAATCAATAATTACAAGCCCACACAAACAGCATTGTAATAATTCTACAAGGCGTGTTCAGAAGTGAAATAATTTAGAATTTGAAATCAATAGCATTTATAGACATTGGAAAATGTCAAATGGAAAATGAATGCCAGTGTTTGTATTCTTTCTGGAGCATTTTCACTATTCAGATTTTAATTATTCCTTAAAAGATTTCCTAGTACCTAAAAGCAAAGGCAAACATTTGCCCTTTCATGTCTCAATTAACTCTTCCAACAGACTCAGATTTGTCGGGAGCTGTTTTATATACAGGAAAGTGACAAGTCTTCATGAGAACTAAGGTTTGTCCCAAGTTTTCCCCTTTAGTCTTTGTCCCTTTTGGCTTCTCTCCCTTATGACCTTCTCAGCCTCCAATCTCACTTTGTTTCAATTCAAAACACTCTTTTTTAGCATGTCAAAATAAAGGTTTTGGCACAAATGCTTTCTATCACAAGATATTACTTGGGTAAATTCGTAAATTAAAATGCTCCTTATAATTAAAAATAAAAGAAACTTTGTGAGGGGTATAGGGAAACTCTGAGTACTATCTTTTCAACTTTTCTTTAAACCCCAAATCATTTCAGAACAAAAAGTTTATTTTGAAAAATCCCTTATACAGCACTTGGAATCTTCCTGCTCTTACAAAAAATATCAGTTTGTCTACATTATTTGGCAAAAAGGAAGACACAAACTTGTGCATACTGGAAATAGTTTTTTAAAAACACAGTACTTATAGTTGCTTTTATTAATTGCCATTTCCTACTAAGAAATAATAGCAATAACATCTTTTATTGAACTACTATGTGCAAAGCACTCTATTAAGGCTTTTACTTAAATAGTTTCGTTTAAATCTCAGAAAATCCTTAGGAGCGATTACTTTTGATGCTCAAAGTGGTTAAATACCCTGCCCTTGTAATAATAACTGAAAGATCTTAGTTTCCACCCAAATCTGTTGACTCCCAAATCAGTGCTGCTTTCCACATTGCCTCACTTCAAACAGTTAGCATTTGTGTGTACTTATGTTCATACTAATATGATTCCAGGCACTGTACTAGGTTACATATTTGTAAGAGTGCTCAAAAATAACCCTGAAAACAAGTTGCTATTAGTCCTAAAAACAAAAGGAAACACACCGACGTTTTCTAGTAAAAGCTGTTCTAGTTATGAAAGCATTTCACTGTCAACTCTAGTCTTTGCTGACACTTCTTCAGGTTACTAAAAAAAAAAAATAATCTATATTTAGCCATTTCTTCATTAATGGATTGATGTCCAATCACCTTATATATCACCAAGTTATCTATCCACTGAAAAGGAAAAAGCAGAAAATTTCATTTCAGGTTACTCCAGAAACTATGGCAACCAGGCTGTTTGGCAGTCAAAGGGTGTAAAATCCAGATTAGATAGATGGATATATTTACATATTCACTTTTACATTAAACAGAGTGGATGACACATCCCTGTATAAAACCTATTATTTAAACACTTCAAGTGAAAAGTGTTAAAATAAATGGCTCATGACTTATGAAGTGTTAAAATAAACGTTTATTTCAACACTATACATGTCATAAGCCATTTATTTCAACACTTTCTACTTAAGAAGCCTCAACCAGACAAAAAGGAAAGATTTCCTTTGCTAAGATATGTCAAGAGGCCAAGACACAGAGGCTAAAATTGGAGTTTCAGTGCTAGAGGTCTTGGTTTGGAGAGGCTAGACCAGAAGGTATGGTGGGAGGTTTGATGCTTCACACCTGGTAAAAGCTCTATGCTTGTGGTAAGCAACATCACCCACATTGACTTCATTTAGACATCACATTTATCTAAACCGATTTTGAGACTTCAAGGCATGCCTGAGCATCAAACTGCAAATGAAATGTACTGTTTGGTGGTATTTCTACAAAGAAAACATATGTTCTATTTCATGTCTCCACTAATTAGAAGAGTCTGATGTAACCCAAACTCTGCAGGAAACAAAGCTTCCAAGAATAAAGGCAGAGTTTCATAAGTATAAAACAGCTTATATAGCACTTCTTATATGCCATACTTCATTCTAAGTGCTGTACAAATATCAACTAATGTAATGTAATCCTCACAACAATTTGGAGATGTGAGTTCTCGTATTTCAGCCATTTTTTTTTTCAGATGAGAAAACTGAGATACAAAGTGGTTGAATAACCAATCCAAGAGAAACCAGTAAGTAGTGGCACCAGGATTTTACCCCAAGCAGTTAGCACCAGTCCCCACACTTCATCCCTGGGCTAGGCTGCTGCCTCTTAGAAATAGGATAGCAGATTACTTCGTGTTATGGTCTAGAAGTTATGTAAGCTTGAGAAGTTGTCCAGTTCATCAATTCATCTTCAGACAGGGCCAAATTAAATAGGTGAAAATTTCTCCCCTTTGTAAATAAGACATATAAACACAAATAATTAATGATGTTTCTATAAGATATTAGTATTGACTGATGACTGATGGCAGTTATGAATTCTTTCAGTTTTGCCTATTTTAAGATTTTATTTTCCTACAAATAAAACATTTATGGTTAAAATGAGAATGTCTGATAGTGACTAAGTTATTTCCCTCTAGGATGTTTCTATGGCCTCAATGCAAAAATGCTGGCAAATGTTTCCATTTTCAAGCAAACCCAATAGCAGTAGACTTCATATTCTGAACATCTCTCTGGGGTCTCTTTTATAACGTCTCTAATCCCATTCACGAGGGCACCACCCTCATCATTTAATCACCTCCCAAAGGCCCTACCTCCTTATACCATCACACTGGGTGTTGGGCTTTCAACATATGAATTTTGGAAGGACACTAACCTTCAGTCCATAACACCAACCAATCCCTTTGACAATCTCAAAGCCAAAAATTGGTAAAAAGAAGTCAGGAGACAGAGGACATTGTGACATATGAAGAACATACTTTTAACATACCACAATGGGGAAAAAAATTCTTAGAGAGATTATAGGGGTATCTGGCATTTCAAAAGAGAAAACTAAAGTGTAGAAAAATTATGAAATGTATTTCACAAAAAGATGTAGGATTTTTTTTTCAAATGACAATTTGGTTAATATTAAAATATATACTAATATGTTTAAAATCTCTATATTTGATATATTATTAGAATATAAACTAATACTTTAATAGTATAATTTTGATAATTATTTATCATATATTACATATACTAGATGAATGAGATCTATCTTTTCATAAAGAAACCTGATATTTAAGAATTATTATTGAGAACAAATGTTTTTTTACTACTATATATATATGTCTGAGTGTGAATATCTTAACAGCTTTTCCTCAGTTTAAGAAAAGTTTCAGACCTTCAACCAGAAAACAAAGTTTAAATTAAAAATGAACTTTTATACAAATTTAAAGTATACATTTAAAGTATTTAAATATTTCCATCCATTAAATCACCAGACATTTCTTGAATGCTAACTATAAAGTAGCCATTATGTTTGGTGGTGGTGAAATAACATTAGCATGTAATACATGCTAATGGCTCCAGAAAAAATCTGAGCAAATGACCATGACAGCTCAGAGGAAGGTGCAATAGTATACTTTGTTGGGTCATCTTTAAGATAATATGAGCTAAATCTTAAAGGAGAAGTGGCATTTTAGAAGATGGAGAAGGCAGGCAAAGGAATCACAGATAGAAAGCACTGCATGAGCAAAAGGTCAAAGATCTGGAAGTAATTGGAACATGAGATGTGTAACAAGGCCTAGAGTAAAGGATGGATTAGGAGAGACAGGAAGGGGACAGGTCTGAAAGGAGGGTGTGGCAGGTATCTCTGTGACCCACATCTCACGTCCTTAACCACCTCCGATTTCAACTGTTGCTGCCATGGACAGTTCCACGCCACCTATTATTAACCCAAGAAGGCAGAGGCCCACTCTAAGTTCTGCTAGGCTTCTTTCTTCTTTGTGCCCCAGGGCTGCTGCTGACACAGCAGAAGCCTACCAGGTCTGCGCAATTGCATCCACAAAAGTGCCAAGCCGTTAAAATTCCCTGGACAGCTTTCAAGTAGGGGGTGATGGGCACCCCTGGATAAATGCTTCGGCTTTCCATCCTTCAGGTGGAAACTTCAGCAAGACCCTCTGCCGTCTCTATACTTCTCAGGAGTTTGCAACAGCGATCTCAAAATAACACTCTTAATTGGTTTTTGCTTCTTCTTTGTCTTACTCTCCTTCCTCCCTAAGGCCTGCTTCCTGAGATCAACTCCCAAATAAACAACCTGCATCCAAGTTTTTGTCTCAGGGTTAGCTTTCAGAAGAACTCAAACTAAGGCAGTGAGAGTTACAACAGGGCCAGTGTGTGAAGGGTCCTGTGCTCCACTCAGCATTTTGGATGTTTTCTTACAGGAGCAGGAACGCCTCTGCGAATTTTGAGCAGAGTGGTCACCAGATGAGACAGTATTTTACAAGTTATAAATGATAGTGGTGTTAAACAAGGATCAGAAGGAGATGAAAGTGAAAGTGAAGAGATTATTAAAAGGTCATTTAAGAATTAAGTCTGTTGGAGTAAAAAATGTAAGTCCCCAAATATACTCTATACTGTAGCATCTGCTTTGTATAAAGTACAAATCCAAGCAAAATTAAATATCATATTGCTTAGGTGTATTGCGCACACACACACACACACACACACACACACACACACACACACACACGATAAAATTAAAGAAAAAACAAGAACTTGGTAAACATAATGATAAAATTTAGGATGGTGGTAATCTCTGAGTGTGAGACAGGAGAACGGGATAGGGAGGGTCAGCTAAGTGTCGGTTATTGGCAACATTCTAGTTCTTACATTGGGTTAGTGGGATCATAGACTTATAATATTAATGAAATAATGAATTAATAAGTAAATAAGTAAATAAAAGAGTACCATTCATGGACCAATCATGATAGTGTTTTGTGACTGAAGACCCATTTTTGTGCATCCGAGATAATCCAAACAAATGAACCCCAAACTAGTGAGATTAAGCAATAAGTATATCTTTGTAGAAGAGTTCCACGAGGTTGTTTGCTGGTGAAAAAAATGTGGACTTAACTATTCTCCACATATTTTACTTCAGCTTTGAAAAAATCCATTGGAAGCTACTAAAGAAATAATAACTACTAAAAATAATAGTAACTGCAGTGAAACGAAGTTACTTAAAGTGTACACTGCTCTCTGATTGGATAGTGGCTAAAACAGACATGATTTAAAAAAAAGAATTAAGTTCATCATCTGTAAGTTCAGGCCTTGGACTAAATCAAGGTTATAGAGATAGAAAATGAGGTAAAAGAGTTCTGTCACACTCAGAGATGGACCATATTGTACCTTGTGATTAATTAGATATACAGAATAAGAGGCTGGGAGGTTAATGTTATTAACTGTGATAATTTTTAGGGTTTGTAGAAGATAATAATTTGGATTTGGGTGAGTACCTGAGGTTACCTAGATGGAAAACATCTGAGCTACTTAGGAACATGAAATATAGTCCATTATTTATATCTTGGTTTGCCATGCATAGTGCACTGTATAATTGGGATTCTGTAAATGTCTTATTTATATATAGTAGCCTAGGGCTGAAAGAGGATGTGACGGTATTGACTACTGGAAAGCATTTCCTAAAATGTTGTCCAGTTGAAAAACCATCTATGGACTTTAGTGTCGTAAAACCTTGGTATAAATTCTGCTTTCCTCTCTTAATAGCCACTGTGAGCTGGATTTTAAGCAATCTAAAAATAAAGCTAACAACACTTACCTCATAAGGTGGTTGTGAGAATCAAATGAAATTCTGAAAATGCTTTGAAACAGTAAAAGTGTTACACAAATAGCAGTTACCACATCATTTTAAAAACAGCTTTGGAAATTGATGAATATATAGCAACATGGATTCTGATGTTTCTGATGATGATGATGATGAAAGCTAAAATCTATTACCCTTACTATCTGCTAGCTAGATCTTTAAGTACTTTATAATGATTATCCCTTAATGATGATGGCAGAAATTGGAGTGATAGATCAATGAACCAAGGACCAAAGTGTTCAATCAAGGTGAGAGAGTGACTTAAGGACAGTAGATGAGATCGAGTGGCATAACTGAGGCAAGGTCAGTGCAAAAAGTCGAGGTGGTGTAAAGAAGACCAGAACTTCAAAGAATGGTGATTGAAGACCGTACAGCAATAATTTGGAAGGAGTAAAATAACAAAACAATTATATGAACATCATTAATTTATGATCACATTAAAACTCAACAAGCTTTGGACAGTGGCATATATGGACAGATAGGTATGTACACATACCTCTACATATATATAAAGTTGCCTGCCTTTCACCACTGTCATTCTTGGCAGATAAAACACTATAATCATTTTATAGTTGAATGGCATATAATACAATGAAAGGTCTTCAGAGGAAAAAAAAATATTATGTTTTCCCCCTTTTACTTTCTTTAGCAGTGATTAGTTCCAGAAATATAAGGTATCATCACTTCTCAAAAAGCGCTGTAGGCTATAAGACTGCTCCTCTGAAGTGGACACCATGTAATAAATGTGCTTTATTCCAAAACATCAATCAGTTTCAAGAATGGCAGCTGCTTGTAGAATGGTAATAATAGAAATAGTCAGCTAAGAAGTATGCTAGGCTTTAAAACACTGGATGACAGATGTGAAGTCTTCTTGTTATAAAAGAACACTCTCATATAATTATGGTTTTATAACTAGTTACATCAGTTTCTAAATATTTAGTTTTCAAGATTTCTGTATCTTTTTTGTAACGAAACTTATATGGCAGTGTTCTGTACTGACATAAGAAATAAGATATAGAAATATATTCAAGAACTATATGAAAGTATTCTGGATAGGTGCGGTGGCTCTAGGTCATTTAATCGGAAAACGACCCCATTTTAATCATTACTAAAAGCATGATTTGAAAGTATTTTAATTTACTGCAAAAGTATGGACTCGGAGTAAGAATGTTTGTGATACATCTTGCAATTACACGAAGTTAAAAGTTTAAGCAATTTATGAAATAGATACGTATACTTTATTGAATGTGCTCTTTGGTAAAAACCATGACGATTTTTATTTTCAAAAGCAAAACTTCATTTTGTGTCAAATACATAGAGAAAGTGGGTCCCTTACCTAAATTGAGTTATATTTTGCTGGAGAGAGGGTTTGCAGACTGAACCTAACTATATAATGTAACATACCTAAATGCCAAAGAAATACAGTGGACGGTTCTAAAGGAGATTAAAGAGCAGGTGAATTCCAGGATGTGCTGGGAGAAAGTGATCCTCAAAGTACAAAATGAGATAAGCGGACGTCAGGCATTCCAAGCTTCAGAAAGTTTTTGAAGGAAGGCATGGAAGTGAGAATGTACACACTGATTTTACAGAACAAGGAGATAAGCATTCACCCTGGGTAGACAGTGTGTAAAATGATCACTGAGATGTAAATTGGGAAGTAATGCTTGCTAGATTGTAGAGGTTTAGTCTAGGATGACTAAGAAGTTTGACAAACAGGACATTGGCATAATACACAGAGTTCTTTCTGTGTGGCACTGAGCAGATTTTGAAGGGGATTTTAATATAAAGGTGAAGGGAGAGAAAGGGAAGGGGAACTAACTGGGTGCCCCTATGTGTTGGGCAGCGTGATAGACAACTTTGACTTTAAATGTCATCCTTATAATTACACTTTATTATTAATATAAGTATTTGAAATCGCATCAATTCAAAATTATTTTAGAAAACCAATTGCACAAATATGGGGAAGTTTAGTACTAAATGACGCTTGCTCATGGGGATGAAGTTATGACAACCCTCTTTGAGAAAGAGATAAAAGAAGAACTTATATATCAAGAAAGAATCAATTTGCATCTCTCTCCTAACATGCTATAGGAGGAAGGAAAATTAGAAGGAAAACTGTGCCAAATGGTTGTTTTATTTTAAAAAATTAGTTTCAGAAGGTGGTTCCAAAATTATTTCTGAAGGTTGCGAAGGGTATGATTTTACTTGAGAAGATAACAAGTGTTCTTAGAATTGAGAAGTAAGAGTAGGCCAGGCATTCGGCATGCATTATCTCATTTATTCCTCATAAGAGCTCTGGGAGGCCTGATTTTGAGTATTATCTTCAATTCGCAGTGAAGATACAGAGGTCGTCAGCTGGTAAGTATGCTTTTGACGTTTAAACTCAGTAAGTTCTTTGCATCATTTATGTGGCCTCCATCCAGTAACTCCTGAAACACTGAATTATTTGCAGTTTCTTGAGGAGATCATGTTTATTCCCATCTCTGTGTCAATTCTCTTGCTATTCTCACTGCCTGAAATGTTCTTCACCTTCTTCTCCTATTCCTCCTTTGAGGCCCATATGAAATGTTATATCCTTTGGGAGGCCCTCCTGGATCATCCCCAATCACCACATTCCTTCCTTCTTGTTCCCTCTAGCACTAGCAGCCATCACCTTGAATGACAGCCAAACAGGCATGCATGCCTCTTCCTTTGTGGTATGAACTCTGTTAGGGCAGGAGAAAAATCTGGTTCCTACCTTGCCTGTGGGTGTATCCATGGGAAAGAAAATGAAAGGAAGCTTTAGGAAACACTGAGCATGGCTGGATGAGTTCATGAAGCTCTCTTCAGTCTGTTTCTTCATGTGTTAAATGGGGCCAATGGAAACCCCCCCATTTAACCCTGGGGGGTTCCTGTTTAACCCCCCAGGGTTAAACAGGAAACCGTGTGTAAAGTGTTCCACATAAAACCTGCCACACTGTAAGCCACCAACGCGCGTTATTTCTTACCACCACTGCCACTACCATCATTATTCCTAGAAAATTCATTCCTTAACTTCCTAAAAGATCAAAAAGCATTATGCTTTCCTCTAAAACTTGAAGACAATTTTAAGTTTTATAAAAACGATTGTCATTGGGAGATTGCCATTTGAGTTTTAAATGTCACGATGAAACATAAATTAACTTTTATTTCTGTTATAATTTATATTTTGTCTTAACTTTTGATCAAAGCCTCAAAAGAATTAGCAATTTGGGGTATGTTAACTTTTACCTAGAAGATACATAAAGGATAATATTATCCTTCTTATTTCTCTTTCTCTTTTAGGAGGTGGAAATTATAAGACATTTTCCGGTAGAAAAGATATCAGACTTAGGTATATAGTCAGTTTTATTCTGGATCCATGCTGGGAGAGAAAACAATGAGTGTTCCACTTCATTTATGATTTCCACTGTGAAAATGATAAGGACTAGTATATTCTCAAATCAAATTAATCTATAGTTGTAGCATTTAAGATACAGTGAAAATCCCTAATTCAAGGGATTCAGTATCACCTATAAAGCCAAAATAAATGGGGTAAGATAAGAGTTCTCAGTCTTGGGTTATAGTGTCAATGCAAGACTTGAGCTGTGTTAATTCAACAAGCTTGATCTTGATTGCCAAAGCATGCTTGTCAATATTTAGCTCCCAAGGGGGCATGTCAGGGGCCTTTACAGAAACTAGCTTAAATACAAAATACTATAGGAGGATTTGTGATCCTTTTCCTAACACTAAGATTAAACTGCTGTTTTTTTTTTTCTTCTAGCTTTTTAAACCAGGAATGTGTTTTCCATATTTCTACAGTAACAAGAAGAGGAGAAATTGCATAGAAGAATTGTAAATGCTGTTATTAGGATTTCTTGAAACCCAGATAAAATTCTGTCACATGAAATCACTATAAGGCTTTTATCTGAGGTTTGAAATAGAATTTCCCCACCGTGATTACAATATGGGAAAAAGTGTGGAAAAAAACCGTTAATCTGTATTGAGAAATAAATGTAATACAGATGAGATGACGGGTAATGATTCCTACAAACTTAAAAACAAATGGCTTGCAATTTAGTAACTCTATACTTAGAATCTTCTGCTACAATGATGCTATGAGGTTTCTAGACTTCTGTAGCCATTATTCCTTACATTTAAGAAAATATAGTGAGGATGAATCTTATAATGAAGAAAACCTACACCCTCTATGGTGATTCAGAATAAAACATGATATGAAAATTAGCCTTTTTTTCCTAAACTAATACATTTCTCTTTCCCATCTGACTTTTCTGGTTTAATAGATAGAGGTTAGCAATCTACATTTCCCTTTTATTGATCCTGACAAAGCATTTATGAAATTGAGTAGGATGAAGATTATGGCAAAAATAAAAACAAAATGTTAAACGTATATCTCACGTAATTGAAAAATTACCCCCTTCACTTGGTGATCAAAATTTTTATATATGTCAAGTCCTTATAACATAGCAGAAAATGGCCTTGATATCATCTATCTATCTTAGTTTTTACCCAAAATAATGACTAAAGATGAAATCAGATCAATGCTGCACTAGTGAGAATCAGGCTGAAACGACCAGAACCAGACCATGATTTAGCTATTTTCGGTTAGCTATAGACAGCTGTGATTGACAATACTGATTTTTAATACATAAATGGCAAATTTCTCTTCTCAGTCTACAAGTTTCTGAATTGAAAACTCTGACGATTCACTGAAAAAACTGTTTTGATTTATCATATTTGTTTTACTAAGGTAAGACAAACGTCTGAGATACATTCTTAAATTCTATTTGAACTTTTATGTAGTGATAAATCTTCCCATCATTGTCCCTAATTTAAGCTTCCTAAATGTCAGTTGACCCTCATAACTATTACCATATTTTATAGATGGATGGATCAAGTGAGTACAAGGTAGCATCAGAAAGCTACCAGTATTTAAACCAGGACTTGAACCTGGTTTTGTTGATTACAACCTTGGGCTCTGTCTTTAATACAACATATCAGAGATTTCTTGATTGAGGCAAAGCTTGTATACAATGATGAGACTTCCAGACCTAAAAATGTTTTTGGTTTTAGAGAAACGTTACTCTCCAGCATGTGTCAAAGATTTAGTTCAGCATGGACATATATATACTACCAAATGTAAGGTAGATAGCTAGTGGGAAGCAGCCACATAGCACAGGGAGATCAGCTCAGTGCTTTGTGACCGCCTGGAGGGGTGGGACAGGGAGAGTGGGAGGGAGGGAGATGCAAGAGGGAAGAGATATGGGAACATATGTATATGTATAACTGATTCACTTCGTTATAAAGCAGAAACTAACATACCATTGTAAAGCAATTATACCCCAATAAAGAAGTTAAAAAAAAAAGATTTAGTTAAGGAAAGATAAAACATTATGGTTTTCAGTTATATTGTGTGTTGTCTTTTCTTAGAAAACCACTTCAATTTCCCCCCAGTAGATGACAATGGCAAATCAGTTTTTATTCACTATCCCTTTTATCCTTGGACACTGCCTTATTGGATGCTGGGAATCCTAATTATAAACTACACCCTACTACTCTTGCTGTGGCTCACCATACTTCTGCCTCACTAGTATTTACTGTTTCTTAAATTCCTAAACTCGTGGTAGTAGGTCCTTTGCATGCCCTCTTCCCTCTGCCTGGTGCTATAAGTATCCACATGATTGCATGATTGGCACCTTTTATTCACACAAGTCTCAGCTCAAATGTTATTTCTCAGAGGCACCTACTCTGAGCCCCAATTTAAAGCTCTGCCCCTTTCTTCCTCTATCAAAATTATATCATCTAGTTTTTCTATATTCATAACAGTTAGGAGTATCTGAGATTATCCTTACTTATTGTTTATTCCTCACCTCCCGTCCCTCTCATCGTTGTTTGCTCAGAGTCTAGAACAGTACCTAGTACATGGTAGGCTCTCTAACAAATATGTTTAAAGGATAAAGAACTGAATCAGTCTCTTTAACATCCAAATATAATATATCCCACAAAAATATTTTTAAGAATAACATTTGTCATTATCAGCCCCATCTCTGGGAATTTAATCATAGCAGAATTTGTGTTACTGTGATGTATAAACAACCTCATAGTCTATTTTCTATTATGTAGTGTATTTTTAATATAAATACTGATTTGAAATAAATCTGGTATTTTAATCTTTCCACTCAACTTTTAAACACAATATTTCTTTAATCATTTCAGGTCGCCTACTGACTAGCTCAATTTCAAACATGTAACCTATCTATTCATAAGTCAGAACATTTTAGTATTCTCCACTTAGATAATCAGTTTTCTAAGAAAACCCCATTCCTTTATTATAGTATAAGTTTGATTCCTCCACTCAGAATTTTATAAATTAAACATTCCATATCAGATGTATTCTACAACATTTTTATTGAGAAAAGTAATATATTGTACTCCGAGTAAAAAATTACTTTTAAGTCATATGAACTTAGACAAATAGAAGTATTGAATAAAGTTATTACCAATTACCAGATTTTTTAAGCTAAAAAGATGGAGATATACAGAAATAAAGAATTTAATCTAAGTTTCCCAAGAATTAGCTCATAATTTTAATAGAATAAGAATTTCAGAGAAATACTGTGCTATAAAATCTGTATGATTTGTCCGAGTTCAGAAGGGTATTAATAAATGTCCCTAGGCAGCAACTTCCACTTGGCTTAGGATGTCAAGGGAGAATACTAGCCAGGGAATGAAAAAATAGTGCAGTTGTGCTCAGAATGCCCAGCTGCTAGGAGAAGAAATCTCCGCACCATGGACAGAGTGCACAGGAAGCATCCAGACAGACTCTAGGACTGTGACCCAATACCTGATTAAATAACATTGCTGTGGCCTGAAATTCAGGGTCCTGGATCTTTGGCCTTCCCATGCAATTCAGTTCAATACCATTATACCATGTCAAGGGATCTCTGGTGGATTTGCAGTTTTCTTCATCTTTTATGTGAATATTTCAGATGAATGCTGTATCATCTAGTTCTGCCCCTCCCTTTAGCAGACTAGTGAGAAACAAGAGTTTTATTTAGGTCAGAGTAATTTAACTGACCCACAGCAGAAAGTTCCTGAAGAGCTCAGCATCTTAGCTCGAATGCTGATTTAAAAAGAGAGATGGAGTTGGGAAAACATTTTTTTTTTTTTTTTCCTCTCTGAGCTGGGACAAGCCTTCAAGGCAGCCTGAAGTTGTAGGTTGCAAAGGATTATATTCCAGATCATTCTTTAATTTTGCTGAGGATAAGTAGGATTAAGACCTGATTTCATGTCTGTTGGCTTTGAAGAAGTGCAGAGTTAGAAAACAACCTCACGAAACTCCATAGCCAGTCCGAAAGATCAGGTGCTAGATTCCTTTTTTTCAGCAGTGTGCTTTCTGCTAAGCCACTGAGGAGAAGCTTTATTGTCAATGAAAGAATATTGTACTTAACATTACATCAGAGTCCTTTAATTCTGATCTCATCATTTAGCATACCTGGACAACCACTTCCCCTTTCTGAATCTTGGTGCTGTTATCTTGAAGTGTTCACTAGGATTCTTCAGAGGATTAACTGAGAGAAGAGCATGGGAGCTCTGAGTGTCATATGGAGGCACGTTCTTTGGCTTTTCTGTCAGCTTTGTTAGCTAAGCACAAGGTCCCTACTAGCTATTGGGGGAGCTCAATGTTTGTGCTCAGGACAAGGATCACACCAAGGAGAAATCTGACTCAGCAGTTGTCTTTTCTTTGGGAATTGTCACCATTAGTCCCTCAAGAAGAATATACTTGTCAACAGCTCTGGCTGCCTCCCCACTTGCTCCAAAGGCTAGATCTTTGAGCTAATAATAACTTTTCAGTGTGTTTGCTATTTTTTCTTATATTCTAGGCAATCTAGGAATATTATGTAACTATTACAAATGATAATCATGACAATTTTTAATCGCATGGCAAAGTACTTATGATGATATAACTTTAAGTGAAAAAGAATGCAAATAAAATTGAATATATAGTGTTTTTCTATGATGATAAAATATAAATTGCTTGTGTGTATACACATACATATATATAATGTATGCATGCACACACATATATTAATAGTGAATAGAGGACAGACTTACTGATTTTTATCTTCTTTATATATTTCTCTATTATCCAGATAAAAATTTTCAACAATAATGTCTGTTTTGATAATAATTTGGAGGTGGCAAATCCATTGGCTTTGAGATTATTACAGTTTGGAATGATTTGGTATGAGGACTATTTGTTATATTACTGGTAGCCTTGTCACTCACTGCTGAAGTCTCTTCCCTTTCCCAGCCTCAACTGGGACCAATGCAGGGATGTAATTTCTGCCATCCAAGCGTACCTACCATAGTTAGCCATAAAAAGGAGGAGCATTTTATGTCTTTTCCCCCAGATGCTGTTCTATGACAACTTGCTTTTTACCATTAATGCTTGCCTGCTGTAAATGTGTACTTACTCATTGTATTAATCAGGTAGGTTGGGCTGCCATACCAAAATACCATAGACTGAGTGGCTTAAACAGTAGAAATTTATTTCTCAGAGTTCTGGAGTCTGGGAAGTTCAAGATCAAGGTGCCACCTGATTCAATTCCTTAGGAGGGGAGGGCTCCCCTCTTGGCTTTCAGTCAGCAGTCTTCTTGCTATGTCCTCACATGGAGGAGAGAGCTCACTCTGGTGTCTATTCCTCTTCTTATAAGGGCGCCACCCTTGTGACTTTATTTAAGTTTATTCCTTCTTAACATGTCCTGTCTCCAAACACACTGGGAACTAGGGCTTCATAGTGAACATGAATTTGGGGGCGGGGGGGGGCATAATTCAACCCACTTAAACTGAGCTAAAGTATTCAACCGTACACAAGCACTCAAACTGAAGATGAACTGTAACTCCTCAAATTATACCACTGAGAAGAGAGTGACCTATATTTAAGCCCTGATAGTCTTTCAATTATGCTGTACTCTCCCAATAAACTTATTTTGAAAAGGAAACAATTTAATATGATATTTTGGATATGTCAGTATTTATCTGATAGAATTATAAGCAGGCAAATATTTTTTAAATTATTTAATCATTATTCTTGCATGGTGGGGAATGACCTCACAACTGAAAAGGCTGGATATTAGAATAAAAATCAATTTAAAATTTAAGAGTTGTAAAGATCATGAATGTATCCGTACATGATAAAGGGGAAAAAAGACCAAAATTTAGGTGAATTGGCATTTGTAGCTTGATATAAAATTTTCACTGACAAAATTACATATGATTTCAAAACTGTTTTATGGCAAATATATTAGATATAAGTAAAAATGTCTTTAGGAAAACTGTATTGGGTAACTAAAAAGTAGCTTCATTGATGAGAAATCACTTATTGATGGTGTGTGTGAGAGTTTGAATAAGATTGTTCATGAAATGAACATGAGAAAGATTACTTCCAAATTAACATATTATTTTATACACAATGTACTTTTATGTATGTATAAGGAAATTATGATATTAAATATTATTATTAAGTATTTGAAAATTTTCTTCACATCTGTACAATTTACTTATTCAGATTGGCTGAAAGCTTTTTTTTCTCAATCATCTCACTCAACATAGAGGATTGCCTTATAGTCCTAGGCACCTTGTACTTGGACATAAACTGCCTTTACCCGACACTTAATCCAGAAAAATTGTAGTGTGTGAACTACACAAAAAATAGTGTTTTAACACTAACTCTGTGGATATTATATTGAAACACTGGAGAGAGATGCTCATGTAATTGATAGTTTTCTTCATTCACTTAGCACAATTGCAATTATCTTCTAAATGTTCAAGAGTTATTCCCTTACTTCAAGGTTATTCCCATTGCCTTGAAGGCCTGGGGTTGTACATGTTTCCTTCACTTCATTCCAGCAGATTGCTTGGCATATATATTTCTTAAAGGAAGGAAAGAGGGTGGAAAAGTTAGCAAGAAGCAGCAGAATCACTAAGCACCTAATAATCTTCCACTAGGAGTCTGAATTCATAAAGAGTGGGAGAATGAGTTTCACTTTCCCCAAGGATCTATGCTATTGTGGTGTTGAAAGACAGAATGCTACTGCAGAAGAATGTCTACAGACTCTAAACCTCGATCCTTCTCTCTCCCCAAATCTGCCTCCTTGCATTTCTGAACCAGGTGCTGACACTCCTCGTATATGAGCTACTCCTTTGGGTTACATCACAGATCTCCAGAAGAATCTAATTAAAACATACATACATTATCTGTGGAAGTTAATTAGCTAAGCCATTTACGCCAAAGCTCACTCACATGGACAGCTATGATGTCTGTGAG
Organism: Delphinus delphis; assembly: GCF_949987515.2. Classification (NCBI taxonomy): domain Eukaryota; kingdom Metazoa; phylum Chordata; class Mammalia; order Artiodactyla; family Delphinidae; genus Delphinus; species Delphinus delphis. The sequence continues at coordinate 85,121,206 of NC_082683.1, forward strand.
GGGATAAAACATAGGACAGGTAAATTCTGCTGTGAGTTTGGGGCCAGAAAATATTTGGAATACAGGCAATCGCTCCCTCAAGCTGAGGCTTGGGAGACAAAAGTTGGGCTCAAACACCAAAAGGCAATATGGACACTGGGAATTTGTCTGCTGAAAGAGGAAGCAAAAGTGAGAGAGACAAAACCTTTTGTCTAGTTAAGTTCTAGAGTACAGCCCTGCCTGTGCTGAACATTTTAAAGGAATTAGTTATATATGTTCTCTCACAAACTGTTTTATGTGTTTTGAGTAATTTTAGTCAGGAAGATTTCTGTTCTTTACTTAATATCTGTCTCTTGTGTTGATTCCCTAAGCTGTTATTGAGTATCCACTACTACTGCTACATACCAGTGACTTTGCTAATAGAAGATTTTTTAAAAAATTGACCAATATAGCATTTCTGTGCTAAAAGATCTTTCAGACTACTAAGAGAGAGATGTAAACAAACAATAACCACACAAATGATTGACTTCTTTGACAGAAGCACACGGAGAGTACGTGGAAGCCATTGAAGGGAACATCTAATTTAGCTAGAGAGTTCCCAGAGAAGATTTGTTTGCACACTGAAGAAAAACTGGGATTTCCCCAGACAGGGGAAAAGCAAGAGATAAGCAAGAAGCATGGGGACCAGGGAGCATTTGAAGACCAGAGAGTGGTCCCCTGTGACTGGAGCACAGCTGAGTCTAGGGAGGTGGACAGGCAGAAAAAAACTAAGGCTAGAAACTTGCTTAGGAATGAGTTTGTGGGCGTAAGGAGTTTGAAGATTAAATAAAGTTGTCTGTAGTGTAAAGAAAGAATAGACAGAAGATGGGAGAGAAATCATGGAAGTAAAATCAGGTAGGAGTTTATTTCAATATTCCCAGTCAGCGATAGTCTTGGGGGTTAGAAGAAAAAGAGCAGCTCAGAAGAACATTAAGTAAGTAGGTTTCTTAGGCTTTAGAGATCAATCAGATATGGTAATCTTATCATAGCCACCTGTTATCATTTTGGAAGAGGTAATGTGCATTGAAGGTAAAATTGTAATACAAGTCAGAGGCTGTCTTTTTAAATTCAATATTTTTCAAGAAATCTGCATATTCTCCACACGCTGATGATACTATATTTTGAAAGCCCTACAAAAGCATCAATTTCATTAATGCCGATTAAAAGAATGTAGAGAACAAATTACTAAAGCATAAATATACAGACCATTTTTCAATTTATTGCCCACTCACCAATGCCTTCTACTTCACCACATTCCAGAATAATTGTTTGTATTCCCCGTTCTCCCACTTGGTGAACGACTGAATCATGGTGTTCAAATCGAAGGACTTCCACACTTTGAATAATAATAATTGATCTCAAGCATGGTCTCTTAGGATTTAACATTCACTGTATTCTTCTCTCTGAAGTGTTTTTATATCAGTAACTGTAGCTTCATTGGCCCTTATATCACAGTGTTTGTTTTAAGAGCAAACCAGTACCCTGAGATAACTGTGAGCCTCTTTTTGAAAGATGATTTGCTTCCTGCAATTTGAATTTAGGGCAACAGATTTTGTCAAAGGCAAACAAGCACATTTTTCTCTTTTAAAAACCCAAGTTTTGAACATCTGTGAGAGGTCTCAATTGAGTTTGACACTCCGCCACGTCCCAGAAAAACCCCAACTCACAGTCATGTTTATTTCTTCTCTACTTTTTCTCTAACTTCCACTACATTTTAAAATTATTGCCTGACTAAATTAATAAAAACAAATTGAAAGATGGCAGAGAGCACAGGCACAGAAGCTTATTTTTTTTGAGAGGGCTACATTTAGCTAAAAGCATATTCTGTTGCTTCTAGTTTGAATCTTTATTTACACAACAATTAATCAGCTATAGTATGTCTTTTATCTGAGTAAATGATCAACAACCCTTTCTAAATATGTTAAGGAGTTCATTTCCATCTGAATTCTCCTGGCAAATACTAAAATAGATAACCTTAATAAGGCACTAATGAGATCATTATAAGTAGTTTTGTCTGTATTTAAAGCACAGATTTAAGATCTTCATTAATGATTAACTACTGGAAAACTTTGTCCAATCCCTTGAGTTATTTTTAAATCTTCATACACTATAATTACATATACTCAATCATAAAACTTTCCTTGGTGCTGAACACAATTGAACTTTGAATAAGAACAAGTATGTTACAAATCTTGGCTGTTTAAAAGGTTAATCTTTAGGTAGATTAATGACGTAGTGATCTTTACTCATTTCAAGCATTTTTTGACTGTGGAAAAGATGCTTTACTTACAAGTTATCGCTCTGACCAGACTTATAGGGATAATTTCTCTAGAATATTTAACAACAAACACCTTGAACTTTCTGATTATAAGGTGTCTCTGAGATCAGATAAAGTCTATCACTGGTCTTTATTTTCGGTCGTAGTAAAATAAAGTGCACTTTTTCTTATCAGTTTTGAAGGAGTGACAATTAGTTTTTAAATTATATTTGAGCTAAAATCAATGTGCAAGACTTTAAGCCTAAAGTTACCTGACAAAATAAGGGCATTTTACATGTGATACCACAAAATTAAAAAAAACAGAAATACTTGATATTCCCGTTCATTAAATATAAAATAGTTATTTCAAAAAATAACTCGTAGGTGACTATATTTTAAATTCATAATGTACAATTTCAGAATTAAAGTCAGTTTCAAGGCAAATTAGCTAGTAGTTTCCAGCAAAGAGGTGAATTTAAGAAATGTAATTTTCTAACGTAATCAAACCTTTCAAAACATGGTTTGCCATGGGCCCAACAGGGCTAAGGGTAAAACTCAATATTTTCTGATCCCTGAAATCTTTGCAAAAAAAGGAATTCAGAAAATCAACACAGAAGTTTAAAAACTATACTAACATACTAATGGGGCAACATTGATATTCATCTATAAAGTATTCCCTCTCACAAGATATCATTTTTTAATACAGTACAATTACCTCCATAGTGACTGCAAAATGGCAGTTAAAGTTTTAAAGTGTAAATCTTTACTTTGAGTGTTTACCAGGCAGGGCTTTAAAAAGTGTTGGAGAGGACTAAGGAAGGTGGTAAGCTATTTATAAATGGGAAGGTCTTTTGCATTTGTCTAGGAATATATACTGTTAATATGTGATTAAATTACCATATCAGTCTTCCTGAAGGATTTCTGTGTTTATTGCTTTTTTTGGTGAAACATTTATCCAGCTCTCTCAGCCTTTAATATATGAATTCACATATATTAAAATGCAGGTGTGGGCTTCTCTGGTGGCGCAGTGGTTGAGAGTCCGCCTGCCGATGCAGGGAACACGGGTTCGTGCCCCATTCCGGGAAGATCCCACATGCCGCGGAGCAGCTGGGACCGTGAGCCATGGCCACTGAGCCTGCGCGTCCGGAGCCTGTGCTCCGCAACGGGAGAGGCCACAACAGTGAGAGGGCCGCGTACCGCAAAAAAAAAAAAAAAAAAAAAAAAAAAAAAAAAAAAATGCAGGTGTCTTACTTGTCTGATATATGTCATTTGCATTATTTGAAATCCTGCAGTACCCCAGTTTCTTGGAGTCCCTACAGTTCAGGAACAAGATTATTTAGTAATAAGATTCTAAGGATAAGACGATGTCTAATGAAACATACATATAACAACAACTTCACAAGCAATCTTTTCAATTTTCCTGTTGAATTTTAGGAGTAAAGGTGGAGAAAAATGTCTATGTTGAAGGAAGCACAGACTAAATTATTGTCATCATAGCCTGTGAATTATTATTGGATGCTCATTTTGCTCACAGGAGACTTTATACACCATAAAGTTATGGCAATCTTTATTTTAGAAGCTTATACTTTAAAGAATAAAATGAAGTAAAATAAACTTTACTTTAAAGTAAGTAAAATAAACATTAGCTCAGATACATACATCTAAGTGCAAGTAATTTGGAACTATATGAACAAAGTACATATACTCATTAACAATGATCATCGTAATAATAACTAAATGTCCAATGAGCATTTACTAAGTATTGCTATGCTAGAAGCCCCATGGGGACAAGGAGTGATCAGTGTTAGTGACCACTGTATCCAGTATGTGGGACTCGCATCAATTACATGCTAGGCAAGTCCTTCTCTCCTGAAGTTCACAGTCTAAGGAAGACAGACAAAAAATTAGAAGTAGAATACCATAGAACCATGATAGAGAGATGCACGGTATGCATGGACTCAGGGGGAGGGGCTTCTAAAGTTGGGGGCGTATAAGGAAAACAGTGGACTTTGTCTTGAAGAATACATGAAAGAGTGGCTCTCATGGTAGGAATGCCTCTATGTCTAAGGGAGCGGTATGTTTGTAGATGCATCAGTAAGAGAGAGCTTGGCATGAGGTAGATGTGTGAGTAGCTCAGCATGGTTGATCATGGCCCAGAGTAGCTGTTAGGAATGACAACAGATGAGGTTGATTTGACTGGGACAAAATCATGCAGGGCCCTGGGATGCCACTGTAAGGCGACTTTTATCCTGGAATTCTATCCATTTTATAAATTCTGGTTAAAAATGATACCTCTCCCACAAACCTTCTCTGATCCTTCCAGAGAGAAGTGAGCTCTCTCTCCATGGAGCTCCTACAGAATTCTCTTTGAGTTGATCTTTTGGCATTCACCACATTTTCTCTTGCAATAGGTTGGTGGACTGAAAAGAATAGGGAAGTAGGATTCAGAAGGCAAGAGGTCTACTCTCAATTGTGCCTTTGGACAAATGTGTTAACCTTATTAATTCTGGGTAACAATACTTATAAGCATTTACCACATAGGGTTATTGTGAGTATGTGAAAGTGCTCTAGAAATTCTGAAATGTTACTTGAGTTATCTGAGTATATATCATGTATTTCCTATAAGAATGTACACACCTTTAAAAGGAACAAGAATTAGACTCTAGGAGGGGTGGACAGTAGTTTGCCAATTATTTATAAGCCTAAAACCTTGAAGATTAATCTCAATCTTTATTTCTTCCAGGAAATCTTTGCTTTGTCCCTCTCCCTGATGTGTTACTTCCCCCCTTCTTCTTCTTTTTTTTTTTTTCTGCAGTACGTGGGCCTCTCACTGTTGTGGCCTCTCCTGTTGCAGAGCACAGGCTCCGGACGCGCAGGCTCAGCGGCTATGGCTCACGGGCCCAGCCGCTCCGCGGCATGTGGGATCCTCCCAGACCGGGGCACGAACCCGTGTCCCCCGCATCGGCAGGCGGACTCTCAACCACTGCGCCACCAGGGAAGCCCCGTCCCCTCTTCTTGATTCACACACATGTGCACAGCTATTGCATGGTGCTTGCCATATTATGCCTTCTAACCTTCCTCCTCTCAGCTTCCTTTGCTGGATCCTCCTATTCTTCCTGATCACAGAATGTGAAAACAGTCTTTGGATTTCTTCTTTTCTTTGTCTGTATGCATTTCTAGTGTATCTCATCAGGTCCCATGATTTGTAAATACCATACACTGTTTACAGTCCGAATGCTCTATTTATGTCTTAAGCTCTTCCTTTACCCTGAGCTTCATAATCAAATATCCAATCAGTGGCTATACGTCTTCACTTGCATTTTTAATAGACATTGTAAATCCAACACATCCAAAATGAACTACTGATCTTCTTCCCCACTCGCCTGCCATAAAGCTGTTCTTCTCCAGGGTTCTCCATCACTTTAAGTGGCACCATTATTCATTCAGATCCTTGACCCAGACTACTTGGAATCGTCTATAATTTCTCTTCCTCTCATTTCCAAAACGCAATCCCTCAGCCTGACTTACTTATAAAATATACCCTGAATGCAACATTCCCACCCTCCATTGCTTCCATTACTACCTCACTAGTCTAAATCACCATCATCTTTGGCCTGGATTCCTGCATTAGCCATCAAAATGATCTCCCTGCCTCCATTCTGTCTGCCACAGAATAGCTACTGTGACATTTGATTTAAAAATGGAAATCAGGTCATATACCTATCCTAAAAATTAGAATAAAATCCAAAATCCATAGAGGGCCTACATGATCTCTGGTTCCCCCTCTCATTGTATTGTCAAACACTCTCCTTGTTCACGCTACTTCACATCACATATCCTCACTGCTGTTCCCAAGCATTCCACCATCTCAGGGCCTGTGTGCTGTGCTTGCCTCTGCAGGTGAAAACATGGCTTGGGCCCACATTTAATTCAAGTCTTTTCTGACCACCATACTTTCTAAAATTGTGATTATATACTTCCCTTGCCCCAGAACTTATCACTATATTGCATTTAGGTATCTCTTTACCTATTTATTTATTCCCTCTCTCCTCTATTAGAATGTTAACCTTCGTGATAGCAAAAAAGCTTATCTACCTTGTGCAGTCCTATATTCCTGAGCAACTGAAAATAGCAAGACTGAATACTTACTGAATAAATATTCAATTAATAAATGTTTAATAAAACAGGCATTATAAGTATATTTGAATAACTGATTTCAAGTAATGGACCAGTTTAGCATTTGGATGCCGTCTGATCAAGATCATGCTCAATTGTCTCTTAATCCACCAATCTTTTCTTCATAATTTAACTGAACATTCCTGGCCGATAGCTTACCTTCTAGGTTTCCTCTGTAAGGCACTTTCTTCAACATGTTTTCTTTTGGTGGTGCTGATCTATGTATTTAGTTTGCTATTGCTCAGTTCAATTTATGTAACTAACTCTGACTAATGTGCCATGTAAGTGTTTACTGTCATTCATCTCATGACTCGGCCTGTTCCAGGAAATGCAAAGATCAAAAAAAAATTAATTTCTCTTTGATTGTGGCTTAATATTTTTCATCTTCAGAGATGTATTCCCCTCTGACTTGAACAACGTCTAATGTCAATGAAAGTCTGCCTACTCAGGGACTTCAAAGCCAAAAGTAGTGTGCCAGTCTAAAACAGAGCAGTGTGCTTTGAGGTTCCAATTTTTAAAAGTTAACATTTACTACTTGACTGCCCCTTTACCACATTACAATTCAGGGAAGGACAACTAAAAACTCCAGAAGGTGAGTGGATAGGGAAAGAGATACATAATTGTTATTGATAATATAACAACACATGACTAAGCTGCACTAGTTAAATGTTCCTCAATGTTCTTAACTCCATGCCTAGATTTAGAAAGTCACAGATCAGGACTCCAATTATGCTGAATTACCTGGGTATTACTAACCCCCAAGCCGACTTCCTGCCGTTGCTCTCCTCTAAAACTGTGTAGAGGAAAATGACAACCAAATCCGGCTAATTTCATGTGCATAATTGGAAAGAAAGCATCATTTAAGAAAAAAAAAATAGTTTCCTGTCATTTGGCAATGACGCAAAAAGCTAGAGAAATCTAAAATCCTGAATTCTGTGCGGAGAATATTTTCCTCGCACAAGGAAATTTACTAGTTCCATATCAGTTTTAATTATGCGTGTATGTGTACACACGCACAGACAAAACAACACACATACACATACATACACATTACACTGTTAATAAGACAATGGTATTTCACAGAAATTTTTCCATAGCTCTTTGTAGACACTGAACGTGAGCTTATGAATGGCAAGAATTTACTTTTAAAATATAATGTGAGGCCAGAAACTATCAAACTCTTAGAGGAAAACATAGGCAGAACACTCTAGGACATAAATCACAGCAAGATCCTTTTTGACCCACCTCCTAGAGAAATGGAAATAAAAACAAACATAAACAAATGGGACCTAATGAAACTTCAAAGCTTTTGCACAGCAAAGGAAACCATAAACAAGATGAAAAGACAACCCTCAGAATAGGAGAAAATATTTGCAAATGAAGCAACTGACAAAGGATTAATCTCCAAAATTTACAAGCAGCTCATGCAGCTCAATAACAAAAAAACAAACAACCCAATCCAAAAATGGGCAGAAGACCTAAACAGACATTTCTCCAAAGAAGATATACAGATTGCCAACAAACACATAGAAGAATGCTCAACATCATTAAGCACTAGAGAAATGCAATTCAAAACTACAATGAGATATCATCTCTCACACCAGTCAGAATGGCCATCATCAAAAAATCTAGAAACAATAAATGCTGGAGAGAGTGTGGAGAAAAGGGAACACTCTTGCACTGCTGGTGGGAATGTGAATTGGTACAGCCACTATGGGGAACAGTATGCAGGTTCCTTAAAAAAACTACAAATAGAACTACCATATGACCCAGCAATCCCACTACTGGGCATATACCCTGAGAAAACTATAATTCAAAAAGTCATGTACCAAAATGTTCATTGCAGCTCTATTTACAATAGCCAGGAGATGGAAACAACCTAAGTGTCCATCATCGGATGAATGGATAAAGAAGATGTGGCACATATATACAATGGACTATTACTCAGCCATAAAAAGAAACGAAATTGGGTTTCCCTGGTGGCGCAGTGGTTGAGAGTCCACCTGCTGATGCAGGGGACGTGGGTTTGTGCCACGGTCTGGGAGGATCCCACGTGCCGCGGAGTGGCTGGGCCCGTGGGCCGTGGCCGCTGGCCCTGCACGTCCAGAGCCTGTGCTCCGCAGCGGGAGAGGCCGCAGCAGTGAGAGGCCCACGTACCGCAAAAAAAAAAAAAAAAGAAACGAAATTGAGTTATTAGTGAGGTGGATGGACCTAGAGTCTTTCATACAGAGTGAATAAGTCAGAAAGAGAAATACCATATGCTAACACATATATATGGAATCGAAAAAAAAAAAATGTCATGAAGAACCTAGGGGTAAGACGAGAATAAAGACACAGGCCTACTAGAGCATGGAGTTGAGGATATGGGGAGGGGGAAGGGTAAGCTGTGACAAAGTGAGAGAGTGGCATGGACATATATACACTACAAAACGTAAAACAGATAGCTAGTGGGAAGCAGCCACATAGCACAGGGAGATCAGCTCAGTGCTTTGTGACCACCTGGATGGGTGGTATAGGGAGGGAGGGAGACACAAGAGGGAGGAGATATGGGAATATATGTATATGTATAATTGATTCACTTTGTTATAAAGCAGAAACTAACACACCATTGTAAAGTAAATATACTCCAATAAAGATGTAAAAAATAAAATAAAATAAAATATAATGTGACACGCTGAATCTCTAAGTATCATGGTTCTTACATTGAAATTTTTCAAAGAATTGTTTTTTAATTATCTAAAAATGTAACATATTTTGGTGAAACATTGCAGATTCACCACACCTATACACTCTTCCTGAAAACCCCACCTTAATGACAGAAAGTAAATACTAAAAGACAAAAAGCATAGATGCATGGAGACAAAGAGAGTAAGGAAGGTGTCTTCTATAGATGAAAATTTTGGAACTTGGAAAGTGAATTGAGAAGTGGTAACTGCCGTAGTAGAAACCTACGAACATGCATGGTGTGGAACTCCCAGAAAGGCTCAGGACTGTGGAACGCAGCAATGCAGTGGAATGAAGGGCCCACAAGGGACTGAAAATGGGAACATCATGTGAAGATTGGTATGTAGAATCAGCAAGACCCCAGGTCCCCTCTCCCACTCTTTGCAGTCAGATTTCTAGTAGTCTGCTAAAGACCAGAGATTTACTTTTATTGAGAAAGTGTACTAGAGATACACCAGATATCAAAACTAGTGGAAGGCTGTGATTGAGATGATAATGAAAAGTAGGGAAATGAAATGAAAGTCTGCATATTGAACACTGAGACTACCATTCACCCTCCTTTCCTTTTACATCAGAGGACATGTGCTTCCATGATAGGAGACTTGAGGATTCTTTTCCTAAGAAACTATTTGTTCCTAGAGAAAAGACCCCATATTTATGAGCCCCAATAAAAAGGACAGCTTACAGTTCAATCATTCTACATTTAAACTCTATAACTGCTCAACTTCACTCACAAACTCAAAGCTTCCAGTCAGCTTTTCAGTGTCTCACACTCAAAACTGAATCAAGAAAAAGAGCCCTGGATCTGCAGGCATTTCAGAAAGTCTCTTACATGAACTAGAGAAACCAAAACAAATCATCAAAATAAATAAAAGAATGAATAATGAGGAGGAAATAGTAAGCATATAAGAATTGAAGGAAAACTGAAAGAAAAAAAACCAAACAGTTAATATCCTTAGAAAGGGCAAGATAAGGCATTGCATTCAAAAGAAGAGCATGCAATAAAAAAGAAACTATTGGAAAACAAGAAAGAGTTTTAAGAAAATTAAAATATAACTACCAATAAAATAATAGGTTAGGGGATTTAAAATGATATAAAACTATATCCCAAAAGATAGAATAATAAATCTCCCAAAAGAGAGAACAGTAAGATTCAAGTAGGAAAAAAAAGATTTTTGAAAATTAGCAAGGAGAATGATTTAAAAAGACTGGAGAAAAATGAAGACAAATTATAACAAAATAACACCACAAAATTTCTTAGATCTAAACGTATAAATTTTCAGATAGAAAAGACCTGAGAGCTCAACAACATATTGAAAGGAAAATCCTCACTGCAAAAATCAGATCACAAGGGGTAAAGAGATCTGAAAGGGGGGAAATATATATATATATATATATATATATATATATAATATAATATATAATATATATAATCGTAAATGAGCAGATATTAATTGCAATCAGATTTCTCAATAACTGATAGAATAAATTGGAATAATGGCTTCAAATGTTTAGTCAAAAATGACGTTAATGTGGGAATTTATGCTCAATCAAATTATTAACTATGAAAATAGAATAAAGATATTTTAAAATATGCATGAGCTGAAAATTTATGAGTATGCTTAGACTATCTCAGGAAGTTCTCAAGCTAAGTTCCAGAAAAATATGCTAAGTAATTACACTAAGAACGAGGAACATGGAGGAAACAGAAATAGAGAATCCAACACAAGTACTAAGTTAAGGGACATTCCTAAATGATATCAAATAGGCATACAGGCATAGGTTTTGTTTTGAAAATGTATATCAAGTTACAATTCTACCAATCGAGTGTCAAAATCTCTACTTCACCACCATTTTTTGAATTAAATATTCCCTTTAAAATATTTTACCAATTTGATACTTAAAAATACCTCACTGCTGCTTTACTTTGCACGTCTCTGTAAACTGAGTTTTAAAAGGTTTTTTTTCCTTGTGTTATTATTTATTTTCCTTTCTTGCTCAAAGAACTTTAAAACTCCACCTCTAGTTTACGACAGACCAGAAAAGAGCTGATTTTTTGACTTACACCTGGATATTATGCTATAAACTGAGGGATGTCATTAGAAAACCAACTCACTGGCGATAGCATGTTGGCTGTTAAGCCTTTTGTTGAGGATAGAACTATTATATTATATGGTATTCACTTAATGAGAAGGCATGCACCTTGGTTCTGAAGCAACTGAGTTATTATCTTACGAACACTTTTTACATTCATATTTTAGTTTTGTTCATGTTTTTAAAAAATATATAGATGTTTAAAATTACATGCAAACACATTCAATATCTTCACTGTGATATTTTTTCATTTCTTTCACCTTTAGAAAGCTTTTCTTTTCCATTTTAAATAGGGTAACTATCCACCTATCATTTTTCTTTTTTCAACAGTTTAATCTAGTACAGTTCTTCTTTTAGGTTTTAATATAAAACTTGTTTTGATGTATAGTATGAAGAAAGGATACACTTAGATTATTTTTCCCAAGGAGCTAATTTACCCATTCATTATAAGTTTAATAAAAGATCTTTTCCCAATTGACTTGAGAGTCTTCTTTTATAATATGTTATGTTCTTTGGAATACAGAGTTTCAGGGCTTTCTGTTCTGTTCCTTGGTTTTTCATTGATTGTTATGCCAGCAAACACTTTTGAAGCATGTCAAAAACCTCAGTGTTCACTCGTCGCCCCCATAATTCCAGTTTGACTTTGAATGCAGCCACTTTATCCCCCGAGTTGAACACAGTTGTCATTCTTCTTTGAAGTGACAGATTGAGTTTGTTGAGCAGGTTGAATATGTCACACAAGTAAGCAAGTTTTGTGACCTATTGTGTGTCACTGAAATGTGCTGCCAGTGGTGACTGTTTTTCTAAAAGAAATCTCTGGAGCGGCTCTCATAGCTCAAAAATTCTGGCCAGTGATCTGCCTTTAGAAAGCCATCTCACTTCTGTGTATAAGAGAAGACCTGTGTGCTCTGCGTCCATCTCCTCACAGAGCTGCACGAACAGACGTGAGTTAAGGGCATGTACTTTAATGTGGTTGATAATTTTAATTACCTCCTGCAAAACGTTGTTAAGTTCAGGTGATATTTTTCGGCTATCCAGCATTTCTCTATGGATGACACAGTGCATAGACTCACATTCAGAAGTGACCTCTTTGACCCGAGTAGTGAAACCAGAAAGCCGTCCAGTCGTGGCAGCCACTCTGTCCGTGCATATACTGACACAAAATGACCAGTTCAGTTTTCCTGATATGTAATTATTCAAAGACTTTAATATTTCTGCAGCTGTGGTGTTGGTTGGCAACAAAAGTGCACATAACGCATCCTCAATGCACAATCTCCTGAAAAATATATTGCACAAAAACAAGCATTGTTGCCTTGTTGTCAACATCAGTAGACTCATCAACCTGGATTGCGTACCACGGTGACTCAATCCTCTCTAACAGTGGTGCCTCAATACCCTCTGCTATTTCATCAGTTGATCTAATTATGGTGCTAGCTGAAAGAGGAACACATGTCACCTTTAGAACTGCAGCCTCTCCTGAAAGTTCACGACAAACGTCCTTAGCAGCAGGCAGGATCCACTCTTCACCAACAGTAAAGGGCTTCTTAGCTTTAGCAATGCGGTTAGCCACTAATAATGATGCTCTCAGCGCAGACACATTTGACAAAGTGGTGGCCTTCAATAATTGCTTCTGTTCTTTGTGTCCACATTTTTTTCCCTTTGAAAAACTCCAGAGGCATGTATTTTAATGCAGGGTGCTTGGTCTCCGTGTAGTGAAGCAGTTTTGAATGTTTCATGGCTTCACTGGATAGCCGGTTGCCACATATTATGCAAAAGTGAGCTTGGAGAATGTGAATCACCTTTTCAATGAACCCATAATTTAAGTAGGACTCTTGGTATTTTCTTTTAAACGCAGCTTTCTTTTTGTGGGCAGTCTTAGTGTCTTCTGTTGTCTCATCATTGGGTCTTTCCCCCTTTTCAAAGAAGCTCTCCAGCGATGTTAGTTTTTTACTCATTTTGGCTAGGGTTAGCCTGTTTTCTTACCAAAACTGTGACTGAGACAAGTGCAAAGTGCAGGAAAGAGGTGCGGATGGAAGTGGTAAATAAAACAATGGGCGGGCCATGTGTGGACTAAAATAAGTGTTGAATTCTGACTTAAAGCCTGCCACCAGGTGCAGACGTACAACTGAAGTACGTCAACTCACTTGCCACTATAGTCTGCCACCAGATGCAGCTTAATTGCCACTTGCCACTCATTGATAGGGTTTTGATATGAGCCTGGAAGCAATTGATTTATTATGGTCTCTGTGCAGTCAAACCTCTCTGCTAATGATAATCTGTATTTGCAGCCGCTCTCCAGCGCTAGCATCACTGCCTCAGCTCCACCTCAGGTCATCAGGCATTAGAGTCTCATAAGTAGCGCGCAACCTAGATCCCTCATATGTGCAGTTCACAGTAGGGTTTGCATATCTATGAGAATCTAATGCCGCCACTGATCTAACAGGAGGGGCAGCTCAGCGGGTAATGCAAGCGATGAGGAGCGGCTGTAAACACAGATGAAGCTTCACTTGCTCACCTGCCGCTCATCTCCTGCTGTGCGGCCTGGTTCCTCACAGGCCACGGACCAGTACCAGGGTTGGGAACCCCTATTTTACCACAAGGGTGTACTATGTTTTTGTCATTTATTCAAATCTGCTTCTCCATGCTCTGCAGTTATGTTGTTTCTCACATTTAGCCCCCGTATATTCTTTGTTAAGGATGAATATTTTATTTTATTTTTTTTATTTTTCTTTGCTAGTGTGAATGTTAGTGCATAGGACAGCAACTCATATTTGTATGTCTGCTGTATGGTGCAGGCCCTACTGCCCCAAGAGCATAGGCTTGGGAACCAGTCAGACTTGGCCTCAAATAAAAATGAACCTGAGTCTCTGGCACAATTTTCCTCATTCATGAAATAACTCTTTGTAAAGGCTGCTTAGCTCAGTTCCTGGCACTGAGGGGCCCTTTAATAAAAGGTAGCTGCTATATAATATCTCAGTGCCACCATTGTCATTACACTGTCCTATACTCTTATTACTTCTAAGATTTAATATTTCATTTTGCATTTCCTAGGTATATGAGCAGAGCATCTCCAGGTAAGTAACTATATTTTCTAAAAATTCATATACCTTTTTTCGTGTAACATATGTTACACATAACTTCCAGAACAACATTTAGTAACAATCTAATGATATTATATAAATAATATTCATAATATTAAGCCACCCTTGCATTCCTGGAGGATTATTCTTTGGTCAAGATGGATATTTTAATATAGTATTGAATTTAACTTCTTAGTTATTAATGTACATTTAGATTCATAACTGAAACAGATCCCAAATTTTTATTTAGTGCTTCTTAAAAAATCAACTTTCTAGTGTGCTGAGTTTCATAATTACTTCCATTACAGAAATATTCTGGTACTATTTTTGTAGTATCGGCAAAGAGGAAGCACCTTATAAATGTAACCATTTATTTTATACATATCATTTAGTTTAACCATCACAAAAACCCTCTGAAGTAAGCCTTATTCTTATTCTATAGATGAGAAAACGCAGGAGATAAATGTTTCCCAAGGTGTCAAAATACATTAATTAAAAAATCTGTGCTTTTGAGCACTATGCTGCTTAACATGACTTTCAAAAATATTACTTTCTAATTATATTGCAAGACCACCATTCTTTATGTCAGGTCCCAATTTTTAATATTCATTCATTCAACAGTGTTTATTAAGCACCTACTATGTGCCAGCCACTGTTCCAGCAACAGAATATATATCAGTAAGTAATACAGTAAAATATCTCGCTCTTGGGAATTTTACTGAGTAGTAGCAGACCATAAACACAATAAGTAAGTAAATAATTTGTGGGCTGTGTCTAAAGCAACACTTAGAGGGAAATTTATAGTTTTATATATTTATATTAAAAGAGAAAAAAAGTATAAAGCCAATTATCTGTACATCCATTTTCTATTCTAAGAATCTAGAAAAAGAGGAACAAATTAAATCCAAAACAAGGAAAAGGAAGGAAATAATAGAAGTAAGAAATGAAAAGAGAAAATGAACAAAAGCTAGAACAAATCAATAAAGCCAAAAGGTGGTTCTCTGAAAAGATCAACAACATTAATAACTTCCAAGTAGACTTATCAAGGAAATAAAAGGTAATGCTCAAATTACTAACAATAGGAATGAAAGAGGCTAATAATTATAGATTCTAAAACATTAAAGATAATAGACATTAAAAGAATTATAAATAAGTATATGTGTCCTCTTTCCTTCCAGTTTTATTGAGATATAATTGACATACAGCACTGTGTAAGTTTGTGTACAGCATGATTTGACTTACATACATCATGAAATGATTACTACAGTAACTTTGGTGAACATCCATCATTTCATATAGGTACAAAAAAAAAGAAAAAATATCTTTTTCTTTGTAATGAGAACTCAAGATTTACTCTCTTAACAGCTTTCATATATAACATACAGCAGTATAATTTTATTAATCACATTGTATATTACATTCCTAGTACTTATTTATCTTATAACTGGGAGTTTGTACCTTTTGACCACCTTCATCTAATTCCCCATCTCCTCACTCCCCACCTCTGGTAAAATCTGATCTCTTTCTCAGTGAGTTTGCTTCTTTGTTTTTGAAGTATAATTAATTTACAACATTATGTTCACTCCTAATACACACAAAAAAGCGAGTCGATATTTCTATACATTAGAAAATGATCACCATGATAAGTCTAGTTGCCATCTGTCATCACACAAAGATATTACATTATTGACTATACTCCCCACACTGTACATTCCATACTCATGACTCACTTATTTTATAAATGAAAGTTTGTACTTGTTAATCTCCCTCACCTATTTCTCTCTTCCCCCATCCCCTCCCCTCTGGTAACCATCTGTTTGTTCTCTGTATCTATGAATCTGTTTCTGTTTTATTAGGTTTGTTCATTTGTTTGTTTTTTTTTTTTTAAATTCTACATATAAGTGAGAACATTATTTGTCTTTCTCTGTCTGACTTATTTCACTTAGCATAATACCCTCTAGGTCCAACCATGCTGTGGAAAATGGCATAATTTCATTTTTTATGGCTGAGTAATACTCCATATATATATACCACATCTTCTTTATCCATTCATCTATCGATGAGCAATTAGGTTGCTTCCAATCTTGGCTATTGTAAATTATGCTGCTATGAACATTGGGATGCATATATCTTTTTGAATTAGTGTTTCTATTTTTTTCAGATAAACACCCAGAAGAAGAATTGCTGAATCATATGGTAGTTCTATTTTTAATTTTTCAGGAATCTTCATACTGTTTTCCATAATGGCTACACCAATTTACACTCCCACCAAAAGTACATGAGGGTTCTCTTTTCACCACATCCTTGCCAATATTTTCAATTTGTTGTCTTTTTTATAATAGCCATTCTGACAGGTGTGAGGTGATATCTTACTATGGTTTTGATTTGCATTGCCCTGATGATTAGTGATGTTGAGCATCTTTTCATGTATCTATTGGTCACCTGTATGTCTTCTATGGAGAAATGTCTATTCAGCTCCTCTGCTCATTTTTAAATCAGTTTGTTTGTTTTCTTGATGTTGAGTTGTATGAGTTCTTTGTATATATTTGCATATGAAACTCATCAGATATATCATTTGCAAATATCTTCTCCCATTCATTAGGCGGCCTTTTTGTTTGGTTGATAGTTTCCTCTGCTGTGCAAAAATTTTTTAGTTTGATGTTTTCCCATCTGTTTGTTTTTGCTTTTTGTGCCCTTGCCTGAGGAGACATATCCAAAAAAAAATTTCTAAGACCAATGTCAAAAGTACTGCCTGTGTTGTGTTCTAGGAGTTTTATGGTTTCAGGCCTTACATTTAAGTTTTTAATCCATTTTGAGTTTATTTTTGTATGAGAAAGTAGTCCAGTTTGCTTCTTTTGCATGTGGCTGTCAGGTTTTCCCAACACCATTTATTGAAGGGAGTATCTTTTCCACATTGTATATTTTTGCCTCCTTTGTTGTAGATTAATTGATCATCTAAGTGTGGGTTCATTTCTGGGCTCTCTATTATATTCCATTTGTCTATGTGTCTGTTTCTGTCCCAGTACCATATTGTTTTGATGACTATAGCTTTGAGTTTGAAACCAGGTATCATGATACCTCCAGCTTTGTTCTTCCTTCCCAAGATTGATTTGGCTGTTTGGAATCTTTTGTGTTTCCACCAAATTATTTATTGTAGTTCTTTGAAAAATGCACTTGGTATTTTGATATAGATTGCATTGAATCTGTAGATTACCTTGGGTAGCATGGTCATCTTAACAATATTAATTCTTCCAGCCAATAAGCATGGTCTATCCTTCCATTTTTTGTGTTGTCTTCAATGTCTTTCATCAGTGTCTTACAGTTTTCTGAGTACAGGTCTTTTACCTCTTAGTTAGATTTATTCCTAGGTATTTTATAGTATATGTCCTTTTTAAATTTCACTACTTCAAATAATAATTATCCTTAAGTTTTTCAAAAAGCTGTTTCAAGTTTTTAAAATTATCTACGTCAAGAGTGAAGCAAAAAAAAAATCTCCAATTTAGGATAAGAAATTTGCACACCTGAATTTCCACCCACCTACTTTTGTTATTTCTCACAAATTATTCTTTGTTAAAATAATCTGGAATTTAGATCTAAGTTTTTCCTTTTAAAATTTTGTTAATATTTGTGGCTTCTTTTTCAGGATTAAGTTTTGACACAGGCATTTAATTTTGAAACAATTTCTAATACATGTTTAGGCCTACATATATGGTTAACATTTTAAAAGCTTAACATTTATGCAATGTCCTCCTAACTCTTGGATTCATAATTTAATTCAATGGTTCTCATACTTTAGTGTGCATCAGAATCACCTGGAGGGCTTGTTAAAACAGACTGCTGGGCCCTACACTTCAAAATTTCTGATTTAGTAAGTCTTGGGGTTCTCCCTGAAAAATCTGTGCTTCTAATAAGTTCCCAGGTGATGCTTACTGCTGGTCCAGAAACCATAATTTGAAAACCACTGTTGTAATTTATCACTCAGTTATTTAGTACATATATCTTCAATAATATTTTTAAAGAATGATATATTTTCTGAGCCCTTGTATATCTGAGAATTTTCGCACATTAATATCAACTTGGATGTTTGATTACCCTTTCTTCTAAAAATATATGCCACTCCATTTTCTTCTGCTATTTAGTGTTCTTGAGACCATATCTGTGGCTAGACTAATTTTATCCATATATTCTTGTAATTCAAACTATTTTGTAGAATGTGCTAGGTAAGTCTCTTTACAGATTCTTCTGGTAATCAGTGAATTCTTTCTAATTATTTTTTAATTTAGGAAAGTGTTTTAAAAGTTTAAAAATATATGCCTTTCATTATGAATTAACATATGGAAAGTGCCTATTAAAGAAACTAAAATTTAGAAAGTAAGCTTAGAATAGTGACTGGTATTTTTTCTTTAATTACCTGCTGCCCCACCCCCATTCTGCTACTTTTATCAAGAATTCCGTTTTTGGTTGTCTGTATGTCCATCACCTTCTCTTTCATGATATTGACTTCTCTGTCCTATTTGTCTACATTTTGGAGAGATTCCTAAGGCCACCCTTCACAACACTGATTTGAGTTTCCATGGTTTCAATTTTTCTCTGTCATAAAAGCAATGTGGATTTTATTTGTGCTATTGTATTTTGGCTTTTTTACTATTTTTCCTTTTCTCAACTATTTCCCTATACATTCTGCATCTTCTCATCTCAGTCCAGCATGAATTGCCCCTGTTTTTTCTGTCTGCATGGTTAGGCAAATCCCCTCTTCAGGACTAAAGGTATGTGCAGCATTGATGTTCACATTTCAAAGGCAAATTGGCAGAATCTAGCAGATCATGGGAGTCTGTGAGACTAAAGTGGGAAAGTTTTATTTTTTTCTCCTTGCCTTGATCTCTGACACTCTTTACAGATGGAATATATGTAAAACTACATAATTCCCTGTGAACAGATACTAGGACTCTTCGAGTCTCTAATTCTACTTGAAGATGTTAGCTTATGAGGATTAGAGCTCTTAAACATTAGGCATTGCCTCCAGCTACTCCTGGCCACCCCTCACAGAGAGAGAGAGAGAGATGAAGTTTTCATTCATTCTAGAATCTATCTTAGGGCACTGGAACAACAGCAATGCTGCTTGCCTTAAAGTAGGTATAAAAGTGCTGAAAGTGCTTCTTGGCTCTGTTTTAATCTATTCCTGGTTCAGAAAAACAAAAAAATCATCCAAAATATTCTCATAAAAACAGCTCTTTTGATACATCCAATCATACGCACATTCTCAGAAATACCTGGTCAGGAATACTATAGGAGTAGAAAAGAATGGTCTCTAAAGATATATCCCATCATCCCAAATTTAATACCTATACGTAAAGCTCACCAAATAGAAAGTAAAAATTGCTTGACAAGTGTGACATTTGGCTAAGAGTTAAGTCAACATTTTGCTGTTCCTTTGAATATTGGTCACTCTTTATTTGTTCATAAATGTTAGTAAGCATTTTGGAGAATCCTTCTGAGGGTCTACTCATTTAAAAATCTAAATTATTATTAGAAAGATCAATGACTAAACTGAACCATCAACGATATACTGGTTCACTTCATTCTCCTTAAAACAAACATCTCAAATTTTTATGCGAAGTTTTATACCTTGTAATGGTGACATTCCCCACATTAAAATGCCCCCACCAACCCTGTGCCAAATGGGGACTGAAGATCACAGGTGTCAGAATACTCTGAGATTCTTGTTGAGAAAAGTATGTATTCCTGGTCTCACTTCAGATCTACTGAATTAGATGCTCTCTCGGCCCAGGAAGTGGCATATTTAACAAGCTCCTTGGGTGACTACTATCACACTAAACACTTTGGTGATCCCTGCTATATTATAAACCTATACAAAAATGGTGAAACTAAAGAAAAGTCTTTGGGGAATAATTTAGAATAATGGATAAGGAACAAACATGCAAATACACACACACACGCGCGCGCGCACACACACACACACACACACACACACACATTATTTCTACCAAAAAGTTACCATACCCCCATCAAGTATAAACTTGCTATTAAAACAAGGATTTAGGGAGCTAGAAGGGCCAAGGCAAAAAGATATTTCCGCTACTCAAACTATTACTGTTAGCCCAATTCTTTTCTATTATGTTTTATTTTACACTATTTCAGACAGAAATTTATAATTCCATTTTAACGTTGGGCTAAAGTAAAAGACCAAATGTTTGGAGCTAGTGAATAAAAATCCAGCACAGAAATAATTTGATCCATTAAACCTTTGGCATCTCCCTTGAAAAGTACATATGTTTCTTTGTGTTATTTCTCAGTATATTAATATGAGAAATGCATGAAGCACAGAGGTTAACAGGAATACTGAGAGGTTTACTAGGCCACTTACAGTATAATTGTGACCTGTCATTACTGTGATATTTTTTAAACAGTGATTAATCTTAGTGGCATATTTATAGATTATTTTCAGTCTAATTTATTTTTTGTTGGTAAAGAAATACAAAAGTGGGTCTCTGTGTATTTTCATCCTATAATATATTAAGAACATTACAAAAGCATAATAGAGTAAATTAATACAGAATGAGCTGGGGTAGGAAAGTTGCTATAACATAGTGGTTAAATTCATAATATCAAGAGCCAGACAGCATGAATCCCAATATACATAGATATCAGCTGTGTGATATTACAGGATTTACTTGACCTTTCTGTGCCTCAGTTTCTTTTTCAGTAAAACAGGTCACTAACTGAGACCACCTGACCAGGTTATAATGATTAAATGACATCACACATGAAAAGTTCTTATAGAATTTCTTATAATTTCTTCTTAGAATTTCTTAGTTACAAAAAGCTCACCAGCAAGTCAAGGTGGATGGCAGAGATTAAGAGACAGTCTGATCTCCAAAACCTTCTGAATTGTACACAGCTGAAAATTAAGAATCAAAAGGTGTTTCTTGCAGGTCTAAAATGTGCCTCTAACTTTCCTACATTTTGGTGGAGATAACAAAGAAACAGCAATGGTTCCTGCTTTCAAGAAGCTTATAATCTAAATAGGTCAATCATTAAACAGATGTGCTAAATGAACAAAGATGTCCAAGAAATATTCCTTGGACTCTTGACTATGTCTATATACTTTTTTTCAAATTAATTCACAATGATTAAAATTTCTCATGCCATATGATACCCAATGTATGCTAAGAGGGTTTCACCTTCTTCTTATTTTAATTATATTTTATCTTCTTTTGTTTTAAACCAGGGAAAGTGAGAAATAGTGTAGTTTACTATTTCCCTTTCAGAAAGGGCTTAGCATAGGTTTTATGGCCCAATATCTTCCCCACCTCACTACTTTCAAAATGTCCTTTTCACTCTCCCCACTTAATGAAAAACTAACATCTCTGAATTACTTAATACTGCTTTTTGCAAGCTCAGTTGAAATTATAAAGGAGACAATACTGCTCCTGGGGAAAAAGATGGATCTGTCCAAAAAAGAAGGTGAGACAGTTGCAGAAATACATGGTCATTTGTAACTGACTGAAGATTACAAAGAAGGAATTAAGAAGGACCCCAAAGTTTGTTCTCAGTATCACAGTTGGACCAAGCCCTCATTCAGTTTATCTAAGTCAGTAACAAATAAGGATATTTATGGCTATATTGATGTCAGTTTCATTTCAATTGAATGCTGCATGCTTACGTTTTAAGAAAAATGCCTGAATGCTTCCTGTCTTTTTTTGTTGTTGTTTTTCTTTGGAATAAATTCAAGAATTTTCCCCTAATTCATCTATTTGACTCAATTTTCCCATTTGGAGATAAAGTGATACAGATAATAAGGGACATGATTTTGACAATGTTCACAGACTGTCAAATCGTATAATAAATTTTAGATTACTAAGTGACATCTGTAGCCTATTAGAATTTAATGAGTATACCATAGTTATACCATTTAGACTTATTGTGGCAGATTTTGGATGAAGACATTGAATAAAAATGCCTAGCAGTTCATCTTTGGAGACAGATCTTAGCTTGAATCCAAACTATGACATGTCCTGGCTCAACTCCAGATGGCTCAACTCCATATGGAGTTTGAGTCTTTAAGTCTGTAAAATGGGCCCAGTAATGTCCACCTCATAGGGTTATTTAAATAAGAATGCACTTAGAGTGTTCAATACAGTGCTGGGCACACAAAGATCATATTATTAAAAAGGCCTGGATATTCCACACAGCTGTTACTCATTTTTTGAATTGCCAGGGCTGAGGAGTGCAGAAAGGCTGATCAATTTTGCTAGTAACACAAGTGACTAGCAGCATAAATGTTCAAATACCACCATTAGCACATGTTAACTTATATACTGAAATTTATTAACTCATACAAGGAAATTTTCTCAGAATTGCTGGTGCTACTTTAAGAGACATAGTCGAGTTTACATAAAAAGTAATAAAACCAAGGTACTGTTTTGTTGTCATAAAGTTGTGCGAAGATTAGATGAAATAAGCTAGCACTCTTGTCCTAAAACTATGTATACTCAGTGATGTACTTCATATGGCAGTATGTATCCCATGGGTAAATTGATTTTAAGGGAATCACTTTCTAGATCCCATATTTCCATATGTATTATTTCTTAATTTATATTGCCTGAGAAACAGCACAGTCAAGAGATCATGCTGGCTCTTCTGTTCCCAACTCCCGTGTCTCAACGTTCCTTTCCACCTTAGAAAAAAAGCATATTTCTCAGTGATCTCAAATACTGCAATGGTATATTGCCCTGTGGTATAAAGATTCTAGGGTACCAAATGGAATGATAATTCAAAATATTGGCGTTGGTCTATGATTGAGTAAAAACTATTTTTGCAAGTCAGATGACTTCTAAGTTATTGCATCAGAAAAACTGAAAGAGAAACTCATCAAATTATTTAAGTATTTTTGGTTAAGATCGATAAGTAATGTTTAGCTTATAACATGAAAGGTGTCCAAAGATTTGGGTAAAATGACTATGATATTATAAAACTCCACTCTAAAATTAAAATTATTTAGATGAACAAGGACTTTCAATGTTCACATCTAAAAATAAAAGCAGGATAGAATGATGCTGAACCTGGGCATTTTTAGGAATAACATGCATCAATGGATACATGATCAGATATTTTTTTTAAAGCCATATTTTTCTCATTAAGAAATACATTTCCAATAAAATTAGTTTCATGTTGAAAAATAATCAAAACTTATAATACATTTATATTATTATGATAAAGTATAAATTTTAAAGTCTAACAATATGAAAGAAAAAACATTTATCATTTAAAGTCTTATCCCAGAAATTTAAAAAATATAAATGTCCAGTTATAGACATATATTTTGTTAAAGACAAATTCCATAGAGCGGCTTATAAAAGAAGTTCAAGCTTAAAAAATAGGAAAATAGAATAAAACAGAATAAAATCTGGTGAGAAGTTCAATTAAAAATATTAGTTCAAGGGAAAAAAATCTATGTAAAACTTTCAACTATTATTTAGAGCTTGTTTATGTACTTTTAAATAAGATGATGAGTATAAAGTCACTGCTTTTTAGACTCTATTAGGTTTATTTACAAGAACGATGTAGCAATTTCATTTTAAGAATGAATATTTGCAGAACTCGGAAAATTCTGTCTTTTGCTATCAAGTAAACTTATAGCCAAAATTTGTAAAGTGAAGGGTACATGGTATATAATTTTTTAAATGTGGGGTATTTATGAGCATAAAAATTTGAAGACCACAGACATAATATGTATAGAATCCTTAGTATACCTTCTGCACCAAACTGAATCAAAGTGCTGGACTTTTTGTAAAAGCATAGCAAAGAGGTTAAGCTGGCCTGACCAGATTCCTTTGGCTCCTCTTTTCCAATCCTAACTCTTCCTGTACCATCACTCCTGTATCATCTTGGCAGTCTGTACCTTTAATGCATCAGATACCGCATGGGTCTCTCAAAGGTTTACCATGTTCTACACTTAAGGACCTCTTGGAACTTATCAGGTATTCACATGATACAAAATTGTCTGGGCTGCACACCAGGACACTCCTCCATCCAAGAAGGCTGTAGGCAGCTTCCATGATTGATGAGCATTATGGCAAACAGGCTATAAACATGACTTTGGAAGACTCTCAGTGCATAGTGTAATCATGCAAACAGCAGGGATACTGTACACTGAAATAGCTTATCTCTGCAACATTGGTTATCTCCTTCCTTTTACTGCTAAAAGGATACCATTGTATGGGGATGACAGGAAAGAAGTAAGTGAAGAGAGAACAGAAGGCTACCAATACTGTTGTCTTCTATATTTTAAGAGTCTGAGAAAGTAACTTAGGTTCATTGATATTTAAGTGCTTGTCCTGGGAGAAAACTGTTATTATTCAGTATGTTAGTATCTGCACAAAGTCAAAAAGGAAAACATAATATTTCACAGTCGTGAGCTTAATTTTACCCTTGTCTACCTCTGACGCCTTCAAAGGATTACTAATATCCATAAATCGTCTTTAGTGGCACTCAGAATGTATTCTCTTCGCATAAACAATGGTTTGCAATCAACATTTAATCTGGAATGGGGTGACATATTCTTTCTATTCTGAAACATCAAATATTGTGTTCTATACTTTTTCTACGAATTAATTCTGACCTTATTAACTACAATTTGTTTCAGATACTTAACTGTGGGCAGAGATTCTGCATTTATTTATAGAATACCATGCTTCTCTAATTTTACCTTGGCTTAAAGCCTTTTAAGTTATTTGAGAAGTAAGTTATTCAAACCAAAATGCTCACTGACACTAACTGTACTTCATCTACTGTTCAATGCATATTTTCAGGCCCTCCCATACTTATGTATCAGAAATTCAAGAGGAAGGCTCCAGCAATCTGTATTCTAATAAGTCCTCCACGTACTGGTACACATTAAAGTTTGAGAACCACTGATCTCCTGGAGTCTCACCTCACCAGCAGGACTTCCATAAGTAAAAACTGGCTACAGTTTAGAAGTTAAATAGAAATATTTCCTTTATCAACATACATGAATCCTGATACATAAAGGAATCATATATACAAATCTTAAGTCCAACAATTAAGGGTTAATCTATTTTCTATTATGTGATCAGGCATTTGCTTCTAGAGGGTTTCAAGATCTCTAACTACTGAAAACCAATGACATTTTGATAGTTCTCTAGATGTTAGCAATAAATGTGTTAGCTTTATAGTCAGAGTTTGCTGGAGAGTTTGGACCAACGCTTACGGATTTAAGCCAATGAATGGATAAAGATGTGAAGAATCTCATTCTAATCATGCCCTCCTTTCCTAATTTCCCTTTTCACTGTTTGGTCTTCTCCTTTTCCTTAGGGAGCCAAGTGATTGATAGCCTAATCCAATGACTATTACAGCTGCCTCAACTAGGACTCTTTTCCTTATCATTAGCAGTTAGCCTATGGTTAAATTCACAGCTCACTGCTTGGTACAGCCCCTGAGATTTAAGGGTCTGGCCTTTAGAAAATATTTAACATAAAACTGAAATCTTGACATACTGAGAACTCAGTTCTCTGCAAGGTTTCTTTAATTAATCCAATGACTGTACCATTGTTCTGTATGAGATTGTGACATGGTGAACTGTTTCTGAAGCTTACAGAGATGTGTAGCTCTAAATTAAACAGTCACTGACATGTACCTACACTGATTTTTAGTACAGTAGATATGCATGAATCTGTGAATATTTAAATTCAAGCTCAAACAGTGACAAAATACTCTCTAGTTTTACTTTCATAATAGAACATTTTTGATTAATTTCAAGCTTGAAATCATTCTTTACGAAAACACACACACACACACACACACAAGAAAGAAATTTAATAATTCATTACCACTGCTGCAAAGGTAAGTTTTCTTAATATGCTTGTTGGTGTCCTTTAGTTTACAAAGTCTATCAAATATTTTCTTAGGAGCTGGTAACAGACATTAATTTATTTTCCTAATTTTGAACAAAGAAAACATATATACTATCCAGATACCCAAGAATTTTTTGGCTCTTAAACATTATTCGATTTTATCATTTGTCTGCAGTTATTTTAAAATACCTAAGGAAAGAATATAGACCTTGATCTATGCTTTAAACCTTTGCCCTTGCTCCAGTCTGTCGATGAGCTGTAAGCGTCTATGAATATGGCAGCTGAGTCCCAGATGAAAAATTATGCATCTCATAAACTGCTATTCTGCTGAAATGTCAAGCCAAGGCAAGGCTGTACCTCAAACTCAGCACTTGGCATTTTCCTTCTGTCTGCTTTGTTGCCGTGAAGCAAACATGAACAGTGAGGATTTGTGTAGGGCAGGTAGCAGGCGAGCTCACTGTCAAAAATCTATTATTAGGGCTCTGATCTCCTGCATAGACCAACGACGGCCAAACAGTAAGAAACTCAGGCTTCGGGAAAAGCAATATAATGCAAAAGGGGATTCTTTGTCAATCTGTACGTGAATATACTCAAATAAGCATGATTTAAATGAGAATAGTCCTAATGGTGAGCTTCTCTCAACTAAACTGATAATTTATAATGAAAATTGTAATTCAACATCTTTATTTGATATGCCTACTTTTCACTATTCTGCAAATATAGTACATATATTTATATAACAAGTTCTTTAAGAATTTGATCAGTTAAACTTGTGATAGTCTAAGAATGTTTTTACATATGTGAATAATAGACTAGAATTTTTTCCATTATGTTGGTACATATAAAAAAAGAAAATAGATAAGTGAGTATAAAATGGAAGGCTCTCCTTTTCATTATTCTTTTTGGCATGATTTATTACTGCTTTTTTATTCATTTAAATATTGTCTTTATCAGGTTACTTTAGATATTTCAGTATTAAAATCTAAGCTCCTATTGATAAAGATGGTTACAATAGATAGCTGAAATTTTATAACGGATAGTAGGTGTGTTTTTCTGAAAGGATTATATGCATCAGTAATCATGTGATTGACACATAAAAAAATCCAGCCCATTAAAAACTACTTCCTATAAAAAATATCAGTACTGCAGTTTATGATATAATTGTAACGTATAGTATAAGAACTTCAAGCAATCTTACTAAAATTTTCAGTTGCTTGCATGTGTGAAAATAGCTATTCAAAACAAAACGAAACTTCTGAGTCTCCAATCTAGTATATGTTTTGTCATCTTCTCCATTTTACACAATAGTCACTAATAAATACAACAAAAGAAGTTTAAGTTTATGCTTAGAGTGGGTTACATTGGATTTGTGTTTATGTAGTGCCCAGTAGCTGAGTGCATGCTGCTAAGTCCCGGCAACTCTTGAGTAACTATTTTAAAGACAAACATAAAATATGCAGTGTGGAGACAATGCTTAAATTCTTTTTTAAGCTACTATTGATACATTATTGATACATCGATTCCCTCAGGTTTTCTGAACTATACACGTTGTACTCATTTCTAGCCCTACATTGTCACAGAGTTACAAATTACTAGCAAATTTCTAACTTGCACCTTCTTTTATTGGTAATTCCCATGTTGATTTTACAAAGAAAACACCTTTAGGCTTGTAACTATAAGAGCTCAGTTAGTGTGCACTGTCCAATAGCCCACATAGCTAGATATCAAATCATATATCATTTATTTGTAGAATGTAAGAACATTTATGGAGTATACCATTATCATTTGTTGAGAAATACACCATCATTTCTTAACCTCTGTAATATCCTTCACGTGATTAGTAAAATATGGGTTCCTGAAACAGAGATCAAATCTTGAAGGCCGTCTTTGATGAATTATTCAGAAAGCAGTATAAAGTTCATAAGTATTAGTAGTGAATAATAATAGTGTTCTACTGTTTTAACTAAGTTGATACAGAATCAATAATTTCAAACATCTAAAATTTGAAATTGAGGACAAGAATTTCCCTTTTTTGATAAAATAAAACAAATTTAGCAAATAAAATAATTTAAAATGAGTTAATTTTTCAACCTTGTAGAAAGTAAATTGTACTGAGCCTAAAGAATCTATCATCATCTCAAAGTGCCTTCTGCAGAGAAATTTCAGAACTTTTCCCTATATGTGGGTGTGCGTGTATGCATTTTCATGTAAAACAAACGAAATATGTGCGGGGCAACGGAATAACAACAAACCTAAGGAATATGCCCATCCCTCATTAATAAAAAGAACCTTTTAAAACACAATAAGGAACAATAACAAAAACTCCTTCAAATGAGTTTACCCCATTGCTTGATTACTATTTCTCCCGATGCAGCTATAAATGAATAAAAGTTATCCTTGTGAAGTCAGTTGCAAGAAACACATATCTTTAGTTATGCCATGCAGGACTCATTTTTAACCATCTCTAAAAGAATCTTATCTACAGGGAGGACTTCATGTGAAAATGTTCCACCACAGCTGGATAACACCATTTATACAGGTGATAGTAATCACAGAGTTAGGGGCAAGCTTAAGATACCATTATTATTTGGGGACAAGTTCAAGAAAAGGGTCAAAATTTGAAACTAAATCAAGAAAAAAAATAACCAAACAAACTAGGTAAAATAATGAGTAATTCACTTGAGGACAGAGTTTAAAAATAACGTTCCTGATGAGATTAGTGTTCCTTCTAACCAAATAAATAAAGCCAAGGAATTTTCTCCCCTCCCCCTCAAAAAAAACACAATAATTTATTCAACTGTGTAGTGATACATGAACTAATTGCTGTTTGATGTTAAAAAGTGTTCTGCATGGATTCTAGAAAAAAAGAAAGTTAGGTGGTAACAACTTATAGTATTATGTTTCTACTGTCCATAGAAAGGTAGAGAATATTGATTCTTTAGAGCCAATGATTTAGACAGAAGTACTTGTATGGTGGAGAGCTTAATTAGTCATCCTAGTCATGAAAATATTCCTTATGAATACAGAACAAGCTTTCTTTTGATACTGTTCTCACTATGAAATCACCTTTAATAGACTCCTACTGTTATCACAAATCTTGCCAGGTATTTCTCCTACAATTAAAATTTAGGTTTATAAGTCATTTTACTACGAATTTGATTCCTGTGTTTGACCATCTTCCCCACTCCAATAACCTACAGATGAGTTGGAAAATGCAGTTTCTAAAATAACAAAGCTGAGGATGAGACCTTGGAATGAAGTCCTAACTCTCCCTCTTGATATAAATTTTAAACTTCAACAAGTAGAAGTTGCCTCACTTAATGACTTCTACAGGCATAATGACATCTTTTATTTAACAAAGAGACCTCCCTCTAAATCAGCAGCTTTCTGACATTTTTGAAGTTAACCACAATAAAAAATTCATTTTACATCATGGCCTAGCATAGAAATATACATATGTGCGCATTATATGTATAACTAAAAAAAGACGTTTGACCAGTGTTTATCCCAACTGTGTGCAAAGCATTCTGACAGTTTTTTCTGTTCTATTTCATTAAAAAAAAAAATTTGTCCAGAGTTCATTAAGCTTGATTCCATAGTACACTCATGAGTTGGGAACCAAAGTTTGAGAAATATTGCTTTAGAATACTCTAGAATCCAGACTGATCATATTTGAAATAATTAAACTGACATTCCTTAGCTGAGGTTCTGTTTTTGACGCTAGTCACTGCACCCTACTAGCTAATATGTTTTAAAAGAAGGACATTACTGAAATGTGACCATTGTTCTATAGCATGTGCTCTACTCTAGTTCCTCACCATTTCCCCATTGACACAAAACAAAATATTCATTTCAAATAGCAGGGATCTTATTCGGAGAAAAAAAAAAAAAAAGACTGATAGAGAGCTAGAAAGTTTTGAAAGAGAAAAATAGCCTTCCCTGGTAATGAAAAGTACGTACTGTATTTCAGGTGGCTATCCAAAACTGAACTCTTTGTAGCTTTCACTTAAAAAAAAAAAAAATCTATGATTCAAGCAGCTCTTCCAAAAGTAGATATTCCAGTGTTCTGAGAGAACACTTGGGTAAGTATTAGCACTGTGCTGTGGGAATTTTTTTTTAAATTTTGTAAAAATACCTGGCATATTTTGTGTAGTTTTCTATATTGAAGCAGCATAATTCATAAAACTAGGAATGGTATTTAGCCATTTTGATATTTTCATCACTCCTAAAATTTGAAGCCATTATTATTTAACACATTTTGTTAGGGTAGGTTTTGCTATAACTCATTCTGAAGGTACTTTGTTATAGAACTTACTTCTGTCCTAAAATATATTATCATTGCCTGTTTAAACTGCTTTTCAGATTATATTACCTTTAAATTAAAGCAAACATTGCTTAAAAGGAAAAAAAAAACTATTAATTTTGTCAATATGGAGAGAGTCTATTTTCAAAACAAATTGTTTATAATGTGAAGGGACTTATTATAGAACCTATCAGAAATGAGGTACAAACCCTTAAAAATGTTAGGGACATTTTGTTGTTTAAAATGAAAGTTCTACCCAGGCTTGGTTGAGTTTATAACCCAAGTGAATATTTATAGATGAATTTATAAATCTTAGAAATAGAGTTTTATGGAAATGTTAACGGGCCCTGAGGTACAGCTAAACTTGTTTGCAGATACTGCTATAATTTCCAGTGTGTGTATGCTTAAAAGACTGCAACACAAAAGACTTTTTCTAATGCTGTAATTCCGTCAGTTTATTAGACTGAGTTATAGTATGGGAGAATATTTAGAAACTGCAGCTTAAATGAGAAAACGCGAATGGTGTTACTTACATAAAATACTACTGCAATAGTTCTTTTATTAATTTTTAATGTTCAGCACCCTCTGTGACCTCCTTTATTCTCTTGCTGTCAACATGGCAGGCTGGAAAAATTGAAATGGGCTGACAGAAAACATAGCGCACGTTACAGCCCAACTCTGGAATCTCTCGACTCTCTTTCTGAGACACATGCTAACTTGCTCCATGTTATTCTGCATTACAATAATATTTAAGGCCCTGTTTGATAGCTCCTGATAAAAGGGAGTTCTGTCTGGACCCTGAGCAGGTGCTCCCCTACAGCCTTCCTCTTTCTGACATTGTGGGAATGGCATTCAATTAAAAGCAGAATATACTTCTTTTTTTTTTTTAATCATGGCTTATAGGCACACTTCACGCTCTCAGAACATAATACCTCAGCATGGAGAGAGCTTTATTTGTGTCTATGCAGCCTCTTCCAAAAGCACATTTTGGTCTGATTCAGCAATGCTTTTCTTGAACAGTGGGACACTGCTATGTTATGTATATTTACCACTGTCTCTATCACCAAGGAGACTAATCCCCATACCAGTACAGTCAAGAACCTCACAGCATTGTCTTTGCAAGACCAAGTTCATGCTGTCACAGCAACAGAGTGCACAGGGCAAAAGATACTGAACAGGACTTTGGGATTAAAACTTCTCTTTCTGTTTCAAATGAAAGCATTCTATGATGAGAGAAAGTGTGCAAAGGTATGAGGTCTGCAAATATCTTGTCAGCTGAAGCTATAAACATAATGTTTTAATGATTTATTTCACAGTTGTGAAGGTAAGATTTTTGAAGAAGGTAGATTTCAAACTTCTAGGAAGACTGGAAACTAACCCAGACTATGAAAAAAGATATTAAAATCAGGGTGCTTATATTCTTCTTTTAGAAGGCCTTGTTATTAGCCTTTACTAATTAATGATGAGACAATTGTGACAATGAGAAATTCTGAGTAATGCACAGACTGCAAGAGAAGAGAATTTGTATGAAATCCTATCTTGGTATACTCTCTTCTTGTGCTATCAGTCACTTGATCAATCTGTCCCATCTGTCATAACTATTAGGAGTTTTGACCAGCAGTGAGTTATAAGAATTTGGGATCATAAAAGGCACAGTATTCTTGCTTGTAACATGATCTCTTGATTTTTCACCAACCTCCAAGGAAGCAAAAATGCAAGGAGCGGGTAACACCTACCGGACACGCCTCCGTACGTAGTCCGTTTCCCAGTGCCCACTGCTGGCCAGGGTGTGCCATCGGCTTTTAATCCCATGAGACCTGAGACGGTGTTGGTGGCTGTAACGCCGTCTGCGCCACCTATGAAAAACACAACATTTTTCTGCAGTTCTTAAAGGGACGATTGCTAAAGCCCATTCAAACCCACACAACCCAGAAAAATGCACACTCTACTTCCTCTTGAGAACATTTCCTCCCCTCAAATATATTCACTAATTTCATTCCTATAATTATACTTAAAATGCTAGACATAAAAATTTTTAATTAGCACCACTTTATTTTTCGAATTATTATACAGATTTGTGGATGCCAAATGTTTTGTATTCAGTGTTATTTTTCCAGCTAATTTACAATATCTTTACAAATCAGGATGCAATTTCCATTGGATAGCACACAAGCATATATGATTTGTAAAATCATGCATTGACTGTATGATTTATGTATTCAAGATATTTATTGAGCATGTGTTTAAGGCAGAGTACTAGATCCCATCAAATATAAAGGGAGCTCATAAGAAATTTCACCTGTGGAAGCAGCTATCTTTTTAAAAAGTTTCATTAAAGGTTCAGGTGCTATTGCTGGACTGTTATATTGTGAAGTCATTCATTTTGGAGTGGTTTGTTGCGACTGTGGCTTCGGTTCACAATTGTTTGTGTGTAAACCAGGTGTTCATCAGGAAAAATTATAGATATTCTTGTATTCCCAGGCCACTTAGCTTGAGTATAGGTATGGAGCTGTTACATTTGTGAGGTCAAGCGCTCAATTTAATACTTTTCTTAAAGTTTAAAGAGAGATATGCACATATATTTGTGGATAAAGATATACTTTAACATGGCTATGAAATTTAGGCCCATACTTACATAACGAGGCAATTGATGTCAGTCAGGTTCTTACCTTCCTTTGCAGCTCTGGCGATGCTTACGATATCAGTGACATTTGGGGTCAACTTGGCAAAAAAAGGAATCTGAACAGCTTGCCTAACCCAGCGACAGATGTTTCGCACCAGCTCTGGATCCTGTTCAAATAGGTCAGTCAAATATAGAACATAATTAAAGAATTGTGATCAAAATGTGTGCTGGAACAACAGCAAAGCTGGAGATGTGCAAGACAAATCCAACTTGACAATGAGCAACATGATATATTTCTCAAATTCCTCCTCAGTATTACATCTAGACTCATTAGGGAACTAAGGTTAACACACTTCAAGTGAACTGCAAATTCATCACATAAAGGTTAAATTCCTCAAGGGAGCCTTTGGAAAATAAAATTACAAAGAACCAAATGGAAGAAAGTGTTTCCCACTTCCAGTTAAACAATGTCAGAAATAAAACATAAACTTCTGGTGATAAGTTCGGGAACCATTACAGAATTTCTAATGACCTCATTGGTTTAAGCCTAATAAAAATATTTGAATAGCTGACTCCCAGGTGAATGGTATGAAATCTGAAGTCTATTGTTTTCATTATTAGAAGACTTAGTCTTGTTGAATTGTATTCAAAAGAAAATATGTGACTTCCTAATCAATCTAATTACGGTATATAGTATATGCTAATATGGGGTAATTCAGTCTTAGGTTACACACGAGCTGATCAGTAACTTTAGCTTACTTTTGCAAATGTTGCCAAGAGCTGTGTAGCACTTTTCAACATTGGTCAACTTGAAAGAATTGATTAAAATGACAAGAATGAAACAAAATATCTAATGCTCATTTTTAAAAGCAAGGAATAGATGTTTTCCTCTGCCTGTTTCTTGTGATTTTTCAGGCTTCTATTTTCTCATGGGACAAGTATCATTGAGAGGGCAATAACCTATCCTTCCTATTGAAAATAACTTAGCAGTAGTAATGTTCTTTGATTTCAACACATACAATAGTCCTTTTTTTCATTACTTTTAGTGCAAAATTTATTCTGACAGGTACTGATAATGTGCTTTGATAAATTACATTAAAATATGCAATAGCAATTCATTATTGAACTTGGTAATATTATCTTAGGAAGTTAAAATGCTTTTTTTAAAAAATAAAAGATCCACCCAGAAAAATGCAGACATATATTTAAACTATGAAACAGTAGGCAAGTATTTCATTTGTAATTAATATTTTTATATGTAAGAAAGTTGCTCTTTGCATTTTAACCTTTCAAATTCTTTTAAGATGAGATTTCTAATGTTATAACCTTTAGAAAGAACCTTTTCACTTAGGTTTAATGTATCTTGATCAGTCATCTTGTATTACTCTACAAGTTATGTGGTTGTGTGCTAAGACACTGTGATGAGGTAATTTCTGTTGATTGTTATTGTTGCTATTCAGCAAAACTAATAATTTCAACAAGAAATCTTTGACTCGGCTTGTTCTCTTTTCAGAACAGTAATTTCTTCATTAAACATAAATATTAAAAATGCACTATATGGAATGCTCTACAGGGCATATTGTGTATTATGAATAGTAAAATCTGGAGACTTAGCTGTACAAATTCTAACTCATGAAAATGGAGATCTGCCCCTGCCCATGCAATGTTCATGAAATATTTATAACCACTGCATTGGCATTATGAAGACAGTTGCATCTTTGTGACTTTCATTTTTAAGTTATGAATTTCCATGGGACTTAGCCTAGAAATGACAGTAACTCTAGATGACATCAATTGCATGTCCTTTGTGAAAGCTTTCTTTAAGGTAGAATTTGCCGATAATTTAAAGATCACTTGAATTGCATAATACATGGAAGGTAGCCTGATAAAAATTAGTATAACAAATTTAAAATATTATCTGGTTCCAATAGAGTAAAGACTAATAATCTGATCTAGGTTTCTAAGTGGCTTTCAATACTATTGACCACCGTGTCTTTATATTTACTTTGAACATCTGTCACACTTTTTTCTGTTGATTCTCACCATACTTTAAATGGATGCCTCATACATTGTTTAACAATTTGAAATTTGTTCAGAGTTTTTCAGTTTTTGTAAAAAAATATGGTCCATTGGTTACCTTTATTTACTTGAATCATCTGCTGCTATTTTGAGATACCATAGTTTAATCCTCCGATAGTTCTATGAGTAAGGTTTATGGTGTTCAGATATATTTTACCTGTCTTCATACTCAGTTAAGCCAGCTGTTTACTAATCTTCATACCCAGCTGAAACACAATTTGATTACCTGAGAATTTTAAAGACAACTTATAGCCAACATTATTGTAAAAATTATTGACTGTTCCATAAATTGCAAAGTTTTGTTTGACAGGCATAATAGGGAATATTTTAATACAACTAGAAATGTGGTGAGGCTAATAACATGAAAAAATGAATCTGTATACTTTGGAGAAACTATTCACACATTCCTATTTCCTCACATTTTTGATATGAATGATCGAGATCTAAAAAAATTAATAGTGCTTCTGCATCTTGACCTTCTCATTTGCTAGTGATAGCATCAGGTGGCATGGCCCTTCCTAACAAGCCAATTTTTAGAATCTTATTGAAATGAATAAATTTTAGACAATTTCTAATTCTCCCCTACAAAAAGTCTTCAGGATAGGAAATACACAAAGTTACTACAACCTCTCAGACAGACTGAGACTTTAACATTATCCACACCAACAAAAATTAAATAAAAGAAGACAATTCTGGATTGCTTTTCTACTTCTAGGCATATAACATTGTAGGCACTCAAAAAAATTTGTTGTGTCAATGAAAGAAGACTAAATGAAAACTTGGCAGATTTTCAATTTATTTCTTTATGTATCCATCAATTTATAGATTATGTTTGGGTTTAAGAAAAACACAAATATATGTTATGATAGATACTGTCTAAAAGGATGAAATTCACTAAGACTTCTTTACAAAGCAGGAAAAATTCTGAAGAAGAATGGTAGATAATCATGGAAAAAAGAACAGCTTAACAAGTCTTTTAAAGTGTCTAGTCCACAAAAAGCCCACCTGTATCACCAATTTTTTACTGGCTCTTCCTGCAGATATTCATAATGTGCATTCCTGATCATGATTTGTAATCCCTCCCATAGCAACTGCTTGTGTGTGTGTGTGTGTGTGTGTGTGTGTGTGTATACTACTTTAATACCTGTTAACCCTTTTGTTATTTATATGATCGTCAAAGAAAGCTGTGAGGGAGCAGAATGGGTTTTCCTGTGATGGAGGTGTGTGATATTACTAGCAAGAAAGCAGTGAAGCCCTTAAAGGAATGAGTGACAGGTCTGGGGAGCACGTGGTGGTCTTGGGGGTACTACATGACGTGAAGGTAACAGATCAAGCTTGTGAGGTGCTAAGAAGAGGATAAAAGCAAACTAGAGATAAATGTGGCCTGTGACAATTTTAATGAGGACCAACCCTGTGTCTGTCTGCAATTAATACACTCTGGAATAGATTTCTGTGAAAACCAAACAACAGTGACAACAGCAAAAAGCAGAAAATGTATTTCTGAGCAGACTGTTTGTTGCAGAAATTTCCATTGTCCAAAACTGGCTGCTTTTAAAAGCTTAATGTTCTATCTGGGCCACAAGATAATAATTTTTAATTCTAGTAACTAGCATGTCTCTAGTTACACATTAAGGGGGTTCTATATATGATGCACCCTGCTGTTTTTGAGGACCCTTAGATGACCTCTCCATTGTTGGACAGGTATTTTCACCAATTACCTAGGGCATCAAATCTCACTGATTTCATGCCCTGTACACAGGAATAAGCACTGGAGAATGGTTGTGAGAATTTCTTGATAAGTTAAATTACTAGTGAAATCTTTGACTTTAAGAAACATTTTCTCCAATTTCCCTGGTAATTTCCACTCTGCACAATTCTTTTCAAAATGGTTTTCTTAGAAGGTGGCATTTCAATGAACCCACTGAAAAATTTTACCAGTTATGAAATGTTTTTTACTAAGGAACTCTTAAATCTTAATTCACATGGCATGCTAGGAAGTAGCTAGCATTTTTATGTCCACTTTTCTGATAGACAGAACTAGGGTCTAGAAGATCAATCTGAGCACCTATTGCTCCTTCTTAATTTTCTTTCCCATTATCCTGTCCTAAACCATCATCTTCTTTAGCAAAATTGTTCCTTAAAGTAAAATGCAGCCATCAATTGTAAACTAGAACTATAAAAGGCTTCTACTTCATATATACCTGTAAGACTAGCTGTAGCTTCAGAGTAATAGGCAAAAGTGATATATTTATCCTTCTATGTCAGTAAAGTAAGACAGAAAGAGTTAACTACTCCAGGTAGAACTATTAGTAAATGCAAAGACTAGGCATCGGAATGGGGATGTTTTAAATTAACTTATATTTTAGCATGTGTCCTTCTTGCACCAGTTTTCCTGATTTAAGAATTCTAACGATGGCATAATCACCTTGGAAAACCGTTTGGTGGTTTCCTCTAAAGGTAAATGTGCACTTACTAATCCATGCAGCAATTCTACTCTGAGTAATATATTCAAGAGACACGAAAATATATATCCACACAAAGACTTCCACACAAAAGTTCATAGCAACTTTTTCAAAATAGCTCCAAATTGGAAACAACTCAAATATCCATTAGTATGTGAATGAAGTGGCATGTCTACACAACGGAATACTATTCATCAATTAAAAAAAAAAAAAAAACTAAACTACTGAATCATGCAACAACTTGGACTTAATCAAGGAAACATTATTCTCAGTTAAAGAAGTCCACAAAATGGTACATGCTGCATGATTGCATTTATATGAAATTCCACAAAGGAAAAGCTACGCTGACAGAAAGCAGAGCATTGGTTGATGTCACTGAGGTTTGGGGATGGGAAAGAGACTAAGTGGGAAAGGGCATAAGGAAATTTTTTAGGGTAATGGAAATGTTCTGTATCTTGATTGTGATGGTATTTACATGAGAGTAGACATTTGTCAACACATATCAAATTCTATACTTACATGTATTTTTTTCTGTTATAAGTAAATTATACCACCACAAATTTCTTTTAAAATTTTAAAATAATTCCAAGGGTGTTCAAATATAAGTAGAAAAATTAAAGCCAGTGGCATTCTAGGCAATGTGGGTTCTATCCTTTTAACAAATTTATTTACTGACGACAAGGCACTGCAACTAGCCTATGCTGGAGACAAAGATGAGTGAGACAAGGAAGGCAGAGTCTACTAGGAAGTACAACCCAGGCACATAAATAACATGTATGTTGGATGTTAAGTATAAAAAAGGAAATCCTGATATGCGCTCTTATTTCAGAGTATTTGAGAGCATGTAGCACAGAGTTCAGCACATAGTAGGCACTCAACAAATACTGTCGACTTGATAGAGCTCACATTGCATAAATTAACATTGACTTTCTTATTTCTATTTACTCAGAAGAAAACTGGGAGTATAAAATTACTGGTTCCAAGATAACCTAATAGACAACTGTTTCAGGCACTATGCACTATGTTAGACAATGGTGTTAGAAATATGATACACTATCTCTATTCTTAAAAAACAAAACAAAATAAAACACTTCATAATCCAGGGGGGAAATGCATATAACAAACATATAATATGAATATAAAATGCTATAGGTCTATAGCAATGTATCTGTATATGCATATAAAATATTTTATATATATATATATATATATATATATATATATATTTTTTTTTTCCTCCACTTCCCTTGTGCCTTAAGCTGAAGATGACACAGAACTAACTGCTTGTGTGTTCTCTCCTCCCCAGGCACCCGTAGCCTTCTCCATCCTGATTCTTGCTTCAGGCTTTTCTTTCTCTCTCTCTGCCCAAAATGTCCTTCATCTCTTGTCCCTTGGATAACATCACTTCCATCCTACCTCAACACAGGATGGGTTAATAAATAATGATTCCCTTTTAAATACTCTCATAATGTTTCTTTATTACTTCATTTATCACAGTGTTTTATAATCATGTTTTTTTTCCCCATCTCTACCAGACTATTAGTCTCTTAGGGGATGTATCCTGCTCTTTTATCTTGATCCTCTTATGTAGAGTCTAAGACACTAAAGATAATAAATACTGTGTTGAACAAAAGAATGAAGAATTCCTAAATGTGGATCAGATTTCCACAGTCAGCAAGAAAACAACTGTCCCTTCCCTTCAGTGGAGCCAAAATAAGCTGGAGATATTAGTAGTTCTTGCTCCATAAGCCAGTGGAATTTGGAAACAGTCTTGCTGTTCTCTACCAGCTAGCTGGACTGCCTGGAAGACAGCTGTGCCCTCCTGTGGCCCGGCAATCCATTAAAAACTCCCTGAGGTCCCGACTGCCCATGGCCCTTTCTGTCTAAATCTTTAGGATATTGAAGATTTTCCAGTCTGCACTCCTAACCTTGCCTCAAGTCCCAGTCCTTGGTCCCTGAGGCCTGGTGGGGAAGTCTATCCATAGTTTTGCCAGTTAAAGGGAACTTGCATTCCTTTAAATACCATTTCCTGTGACTACGGTTTAATGCCGCTGTTTCTTCCATTCAGACAGCATTTCCCTAGCGTACCATTCCTCTGATATTCCTAGTGTCAGTGTTCCTCATTCCCACACACTTAGTTTCAGAAGCTTAAACCTTTCACAAATGGATGAGAATTGCCATGAACTATTTAGATAATTCTTAAGAAGTAGGTAGTCTTTGAGTCATTATTTTTATCCCCTCTGATGACTAGCCCCTCTTTATCCCCTCTGGTCCACTAGCTCACTTCTTTATTCCCAAGTGGCAATGTAAGGATGGAGGTCAGCTCTGAAAACGGTTCAAACTTCAAATCTTCCCCTCCATAATTTGTCCCTATGGAAGCAGATTCAGATTTCCTCAGATTGCCTTGATCCTATCTTAATCTCAACTAGAAATCCACTGCCTCAACTGACCATGGCAATAAAGTGGGAGAAGTACCTGTTCAGTAGTCAGGCCAATGAACATCTCCTGCTCACAGGTCCATGTGATATTCTAGCCAATGAGTGTCTTGGGGAGGCTCTTCCTCACAGCACTCTTGCTGTCTTATTATACAAATACCTTGAGTCTCTATTGTAGGAACCCCAAATTATAACAAAAAAAAAACAAACAGAAAAATAGAAACTGATTCTGCAAGTTAAGGGGTCAACTTTTTGAACTGTTGAAGAACTGTATAACCTTTCACCAGAACTAATGAGTAAATACACTAAGGTGACTTAACTAGGATCCGAAATGTTCTTAATGAGTACACGTAGAAGCAAACAACTATGACAGACCCAGACATGCACCACTCAGATCCTCCTTCAGGAAAAGACTTGTGCCCAGCTGCTACAGTGTGGTAGAGCAGACAACTTCTAACTGGTCCCTCCTTCAGATCCCCTTCAGCTTTCAAGCTAAGGTCGGGGTCCTCTTGGGGAGGTCCCAGCCAAGACAGCAAAACTGTGGTACAGGGGCCCAGCCATTTCTATCCAATGCAGGATTTCCCTAGTAGGCCATCTTTGCCCTAGGGCTCTCTGTCAGACTGGTGAAGATTCTTCTCATATCTGTTTCAGGGTCTGACTGCTCCCCTTCCCCAATCCTGCTTCATCCCTATCCGTCCCTATTCCTTCCACAAGTGTTACTCCCCAATAAACCTTTTGCACTTCTAACTCCATCTATGTGTTTGATTCCTGGAGGCCTCAATTCCTTACTTGAATTTTTTTTTTTTTTTTTGCGGTACGCTGGCCTCTCACCGCTGTGGCCTCTCCCATCGCGGAGCACAGGCTCCGGACGCGCAGGCTCAGAGGCCACAGCTCACGGGACCAGCCGCTCCGCGGCATGTGGGATCTTCCCGGACTGGGGCACGAACCCGCATCCCCTGCATCAGCAGACGGACTCCCAACCACTGCGCCACCAGGGAAGCCCCCTTACTTGAATTATTTTAATTCTCTTCATGATAGGGTTAGGGTGTATTCTAAGAAAGTCAAAGAAGATAAAGAAGCTCACCCAAATGACCCCAGGGTATCTCACTGAGAGAAACTCAAGAAAGCTAAATGGAATCCTAACAAAGCTCTTAAACCCAGCTTTACTGGAAGGTCCTGGAAACAATCAAGCCTAGTTTACTCAACAACGGACAATATATGCTTCTGGGTAAGAAAGGGTCCAACATCAAGAAGCAGGACTAATTTTTCCTGTGAAAAAGACTGCGTTAAGGGACATAGTAGCAGACAATGATTGGGTGTCCTCTGTTCAGATACAGTTCAGAGTCATCACTGGAGAGTTTAGAAACCTACCTTATCTTTTGATTCAGAACCTGTTGGAAAAGCCACTGCTGTGATGTGGGACACTGGAAATGACTGTGCGAAGTTTACAGATAAAGGAGATGATACCTTTGTGTCTGAAAAGCCAGGTCTACCCATCAGGGAAGTATGGCCAGGGGAATCAATGCACATGCTAATCCCTACCCCAGTGCCATATCCCTTGTTGATAAAACAAATTAATAACAACCTCTTTAAAAACATCATGAAGAGGTCGTCTGGCAACTTCTGGCAGGTGTGTTGGGTCTCTAATATTCTATTCTAAAGTCTGCTTTTGCTTTCATATCCATTCTCTTTGCCTGAACTCTTGCATTTCTGGACTTTATCCTTTGCCCACTTCTTTCGGGATAAGACCCCTTTGAGTCCTGACGCTTACCTGAATTGGCCTGCAGGTGCCCTGTTTGCATCCATATTTGATCCATGACTTATTGGTCAGTTACAGGCAGTCATTCCTTTCTGCTTCACAACGATTTTCCTTCACCTCTGCCGGATATTTCCATCTCTACTTCCCTTTTATCATCTCTCTCCCCACCCAAATGAAGAATGAAGCAGGCTCCATGTCTGTCTTCATAGGCAAAAAATGCCCTTTGAGAACCATACATTGGCCATAGTTCACAGAAATTAAGACACTTCAAAATCCTCTACATTAAAACATGTTTGAAAATGGCTTATTCTTTTTAGCATTCTTTACACTGAGCCCCCCAAAATACCTTGATCTTTCCTTATATGTGGGGTGTTATTTATTTCTGAATTCAAAGGTTAGTATTGTCCATGATGCAGAAAAAGTGCTGTCCATAGTCTGTTAATGAAGTTATTCAGTGTAACCTGAAAAATCTTATATGTGGAGAAACAGGCTATGAACATGCTTTGCTGATACCACGGGTAGGGGTTCAACATTGTGGACCAGCTGAGCCAAACTGAAACTCAGCAGGCTCCTTCATCACTGCCCAGAACACACCGAAAAGGCTTCAGTGGGTAATGAAGTGACAGCAGTCACTTGCACTTCTGTGAATGGATTCATTTTAGATAAGGGCAAGTAAGTATTTAAGTGTATAATATGGAGTTTTTATTCTTTGCAGACGTTAGGCAGCTTGTCATTTGTTTTCTTAATGCAAAGCATTAGTGTAAGCAGTGTAACAATTGATATTTTATACATCTGTTGGTCTACACACTTAGCCTATGTTTTTGAGTGATAGAGTTAGAAAACAACCAGAAGCACAAAACCTCAGTGTCTTTATAATCCCCTATTCGTGTGAATGATTAACTGACACAGGGAGGAGGCTAGTGTAAAACAGCCTTCTGCCCTGGAGCACCCATGATGCTGATACATTTAAGACGAAGAGTCTAGGGAAGCCACGCTTCTGTCCTGGGAACTTTATGAAATCCAAGCAAGAAGGAATTACTGTTGAGGCAATTTTAAATAACGTAGCAGAGGAAACCTCAATCCCTTGGCAATGAACGGTTTCAGCTTAGGGGAGCTCATCCGTAACAAGATGGTACAGTTCCTTAAGGGATTTCTTCTGCTGCTGCTAGAAGAGCTAGAAAGAAATACCTAGGCCTTTGTTTGTTTTGCCAGCTCAGTAGACTGATTTCCCTCTATGAGCTGAAAAGGATTTGGAGATAACTAAAAGTGGGGTGACTTTATTGAAAAGCGTTTGCGTGAAAATGTGGGATGGGAAAGATATTAAACATGACCTTTTGTAAGTGTGATATTAACAGACTCTTGACAGATAATTCATGGATGTTAGATTTTACTCCAAATTTTGAGCAATCTGAACCTAACTTAATCTTTATCAATGTATTTATACTCATGTGGTTTGCAAGAGTACACATCATAAGGTGTGTGTGGGTGGGTGGGTGTGTATGTGCATGTGTGTGTAAAAAGAGGATTCTCTATTTTAAAGTCTCTCAGGTGTCAAGAAAAGGAACCATGCCCCCAACCCCCATTACTGAGGGCTTATTACAAGTATATATGGAGAAGTAAGAAGGTAAGTGAAATGTTTTTGGCAAAGGAAGAGCCAGTCCTCTGGGGTCTGGGATGCCTGTCACTCATCTTGTAGGACACA
This sequence comes from Delphinus delphis, assembly GCF_949987515.2. Classification (NCBI taxonomy): domain Eukaryota; kingdom Metazoa; phylum Chordata; class Mammalia; order Artiodactyla; family Delphinidae; genus Delphinus; species Delphinus delphis. Next base: position 85,164,812 of record NC_082683.1, read on the forward strand.
CAGCAGCTCTGGTGACCCACCAGTGAAATCAGTGACAGAGAGCAGCTCATACTTTCTTGTTTTTCCTTTAAGAGTTGGTGTCTATTGCTTTTAGGATTAGAAACTCTGTGATACTAATGAATCTGCTCTTACTTTTCAGTATCTCTTTTTCCATTTCTACTTCTACTCACTTTCTTTTCTTTCTATATTGCCTTTTTGGTTCTCCCAATCAGTTTTTCTACAATCCACCAGAGAATCTATATATTTCAAAACCAAACCCACAGAGAAGATCCTCAGATAAAAACAGAATAATATTTTTGTTTTGTTTTTTGGCCGTCCTTCCTATTTCACACCCTTCCCATTTATTTTGTTAAATTCCCACTGTATGAAGTATCGGTGGAACACAGAAACTATCGCCACTATGGAACCCACTGAAAAGAAAATTTTTGTCTCTCTATTCTCTGGCAACCAACAAACAATTGCATGATTCTCAGCATGGCCAACTGATGCTCCAGCCAAAATTTCAGTCTCACAATCAGAAAAGTGGCTGAAGTTTCTTTGTGGTAGTGTGTGGTGCAAAGTCTCTCGACAGTATCCAACAATGGCAGTAGTGGCAGATAACAGCACTGGTACAGGCTGTGTATTATCTGGGCAATTCTTGCTACCCATTCTCTGGATCCATTTGATTTCTGACCCTTTTCTAAGCCTGTTGTTCCTGCCTTCCCTGATTCTCTAAGACATCTTGTATCCTGCCAATAAATCTTTTCACTTCTGACAGCTAAAATCAGTTTCTGTTGCTTGCAATTAAGAGTGCTAAATGATAGTCAGAGAGCCAGTACCCAGTACAGAGTGACCTTATTGCTTGAGTTATGGCACCACACTCCCTGAAAGGCTGCTGATCTCTCTTTATTCAGACTACAGCTGGTCACTTTCTGCTCAGGATACAATATCTAGTCCAATGAACTGTGGCCAAAGTCTCCAGGACACATGCTTTTGTGACAGCTTGTACACAAGATATTGCTTTTGGTCACTTCCCTTTAGAAAGGAGCTTTAGGTGTGGCAGGTCCTCAGCTACATGGATCGTGTATAGTAATAAATAAATAAATAAATAAAACTTTTTATTTAGCTCCTAATAATTAACCTGAAACGTCCCATGAAATGTGAAAATTACAAAAAAATAAGGTATTAATTTGTCCTCAAATACAGTCAAATTAGATCACTTAGGGCACTAAAAATTGGTCAAAGTCAATAGAATATATAAATGGCTTTTGGGATTAGTATACGTCATTATTTTTCTATAAATCATTTAGCATTTGAATATGTCATAATAAGCAAGATGTCATATAATTCAAGAGACCCTTGCAGAAAGAAGTAATACATATCACCCAGGTACAGGAAAGCTTGATTTGAGATGTATTAAGAGTAGCTATGAGTTCTTAAAAGATGGATATGTAAACAGAGAATGGTAATATAGCCCATAAGAAAAAATATCCTGAGGCCCTGAAATTAATTTAAAATATGATCTCCCTTTCACTCTGAATACCTGCATGATTACCAATTCAACAAGGATCTTTCGTTTATCCCAATTCAACTTTACTAAGGTGCCTGCAGCCTACATGGTTGATAAAACAGTTAGGAAGCTTGCATGCGGGGAAAAAAATCTTCAAACTGCTTGATACACAAAATCGTATTAGTATTAAAAACAGGTGAGTATTTACTTTTGCAATATTCAAGAAATGTAAAGTACCCAAAGAACTGCTAAACTTAGATAGTTTAAAACTTTGCAGTTTTTTTTTCCACTTAAAAATAATAAGTGTGGTAACCCTTACTGGGTCATGTAATTAACATCTAGATGTTGCAGCATATAATTAGGTTTTTAGAATATTGGGCAAAGGCATCCAGCATCAAAAAAGGTTTACTCATATATTTCCAGTTGCTAATATTCTTAGATTTTAACATGCAACAGTTGAAATCACAAACGCGACACAGTTACTTCTTACTTTATCCTTTCTCTGCTAAGTAAGGTATTTGTGGGAATTCAAAAACTATTGAATCTAAACCTTACTGGACATTTGCAATCGTCCTGCAGTTAACCCCAAAGACTTTATGAATGGTTTCATTTTGGTATAAGAAAAAGACATAAAAACAACCCCAAGCAATTTGCTCTCCTTGAAGTGTATACAAAGAAAGTGGGAAGTTAGTGGTAGAATGATTACTTTTATTTACTTCTAAAGAGTGTGTGTGTATGTGTGTGTGGCGGAGGGCACTGGAGTCTTGAAAGAGTCACAAAATGGCAGCAACTGGATTAGGGCCTGTGGAGAAACACATGGGTAAGGAATGCATAGGAAGACTCTAAAGCATGGGAATGCACTGTGTGATCGGGAAATAGAAAGAAAATTCCAAACTATTGCTTATGAAGGGAGCAGAGAGGAGATATGGCTAAATGGTTCAACTAGAGTTTAGAGTCAGCTTCCTACAGATTCTGTGCCTTATCCTTTAGACAATAAGAAAACACGAAAAGCCACATGGTTAAATCCCCGTTTTAGAAATATAATTCCATATATGTCTATGGGTTGAGTAGGATAAGATACAGAGCAAGCAGGGACACCAATCTGAAAGAGAAAAAAGGCCTAGTGCTAGGCAAGAACTTCAAGTGGACTAGAACATCATTTTAAGGATGAATATTAAAAACTTTCAAGATTAGTACAAATTGGAGTTGGGGAATGAAAATCAAAAATAATTCTGTGGTTTGTCATTGTAGGAGAATAGTAATTTCATCAACCAAGTGAGGAAATACTAGAGAAGCAGGTTTGGCAATAAAATGATGAATTTTAGATACATTGAGTTTGTCCCTATAAGACACCTAGCTGAAAGAATCCAGTTGAGAGTTAATAGGAATCTGGATCACAGGATCACTAAATCATAGGTTTATGAGTTGTTAGTATGTAGTTGGTGGTTGAAATCTTGTGAAACCCTTGCTATGTCAGAGAGAGAAGAGAACAAAGAGGAAAGATCCAAGGAAGAAGCGAAACTCCAATAAAGAAGATGTAGATGTAGTTCTTGATATAAAATACACCAAAGACATCAGGTAGGATGAGGACTGAAATGTAGGCAATAGATTATACCCCTTAAAGTCACCGGCAACTTATGGCACATATAGCTAAACATAATAGGGATGGAGACAGATTACAATGGTTAAGTAGTTATATCTATAGATACACACAGCCCAAGGAAACCAAAAATAAATTTAATCTGAACTATCAGAGCTTAGAACTGTGCTTGACATAAAAGGTGTATGCAATGAATATGTTGAGTAATTATCATTTTATTTTTATCACAATTAGAACTAATGACACAGTGGAAGATCATTTGTTATGTTATGAGGCAATGCATATATGTAAGGGAGACTATATGACATTTTTAAAGGAATCGGTTACAGTTTAAACAATATCTCTGAATTCTAACAATGTGAAATCCATGACAGTCTGAGATCTAAATAATAAGCTTTGTTAATTAAATAACTTATTGAAATCACAGGCCTAGATAGGACTCAAAGAGGTTATTTAGACCATTCTCAGGCAATATTAAAAATAACAAACATACAACACAGTGATTTACAAGTGCTCTCACACATCGTAACTTAATTATCCTTAAATAATTCTACGTTTTGTTTTCTATCAAGTTATCCCCAGTGAGAGATACAGTAGACCCACTTCTCACAACATTTGAAGACAAGTTCACACAAATCTCTTTTGCATCTTAATATAAATTAAAATCATATATTTCTGTTTACCTTGAAAGAAAAAAAATAAAAATTGTTTAATATAATTTATACATTATCCTTGCATTAAATCTTTCTTCAAATGTCATTTTTAAGAAAGTTTTCCATGATTATGAAAGGATGATTTCATAACTATTGTGGAGTAATTTTTTGAATAAATTAATTAAAAATTATTGACTAAGAAAAATTAAAATTACTCATAATAAAACAACCAAACAACAGCACTATTAAAAAGGTTTATTTCCTTCAATTTTCTTGGAGTAAGAATACAGTTTCCTCAAAACTTAATTCTTACCATTTTTACAGTTGTATATCCTTTATTTTTTTCATTATATCATGCACACTTCCTATGTCATTCAACTTCTTTAAAAATACTAATTTGATATCCATAAAATATTTCATCATATAGATATACCCTATTTTACTTAATTATTTCCCAATTTTTGCACTTTGAAATATGTCCAGTTCCCATTATAAATAACACTGAACTAAATCTCTTCTGGTGATTGGTGCTCCTAATTCCCTTGCTTTTGTTCCTAGGTGCTGTGTTTATGGATAAAATATGAATTCTCTTAAAGCAAGCAAACAAAATCAGACATTTAGAATATATAACCCCTTAGAAGAGCTGGATAGTCAATAGACCTGGGCCTGACACTAGTGGAAACTTATGTTGCTATATGTTATCATGGGAGCAATTGGTGAGGGAGACGGAATTGGATTTTTCAGTTGATGCAAAATAGGCGAGAGCCCAACCACAATCAAACAGTCAGCTTTTAGCCTCTCCCCCATCCCTCCGCACCTCCCCACCCCGGCCCTGGACCTAGAGTACACAGGGCTTCCATGTCTCACTCACAGATGGATTTCTCTTCAGTTAGCACATGTACAATTTGGTTCCTCCACAATGTTTAATTTAAGCCAATGCTACTCATAATGGGATTTTCCTGAACCTTATATACCACAGATATCCCTATTAAGAGATAAAATGATAATGCTATTATACTGTGGCCACAGTCATTTCTAAATAATTAAGAAATAGACAATAACCTATGCTGTACATATAAACCATGGTATGCAGTCAAAATCAGTCACTACGTAATTTTAGAACAGTCATGTTAGCCCACTTATGTTTAACTACCAGACCAGAATTTGTTAATACGCTTCCTCCATCCAAAATATACTTCCCCATTCATATCACACACATTAGTTCCAACCCTTGAGAGAATTAATTTCTTCATTTATCTTTCCTTAGGATTTTATATATACTTGTATTTGGATTGCTCAATAGAAATGTATTAGACGAATGAATGCATATTATTTGTTATGTAAATGGATAATATGATAAAAAAAAAAAACTTTAAAATGTCAATAGGGCTATACATTCCCAAAGACACATTAGTTAGAAAAGACTAGGACTACATACTACTAAGTGAAAAAAAAAAGGTCAAACTACATTAAATACAGGCATGCTTTTATAAAGCATCCTTATGTAATCTTTTGCTAATTATCTGAGAATCATATATATACTTTTCTTTTCTTTTCTTTTCTTTTTTTTTTGCAGTACACGGGCCTCTCATTGTTGTGGCCTCTCCTACTGCGGAGCACGGGCTCCGGACGCACAGGCTCAGCGGCCATGGCTCACGGGCCCAGCTGCTCCGCGGCATGTGGGATCCTCCTGGACCGGGGCACGAACCCGTGTCCCCTGCATCGACAGGTGGACTCTCAACCACTGCGCCACCAGGGAAGCCCCCATATATTTACTCTTATACAACTAAATTTCCTTAAAATTTGCCAAAATTTTACTGTGATTATGTTGCAATCAATCCTTACAGAAAAGAGTTATCATTTATAAATTCTTAGGCTAGTTTTATTACATCAGTTCTTCATAACCAAGAGGCTTTTTAGTTTATATCTTTGTTTTATTCCACATTTAATTAAAGCTAACAATTTGTTTAAAGTGTGATAAATTAAAGAAAATGTTTCCCAACTTGAGTGAGAGACAATTTTTAAACGTTACTTCCTAGATTTTTGGGCAATTTGGTAGGATGAACTTAATAGCCTAAAACAGCTATTTACGAACAAGAGAAAAGAATAGTTGTAAATCTGAATTTTGTTAAAAATTGCACGAATAGGAATGAGCATTAACAAAAATATGTTTTGTAAGATGGAATTGCTACCAATTTGAAGTATGCATAAATTCATTTTTATGGTTATGCCATTAACTTTGAATTATCCATATTGGACTGGTAAGAGACACTTATAAGCAAACTCAAAAGCAAGTATATTTCTCTTTGGGATATAATCACAGTTACAAATGTACACTTTTAACTTTTTTATTTCCAGTATTTAATCCTGGATTAAAGTGATGCTTGGTGAGCACTCTGCTGGTTACTAACAGGTAAGGGTAAGAAATATCTTTGAGTCACCATGCATGAATGGAACACTAAATAAATATCTTACTCTACATTAAAGCAAATATACTATCAGATTATCTTATACCATATTTGTGAGTTTGATCAATATTAAATATTAGCATATTCAAATTTACAAAAGAATATACATACAATGATCTTTTATTTCTATGGTATTTCCCATAACTTCTGCAATACCAAAAGTACACTATGTGTTTCAAGAACACTTGACAATTTATTTAGACTTTCCAAAAATTTCAAATCAGAGCTTTAGTAATTTTATTATTAGTTATACATATAAAATCTTAATATACAAAGAACATTTTACATATATTCCTCTCTTCTTAATAGGAAATGGATAAATGGACAACTGTTTGAACATTAAATATCCTATAATTCATCCTGATATAAAAATGAAGACCTGAAAATAAATACTGATTTTCCTGTTTATAAAAGAAATCAGGCTGAGTCCCATGTCAACAAATGAATTCGCAGCAGCTCTAAAGAAACTGTAAAGACGATCAGTCTATTTTCTTTTTTATTATTTTCTTGTCGTTTATTGTCACAGTTGTTGCTTAACGAAGATGTGAACTTGTGTAACTAAAATCTGCACCACAGGAAACAATAAGGCATCATCAGCCATATGCAACTTATTTGCATAGTAGTGGGCTGTGTGTTGTGTAACCAGTTGTAACCATCTTTTCCTTATTTGGTGATATTCATCCATTCATTCAACAAATATATATTCAATTACTATCTTAGCTGCTGGGGTAAATAAGTAAAGTGAATAAGACAAAGTTATGGTTCTCACGGAGTTTTCATTCAACTCGGAAATACAATAAGGAAAAAAGAAATAAATATGTAACACAATTTCAAGTAGGTAATAGAAAATTTAGAGCAGGGTAAGAAGATAAGGAGAGAAAGAGTGACAGGGCTGTGGGTATGGTAAACTGAAGATGGGTTGCTTCGTTTAAACCTGAGGAAGTCACATTTAAGTTTATGTATATTCTATGACCAAAACAAATAATCACTTTGCTTTTATAGTACCTTAAAATTATTTTAATTTCATTTAGTTAATTTTTTTTCTTTGTTCCGAGATTTTGAATTGTTTCAAGTCGGAGACCATTTTTTTTTTCATCATGCAATATCATCCACAGAGGCAAGCATAATACTGATATACAACAGGCACAATAGATGTACTAATCACTGACTAAATACTCATCACTTTAGATAAAACTTTATTAGAACGAGATGTGACTTCAGAGCAAATACTATGTTGATTTTATATGATCACTACCTGTTTCTATTACCTAGTTTTATGTTTAATACAATAACAGGAAACTGAGATGCAGATGTTAGCTAGTAGAATGCTTGTAAAAGTTAGACTAATTCTTAGCTAAGTGATTCACTTATACTAACCTTAATGTACAATTCAAATTCCTTGCAGAACTATACACTGCTATATTTTATATGAGATCACTCACCAGTAGTTAAAACTGCAAATGCTCACACTCATGTTAAAATGAGTTATGGCTAGGTAGTGAGATTTAAGGAGGAAAGGAAGAAAGGTAGGAAGGAAGGAAGGCACATAGGCAGGCAGGCAGGCTAAAGAAGACTAGACCTAAGTAACTGAATTAACTCCTCCAAGGCATCATGGTATTTGGTTTTTGTTACAGATTAAATGATAGTGCCATATATTTAGAGTGGTTTAAGAATGATGGCTGGTTTTACTTTTTCAGACACAGATATAGAATAGTATAAGATTAATTGAATGCCTGCTTTTATTAAGACAATAACTTTAAGTTCTACTTAAAGTTACATAATGCTTATGCTAGAGCAGGTGTTCAGAGAAATACAATTCCATAGTACTAAGGGGATATTCTTGGTACTATGTATCTATTATCTAGGAACTTTTACATTAGAAGAAAGAATACCTTATTTCAGCTTTAAGTTTAATATTCCAGGTCCTTTTTATTCCATCTGAGATGCTACTGAGATAATCACTGTTAATTAACCTCTGATTGTGTACCTAGGAACACTGAGAATATACTTGGTGTTTCTGGGCCTTGATACACCCCTCTTGCCTTGCTGTGCTATTTGGCATTCTGAGGTCTCAGCTACCTCCTTAAAATGATGACACATCCTGTCTTTGAGGTCATCAAATATATGAGGTCTTTGAGCCAGTTCTCCTGTTTCTGTTTTACAACTTATATAAATGTGTATATATATATATATATATATATATATATATATATATATATATACAACCACATATATTTAGTAAACATATTAATAGTGGAAGTAATATGAAAGTAGGACTAGGGTTAGCATCACTATAGGCAAATTTTTTTTTAACATCTTTATTGGAGTATAATTGCTTTACAATGGTGTGTTAGTTTCTGCTGTATAACAAAGTGAATTAGCTATACATATACATCTATCCCCATATCCCATCCCTCTTGCGTCTCCCTCCCACCCTCCCTATCCCACCCTCTAGGTGGTCACAAAGCACCCAGCTGATCTCCCTATGCTATGTGGCTGCTTCAAGAAATGAAATTGAGTTATTTGTAGTGAGGTGGATAGACCTAGAGTTTGTCATACAGAGTGAAGTAAGTCAGAAAGAGAAAAACAAATACTGTATGCTAACAATATATATGGAATCTAAAAAAAAAAAAATTGTTCTGAAGAAACTAGGGGCAGGACAGTGATAAAAACACAGACGTAGAAAATGAAATTGAGGACATGGGGAGGGGGAAGGGTAAGCTGGGATGAAGTGAGAGAGTGGCATGGACATATATACACTACCAAATGTAAAATAGGCAAATTTTTGAAGTAAGAATTCTATCTCTGAAGACCTGACCATTTTGTTTGATTCTCTGTCTTAAAGGCATCTTCATCTACTCCAAGCCACATACCCTGTCTTCACGTTTGAGCATGAATATAATTCAGGATAGTCATCAACAAATGATAGTGGTGATGTATCATATGACAGAGACTAAATATTTACCATTTATTGGGTCCTGGCACACTATAAGCAGTAAAATAAATCACAAGCTCTGGGGAAATAAATTGTTAGTTAGGAGTCAATAAATAAATAAATTCCTTATGATTACTGATGTACACTGAAAAACAGTAAACACAAGAATTAAAACTACTACTTAATATAGTAAGTCTCTGATATTCATAGACTAAACATTTGAAGTCTCAACTCTTTGTGAATGATCCCATAGAGCATATATTAATATGTAATTTTATATGAAACTTGGAGGATGTTGTGAGCTTGGTCTGAGTGAGTCACTTGGCCAGGAATAAGCCTAACTTTTAATAGATTTTCTAGCCAGCACCTACGCTGAGGTGCAGGCTTAACTTTTTTTTTTTTTTTAATACTTAGAAGTACAAAATAATTTTTGAACATGTCAGAAGACTTTGTGTAGAGTGAATCCCAAAGAAAGCCAATTGTTAATTCTCATGACGGAAATAAGGAAAAAGTGAAACAGTTTTATAAAATTGATGCATCTTAGAAAATAGAAGTTCTGTATAAATTTGGTGGTGACTCAGGCAAAAATTAGTAACCATATGCTCTATATGGGAAACAAGAAAAAGTGATGTTTGAAAACGTTTCGGCCGGTGCTCAATTCAGAATTTATGTTAATAGCATTATAAATGACTTAAGTTCTGTTTCTATAGAATCATTACGGTCTACAGGGACCATTTAAATATTTCAGTTATACTTTACTGCTTTTTATGAGGAAAATTATATATTATAGTGATACTTAGGGATTTGAGAAGGTCTTGGGACCTATCCCTCATTAATATTTAAGTCTCAGCACTTGTCGATTTACTTTTCTGCTATAATTTCCTGTTGATTCTTCAGTAATTGCTAAAATTTGGCTTATTCAGCTTATTATTGAACTCTTTATGAAGATGCAGAGTTTTCTTGAAAGTTTTTGTTAAATTTGACACTACAATGCATGGAAACTTAGGACTTAAGATACCTTAAGAACTGCAACTTCTCCAAATGTATATCCCCAGCTACTGATTCCTGCTGTTTGGTCATTTTTTGACTCATTTTTGAAAACGATGGCAGACTTTATGGGATTTCACACACAGTCTGTGGTCATACGTAGTTTATAGTCTAAGAGGGAAGCAAAGCACGTAATCGTGCTTTGTGTAGGCTGGTATGGGATGCTAGAGGCAGCATGATGGCATAATGAAAAGAATATGGGATTGGAGTCAGCTAACCCTCTGTTTTCCTGGATCTGTCACTTACCAGCTATATGACAGGTACCAAGCACATAGCAGGAGGTCAACATACAAGGTAAGCAGCACAAACTGCTGCCAAGTTTAGAGAAGGAAAGGGTCATCTGGGGCAGCAGTGGTCAGTAGAGATATTTGACTCTATCCTTGGAGAACAAACAAGCTTGACTGGGCAGATGGTGGAAGGAAATCTGTTCTGTGGCCCAAACACAAACGAGGGTGCTGCAGGGAACAAGAAAGTGGGGTGCATACTGGGGAAAGCAGAGTGTGTAAGTGTTGCAACATGGAGGTTCTGTGGACAGGTGAGGGGAAATCAGATCAAAACTGTAGATTTTGAAAGAAAGACAGGTTGCCTATCTCTGTGATAAGCTTCAGGAGAGGGTACTTCCTTTGTTTTTCATCATGCTTTCCTTGGCAACATGCACAGGAAGCTCTGCTGTCAGCTTTTTGTAGAGGCTGCTTCCTAAATTTAATTAGAAGACGCTTCCTAACACAGAAGCAGAGCCTCCCCTCTTCTTTCCATTATTGCACTTTATCTAATCAAACTCAGCTCCTCAAATTTCCAGCTTAGCTGTTTTCAACACTGCCTGTGCATCAGAATCACTTGTGGAGTTATACACACACACACACAGGCCTTGGGCCCAGACTTCTGGACAAATCTAGGGAAGAGGGGTCCATGCACATTTTAAAGAGAGTTTCATTGGTGATTTTAATCTTCAGAAATGATTGGGGGAGAACTTGTAGCTCATATCTTCTTTCTTTAAAATGCGGGTCAAAGGTAGTCACCTGTTCAGATACAATAGCATGCTTATTTCTCCTTGGGATAACTGTACATTTCTCCTTAAAATAATGGAATATGTCACCTTGTGGATTAATTGTAGAGCTGTCAATAACCAAAGGCCTACTTTATTTACCACAGCTCTGTCGGACCCAGTGGGTCCCCACAGTCTTGCATTACCTCCCACTTGGCCAATTCAACAGATAGGACCAAGGATAACTAAATTTCTTACATTTTAAAATAACATACTGAAAAATATACCAGTGCAGTTGCTGCTCTCTTAAAAGTAGTACATATGCCTTTTTGAGGCAAAGACACAACGCAGTGTACTCTTTCTAATATTCTTTATTATTCCATTCCTCTACCTTCATCCTAGTGACTTGAGGTTACCGAGACCGCCTTTCTCCCTTTACTCCCATGGGCTATTTTCTTTATTCAGTGCCTTATGTCCTGTCTTACATCTCATTCTGTCTCTTTAAGGTAACTGGTTTCATAAATTTAAATCATGAAGTTATAAATAGATTAATGATTTTTCCTTATAAAGAATAGCCACATTTTAAAAGATAACTCCAGAAAACAACAATGTAATAATGTCTCCACCTCACAGAATGACTCAATGATGGTGGATAGTTCAGACACCACGGCACAATAGTAGGAAAGATACATTTGAACAAGTACGCCTTTACAAAGCGTCTCTGGAATTACACCTTGTAGACTATTCTAAGACTGACTAGTAGGTACGCAAGAAGTGTTTTAGAATGAAGAACTATGCCAACATATTTCAATAATGTCAAGAAAAGAGAATTGAACCAGGAGCCAGGAAACCTGAGTTTGAGCTTAGGAACAAGATGAAAATGGACCTGAAAAGGGGGGAAACAAGTGCTTAGAGAGATGGGAAGTGAACCAGAAGAGTTCCTTTCCTTTAAAAGAAAGGAAATAATTTCAAGAAGGTGTTCTAAATAAGGTCAAATTCTGTGCAAGAGATAAGGTAGACGATTGTGAAAATGTTATTGGTGACATTTCTGATAGTATTTTGACTACAGTGAGAGGAAAGTTAGACAGAAGTTTGGAGTGTATAAATGGTGAAGAAGTGAAGACAGTTTTCTAGATGACTGGAAATGAAGGGATGAAAGAAAAAAAAATGGACAGGTGTACTGAGAGGATGGTAGGATTGGAACAGGGTTTATCTCAGGATTTTGTTCATGTATGTAGGAGATGGGGAAGGGGCCAAGGTGAAGGAGGAATGAAAAATATAAATACGGGGAAGAGAGTGAGATATTAAAGAAGTAGATGAGGTTGGGATTAAGCACTTGAGCAGAGGGGTTTGTCTTGGAAAGGAGGAGGGACTCTTATCTGACATTTGGGTTAAAGGAGAATGCTGACTAGAAAGATATGTTTCCAGGAATGTCAGAGCAATGAGGAGGCAGAATTCCTCAGGCCTCTACCAAATATTTCCTGTTGTACTCTCTGTTCCAAGAAAAGTACTCATTGCACCTCGCTGAGACCACCACCCATAGGCCCAACTCTATGGTATAATGTACTTATTCAGTTAGGTCTCCCAGGACAGATCCCTGTCTCCCATTGCTCTAAGGCAGAAGACCTCTGAAAGACATATTAGCTGATGGGCTAAACTCCTAGGCTTTTTGCGAAGAAACTACTAAGGCAAGACTGAATTGAAGAATTATGACTCAACACATTCTTGGGAATTGGTTTCCAGCTAAGAGAGTGCCTCAAATGAAATTAATACAGAGTTGAGTAGGATTCTGAAGGACTATATGGCCAAGAATCTCCAAGTCTGGCAGAATGGCAAGGGATAGCTTAATAGCTAAATACCACTTAACTATATTAACAGTTCTTGCCAATACTGGGCAAGAACTATCTCCCAGCAACAGAACCTGAACCCATGGCAGCCACATTGGCTAAATAAAGAACTTGGTTTACTTCAAAGGAAGTGAGTTACCACTAAATCGGCAAGCAGAAGGTGGGCCCTGCTTAGTTCCATTGACGGCTATATCTTGGTTCCCTTCTTCCACTATTCTAAATGGGTGGCTCCTCCATGACTGTTTATTAAGAACGGCAATTACTGTATTAAAGAATTTTGTAGATGAAGTAGTAGGACATCATGATCCCATTATTTTGACCTACCGTTTTAATCCAAAAGATATTTCGACTGAAACTCTGGGAAAATTAGACTCAGTAGAAAAAAACCCAAACAAAATGACTGTGAAAGTGAAAAACTGTATAACATTAAAACTTTACACTTGATGGCAATATTTAAAACTGTGAAAAACAGATTCTGGGAAGATAGAAAGTTGCCAGAATAACACAACACCTAAAGAAGCTTTGAGCTCCCCAGAGAAGAGAGCAAGTATGAGGCTTCATTAACCTTGGGAAGAGGAGGTAAGCAGAAGTCTCACTAGGTCTGAAGTTAACACAGCAGATTTTTTTTTTTTGGAGAGGGCTCAGCCAACACATGCCAGTGATGCTCCAATCTTGCACATCTGTCAATATTTCACATGGTCCTCTGGGAGGCTAAATAATCCTGCTAGGGCTGACAGACCTAGAAGGGTTGGAGGGTGGGGAATAGGTGGAATAAATTGCTCCAACCATTCATATTTTAGGAGGAACTGACCTTTTCCTACTTTCACCAGAGTCTTAGGACCTGGTCTTACACCCTTCTCAGAAAAGGGGTCCAGGTATGCCAGTGTGTGATCACTAGAAGACAAAACCTCTGCATCATCCACAACCTTCCACTTGCTCAAGAGAACCTCAAATCCTGGCCTGTTCTTGAGTGACAAAACCTACATTATAGGGAAGTCAAAGGAGAACTACTACCTATTTCATAGACCCTGTAAGTTGTGGGAAGGAGGTCAAGCTGAACCAGTAGCTACTGTTAAAGAACAGCTAATGAATTAGATAGAGAAGAATGTTAATTTACATGTAATGAGTATTCTCAAGGAGCTGCAATTAGAAAATAAAAATAATAATCACTTGAACTGACAATAATGATTTTCAGAATTCTAAAACCAAATAGAGAAATTGAAAAAGAGTGTAGTCACTGCTGAGAACTGACTTAGTTGTCTGCATGATCAAATAAAAGGGGGAAGAAAAAGAAAATTAGCAATAAAATAAGAGACTTAGAGGAAGATCTAGGTGACATAATACGCAAAGAGGAGTTTCAGATGGGGAAAAATTGAGCATGGAATAGAAGTGATAATCAAGGAAATAATAGAATAAAAATTCCCTGAGTTGAAGAAAGACTTGTGTCTTTTGAATGAATAGGCTCACTAAGACTCAGACAGGATTAATTTTACGAAAAGCCACACACCTAGACATAATCAGGGGAAATGTCTGACCTCCAATGCTAATGAAAACAATTCTTTCTTCGACCCAGAACAAAAATAGTTTTCTTACAAAGGAAAGATTATCTGACTATGCTATTAAAAGAAAAGGCCTACGATCCAAGAATCTTTATACTAGCCAATATAATACTCAAATGTTAAGGAAAAAGCACAATGGTTTTCAACATTCAGGGATTCAGAAAATATGCCACCCATGTATTGATATCTTATCTGTAGAAAACACTCAAGGAAGTACTCCCAACCTCATAAAAATTCAACCAGAATCAAATCTTTACTTTCTGAGAAGAGGAAAGAAGAACAATACGATGAAATACTGTTAAGCAACTTGTTTTAATTTATATGACGACAATTCTACAACTAAGATTTAGAATAGAAGTTATGACAGGATTCTTAATAAATATGTATTCTTAAAATTATATGCTTAAAATAAGAGATATATATATGTGTGTGTGTGTGTGAGTGTGTGTGTATATATATATATATATATATATATATATATATATATATATATGTCTTAAATAAGTTTAATAAAAACTTGCAACTAAATTTTTTCAGCTACTTAGGAAACCCAGGAATTGCGAAGGGAAGAAAGTAGAGGAAGAAAGGCAGGCTGAAGCCTAACGGTCTCTAAAAACAAGTAGAATGAGGAGGACTTCAGGGGTAAAATGAGCAAGTAGGCTGTTCTAGTAAGGACATCATAATTATTGAACTTGATATACTAATTGAGAAATATTGCTTTACACATCATTGTGAAGAGAAGAATGAAAGTCCATATTAGAGTAACAAATAAATAAATAAATAATAAAACAATGGGGGAAAACTTCAGCAAAGTAAGCAAATAGTAAACACAAAATAATATGAACTATTAAATCAAATAGACCAGTTACCACTATATGTGTGAGTAGGCTGAATTCCTTATCAAAGTAAAAAATACCCAGATTGGGTTTAAAAAATCAAATCAAATACCTAAAATAGAAAACAAAAAGCAAAAAAGAATGTAGGAAGAGCAATTTAGTTTTGAGTGAAAATCTAGACCAAAAGCATTAATGAAGATAAGGAGTGATATTATACAGTGATAACAGACATGATTCCCAAAACTATATGCATAAACTATAGAGCAAACAAGATAAGGCATATAACATAACTTTAAGGCATGAGTTTAGCATAAGGCTTACAACCCTAGGAAACAAATAGGAAAATATATAAAAACACGATGATAATTGGAGATTTTAATAGATGTCTTTTAGGTGTTGACTGAAAAATAAGCAAGGATGTAGATAATTTGAATCATACAATTAACAAGCTTGATCTAATAGATAATTGTAGAATTATGTAACAAATCTAGCACATGCATTTTTCTCAGATAGCAATGTGAATACACTGGGAATACAACTGGCCACAAGAAGAACACCTCAGCGGTTTCTCCCCAAACAGTGGTTTTATTCACTGAGTTCTTTGACTAGAAATTAATAAACTTATGCATCAACCACTAATCGATGACCTACCACACTCTTTCATCCATTGCTGACATTGTAGGAGAGTGACAATAAAGCTGAGCTATGGAGAGAAACTGATTCAATAGACAGAGAGGGTACTGAGGTGTCAAGTTCTTGTCTCCACTTTTCCCCTGAGTCAGCTGTACTATCATTCCTGTGGTTTGGCTCAAGTCAACATTTCCCTCATTTGGCTTAAGCGTTTATATTTTCATCCAAAAAAAGGGTCAACTAACCAAAGGTTCTCTCTCTCTCTTTCTCTCCACACATACACGCAAACATGTATATTGAACTTATACAAACACCTTCAATTATGTCATGTTGAATTACAAAGGCCCTAAATTAATGCAGATATCCTCAGATTTATATCCATATGCACAAGGCTTGACAAGTTAGACTTTTCTCATGAACCTTCCTTTTCTGCCCCAGAATAGCATAATTTAAGAAAAAAATAATTTGTTGAGTATACTTAGGAATCCATGGAATTTTCAAGTTTCTGAATTCTTTCACTGAACACAGACTACATCATTAAAAATAAACATTTTGAGTTATTTGGCTTAGAATTTAAAAAGGTGAAATTTACCTTAAAGACTTTTCTGTTTTACCTACAAAGTTAATGGTTCTCATTTCCTTTATCTCAGAGCAGATAAGCATGATGATCTGATAAGAGCAGCTGGTTTCTTGGTCAGTCACTTCATCACTCTGTGTTTCACTCCTTGATAAAGATTGGCACATCTTTTTCTGTTGTCAGTGTTCTAGTAGTGCTCATAGCGGCTGCAGAACTAAGTCTTTCATAGATGAAGCCTAACTATTCCAGTGGTGGACTGGAACCAACTCTATATTCAGTGACATCAGGTGTAGCTTGAAACTGGCCATAGTGGGAGCATTTATACCACAGAAACCACAAATGCTACAGATCAGGGGTTCATTTTCCATAGAGCTAGTTTAACAGCACACTACTGATTTTTGTTCCAGGTAGCTGATTTGACAAAGTTTGGAATCTCATACTCTAGTAGGAAGAAATAAAGTAGAAAAAAGGCCTATCAGAAATTTATTATTTTCTGCTTGAGTAAATGAATTTATTTCTGAGAAGTATAGTTTTTTTAAAAAGTCATGGAGTCCTTAAACTAATAATTTTAGGAAATGTTAAGTCTGAAAAATCATCTTATAAAATTATAAGCTTAGAAAAAAATTGTACTTTTGCTTAAGGCAAGTTAAAAACATGATCTTGTCTACTCTCCTCTTTTTAATCTCCTATATTCTTGTAGTAGTGAATCTTTCTAGTTTCTACTTCCAAGAACAACTAATTTAATTTTTCAAAGGATGGTTAGAATGACATTCCGGTGAATAAGAATTTTTCATATTATGCCTTAATAAAACTTGAAGACCTGTTATTATTCTATGGGGAAAAAAAAATTACCAAAGCTTTTCCTTTCTGATAAAGCACTGAAACATTTTTATTACTTCATACAACTTAATAATGCTAAGCAGAAGTGAACTTATGTTCTTAATGGAATTAATCAATGTCCAGCTGATTATAACCAGTATTAGGTTCAGATTGGGCACAAGTGCTTCTCATGTGTGGGAACATGAACTGAAATCTCTTAATTTTCATCCACAAAATGTCCAGAAAAGTAAGAAAGGTAAAGACAAGGTCAAAACTGAGCGCCGAAAGTTGAACACCAATCAATGTGCAGAAGTCTAAGAGGGATTTGTGTTGGGAGTTGAAGTCGTGATAAGGGGCCTGTCAGGAGGAGGCAGAGCCCTGCTCTAAGGGGCTTGAGTTGTTTTTACTTAGCAGCCTTTGTACTTTGTGCCCTTGCCAGCTCATGAAGGGGCTTATCATTAGCACCCCACCACTCACCATCATCACCACTCTAAGAAGGACAATTCAATTTATTTTTATGGCAGAGACCAGTTTTTGAGGTCTGGATGAAGTCTGCTACCCCCTGTATTTGACTTACAGTTTCAGGTATTTAATAAACACTGTTAAAACAAAGAAGTGAAGAAAACCACCTCCAAAAATGACAACAACAAACAAAAAACAACAACAACCAAAGATAACACCAAGCAACTTAAAAAAAAGCCGTATAAAAAATACTGAGAACCAGTGCATTTCCTTAATGTTATAAAGGTCTGATATTCCTGTGTGTGTGTGTGTGTGTGTGTGTGTGTGTGTGTGAGTGTGTGTGTGTGTGTGTTTAATTGTCTCAGCTATCTTCTATGAACCGAGAAAGACCTTCTTTTGTTTGAATGTGACAGATCAGTTAGAAATGTGGCAACTACCATTTACAGCTATTGATTTCCATGTGACATTAAAGGCCCCAAATTCAACCATTATTCTCTTCAATTGTCACAAACAAAGGTTAATAATAGTTGAGTTTGGACTGAAGGAATCAAGTAAAGATTGCCCACTGAAATTAGCACGCTGTTCCTTTCTGAGTCTCAAGTCAGTATGAGGGTCTGTGTTCCACAGATTACATGTATATTATCACCCTTTTAAAATGTGCCTTTCTCACAAAAGTAATATTCGAAATACAGAAAAGGAAAATGTAGTTTCAAGCTATTTAAAATAATAAATAATTTAAAAATATATTTCTCTTTGCGCAGAGTAAAAACATTTTGTTTTGTTGCTTCTATTGCAGCAAAATAATGTTTTTCATAACTGTAAAAAGTGGTATGTAGCATGATTAAACAATATTTCAATCCCTTAGTTCATGCAGAGGTTACCAGCTGGAGGGGAGAAAGGTTTGATTAAGTTTATGTCTTCCATGAGGAATTTTAAAGGAAAGCATACAACTTCTTTAATATATGAGTGCTGAAGCTACAAATGGCTTTTTCTCATGGGTAGGTATGAAAGAATAAAGTCCTTTTACTATAATAAATAGGCAAAAAATAGCTGGTAAGATATTATAAATCTTCACAAAAGCAATGGCAAATTTTAAAAGTCTACAAGTCTTTACAATTTCAACTTGCTTATATTTATATCATGATTTACTACCTATTTATCCTATTTATGAATGGTAAATAAAGATTCATGTGCTGTGTCCACTGTAAACATTTTTTTAACAAGTACCTTATTTTGAAAAAATTATTCCAATAATTTTATTATTTATTGATATATTATCATTAAATAGTTATATAGCATTATCAAATTATAATTCTCATTAGATGGAAACTAGTCATTTTTGGACTATTTCATAGACAGGAATTCTAGATCAAGTAAATGAGTTTAGGATAATTTATTGTAGATCATTATTTCTAAAAAAAAATGAGACTCCTCCCAAAAGTTAACCTGTGGTTGTTAGTAATCATTCTAAGGAATTTTGGAAGTGGAACAATATATTTCCAAATAAACCTGGTTTATTCTTTGAATAGAAAAAACACTGGGCCTGACTTAATGTCATGCAATAGCATTTCATACCAACAGTGGTAGTGAAATTATTTTAACTACAGGATACTATCCTGTGCACTCAAGCATAATAATATCCATTTAAAACCTGACTGAAATTTTAAAACACCCAAGAATTAACAATTGTTCCTATATAATTGTATAAAAGAAGAAATAAAATTTCCCCCTTCCCAATCCCAGAGTTTCTAACCACTACGAACATTAGTGTGTATTCTTTCCATTTTTTACCCTATGTTTATATAGGCATATCTGTATATACTTATGTATTATTGTTATTTAACAAAAATTTAATCGTTTGCTTTGTTCTCTCTCTCTCTCTCTCTCTCTATATATATATATACATATATATGTATACACACACACACATATATATATACACACACACCACATACATTGATATATGTGACATGTTCACTTTTTCCCCCTGATTAAAACATACAGACCTACCTCGTTCTTGTTAATAATGGTAGAGTATCCTGTTGTATGGATGTGCCAGTCCCTTAAAGATGAACAATTAAGTTGTTTCCAGTTTTTGTGTTTTTACAAATACTGCTGCACTGAACTATTTTCAACATGTTTATGCATGTGCTAAGATTTTTATAGGATAGATTCCTAGAATTGGATTACTGGGCCTAAAAGTTCATGCCCTGAAATTTACTCAGATTCAGCAAAACACTTTCTCAAAGTGTGGTACGATTTACTTCCCCATTAACAAAATGTGAGAGTGACTGCCTCCCCCACATCCACAACAGCACAGAAGGTTATCACTCTTTGCCAATTTAATTGATGAAAAATTTAGTGTCTGTGTTGCTTTAATTTGCATTTCCATGCAGACCTACTGAGTTGGCTATCTTTCGCGTTTACTGGCCATTTGCAATTCTGCTTCTTTAAATTGATGATCCATTTTTTATTGGGTTGTTTCTCTTCTTCTTAATTGGCTAGAAATCTTTTTTTCTAATGTCCTTTTCTTCCTGCTTATATGGATAAGGCATGCTCACTTTAGAAAATACATATAGGCAAAAACAAGATTAAAGCTGTCCATATTGCTACCCACACAGAGAGGAATATTTTTGGCATATGTTTTGTTAGTAGCATGAATGATGAGATGAAATAATTGTGTCCATTCTGTTATGTCACCTCTTCTATTCACTCAGCAACATAGCCTTGGCATTTTTCTATACTTTTAATGTTCATTCACAGCTCAAAATTAAAGTTGAATCAAAGCCGAGCTGCTCAATCAGCTTCCTCTCATAACTCATATCCTGTACTGGATCATGATTACTGTGGGAATGCAAGAAAATGCCTTTTAGTTGATAAGTAGAAAACAGCAGGAAGAAAAGTGACAAGAATCTTAATGGCAATTACATACGCAAGCAGACTCTATTCTTCTAAATATTTACATGTATTTTAATCTTCACTACAGCTCTATAGGATGAATACTATTATTAATCCATTTTACAGAAGAGGAATTGAATGCAAAGGCAGTTGCTTTATATAGCATATAGTATGCATACAGACTGAATTCAGTAATCCAGTTTTGTAATCTATGCTCTTAGTGACTATGCAACCTGCCTAACAGAAGTACAAAAGCAGCAGTGAAATCATTTGCATTTGGATTGGTGTTTTCTGAATTATTTTTCCCAAGACTATTTTCCGATTGCAGGGATTTTGAACATAGAGATTTTTTTCATTATTTGTCTTTTTGTTTGTTTTTACTTGTTATTTTATATTGGAGTATAGTTGATTAACAATGTTGTGTTAGTTTCAGTTGTATAACAAAGTAATTCAGTTATACATGTAAATGTATCTGCTCTTTTTCAAATTCTTTTCCCAATTAGGTTGTTACATAATACCGAGCAGAGTTCCCTGTGCTATACAGTAGGCCCTTGTTGTCATCCATTTTAAATATAGCAATGTGCACATGTCAATCCCAAACTCCCTAACTCTCCCTCCCCTCCACCCTTCCCTCCCAACCTGTAACTGTAAGTTCGTCTCTAAGTCTGTGAGTCTGTTTCTGTTTTGTAAATAAATTCATTTGTATCATTTTTTTAAGATTCTGCATATAAGTGACATATTTCTCTTGCTGTGTCTGACTTACTTCACTCAGTATGACATTCTGAATAGAATAAATACAAAAGAATATTTATAAAATATATTTTTTTACATAAAAATACTTGTGTTTCTCATTTCCTTGCTTTTCAAAAATTAGTTTTACCATATACGTTTACATCCCTAAAAAACATATAATTTAATATTAAATAATTTTATATTATTGGGTTGGCCAAAAAGTTGTTCGGGTTTTTTGGTAAGATGTTACAAAATCCCGAATGAACTTTTTGGCCAAGCCATTGTATATATGTGGAATTATATTCTTTCTTACTTATTCTTCTGAAACTTTCTTTTTTAGCTCAATATCAAATTCCTAAGATTCATTTACATTTTTGCATGTAGCTGTGTACCAATCTTTTTTATTGCTGTATAGTATTTCACTGTATAACTACATTACAGATTTTTCTATCTTTTTTATTGTGGATGGGCGTTTGGTTGTTTATAGTTTTTATGTTATCTCTTAAGTGACTATTCAATTCTTTTCCCCATTTTTCTACTGAGTTGTCTTTTTCTTGTAAATTTGAAGAAATGCATACATTCTAAATTTTACTCCTCTGTCAATTGTTTGTAGAACAAATGTTTACTCCCAGTTTGTATCTTGCCTTTTCACTCTCCTCATGGTATCTTTTGATATCAATCTTTTCTTTTATGATTTGTGCTTTTTCTGCCTGTTTAAAGAGAGCTTCCAGATCATGAGGTCAATAACACATTCTTCAACATTGTTTTCTAAATGTTTTTAGCAAATGTTTTTGCCTATCACATTTAGGTCTTTAACTACATGTATTTGATTTTTGTGTATTGCTAACAATTGTCCTAGCACCATTTAGCTCTTAGTTCAATATTTTTGCACTGGTTTGCAATTACAGCTCACTTAAATCAAGTTTCCATATATGTTTGGGATTTTTTCATGAATTCTCTATACTGTAACTGCTCGAATATCTAAACCTATGCCAAAACCACTATTCTAAGAGCTATAGCTTTATAAGAATTTTTGATAGTGGTTAAGGCCAACTCAATGTATATTAGGTGCTTAGAGCAATGTTTAGAACAGAATAAATGCTATATGAATCTTCGTTATTAGTATTATTATTGAATGCCTTGGCTATTTTTTTGTCATCCATATAAACCTTAGACTCAGTTGGTCAATTTCAGTGAAATAATTTTGCTGGGATTTTGATTGGGTTTGCAATAAACATAGAGATCTACTTGGAAAAAAATGAAAATCTTTCTATAGCAATATCTAATTCCTGAAGATGATATTTTCCATTTTTTACATCTTTTTAAAATGTCTTTCAATAAAAATTTTTAAATTTTCTACAAAATGATTATATGTATCTTTTGTTAGATTAAATCTATTTATTTATATTTTTTAATGCAACAATAGTGTATAGTTTAAAAAAATACATTCCTAACTTGGTGTAGCTAGTGTATAAATGAATTGATGTTTGCATATTGATTTTTTCCCTAGAAACTTTCTAAAATCTTTTTTTTTTTTTCGGTACGCGGGCCTCTCACTATTGTGGCTTCTCCCGTTGCGGAGCACAGGCTCTGGATGCGCAGGCTCAGCGGCCATGGCTCACAGGCCCAGCCGCTCCGCGGCACGTGGGATCTTCCCGGACCGGGGCACAAACCTGTGTCCGCTGCATCGGCAGGCGGACTCTCAACCACTGTGCCACCAGGGAAGCCCTAAAATCTTTTTAATTCTAATAATTTATCAGTGGATTAGTTTATAATTTCACTATAGATAATCAGAAGATATATATCATCTAATTTTTTAATCCTTATATTTTAAAATTTTTATACTTTTATTTTATTATAAATTGATTTTATAATATAAAATTAATTAGTCTTACTGCATTGACATTTTATATCTAGTACAATGTAGGACGGATATGCAAATAACAGGTATCCTTGTTTCACTACTGATCTTAAAGAAATGCTTACCATTAAGTTTGCAATATGTATTATTGCAAAAATAATATATATTGCAAGTATTTTGCAAACATGTTAGATCACTTTAAGGAAATTCATTCCTATTCAGAGTTTTCTAAATGGTTCTAAAATTATGAATAGATATTGAATTTTATCAAACATTTTTTCTGTAGCTATTGAGATGATCATATAAATTTTTTCCCTTTTGACTGTTTATGTGATGATTTACCTTAATTAATTTTTTTCTTTTTTGGTTAAACCAACCTTGCTTTATTGAGGTAAGCCCCAAGTGTCATGCTATGTTCACATTTTTTATGCATTGTGGGATTCAACATGTTAATATTTTGTTTGGTATTTTGTATCAACGCTCATGAGTGAGATTAGCCTGCAATTTCTCACACTGACCTTTCAATATCAAGGTTATGCCTGACTTATAAAATGAGTTGAGAGGGGGGTATTCCTCTTTTTGCTATAGTCTGTAATACTTTAAAATCTTTTCTCCAAACACTTCCCATTTTTTGAAGCTAGTTTTGCAAGGGCTGCTTTTTCCTATGCACAAAAGACCAATCTGACTATAATGTTGGTCAGCCATTCTATAGTTAAAATGAAAATTATGAGTCTTTTTGACTAATTAGGTTTCAAACAGCTTTTGGTTGTACAGTATATCCATGGATGTTAAGACAGTATTGTCACAATTAAAGTTTTTGAAAAAAAATCCTTTCCAAGAGGATGTTTTCCATCAATAAACAGAAGTAAAATTAAATGCCCGATTAACAAACATAATGTCCTCTTTAATAATTCTCAGCACTCTGGTAATTCTGCTAATATTACTGTGCTATCTACAACTCTTTCCTTTTGTTTCATGTTTTGAATAATTCAATTAAAAGTCTGACAAAGCAATAACAAGGGATTAAATGTTGTAGAATTGTAATTCGAAATAAAAACATAAGCTCTTTGGAAGTATTTATTAAAAATTCTACAAAACCTTTTCAAGTATACGAGATCCTTGGATTCTATAAAGTTAACTGCTTAGCCAAGTTATCCTGCTTCGTCTTTTGTACTCAATTCCAGTAAACGAAGAAAATAAAAATATGTAAAGCTGAATGACGTCCTTGCAAAACAGACCACTTAGGAAGGACTCTGAGACTTCTCTATTTGGCCTACATTGAAGGAAGGATGATACCTTGCCTTCTTTTCTCCTGTATCGTGAGAAGACTCATCTGTTGTAAGATGATCACTGAACAGCAGGTTTATAATTTTGACCCTTTATCTGGAAACCATTAAGGTACAAGGCAATGAGGAGGATATGAAAAGGAATGTGATATAGACCTGCCGTTAGAAAATATTTACATTAGAAATGGAGGTAGGACAAAAGTCACTTTCATGCATAAACTAATCTCATGTGGTTGGTGGGCAGAAAGGAGCCAAGAAAATATGCTAAGGAGCATATGGATCAAGATGTCAACACCACAGGATTCAAACCTCCCATATAGATAGAGTTCTGCTCTCATCAGATTTAATGATGAAGAAAGATACAACGGGGAAATCGCTTATTCTTACATCAACATTAAAAACAAATTAATATAACGTGGCATCACTTTAGAAGAGGAGCTATGGAGTGGTGGTGAAGTGTACAGGCCTGTAGTTACACACCCTGACTCTGAGTCCTGGCTTGGCCACGTCTTGGCTGCAGGATTTTGGACAAATTGCTTAACCTTTCTATGCTTCTATTCTTTTATCTGCAAAAATCAGGAACATGGTAACACTAGCTCAGAGGGTTGTTTGAGGATTAAATAATATAATCTATGTAAAATGTTGACACATTTCCTGGCATATAGTAAACTCTCAAAAAAACAAGAGCTATTTGTTGCTAGCAATGTAAGCCAATCCTACAAATTCTTATCAAAAAATTAGTGATGATTCTATGAGAATCAGAAACCATAAGACACATGCAATCAAGAAAAATGCTAAGTAAGCATAAAAAGAAGAAAAATATAATTAAAGAAATAAAAGCAAGTAAACCATGAGATTTTTTTTTTTTTTTTTTTTTAAATCTTGTGAGATGAAAGTAGTCTCAGACCTGGGACTGCTCCTCTTCAGAGCAGGAGAGAGAGGTAAGAATGACAGGGAAGGGGACCACAAAAGAAAGGGAGTCATGAGGAAATCGAAACGTCTTTTTTTTTTTTTTTTTTTTTTGCGGGCCTCGCACTGTTGTGACCTCTCCAGTTGCAGAGCACAGGCTCCGGATGCGCAGGCTCAGCGGCCATGGCTCACGGGCCCAGCCGCTCCGCGGCATGTGGAATCTTCCTGGACCGGGGCACGAACCCGCGTCCCCTGCATCGGCAGGCGGACTCTCAACCACTGCGCCACCAGGGAAGCCCGAAACTTCCTTTTTAACCAAGTAAATTAAACTTTATTATAATACTGACTGGGGTATTGGTGGTGAGAAGAAAGAAATTAAATATTCAAGTCATAAGATTTAGCCCAAAATACATTGCTTAAACAGCTTCCTAATCTGAAGTGTACCACTGTATACAAACATTTAAAAAATAATAATATAGCCCTCTAAATTTACCTGCTTTCTCTATTTTTATGTTCACAACTTATACCAGAATGTGTGTTGCCCATGCCAATTTTATATTTACTAATCTACATATAAGACTGGATAACTTCTGTAGGCAACTATTCCATTTGACAAATTTGAGGTGATCTGAAAGTTTGGGTACAGGGGTCAGTCAAATAAACTAACTGATAAGTTAATAGTTTAATTTTGGAGAGTTTTTTTTGAAGATGACAGGTTTTATATTAAGACTGACACCAGTCAAGGAAGGCACAGGAAGAAGTGAACTTCAATTATTCATGGTACTATAAGTCATAAAATCAGGAGAAAACATACGATGTAATTTTTTGGATTGTTTTATATGCTGATTTTAAAAATGTTATCATTTAGTCAATGGTTTATATCATAGGTGGAATCCGGTTGATAAAAATGCAATAGGAGATTCAAAAGAGATTGATACTGTAGACTTTTAAAAATTAGGACATCATGTCAAAGGCACACAAAACAGGAGCGATGCCTCGTCAAGGCTGAGCCATTTAGTATCGGGATGAATAAAACTATAGAGGGTGAACTGGGTTCACCTAATACAAAAGTCAGTTTTGTTTAGTGGAATCAGCTACAAAAGCCCTGCTTTTTAGGAACAAATCTGTGGGAGGTTTCCTGAACTTCTCATCTTCTATCTTGTCACCAAAAATATTTCCCCCATGGCATCCTTTAAGTATGCAAGTGTCCTAGTTACCATATTTGCTTATTTACTTTCAGTTTATTATATCCCTTTCACTTTTACAACATCTTGATAGCTCTTTATATATGTTCCTCCCTCTTCTCTTCTCCCAACTAAGGAAGACAATATTAAAAATGGAAGTGTGAAATATATGAGAAAATAATACGAGCATTTTACTTCATCTGGAAGCTGACAGGACAACTGACTTATTCTTTTGGGTGCATAAAATGCACTATATTACAAGTTTGAGAGTTTACTCTGAAGGCCAATTAGTAAAAATAAGAGAAGCTGTTCCAATGGCATTTGTAAAATGATATTAAAGGGACCAGTGTTTCTTTTAAAAATAAAAAGACTGATACAGGAAAAAGTTAAAGGGCAGAATTCAAAGTGGCAAGAAAAGAGAAAAAGAAACCACAAAATGAAGGAAACACTTAACTAGAAATTTGGAGACATGAGGAACAGTGGAGAGATGAAAAATATAAAGAAAATGATTATGGAGATAGAAGAAAATCATTTAAGTGGCAAAAAACAATAAACTAGCTTTTCTGAGCTACTAAAGCAATTCTTATTTAAAATATCAAGTACCAAAAAAATAAAAACAGCAACAACCCTGGAATACAATAAAGTAAAAAAAATAGAGAATGAAAGTATAAAAATACAGTAGAGATAGAAACAGAAAACCAAACGTGATTCAGGAGAAACCAAATTAGAAGATAGTAATTTTACAGAAAGAGAAAATAAACAACCAAATAAAAGCAAACAGAGGGAGAAACATTTAAAAGGAACAAGGAACTAAATGCCGCAAAAGGAAGAGTTTAATTATAGATTTTTATTTAATTACACTAATATTTAATAAGTATACATATTAATACAATTAAATTCACCTACTGCAAATATTACAAAAATCCATAATCATACCAGATGTGAGGATACTGTTTATGTTTGTCTTTAAATGCAACTCAAAAATGAGACTGAAGAATCTGGCATATTCTCGGATAATCACTGCCAAGGAAATTTGAGCTTTCTAATCCAATTTAGGAAGAAAATCAGAAATTCTTTGTAAATAAATCTAGATAAAGAATAGGAGTGCTAGGTCCAAAAGGATCAAGGAAGAGAAAATGGAGAAGGCAGAATAACAGACAGCAATATGAGGTGTCCACAGAAAGAGGAAAGAAATTGGGGATAAGGGACATGACTAATTAAAGAATGCAAAAATGCAAAACAAAGCTGATGGTATCCAGTATCCTCAACACCTGCACAATTCCTACCACATAATAGTTGCTCAATTAATAACTAATTAATTAATTGAATGAATGGATGTTTCAGCTACCAGACTATCTTTTCAGGCTGTGTTCATCAATAGAAAAACAATGAAGGAAAAGCAAATAGGTAGATTTGCCAGGAATAGTGTCAACATAATTGCCACTTTGGAATAATACACCAACTTTTGGAAAAAGATGAAAAGCCTGAATAATACAGAAAATTAGGAACAAAAACATACAGATTCTATGTGAATTGATCTACAGGGAAGGTCTGCACTCTTCTCAAAGAACAATTCTTACTGGTTGCTTTGATTGTTTTTTATTGTCATCAGCCTTGGCACTCCTCTTGACGTGTGTGTAGGATTCTTGGAACCAAAACGAATATCACGTACAGTAAAGTACACCTATCCTGAAGGGAAAATGACAACCACATAACACCATGTAAAAGAATGCCAGCAAAAAGAGAATTTGTTTTTGCGTTATATGAGACAATAAGGCAGAAAGAGAAAGAAAAGTAAAGCAAATGACTGTGTGACAGAAAAGAACAAGGCTCACGACATACAAGACCAAGAAAAGGAGGTGGGGGAGCCCACGAAGGCAGAAACAACGTAACAAAAAGGACAAAACCAGCAGTAGAAAAGAACTGTCAGACACAAAACCCTCAAAACAATAGATACGAAAAAAAGGATCAAGATGACAGGAAAAGAACAGCATGGAATCTAGTAAGAAAAAGAAACAAAAATTTCAAATAATGGATTTTTTAACACCCCCGCTGTTCCACCAGTGCATTGTGTCACAGCCTCACAGAACAGTGCATAATTTATTATGGTCACTCGCTGCCAGGCTGTTCTAAAGAGCAACAGCTATATGAAAATACTCCCCACCGTTGGATGGCTTAATGATCCACCCTTTGTAGAGGGGTAGGGCTGTGGAATGGCCAGCGAGGACAGAACCACTTATGGTCAGGATGGTGCTCGGCATATTTAGTGCTCTCTACCCTGTGAAGAAAGGGCGAATTAACTCTGGGGCACCTCTGTGGGAGTTTTTTCACCCCTCTTCAGCTTCTCCTGAATAATCACCATCTATCAGGAGTAGTTTCTGAATGCTCAATATCACATATTGCCTCCTCTAGGGGAGGGATGATGTTAAATAGAAACAAAAAAAAAATGGATTTTTAGAATAAAAACAGTCCTTGAAAATGAACATTCATGGCTGTAAAATTGCACTGTATTTTAATCACGTCTGGAGATTTAAAAAATAACTGTTAGGGCTTCTTTTTAGAAATGAACTTGGATACAGAAAAAATAAATATGACATAAAAATAAAGATCATTCAAATTATTTTTACCAGTCATTTTCAGGAGCATGGCCTTTTCAGTAGTTTATATAGAAGAGTTTTCATTACTTCCACAAATAGCACTATCTTCAAAGACATGCATCATTAAGATATGTATCCATTTCTATGATTAGTAAAGCCAGGGATTACTTCTTTAAAATTCTTTTTTTAGGGGCAGTAGTGCCTGAGGTTGGGAGCAGAGGTTCATGAATCAGATGCCCAGGTTTTGGATCCTGATGCTGCCGTTTACTTGCTATGTGACTCTGCCACATTACTTACACTTTCAATCTCTGGACTCTCCCCTTCGTACAGTGGGAAATAATAATAGTACATATGCCATAGAGTTGTGATCAGGATTACATGAGTTAGACCTTGAATCAGAGCCTGGCAGGTGTCAGTGATGGTACCTGCTCTCAAAGTGCGAGGGGACATTCAGGAGGCATTTGTAATCCAGAACTGTCTGCCATTAGGTGGTGGGCATGGAGACAGCAGAAAATAATGTTCTGCTCCAGATCTTCTCAATAAAAATGGCACAAAAAACCACTTTGTATGAAGGCTTAATTCATCCACTCATTCATTCACTCACTCATCAATTCATATCTTTATTAATCTGTCCAAAAAGTATTTACTGAACATAGCATGTGTCAGAATAACATTAATCTTGGGGGTTCAATGTAGAGCAAGTCACTCTAGCCATAGTTCCTTTGTCTGTAATATAGATAATGTTCTATCTTCCACCTCAAAGTTGATTGAGGAGTGGATGTGATTCCATGTATAGAAAGACCTAGCAAATTGCCTAGAATAATACGGGCACTAAGTGAATAAACTCAATTTCTATTGTTCATAAAAACTCTTCATGAATTTATTATCTTGGTGTATATTTATTTATTTATTATACACACACACACACACACACACACACACACATATATATATATATATATATATATCTCATGGTACTTTCTTTGTAGCCACCTCAAAACTATAATTCCTTATTTACTATCTATTGGGAAAACTGTATTTCCCTTTACACTAAATCTATCATTTCTATAGAGAGAGTGAATATCTAATATATATAATACTCAAAATTTTATATGTGTAAGTTTTTAATTGTTTAAAATAAGGATGGTTCCATTTAGAGGAAATTTTTTAATAAGAGCTTAGTGATAAGGATTGGAGAAAGTATACTGAAAATATCAGAATCACAGATATCAGTTCATGGTCCAGGATTGGAAAAGTAAAGATCCCCTGATAGTTGGGATTATAAACCATGGATTTGTCTGAGGCTAGGTCATCAGATGGATAAAGAATGCTTATCTGTTGTGGGTAAGAATGAGTCACTCACTACACCATGGAACGAAGAAGAGAAAGCTGGAGAGAGTGTGAATGCTGAAGGCATCATCTGTCTTCCTGGATCCGGACAATCATGAGGTCACCTTCAACCTTGTACCATCAGTTACATAAGCTAATATACCTATCTTAGTTTGTAATACCAGAATTCCTCCATCTGCAGAAGACAGAAAGCTAAGAACTATCTTTCCACTTGTTTCTTCCTTAAAACTCATAGCCAATTCATCCTCAATTGCTGTTCAATATACTCCTTACCTTTGGCATATCCATTTCTCTATCTCCACCATCATTTTCTTCATCTAAGCTACAAACCATTGATATTTTTTACTTGAACTACTTTCTGCAAGAGATTTCAGCTGGTCTTCTCAAGTCCATTCTCATGCTCCTCTATTCTCTTCTCTCAAAATGAAAATATAATCCTATCATCCCCACCATGGTCACCGTCCCACTCACCAAACACATGCACATGTACACACGCACACACATATTCAATAAACCCTTTAATAGCTTTCCACTGCTGTTTGGATAAGATCAAAATGCTTAACAAGGCCTGGTTATGGGGTCTTTGACAGCATGACCTATATTTTCCTCTCCAATACCGTCTTGTGCCACACACATCTGCTCTAAGCACCCCATTCTTATTTCTTGCCCTTCGACAGGAGTTATTTCAGCCACAAGGCTTTTGCTCATGTTGTTTCCACTACCTGTAATGCTCTAACCCACCCCAATCATTTCACTTAGTTAAAAATCCTCTAAGTATTTCAGTTATCAGATCGAATATCACTTCCTTAAGTTATCCTTCCTTGACCTTTCAGAGTAGCCCAGAAACTTCATACTACATGCTCTTAAGTATCCTGGACCACTGCTTCATGGTTACTATGTCAGTCATACTTTGCCGTTTGTGGGGTTATTCATCCAATGTCTCTCTCCTTTACTAAATGGAAAGCTACATGAGGACAGAGAACATGTCTAATATTGCTCATCATTGTATTCTTAGCATTTCACACAATTCTTGGTACATGGTAGATACTCTAAATATTTGTTGAATGAATGAAAGTAGGGAAATATATGATGATTTGGAGAGTACAAAATAGGGTCTCTAGAATCTATTTCTCCTAGATAAAAAGGCTAGTTTCTAAAAGTTTGAGACCTAGGTGACAGAACATAGAAGGAGAATCAAGAGTGAATGCAGGAAAGAGGAACAGAGAACAGACACTAGAAGTGAAGGGAGCTAACTGTTCCTTCATATACCAAGTTCTCCCATATTAGGCAAAACATAGTGATAGAAAAAACAGGAATGGAATGCCTACTCTGTTGCCATACGGCTTCTTGCATAGTCAAGAAAAGAAAAATGTTGGCAATGGAAAACTGGCAACAGAAATCTCATTTGATAGAGGACTAGAAATTTTACAAATAAGAGAAAAAAAATCTGCATTGTCTTTTTTTTTTTTTTTTGCGGTACGCGGGCCTCTCACTGTTGTGGCTTCTCCCGTTGCAGAGCACAGGCTCCTGACGCGCAGGCTCAGCGGCCATGCCTCATGGGCGCAGCCGCTCCGCGGCATGTGGGATATTTCCGGACCGGGGCACGAACCCGTGTCCCCTGCATCGGCAGGCGGACTCTCAACCACTGGGCCACCAGGGAAGCCCTGCATTCTCTTTTTTGATGAGTGATTAACATACATTAAATGTAATTGAATTTGCAGTTACCTTTGATCTATGAGGACTTTTAAAGCTGAATACACCCAGGAACAAAAGATAGGGAGGGAAGAATAAACACCCAACCTATCATTTCTAGAAAAAATAAATAGCAAGTAATTAGCAAGTAATATGAAGAAAGAACCAAAGATATTTAAGACATCTCAAAGTGGCTAAAATTGACAGTCATGCTTTAAATTGGTATCTCTTTAAACAAAACTTTTTTTTCAGAGTATGTATTAGTTAATCATATTGCTACTTGATAAATTGACTTTATTTTGAAAGGACAAAAACAATGTTAGCTCCAAACGTGACTGTCATTAAGATTTCTGCAGTGTAATCAACGTCAACACAGACTTCATGTTTGTGTAAAATCCGTGATTCCCCTTTAGGACCTCCTCATGTGTTTCAGGGGATGGGGGATGTAACAGTTCCCTGGGAATGTGACTGCCGGACGATGGTAACAAAAGACATAGAAATTTCAATTTTGAATCAGTACTCCTAGGCTGTAAAATGCTATGAGTTTGATAAATCTATTTTCTTTGACTTACTTTTCTGGGGGTGGGGAGGGGCAATATTTTCTTCCATAGTCAAATAAACCCATGTGCCTCCTTCCTAACATTGCTCACCTACTCCCAGCTGGAAGCCTTAAACTGATTGTACTTTAAAAGATTACTTCTACCCCAGCGAGAAATGTGTAAAAACTTTCTCTCTGAAGTAGAAGTTGCCTTAATTTTACGGTCTTCTTAAAAGCAGTGCCTCTTATGCCTTCCCTTGATTTGCCTTATTCATTATCCTCTCTCTTGCCTTATCTTGAACTCTGCTGCCTCCGAGTCTGTTAGCTCCTGAGTTCTTATTAGTTTTCTGGTCCAGTCTTGCTTTTTAGCCCAAAATGCAGTGTCCTTTTACTCCTGGGTCTTTTGTCCCTATTAATGCAGGACTCAAGTCCTATTTGCCAGTTCTTTTGAATATTCTAGGCTAGTTGGATCCCGTGACTGGACCCGCCATTCCATTGCCAATATTTCTATCTTAGTAATTTTGGTTTCCAACTTTGTTCCTATTCTGCACTGCTGATACCTATTTATTCTGGTGTGACATTATGGTACACAAACTGTATGATATCACAGACTAAGATCATAGCCTCTCCCCACCTCATTTCCACATCTCTCTCTTTAGGTCAAACATGTTTTTGGTTCATCTTTGTGCTATAGTCAACAGACATATAGAAAACTCTCAAATTCACTGTGATGTGATCATTTGAGAGTGATTTTAAAACAATTTGAAATGCTATTGCTGCTTTATTTCAGGAATATAACATGATGAGTGTAGTAAAAACCACATTAAGTTTGAAAATACATATTTAGATATTTTTCCTGCAACCATTCACCAGGTGGTCCACCTATTTGTACTAAATATATATATATATATAAAATTTTTTTTAACTGACAGACCCATGATTGTTATTCTAGATAAAAACAATGACACTTCCTGATCTAGAACTAGTATCTCAGTTAGATTTAAAGGGTGTTGCTTTCTACTAAAGATTTATTATTTTTAAAAGAAAGGGATCATTTTTATATCATTTTATATCATTATATCAACATTAATAACTAAAATTGAAAAACTCATAGAGAACCAGCTTAAGGCAAAATATTGGCAGTTCTGTAAATGCCTCTTACAGATCTCCTGTAGTTGTCTACTTATCCAAGCACCCATGTCTATGTGAATGTCTGGGAATTAAAATCAAATAAAAAATTAGGCAACATAATATAGTGTAAAGCAAATATTTCTTTTTAATCAGATATACTCTTTCTCATAACCAAGTTGATAATTTATTTTAAAGCACTTCCAAAATTATACCGCCAAAAGGAAAAATAAAAGAAGGCAGGATAGTAAAATGTATTTGGGTAATATCAGATTTCAGTCGCTTTTGCAGAAGCTTATACCATGCACCCGTTTCTTGTCTGTCTTCCAGGAATGAGGTTATTTTACAGTGCAGTGATTTCCAAGCCTGTGACATCTCAGGGGCTCAACCCACTGAGGCTAACCTAGCCTAGCCCACGTTTAGCCAGTCAGCTCATAGACCTCAAGAACAACTTCCTAGCCCGAACTTACATTCGTCCATGTTGATTAGAGCAAAGTTAAACACCACATTCAGGACAAAGCAACACTTTGACACCCATGTTTCTTAGAAAGGCTAGAGTCAGAAGGGATGAGAAGAATCAAGAACCTTAAACAGAGGAGGTCTCGTGGGCACATACCTAACCAGTATCAAAAAGAAAATTTAACTCAGCAGTAAGCCTCACCTTAGATTCCCCCAAGAGATGTCAGAGAGGTCACTGTGACTTGAGTTTGTTGTATTTTACCATTGGTGGGGCTCCCACATTTCTTTCTCTAACCTTTAAGATTTCTCATACTCTTGAGTTCCTGCATTTCACCCCTGGGAAATATAGGAAGTGCTATCACTTGTCAGCTGTTTTGGCTTTAAAAGAGGTATCTTTATACTGTCCCCTCCGCAGACATTCAATGGGGACCAGATTGAGGCAAGGCTGTGGTCATTGTTCCCTAGACTTTGTATTGCATATGAGATAGAGGGTCTGTTAGCCCAGCCGCTGGAAGAAGGTTTTATTTCCTAAGGGAAGCGCTAGCACATCTGGGGCAACGTGGTCCTCACATTTAGTTTTGGATTCTCTTCCTGGTGACAGACATCTGCTGTCTGGCAAGGGCAAGAGCAATAATCTGCGTTTTATGAAAAATGTTGGCATGTTTTAACAGAAGCAAACCCTTTCTCTCTTTTTTTAATAAAAATACAGAGTTTATGTAAATTAAATTTGGACACAGAACAGATCATGAGGGAAATATCAAAGTGTTGCTTTAGGTGATCTTAATATAACTCAACAATTATTTAAGATCACTGAACATTTTAAGATTTATCACTTTTAAACTAGTTTGTTTTGCTTAGCTAAATCATCATAAAAAGCAGAACTGTATACATATTTCCTGACGAGAAAATTAATGTTAAGACTGTTTTAGTTGAATAATCCAGTGTTTGGAAATTCTATGCAGAGAATGTATGTAAATAAATGGAGGGGGCTGTGAGATAGAAAGACATGGCAGGTGATGATGTGACACCGCCATCTTTATTCAGAACTCTGCTTTGCCTGTAAAGCTAGAGTAGTCTTCTCTCCAATTACATACTATCATTTTGGAATTTTCCATCCAAAGGAATTGTTACCAAGCTAGTTGTGCACTATTTAGTAATCACACCCACAATGAAAGCCAAACCATGGCACCCAAAACACTGAACAATGAGAATCCTCCAAGGGCCAGATAAATAACATCTCTGTAGCCTCTTAGAACTGTTAGGTAAAGAAATCCAAATTCATTGACAGTGATTCAATCTCTAGGTCACCATAGACTGAAATGAGAGTATGCACCTAGTTTCTACCTTTAACCTGTTCATATATAAAATATTATTTTTCCTTTCTCATGGAAGATTTGTTTGATTGATAAAACATACCCAATTAATGAATTAGATGTCATTTGAAATAGAATTAGACAGGTGATTTTTATTTGAATAATTTCAGTTGAAAAGATACGAATTCCAGGCGGAGGGAATAATAGTATTCAAAAAGGTACAAAGTGAGAAATTTCCAGGGCAATTGACTGACTTATTCAGTTGCCTAGAGATTTGGTTACAACCAAATGACAAAGTAGAAAATACTGGACAGAACACCGGATGGGGGTCAATGACAAGGGCATCACAGGCTCTGAGCCTTGTTAGTTGGTTACCTCAGGCTAAGGTTATTTAGATCACTTCCCAGTCCCCAGTTCCTGTCCTCTAAATAAGGAGGCTGAACTGGGAAATCTTCAAGGTTCCTCTCAGTTCTGAGAGTCTGTGCCACATCACTGACTCAAGGCAAAGAAGGAAACAGCTGGTGTGAAAAGTAACTCAAGAAAAGACTTTAAAAATGTATGCTTTCTGATGGCAAGGACAAAAAATCATGGGGATTATGTAACCAGTATTTTAAAGTCCTGTGGAGCATGTTTCCTCTTGCTCTCCTTTTTTGCTATGTGGAAGATAAAATAGGAAGGTAGGAAGACAAGGCAATTTATCCCATACCCCACGCCGCCCCCACCAACTATTTTTCTTTTGGTAGCTGATGGAGGGTCTAAGAATTAAAGGCACTGTTGGCTGAAGAAGGCAGCCTAGAGAATCTTCAATGTCAGGAACCCAGAGGATTAGCAAAAATGCTGGGAAGGCTTGGTTTCAATACTTAAAGGTTGAACCGGACAGGCACATACTGATCAAATCCATGTTGCGAATGAGCACTTATCCTTGGTCAAATGTTTGCTGCTGTTTACATGTACCAGATACATTGTGAAAGGAGCCTAATTAAGCTCTGGTTCCTCACTGCTGCATGGCAGTGCAGGCCAAGTGTGGCCATATCTTCCTTATCACAAGAGACCTAAGAAGTCGAATTTTTTTGTCCAGCCGCCTGTTTTTAAAATGTTGGTAATAATTTCAAAAACAAAACAACCACAACAACAGTAGAAAGCTACTCAAGGTCTATTCAGCTTCTGTGTGAACCTAGGTTAGAAAGTTCTACAGGGTGGAAGTAAAAATATTCAGTATAATTCTAAAAGGACAAAAGAGGGATATTCACTTAATGCCCTATGAACACTTAGCATTTCAGAAAAGGAGAAGACCTCAAAGAGGTGCCATTTCATCTGGACTTTAGAGAATTTATTGTAGTTCAAGTACCTTTATAAAGTAATATGCTGCCACAGGAAACTGGTTTACACAGATTGCATGTAGACAACTTTAAATTTGAATGTCAAGACATCAGAGAAGCTTCCTTATTCCCAAGAGACAGAACACCTCCATAGTAGGTTCAGGTTTGTTTGTGACTTAGAGCTTACTTAGTCCTGCACTTAATTTTAAATTAATAATAATAATATTTATGCTAATATTCAAGTACTGATTTATTAGGAACTGTTCTCCGTGCCTTTCCTATATTCAGGCTTACATGCTAATTAAACTCAGGCCCCAGGAGCCACTGACCAGCTTTGTGACCTGGGAAACATGGAAGCTCAGGTGTTTTGTTTCTTATTTTTTAACTTGTTCAATGGGATAAAAACTCATCCTACTTCAGAGGATTGTTAGGAGCAGAAGGAAGAAGACAGAAAAAATTTTCATGTTGTAATATACCTCTGACTCTTTGGAGTATACACAACCCAAACTAGAGCACATTTTCACCTTTACTTGAGCAATAAGTAAAACGTTGACTTTTATGCAGACCAGGGAAAATGTTAATGTTTTTAAAAAGAACAACATGATATGCATTTATTTCTTTAGTTGTTCTTGTTTTACCAATGCTCTTTATGGGTAGATTAAAAAATTACATGTTAGCCTGCTGCCTATAATGTTAGCATTTAAAGAACATTAAACCTGGAGGGGACTTAGAGATCATCTAGTTCAAATTCCATGTTATAGAAATGGAAACTGATGCTTTAGGAGAGTAAGTGGCTTGATCAAGGTGACATAGATGGTTGATGGAAAGAATAAAGAATGAGACTGCCTTTAAACACTTAGAAAGTGTCATGCTAAGTGTTTAAGATTTTATATGAAGTTTCACCATGCAGGGAATATACAATTCAAATTCCCAAGGTCGGCTTGAGATATTATTTATTTCTATAAATTCCATAAATATATATGATGTCTCTGTGCTGTAAAGGTTAGAGCCTTTTCTATTCATATATTTCACAATTTTTAGTCAGTTATGGAAACATAAAGAGTTTAACTATATATGTATATGTTTAAATATATACAGCTAATTTAAAAGCACTTAGGTACAAAGGCAGTACTTTTCACTTATTTGATATTTGCAAGAAGATATTTGAGACAAAGGAGAATAAAACAGATGTTTAGAGAGGAAAATGTACTGTATTATGATACCTTACCTCATCTTGAGCTAAAATCACTATTGTTTCTAGAAACACCAGAAATGTGGACAGTACAAGAGAGTGTTTCCAATGGATAAATATTCTAGCCATGGAATTAAGGTCAGTTTGTTTCATTCATGAAGCAAACATTTATCAGGCTCTGGCGATACACACAGGTCTGTGCTTGGCACAAAGGGAGCTTTCAGCAGATGGGATTCAGGATCACACTGTGATGGGAAAAATGAATTGGAATGGCTCCTCAGTCCCCCTACACCGAGTACAAATTCCCCATCCCACCAACTGGCAAGTGTTTAAAACTATGAACCTTAGGGAGGGAAGACGAGCCAGTGGGAACAGGAGACAGAGAAAGGAAAAAAGGAAATGAAAGAAAAGATGAATAAGCCCCAGATGTTTTTGTGCCCACTCTAAAAATTCAGAGTTATAGTAAAGATTTTTTTTTTCAATGCGCTAATATTCTTCCTTCCTGCTATTTAAAATATTGAACATTCAT
This sequence comes from Delphinus delphis, assembly GCF_949987515.2. Classification (NCBI taxonomy): domain Eukaryota; kingdom Metazoa; phylum Chordata; class Mammalia; order Artiodactyla; family Delphinidae; genus Delphinus; species Delphinus delphis. The sequence continues at coordinate 85,203,706 of NC_082683.1, forward strand.
GTGTCCCGAGGCAGAGTAATCATTTAAATTATGTTGGAGCAAAATGATTAAATTAGCTTTATTTTCCTATTATATAATTTGAGGATATAATTCAAAAGAAAATTTCTAAACTTGGCTAATAGAAAGAATTGATTATAGTTTTAGAGATTATAACTAACAAGTGAAATGGAAATGGTTCTAAGTTTCCTTCAGTCTAAGATATAATGGTTTTTGGAACACATGTTTTCCATGAGTTCAAATTTTCCATGACTGCAAAATTTTAGCACTTGCATCTTCATTCAGCCAAAGGCTGCGAGAAAATCTGTGTGGCTAAATAACTTTCTGGAGAGGATACACCTAAGACACTTAACAGCTGGGTAAGTTTAGAGGTGTTCCCAGAGCAAAAGTCTACTTAAAAAAATAAACTCAAAGCTGGGCAACATTTTCAAAATCATTGTCATATTTGTGGCAAGGAATATATATTAAAATACATCTTTCTTTTAAAAATTAGTCAATAGATTTAAATTTTCCATAGCTGTTTTAATCCATGTAACTGAAAGATATTTTGGTTCTAAGTTTCAGACACTGGGAAAGGGGTAAAGAGAGAAACTTGACTCCCTCAGGCCCTGCTGCAGGTGTCCTTTTAGGAACCTTCCTCATTTTAAAGAAGTTACACATCTTGACACACTGACAGTTGCCTAATCATATGACTTATAAAAGTTATGATTTAATACAATGGTATTTTTCCTCTACAGGTAATTCTGAGGCTCGTTCTATTACCACATTTCTGGATAATCTGTTGTGAGTGGAACAGAGAATGTACTTGAGCAACATTTGACTAGACCATCCTTTCCTGCTGCCGTAAAAGAATGGTTTCTTCCTAAGTCACAAATCTATTCTGAATGTTAATTAAATATTTACAAGGTACTTTAAAATCCTCCCTGAATGCTAATATGAAAAGAGCAACCTATGTTCATTTGAATAAGCAGAAATTTCTGCCCAAGTTAAGGGCCTCTGGCCTCTGAGTTTAATTCAAATAATTCTATGACTTAAAAAAAAAGAATTGAAGAATTGAGCACCTACTGTGTACAAGGCCCTGTGTCACATGTGGAAATAAAACTAAACTTTCTAGGACTAGGAAATTTGTCATAAATTACAACATTTTGTATTATTTAATTCACATCATTTTCCTCTGGGCTTAAAAGCTAAATTAGATGCAAAATACTCACCTTTTTAGCATTAAGCTTTTACATTGTTCCTTAACGTATAACATTGTATCTAGTTACACAAAGATGCAATATTTTCTACATATTAACATATATTTCCACATTTTATTCATTAGGTTTTTGAAAGTACTTTAGCATGAAGTTTCCATTTATTGTATCCAAAAATAAAAATAGCATCAAAGTCTTCTTGCAACTCCCAAAACACAGTTAGGGAATAATGATCATATGCTAAAAAATGTAAAATGCAATTTGTGCTGTGCCCCATTTACTACAAAATCACTACGAACAATGCATTTTGTACAGTATATTGCTCCAGGGAAACTGGATCAGCATCAGGAATGAATAAAGAACATTGCATTTGAAATCAGCTAATTCTGCTTCAGCGCTTTTAAAAACTATTTGTTATAATATTACCTCCTGTCAAGCACATAATGTGATATTTTCCTCAATAAACCTAAACAGTTGCTGTAATTTCAACTTCTCTCATTTTCCACTTTTTAAGCACTAAATATTTAAACAATGCAGACCTGGAAGTCTCAAGCCACTCATCTGATCCTCCCATCTTCCTGCCTAAAGTATAGTAACTATCCGTACACGGCCTGTTCTGTCACACAGACATACATAATGGCAGCTGTTGAGGTCCTTACCTGCCCGCAAGCCAGGCCCATTCCTCTTTCTCCCATGCCATGTGGACACGATAAATTTAACTCCAGGGCGTCTGCTCCAGAAGCCTTTAAGATGTGGAAGGAAAATGAAAGTAAAGGCAAAGCTTTATTCGTGTACTGATAGGTTTCACCATTGATAACTCAACATAGGTCACATTTGCCAAATCTCAACTACTCTGCTTTCTGCACCACGGCTACCTTGTGAGATAAATTCTGACTCTCAAATGAGAGTGTGTATGGCAGCAATAATAATAACAACAGCAAATGTTTATTGAGTGCTTATAAGATGACACTCACTGCACCATATGAGTTATATTTGCTATCTCTGACTCTCATAATCCTTGGACTATTAGGGTACCAATTTTACAGATGAGGAGACTGAAGCTCAAGGGAATTAAATGACAAACCTGGTTATCAAATGTCACAGCAGAGATTTTAACTCAGGTCTGTTTGACAGCACATTGATTCTGCCCTACACAGCTTCTATTTTCATATAAACAAATCTTACTAATTCTGGATAATTGGTACTGGAGGTAGCAGTGCAAAGAAAAATGTAGTAGGCTAGCTGGAATGAATTTGAGTAAAATTTTAAATGTTCCTCTTTTATCAATTAACTTTTATTACTCATTAATACTGCTTTCATATGCTTCAGAGCATTCAAGCATGTTAATTCCCCAAACTGGAACACCATTCATTATGTTCTATGTTGCTTTAAATAAATTTAAAAGTAAAATAAAACTTTGGTAACAGTTCAAATTAAACCAAAGTATAGAAAAATATAGTCTTTCTCTTCTCTCCTTCAATTTCCTACTTCTAAAGTAATCAATGTTAACAATTTAATGTGTAATTTTCTACTTTTTCTATGTATAGAAAAAAGTAAAACATACATATAACACATGCATCGGGCAGCTTTTTCTTCTTGGTTTTGCTCTTTATACTTTTCATTTTTTTCTTCCAGTTTCATTGAGATATAACTGACATATAGCACTAAATAAGTTTAAGGTGTGCAGCATAATGATTTGACTCACATGCATAACAAAATGATTACCACAAGAAGTGTAGAGAACATCCATTATCTCATATAGATACCAAATAAAAGAAAAAGAAAAACAGCCCTTGTGATGAGAACTCTTAGGGTTTACTCTCTTAACAACTTTACATATGACATACAGCAGTGATAATTATATTACTCAAGTTGTACGCTACATCCCTAATACTCGTATATCTTATAACCAGAAGTTTATGCCTTTTGACTGCCTTCACCCAACACACCCTGACTCTGATAACCATAAATCTGATCTCTTTTTCTATGAGTTTGTTTGTTTGTTTATTTTTGAAGTATAATTGACCTACAACACTGTGTTAATTCCTAGTGCACAACATAGTGATTCAATATTTCTATACATTTCTATACATTACAAAATGATCACCATGGTAAGTCTAGTCACCATCTGTCACCATATAAAGATATTACACTACTACTGACTATATTTATCATACTGTACATTTCATACCCATGACCCATTTATTTTGTAATTAGAAGTCTGTACCTCTTAATCTCTCTCTCCTATTTCTCTCATGTTTTTTAACTGATAATCAATTTTATTGTATTTCTTAAAAGTCCATGCTAAGAAACATGAAGTACAGATAATTTTGTCTTACTTTAATAATTAAATGGGAATCTTTCTTATTTAACTCATTAATTCATTAGTATACAAATGGGTCTTAAAAATGAAAAAAATATTTCATGCTAAGCATTCTTATAATAATTGGAGAAACACAGAATTTTTGAGAAGTCTTCTGTAAAAACTCTTAAGAACAAACAGGACGCTTTTTAATTTGAGGAATGGAGGATAAACTAAACAATTCTTTTACCTAACTTCTGGAACTCTTCCAATGCCACAATTTCCTTTTAAGTAAGGTAAACCAGAAGCTTGAATCAGTTCCCATAATATTATAACATGTCTATAGAATCACACAAAGACTTAAAGAAAACTTCATTATTTTCTAGGTGTACCAAACCTTCCTTTAGGCCAACAGAGTCTCTTCAAGTCTCTCTTTTCTTCCTAATCAATCAAGATTTTAGCCTATTTTTTCCTGTTTCATGAATTTTAAATAGGACCTCAACAAACATAAAAAATTCTAGTTAGTTCTTTCTTGGTTGACGTCTTACCCACCTTTATTCATTAGTGAGTCTGCTTTTTCTTCTGTACATTTGTGAAAATTCATTTGCTCATTCAGCCTATTTTCTAACATGGTTTTATTACGGTTTTTGCTTCTTTAATTCAATTTTAAAATGCTTCATGTTATTTGAAAATTACCATGAATCATGCTACATTTTTTCCTGCTGGTTTGGTGGTAAGCTTGGACAAAGCACAAACTGCTAAACTCTTGAACTCTAATTCTAGAGCTGCTAAGGAATTTGGGCAAGTCAGTTAACTTTCTTTGTTTCCATCTATTTTAGTGTAAACCGGAGATAATATGACTTATCTCAAAACCATGTCATGTGGGAATTTCCAGCTTAATTAAAACATAGTACGTTGTAATTATATACAATACTGCGCTTTTCTTATTATTTCTTAGTTATTTCAAATACTTCTTTTAGACTTCTTTATTTCTTTTAGACTGCTAGTTGAATTGCAGCAATTAATAGTAGATCAATTCAACAACATTTTGGAATAAGTTTTAGGTACCATTCGTATACATATTTACATTATACACATTTCCTAAATTGTAAGTGCAAGTTTACAATTAGCTATCATAGTAGACAATAATAGCTAACATTTACTGAGTACTTACAATACGTCAGACATTTTACTAGGCTCTTTGTAATGGGATATACCACTATCCCCATTTTGCAAGTGATAAAACCAAAATACAAAGAGTTCAAGTGACTCACTTTTTGTTCTATAGCTTGTAAATGAGAGCAGGGTCTTGAACCCAAGCATTCTGAGTCCAGAGCCTGTATTCTTAGTCACTATCATAACTGATTAGAAATCACTTATTCCATGGCTGGAGTTGTTTCAGTGTGTTAACAAAACCTGACAACTCGACATCCTTAAAGCTTCTAAACTTTAAATAAATATTAAAATCTTGTAAAACCACTTATCCAATTTAAAGTCTGTTCAGTGTCTAATTGTTAAAAATGTCCCCAGTGTTATACACGTATACAAACACTGACTCACCAAACACACCTGGAAAGACCTTTGAAATGAGCATCTAGGCTTCAAAAACAGATAATCCTGCTCAAGGTAACACCAAGAGATGGGGAATATTCAATTGGCCTCTGCTTGAATATTTCTGTCATAGGGTACACCACCTTAAAAGGTAGTTAATTCTATTTCCAAGCAACTATATGCATTCAAAAAGCCTTAATTGCTGAATTCGCATGAAATGTTAAATAAACTGAAACTGGGCATGCATTCTTACTCTTGTTAGTCACAAGCTTTTTAGTTTAGTCACTTAGCCCAGAGTTTATTCTGCCTCACCTAAATGATTATACAATAACGTAATCTAGTGAAGGCAGTGACAGAAAATTTGCTGTTTCTAATTTCATATATTATCTATCACCCATTTATCGGCATGAAGTAGAATGATATGTTAATAGTGTGGACTATGGAGCCAGAGTTCATGGGTTTGAATCCCACTTTTACCACATCCTAGCTGTGTGAGTTTGGGCATATTATTTAACAACTTTTGGCCTCAGTTTCCTCACTTCTAAAAGGTGGAAAACAATGAAAGTAACTCGTAAGGTTGCTTTTAATCAAAGTGAATGACTTAGAAAAGTGCCTGGACTACATTAAATACTACGTGAGTGTAAACAATTGCTATCTATCTACCTGTCTCTCAGCCCATCCATCCATCCATCCAATTAGAATCTCCAACTTGCCCTTCCTCAGCTTTGATCTCAAAAAAATTTAGAGTAGCTATCCATACTTCAGGGGGAAAAAAGAAAACTATTCTAAGGAATCCTCAGAGTAGTGGTAGTAGTGTGATTTCTAAAATTTTATGAATCATTTTATAAAAACTCTCAGAGAAACTAGGGAAGCAAAACCACAAACCCTTGTACAATATATACAGCAAAATCGGGTACACAGCTCTTTCTCTTCTCCTTTCCTTACCTCTCCCTTCCTTCCCGATCAATGTAGTTATAAAGTCATTGGTTGGGGTAGAGCAAGGTAGGTGACTAGGAAGATCTAAGGAAGAGCCATGAGGGTCCAGTGTGGGATATCAGAGCCCAAGCACAGTGAGAAGGACAGACATGCGGAGGGTGGCTTGGTGTCGTGCATCAGAGTCCTAGTGGGAAGGGAAATCTCCCATGGATCAGGGGAACAGGCAAAGGACAACAGAGCCCAAGCAGGGTGGAGAGGCACGAAGCTACACTTTTTGGATTCTCTCTTAATTTCTTCTGTTAAAAGAATACACGAGGTCCACTGCCAACTTTCTATGTAGCAACAGTGCCAACTAGTCTCAACTATCCAAAACTGGGGACACAAGTTTTCTGGGATCTTAAACCACTTTGAAGTGGACGTGGCACAGGTAAACACTGAACTGGCTTGGGACCCACTGGGCACAAAGTCTGTGACTATCTCTTGTCTCCAACTAGGTGTCTATCTTCCCTGATTCCATTCTGTCCTGCTTACTGTTAGTGTTCAGGGACTTATATCCAACGGGTCCTACATATTTCTGTAATGCGCCTCTCTGCTTTTTACCTCAGTCTATTTGAGATTTCCTAACTTCAACATCTATTTAATTTTATGAAATACTGCTAGCCCAGACCCAGGTCAAAAATGACAAGAACCTGGCTTCAAAGTGGCTTACTTGGACTCTCTGCTAGGAGTAGTGTGGTTTGACACACTACTGGTTTGACATCTACACCTCTCAGCTGGGCCTTCCTTGCCTCATCCTACCAGTTACAGCCAGACCCTTCGCAATCCCTCATCAAGTCCCTGACTTAAAATCTTCAACTTTGGATCTTAATCACCTCAAGTTCATTGGTGCCCAATAAAGTGCACTCTTTCCATTTATTGTATAATTGCTTCCCTTTTGTTCGTCACATGCCAGTATGCCAGCTCTGTGCCTCTATTTTGCTTCACTCAACAAATATCTGAGGACTATCCGCTGGCTGGCAAAGCTATATGTTTGGAAATGGGAATTAAACAGTGAACCAGATGGGGGTCTCTACCCCCCTGCCAGAGTTTGCTTTGTCATAAGGAAGATAGGTTACAGGGCTGATGACACCACTGTTTATCACCATTTTATTAAATTCTGCAGAAAAAAGGTACAAGCAAAGGTAGACCCAGATTTGGCGGAGCCTGAAGTTTGTACGATTTGGGGAAACTTCTTTAAAAATGAAAAATAATTTTAAAATGACAAAGAGAAAATTAGTACAGGCACTTGGAAGTAGCTTGTACAAGTCAGAGCTCTGAAACTTAACCTTCATTAGCTTTATGGTAAACCAGTTTTTGAGGACAGGATCTTAGAAGGAGTAGGACAGGGGGTTAACCTACTGGTTAGGGAGCGCAGAGTGGAGGAAGAGGGAATATTCCAGGCCAGGGGAACAGCAAAGGCTCTGAGGTGTAAATGTATTGGAGGAGTGAAAGAAGGCCATCGGGGACTGGAATGTAAAGAACATACCCAAGGTGACACTGGGGAAGTGGCAAGGTACCATACCATGTAGGTCAAGTCAGGAGTTTTGCATCTTAAGAAAGGTAGTGGGAAGACTGTGGATTGATTGAGGGAGAGATTAGTGGGGCATCCTGAGATAAACTTAGATTAGGATGGTAGCATTGTTTATTGAGCCACACCTAATTTATATGTCTCCTCAAATCTGATGGCCTTAATTGCCACTCAAGCTTTTACCACTAGCTTAAAAAGTGCTATCCTACATCTCCCATCATTGCCAGCTCTCACAGCTCCCTCAGGATGAGAGCGGGGCTCTGTCACAGCCTCCACTGTACCTGTCAAAGTGGGAGCTCCAGGAGGGCCAGTGCCCTCAATATGCTGTGGGATTTGACTTCCCTAGCAGCTACCTAAAGGGGGCAGGACACATAACACAAAAGTGCAGAAGAAAGTAAAGTGTTGTAGTGTAAAATTTTACCAATGAGAGACAGGAGACAGGAAGGAACCAGTAGATAGCTCCCTCCCCCTTCTTCTCCTGTAAACTGGTGCGAGGCAGGACAATTCCATACAGCCCTCCCGGTCCCACACGA